>NC_082638.1:56085000-57285000 GCF_002263795.3 Bos taurus | reverse complement strand
GGTAGATAAATCCTGACATTTGCAACAACATGGATGAACCTGGAGAGTAGTCTGCTAAGAGAAACACGTCACACAGAGAAAGCAAACACTGCAGGACCTCATTTATATGTGGAATCAGGACTGAATACAAACTCATCAAAGTTCAGGGATGCTCCTAATCTCTCAGCTTTGAGTGACCTGGATTTTCTGCACAAGCCTGAAATGAAAAGAAGAACTATCATCAGTTGCCTGGCTGAGTATTAAAGGTACGCCCCACCTTGCACAGAGCCTAAAAACAGAGGTTGAGAGGGCTGCTGGTTTTTAATGAAACCTCAAACATAGGCTGTCTGCTAGGTTATAAACAAGCATTCAGTGGTCACACACAAGGAAAAAATACATACCATACAGAATCTGTTTCAGAAATCATCCAACAAATGACAACAAGTAAAAGCTCTGGGACAAGAAATCTGATGTCCCATTTCACCATGTTATATCTGCATTTTCTAGTTTTCAACAACAACAACAACAAAACATGAGACACACAAAGAAATAGGATGTGTCTGGTCACATAAGGAAATAAGTAGGTAATACAAAGCATGGCTCAGAAAGCCCAGAGGCTGGACTTAACAGAGACTTTACATCAGGTAGTATAGATAAAAAGAATACAAGAAACAATATAATTGTCAAGAATATTTCACTAGAGAATCAGGATATACAGATTATTTAAAAGAAAACCAGTGGACATGAAAAGTGGAGTGGTTGACTTCAAACTGTCACGGTAAATCACTAATAGAACAACAACAACAACAACAAAAAAAAAATCAACAAGGAAACAAAAGACTGAAACTTTACAAATCAGAAAGTCTTAGGTATTTACAGAAAACATGACCTGATAACAGAATAGAGAGAAACAGCAATTATTTCACTCAAAATTTAATTAAGCACAAGTGATGGGTTTGACCCAGAAATCTAAAGGATTTCTATTTCACAAGTCATATTTCAAACATTAAGACCATATTGGGCCACTACCAAGTATTTCTGTAAATATTTATTTCAGATTTATAACTTACACTTAAAAAGACCTAGTCTATGTCTTAGCTTTGTCATATGAGCCAAAAAAACCCCACATTTTTTGGAGATAGAGGTTTTGCCTTATTTAATTGCATCATCTACAACAGTGGTTTCTCAAACTTGGATCTGAGATCTTTAAATTTAAAAATCATAACTGAGAACCCAATATAAACTTACTATTTTTTTTTCTTTTGATGAAAGAGAATACTAATGAAAATCACTGTCATATGCTACTGTTCTTATTTCAGCAAAGGTCTCATTTCAAAAAATATTTAAAAAACAAAACTGTAGGGAGTCCTCTGGTGGTCCAAAGATTAGGACTCAGGGCTTTCACAGCAGTATTCTGGATTCAATCCCTGACTGGGGATCTAAGATCCCACAAGCTGCAGGAATATCAAAAATTAAATTAAAAAAATTGAATGGAAAATGAATACTCTAGCTCTGTGAAATATATTTCATAAAATACAAAGATATCTTTGTTTTACTACAGAAAACTGAAAAAGTCAGCCTGCAGCATAAACCCTGAAAACCTAGCACAGATCTTTAAATACACTTGGACTTTAAATGAGGACAGGGTGATGAGCTGTAGTATTTATCCAAAATTATAAGAGAATATGTATTGCATATTGTATTAAAATAAGATAAGAAACAACCAGTCTTCCCATAGAACACATATACCGTAAGTCAGCTAGAATCCTATCATCTTAAACATAAGTGGATCATAACAAATTTTGATGCCAGAAGGATGAGAATCATAACTGGCCAGGACAGGTCAAATGCATTTTATCACATCAGTGAAATAATGATATTAATGATTTTAAATTCAAGAACATTATAAATTTAAATGTAATTGTTACCTGATAGTCTCAAAGACCAATCAATATAATATCTGAAGTATTTATCCAAATCTATAAAATAAAACTCACAGTATATTACATTTAAAATACAAACAAACAATAGTGTTTGATGTTAAGCCATACTTAACGTGATACAAAAAATACAATTCACACAGCGTGTGAAAACTATCTGCTAAGGATTGGGGGAAAACTACAGACATGTGGTGTGTGTGTGTGTGTCTTGTGTGTATGTGCAGGTATATGTGTATGATGTGTGTGTGTGTTTATGTCCATGAGACAAAGTCTGGTTATAGATAGTTAGAGTATATTAAGCAAAACTAAAGTTAGGCAGTTCAGTTTGGGTCAAATTTTCTAATGTAGTCTATTAAAATATACAGTAATTTACACTGTTGGTGGGAATGCAAACTAGTACAGCCACTATGGAGAACAGTGTGGAGATTCCTTAAAAAACTGGAAATAGAACTGCCTTATGATCCAGCAATCCCACTGCTGGGCATACACACTGAGGAAACCAGAAGGGAAAGAGACACGTGTACCCCAATGTTCATCGCAGCACTGTTTATAATAGCCAAGACATGGAAGCAACCTAGATGTCCATCAGCAGATGAATGGATAAGAAAGCTGTGGTACATATACACAATGGAGTATTACTCAGCCATTAAAAAGAATACATTTGAATCAGTTCTAATTAGGTGGATGAAACTGGAGCCTATTATACAGAGTGAAGTAAGCCAGAAGGAAAAGCATAAATACAGTATACTAATGCATATATATGGAATTTAGAAAGATGGTAACAATAACCCGGTGTACGAGACAGCAAAAGAGACACTGATGTATAGAACAGTCTTATGGACTCTGTGGGAGAGGGAGAGGGTGGGAAGATTTGGGAGAATGGCAATGAAACATGTAAAATATCATGTAGGAAACGAGTTGCCAGTCCAGGTCCGATGCATGATGCTGGATGCTTGGGGCTGGTGCACTGGGACGGCCCAGAGGGATGGTATGGGGAGGGAGGAGGGAGGAGGGTTCGGGATGGGGAGCACATGTATACCTGTGGCGGATTCATTTTGATATTTGGCAAAACTAATACAATTATGTAAAGTTTAAAAATAAAATAAAATTAGAGAAAAAATAAATAAAATAATTAAAAGTCAAAAAATATATATATACAGTAATTTTACCTCAACTAAAGTCTTTTAAAATTACAAAAGCATAGTTCTTTGTCACATAAATTACTTGTATTCACAAATCACTCTGGGAATTTTTAGTTATTTTAAACAAATGAAAATAATTCATCCACACAAATATAGCCATCTAGTTACCAATCTACATCAATTCAGGACCCAAATCACTAACTGGAAAAGAATGATTCAAGAGAAAAAACTGTTTTTTTTAATCCAAAAAATTAGGGTTGAAAGAACTTTAAAACAATATGATCAATAAATGTGCCAAAGTTACTAAATAAGATGGTCTATCATGTTATGAGGTCGATAAAGGACAGCAATGGTATGGACCTAACAGAAGCACAAGATATTAAGAAGAGATGGCAAGAATACAGAGAAGAACTGTACAAAAAAGATCTTCAGGACTCAGATAACCACAGTGGTGTGATCACTGACCTAGAGCCAGACATCCTGGAATGTGAAGTCAAGTGGGCCTTAGAAAGCATCACTACGAATACAGCTAGTGGATGTGATGGAATTCCAGTTGAGCTATCCCAAATCCTGAAAGATGATGCTGTGAAAGTGCTGCACTCAATATGCCAGCACATTTGGAAAACTCAGCAGTGGCCAGGGGACTGGAAAAGGTCAGTCTTCATTCCAATCCCAAAGAAACGTAATGCCAAAGAATGCTCAAACTACCGCACAAATGCATTCATCTCACACACTAGAAAGGTAATGCTCAAAATTCTGCAAGGCAGGCTTCAGCAATATGTGAACCATGACCTTCTTGATGTTCAAGCTGGTGTTCAAGAAGGCAGAGAAACCAGAGATCAAGTTGACAACATCTACAGGACCATTGAAAAAGCAAGCAAGTACCAGAAAAGCATCTATTTTTTGCTTTATTGACTATGCCAAAGCCTTTGACTCTGTGGATCACAATAAACTGTGGAAAATTCTGAAAGACATGGGATTACCAGCCCTCTTGACCTGCCTCTTGAGAAATCTGTATGCAGGTCAGAAAGCAAGTTAGCACTGGAAATGGAACAGCAGACCGGTTCCAAATAGAAAAAGGAGTACCTCAAGGCTGTCTATTTTCACCCTGCTTATTTAACTTCTATGCAGAGTACATCATGAGAAATGCTGGGCTGGATGAAGCCCAAGATGGAATCAAGATTGCTGGAAGAAATGTCAATAACCTCAGGTATGCAGATGACATCACCCTTATGGCAGAAAGTGAAGAAGAACTAAAGATTCTCTTCATGAAAGTGAAAGAGGAGAGTGACAGAGTTGGCTTAAAGCTCAACATTCAGAAAACTAAGATCATGGCATCTGGTCCCATAACTTCATGGGGAATACATGGGGAAACAGTGGCTGACATTTTATTTTATGGGTGGCTCCAAAATCACTGCTGATGGTGATTGCAGCAATGAAATTAAAGGACACTTACTTGGAATGAAAGTTATGACTTACCTAGACAGCATATTAAAAAACAGAGACATTACTTTGCCAACAAAGTTCCTTCTAGTAAAGGCTATGGTTTTTCCAGTAGTCATGTATGGATGTGAGAGTTGGACTCTAAAGAAAGCTGAGTGCCAACAAAGTGATGCTTTCTTACTTAGTGTTGGAGAAGAGCCTTGAGAGTCCCTTGAACTTCAAGGCCATCCAATCAGTTCATCCTAAAGGAGATCAGTCCTGGCCGTCCATTGGAAAGACTGATGTTGAAGCTGAAACTTCAATACATGGCCACCTGATGCCAAAAAAACTGACTCATTTGAAAAGACTCTGATGTTGAGAAAGATTTAGGGCAGCAGGAGGTGGGGACGATAGAGGGTGAGATGGACGAATGGCATCACCGACTTAATGAACAAGTGTTTGGGTAAACTCCAGGAGTTGGTGATGGACGGGGAGGCCTGGCATTCTGCAGTCCACGGAATCACAGAGTCGGACACAACTCAGTGACTGAACTGAACTGCTCTTTGGAAGAAAAGCTATGGCAACTCTATACAACATGTTAAATGCAGCTACAACGTTGTTGACAAAGGTCTGTATAGTCAAATATCTAGTTCTTCCAGTAGTCACGTATGGATGTGACAGTTGGGAACATAAAGAAGGCTGGACACTGAAGAGTTGAAGCTTTTCACTGGAAGTTCTGGAGAAGACTCTTGAGAGTCCATTGGATGGCAAGGAGATCAAAGAAGTCAATCCTAAAGGAGATCAACCCTGAACATTCACTGCAAGATCTGCTGCCAAAGCTCCAATACTTTGGCCACCTGATGCAAAGAGTCGACTGAAAGGAGAAGACCTTGATGCAGGGAAAGCAGGAGGGCAAGAGAAGAGGACAACAGAAGATGAGATGGTTGGATGGTATCACAGGATTCAAGGTATATGAGTCTGACCAAACTCAGGGAGACAGTGAAGGACAGGGAATCCTAGTGTACTGCAGTTCATGGGGTCCCACAGAGTCATAGATATGACTTATCAACTGAATAACAACTCGACCAAAGAGCTCCTAGTCTAATCTGTAATTATCCTGAAAAGTAATGGGATTCACACGCTAGAGAGTTCCTTGGATAAAAGGCCATGAACCCAGCTTAGTACTCAGGACTACTACACAAAAGAAAATAGCAAAGAAAAGAAGACGATAAGTTAAAAATTGGCCATGAAAACACACTTCTAATGTAAGGAAAAATATGAAGTTCAAGGACCAGATTATCTTTAGCCACACATCATGTTCCAAATAATAAATTATTTGTGCTTGTGTGTTAGTGTGTGTGTATGTGTGTGTGTGTTGTGTGTGGGTTTAATGGCTTTCAGTATGCAGGAATAACTGCAAGGCTTTGTTAAGAAGTGCTGTAAATTACTGAAACAAATGGACAAATGTGAATGGAGTTTATATACCAGCTCTACAATGAAGAATAGAATTTTAAATTAAGAGAAAAGTATACATGTGAATTGAACAATATTTAAATTTCCATTCATTTCAACATCCACATATGGCTAGTGGCTATACAAAAAACAAACAAACAAACAAACAAAAAAAAACAAACAGGTTTCCCCAGTGGCTGGGCCATGAAGAATTCACCTGCAAATGCAAGAGACAAAGGAGACATGCATTTGACTTCCGGGCCAGGATGATCCCATGGAGAATAAAAGGACAACGCATTCCAGTATTATTCCTGCAAATCCCATGGAGACAGGAGCCAGGTGGGGCACAATCCATGATTTCAAACAAGAATCAGACATGACTAAGCACAAGCAACATTTCTAGAAAAGTTCTTCAGTGCAATTCTGTTCAGTCGCTCAGTCATGTCTGACTCTTTGCGACCCCATGCATAGCAGCACACCAGTCCTTCCTACCCATTGCCAACTCCCGGAGTTTACCCAATCTCATGTTCATCGAGTCGGTGAGGCCATCCAACCATCTCATCCTCTGTAATCCCCTTTTCCTTCTGCCCCCAATCCCTCCCAGCATCAGGGTCTTCTCCAATGAGTCAAATCTTCGCATAAGGTGGCCAACATATTGGAGTTTCAGCTTCAGCATCAGTCCTTTCAATGAATACCCAGGACTGATCTCCTTTAAGGTGAACTGGTTAGATCTCCTTGCAGCCCAAGTGACTCTCAAGAATCTTCTCCAACATCACAGTTCAAAAGCATCAATTCTTCAGCGCTCAGCTTTCTTCACAGTCCAACTCTCACTTCCGTACATGACCACTGGAAAAACCATAGCCTTGCCTAGACGAATCTTTGTTGGCAAAGTAATGTCTCTGCTTTTTAATATGCTATCTATGTTGGTCAAGAAGTGATAATACCAGACCATCTGACCTGCCTCTTGAGAAACCTATATGCAGGTCAGGAAGGAACAGTTAGAACTGAACATGGAACATGGACTTGTTCCAAATAGGAAAAGGAGTACACCAAGGCTGTATATTGTCACCCTGCTTATTTAACTTCTATGCGAGTACATCATGAGAAACACCCTGGGCTGGAAGAAGCACAAGCTGGAATCAAGATTGCCTGAAGAAATATCAATAACCTCAGATATACATGTGACACTATCCTTATGGCAGAAAGTGAAGAGGAACTAAAAAGCCTCTTGATGAAAGTGAAATAGGAGAGTGAAAAACTTGGCTTAAAGCTCAACATTCAGAGAACTAACACTATGGCATTTGGTCCCATCACTTCATGGGAAATACATGGGGAAACGGTGGAAACAGTGACAAACTTTATTTTGGGTGGCTCCAAAATCACTGCAGATGGTGACTGCATCCATGAAATTAAAAGACACTCCTTGGAAGGAATGTTATGACCAAACTAGATAGCATATTAAAAAGCAGAGACATTACTTTGCCAAGAAAGGTCTGTCTAGTCAAGGTTATGGTTTACTAGGTGACAAGAGAATTGTAAGGTTAAATTTCTTGTAACCATTCTCCTGGAATTATATAAAGAAAGGCTTCACTCTTAGGAGATGAAATATTTAGGGCTAAAGTCTATAACTAAATATCTAGACCTGCCTATAACAAAGTTTAAAATGTCAGAAGGAAAATGTTCATGTACAGAAAAAAAGTACAAAAAGAAAACATTAAAGATTAGTGAGTCTAAGTGAAAAACATATGGGATTTGTGCTCACATTTCAACGTTTCTGTAGGCTTAAATTTTCATTAAAAGGAAAAATGTAGGTACTTCAGTCAATTAGTTTACTCTTAGTTTAGTCTGCACTTACTTAAGAGTCAGTTATTCGGTTACTTTATTAAATATGATCATGCACTAGTGACATTGTAGCACTGATGGTCTGAGGTCTTGGCACGGATGTCTCATAGTCTATTGAAAAATATTACGATGGTAGGGAATTTTCAATGTTGGAAGACATCCTTACTCTGCTCTAAACCTTAAAATTCATTCTCAGTTATACCATCTTTTTCCATAGAATAAAAACAGAACACTTTGTTTACAGAAATGCCATTAAGCATCCATGAGAAACAGTGTAAAATGAATTATTTAATAAAGAAATTCTGGTAAAATGTATGACAATGAAAATGGGGAAAAGATGGAGCTATGTGGGGCTTTGGTGGTGGCTCAGTGGTAGGGAATCCACCTGCCAATACAGCAGACACCAGTTTGATCCCTGCTCCAGGATGAATCCACATGCCTCAGAACAACTGAGCCCCTGTGCCACAGCTACTGAGCCTGTGTTCTACAGCCTGGAAGCTGCAATTGTTGAGCTCACGTGCTGCAACTACTGAAGCCTGGTCTCCCTAGAGCCTATGCTCCACAAGCAGAGAGTGTACCCCAATGAGAATCCTGTGTACTGCAACTACAGAGAAGCCCCTGTTCCCCACAACTAGAGAAAAGTCCATCCACAATAATGAAAAGCCCATCCACAGTAATGAAAGCCCAGTACAGCAAAAAAAAAAAAAAATATATATATATATATATAATATATTATATATATAAGCAAATATATATATATATTATATATATATATATATATATATATATATATATATATATATATATAAAAGCAAATAACAGCATTTAGATTAAAAAAAAAAAAAGAGTGAGATTATGAGACAACTCCTCAGGACTTTCACTAAGGTAGGTTTCAGATTAAACTCTGAAATTCACATTATTATAAAAGGTATAAATAGCTAAAGAATTCTTGTTTTGACCATCTTCTTTAAATACGAAGTATCTTTTTTTCACATTTGTTTCCCTTAACTTTGCACCTGTTTCTGCCTCCTTTACTTCAGTGATTAAAATGTGAATAAATATTGAGATCTAATTATCTGTATAATAGTTTACAAACTCATCAAACAAGCTAACATAAGCTGTTAAACTTTATATAAACAGGGAAACAAACAGATTATCATTTAAATAGCAGCAAAATATTAACAGACCTCAAAAGAGATTTACAATTTAACCTAATTTGTTACTGATTAGCCACGTACAAATTTGCTGATGGCTTTCTTCTAAATCCCTTAGCAGATAAATACATAATCAACCACATAACCCATTACCAGAGAAAACCTGTAGCATTTTTTATTATCCATGTTTTCCAATTAAACCCGGGTTCTATACATTCCCTTCTACAATTCATTTGCAAATTAATAAACCAAAATAGTCCATATATTTATAAAGCAATGAAAACTGAAAAATCATATGTCAAAATGTCTTCAGTTTGGCCTGAGAGGAAGCAGCTGGTTTAAAATTCCCTCAGATGGAAGGGGGAGTTACCCACGGCTGCAATGAAACTGAGGAAGATAACATTAACAAAAATGTGTTGAACATCTACTAAGCACCAAGTTGTGGTAATTCTGCTTTCATAAAATAATTACTAGTCTCTTATAGAATACACAAGCCAACATGGGCACCTGAAACTTCATTCCTAGAAACAGAGGAGGAAACAAGGAATGTATGGAAATGTATACTCATTTGTAAGTTAAAAATTAATTAAATTAGGGGAAAAAAAAGTGGAAGTGGTTTGTAATTTACCTAACACATTCTGAAAAAGACATTCTTAGAGTTTCCCTGAATAGTTAGCAGCAACACATTTGCTAGAGAAAGGCTGTACCAGTCAGTTTGGGGACTCTAGAGAGCACTGAAGTCAAAGGCAAAGAAGTGTGACCGAATATGACAAAGGTTAAGTAAGCCTTGAAAGCTAAAATGAAGTGCAAGGAATGAATTATGAAGAGAGATTTGTTGTGGAATGTGAAATATGGTCCTATTCTGAAGGATGTATTCTCATTCCTTGCAGTTACAGTTTTCCAGGAGGCATTTCAAGGATATTAACCATGACCCAAGCAGAACTCAGGTCTGTAAAAAGGAGAATTCAAGGAATAACTGTCCCACTGCCCTCTTTCAATTAGCTTAGAAGTACCGTTTTGGAAGTTACAAGTAAAGTTATTGTCAAATCTGATTATTTGTGAACTGTCTGCCTCAGAATAAAGATAAGTAGAAACGCATAGTGCCAGCATCGATTTTACGAGAAAAGAAGGCTGAACACGTTGGGATATGTGTGCCTTCTAAAAAAAATGGTTAAGGTTTGTGACAGGTAGAGGAAAGTAAACCGGCAGACATGAACCTAAACATGCAACATGGATTTACCCTTTCCTGGGAGCTCAGATGGTAAAGCGTCTGCCTACAATGTGAGAGACCTGGGTTCCATCCCTTGGTCAGAAAGATTCCCTGGAGAAAGAAATGGCAACCCACACCAGTATTCTTGCCTGGAAACTCCCATGGACCGAGGAGCCTGGTAGGCTACAGTCCATGGGGTTGTAGAGTTGGACACGACTGAGCAACTTCACTTCACTTCACTTCACTTCACTTACAAAGAAGCAGTTATTTTCACCAGTAGTGAACTGTCCACAAAGTAAAGTATAGACAAATATTTAACAGTTGCAAAAGAAAAAATCAGGGTGTCATAAACAACAGCTAAGGGAGAGTTCTGGGAAGGGATGAAGGCCAGAGGGGCGAAGCCTCCACTGACCAAAAGTAGGCTTCTGCCAGTTTACTAACGCACCTGCAGTTAAACTGGCATGAATCCCAAACTAATAGTATTTTACCCGCGGTGTAAAATTGACAAAAAGGGAGAGAAAATTATACCGCTATGTGAACAGAGCGAGAGGAAGCACGAGCAGCTTCTCGCTCCTATGCGGACTGTGCAGTTCACTCAAAAACATCAGCCAACCAGAAGGAGGAGGAAATACCACTGATGGTGGCTGAGCAATCAGTGGTTCCTGAAAACTGAGTCATTACCTTTATTCTTGGGCAGAGCTGTAGCAGCAGGCTCACTGTTTCCAAGCAGCTTCCTGTGCTGCTTCCGCTGCCAGATAATCCTCCGAGGCTTCCAAGGTACTAAGTTACACTCTCTGAATTGAGAACTCGGGAGAGATTGGCACGCGGGCACTCTTAGCAGCAACAAAATGGCAACCCGGCTGGTGTTGCGGTGTAAACGTCACTTTTCTCGTGCATGACGCTACCGGCCTATCCCCCAAGGACAGTCTCTTCTGCCCTACGGAGCACGTGTAGTCCAAACCAACTGACTTCCTGGTACTCAACACTGTGAGGGACGCTGTGTCCGATTCCAGTAAAGAATGATATATTTTTGGAGAACACCGCGCTGAGCTTGAAACGAGATGTGTCAATGTAATGAAGACTGCGTGCATTTCCCTAATTAGAAACCGCTTGAGCTAACTCATACTACTGAACAGACTTCTGCTACCTGTTAATAAGTGCTCTTGCCTGACCATTTCTTCACTTAAATTGTATCCGTTGTCTTCCTTCTTGGAGAAACAAATTCCATCAGGATGCTTCTGTTAGAAATCTAGCGTAATACAAGTGGTGGAGGAATTAAAGAGAAAGGTTATATATCTATCAGAGGACCTGGACAAACGTTCTTGTGTTTGGGAGACAGGAACCTCTTGTGGTTCATTAGAGATCCCTCTCTTTGAAATATTTAGGTCCAGTAAGCTAGGGACTGGTGGTGGCGGTAGTAGAGCCCCTAGTCTGTGTATCCAATGTTGGAGTGATAGAATAAAGTTTAAAGTTACTGCAAACAAACAAATGAACAAAAATACCTTCTCTTCGGAAATAAAATGTTTAGTATTGTTTTTCATAGTGATGGAAGACCTTTTCACCTATTTAAGCATTAGTGAACATTCTAACTAGATATAATTTTGCTTGAACTTTATGCTAGACACCCTATTTTTGACCTGTGAAACAAATATTGTACATCTGCTTTAACCATGGAGAATAGTCACTGGGTATTCACTTGAATGGGGAGGTAAAAATCTACTGTAGTTGTCTGTCATCAGTGTACCCTCTGGAAAATCAGGATATGAAAATGAGATTGTGCATTTCTGTGCTTTGGAGTTGTGTGTTCCTAGTCAGTTAAGATAATTAAGAAGTTTAATGATTCCAGATTCTTGCCTAGGAAAACACTAACATCACTGCTTGCCATATTTGTATTTTGTGGTTAACAGGATCCTTTTTACCACGATATATGTTTCACTCATGTATTTTCCACTTTAAAGAAATTTCTGTGTGTACTGGCTCTGCCCCTACAGCTTCAGAACACTCCTCTTAAAACTGTATGAAAGACCATTTACCAGGCTATGGCCCTTGAGTTTGTTTGAATATTTTTTCCAATTTTAGTATATAATTTGTTGGGTATTTTCATCAATATGGTATAATTTCCTTCAAAGGAAAAAAAAATGTGTTTGACTTCAAGTATGAAACGTTGTACTGAAAGTTATCTCTTACTTAATCATGACATATGATCAGTGAGTCCACATAATAAGGAATGACAATTGGAACTTTTAAGCAGAAACTAGGGCTTCCCTGGTAGGTCACCTGCTTAACAATCTGCTGCAATGCAGTTTGATTTCTGGTTTGGAAGGATTATCTGGACAAGCAACAGGTCACTCACTCCCATATTCTTTAGGCTTCCTTGGAGGTGCAGATAGTAAAAAATTCACCTGCTATAAGAGATCTGCTGGAAGAGTGGCCTGACAACCCACTCCAGTATGCTTGCCTGGAAAACCCCCATAGACAGAGGAGCTTGATGGGCTATAGTCCAGAGGTCACAAAAAGTCAGACATAACTGTGAGACTAAGCAGACCAGAAACCAAAATAGATTTTTTAAAAATGCTCAAAAAACTTGAAGTTTGGAGGTCTGCCTTAGAGTATTTTAACCCTGAAAAAAATACATTAAGCAATGAACTTTACTACTCTCTTGTCCCTATAAAATCACAGGAGAAATGGAGTGTCATTTCCCTTTTTAGAGGATAGTTGTTGTAGTGAAGATATTAAATGATTAAATAAATGATTTAAATCTACTGAAATGCTGCTTGCAAAAATGAAAAAAAATGAAAAAAAAATCTAATTCAAGATGAATATTAAAGCAAGAACATAATTGAAATCAGTTGCTGTTGTAAGACATGGCTTCAAAAGAGAGCTAAATAAATGTATATAATGACTGGCTAAATTCTCTGGCAATACATTATAAAAAATCACGGTCAATATTGAAAAGATTTTTACACACAATAAAAATAAATGCCTTTTAGTTATGCATAGTTTGAATAATCAAAAACACTGACTACTTTTCAGACATTCCAGGAAAAGGTCTTTTAAACAAATTATTTACTTTATCTCCCAAAACAATATAGTGGTGGTGGTCGTGATTAGTTGCTAAGTAATTTCCTTCTCTTTTTCATCTCCATGGACCATAGACTACCAGGCTTCTCTGCCCGTGGGATTACCCAGGCAAGAATACTGAGGTTGGTTTCCATTCTCTCTTCCAGAAGATCTATCTTTCCAACTCAGGGATTTCTCAACGTTGGGTCATCCACATTGGGAGGTGGATTCTTTACCACTGAGCCACCAGGAGAATCCCCCAAAGCAACACAGTATCTACTTAAGATAGATAAGTACAACTTAAGTAGATAAGTAGAACAAACTTCTAGCCTGCAGAGTCTGGGTTTGTTCAGAACTACCCTAGTGATCCATTGGTTAATAGTCAGCTTCCCAGTGATCCTTGTCTGGGAGGATCCCACATGCCGAAGTGTAACTAAACTCATGGGCCACAACTCATGAGCTCATGTGCCAAAACTAGAGCCAGTGTTCTGCAACAAAAGAAACCATCACAATGGGAAGGCTATGCACCATATCAAAGTGCACCATACCACTTGCCTCAGCTAGAAAAAGCCCTTGAACATCCATGAATACCTGGCCCCGCCAAAATAAATAAAATTTAAAAAATAATAAAATAAATAAGTTCCTTAAAAAAGTGAGTTTGTTTAACATAGAAGTGTAGTTACATATATGCAGCAACAAGCAAATGTACTTTGAATATTGAAAGCACAAAAATACTTATTTTTTAAAACATGATAGAACAATACTGATTAAAACAAATTTGCCACAAAATAAAAATATTCTATGCAATAGTTCACCAAGATGAGATGTAAGGGTATCCCAACCATCAGAGTTCAAATTTGTGGTATGAATGCCTAAAAGCCTATGAAACATAATGTTGCTTATATAATTCGAGCATACATAGATCTACTTAAGCTGTTAGCTCTCTCTTCTGTGTCTTTATATTTCCTTCTGAAGCAATTTGGATTTTCTAAAAGAATGTGAAGATTTGTTTTCTTTGTTTTAGTTTCTGAGGAGACTTCTCATTCTGCCCACACACTAGGAAACTTTTAATATATTTTCCATTACTATAGTTCAAGTTTTGTGTACCCTAAACTTGCATACCATTAACCCTGTACTGTATTTCTTTCAGCAGGCTTTAGTGATGTTCTTCAAGTTGTTTTTGCCATTCTTTAATTTGGATATAATGCTCACTGATTTTAATAGAAAATTAACAGTTTTCTACTGTGCTTTTATTATTTTTATATAAATTTATTTATTTTAATTGGTGGTTAATTACTTTACAATATTGTATTGGTTTTTCCATGCATCAACGTGTATCCGCCACAGGTATACACATGTTCCCATCCTGAACCCACCCGCCCCTCCACCCTACCCTTCTGGGTCATCCATCCTTCTGGGTCGTCCCAGTGCACCAGCCCCAAGCATTCAGTATCATGCATGAAACCTTGACTGGTGACTCATTTCATATGTGATATTAAACATGTTTCAGTGGCATTGTCCCAAATCATCCCACCCTCTCCCTCTCCCACAGAGTCCAAAAGACTGTCCTATACCTCTGTGTCACTTTTGCTGTCTCGCTTACACGGTTATCATTACCATTTTTCTAAATTCGATATATATGCATGTGTATGCTGTATTGGTATTTTTCTTTCTGGCTTACTTCACTCTATATAATAGGCTCCAGTTCATCCACCTCATTAGAACTGATTCAAATGTATTATTTTTAATGACTGAGTAATACTCCATCGTGTATATGTACCACAGCTTTCTTATCCATTCATCTGCTGACAGTCATCCAGGTTGCTTCCATGTCCTGGCTATTATAAATAGTGTTGCAATGAACATTGGGGTACACGTGTCTCTTTCAATTCTGGTTTCCTCGGTGTGTATGCCCAGCAGTGGGATCGCTGGGTCGTATGGCCATTCTATTTCCAGTTTTTTAAGGAATCTCCACACTGTTCTCCATAGTGGCTGTACTAGTTTGCATTCCCACGAACAGTGTAAGAGGGTTCGCTTTTCTCCACACCCTCTCCAGCATGTATTGCTTGTAGGTGTTTGGATCATAGCCATTCTGACTGGTGTGAAATGGTACGTCATTGTGGTTTTGATTTGCACTTCTCTGATAATGAGTGATGTTGAGCATCTTCTCATGTGTTTGTTAGCCATCTGTATGTCTTCTTGGAGAAAAGTCTATTTAGTTTTTTTGCCCATTTTTTTATTGGGTCATTTATTTTTCTGGAATTGCACTGCAAGAGTTGCTTCTATATTTTTGAGATTAGTTGTTTGTCAGTTGCTTCATTTGCTATTATTTTCTCCCATTCCAGGCTGTCTTTTCACCTTGCTAGTAGTTTCCTTTGTTCTGCAGAAGGTTTTAAGTTTAATTAGGTCCCATTTGTTTATTTTTGTTTTTATTTCCAATATTCTGGGAGGTGGGTCATAGAGGATCCTGCTGTGATTTGTGTTGGAGAGTGTTTTGCCTATGTTCTCCTCTAGAAGTTTTATAGTTTCCGATCTTACATTTAGATCTTTAATCCATTTTGTGTCTTTTTGTGTGTAGGGTGTTAGAAAGTGTTCTAATCTCATTCTCTTACAAGTAGTTGGTTGACCAGTTTTCCCAGCACCACTTGTTAAAGAGATTGCCTTTAATCCATTTTATATTCTTGCCTCGTTTGTCAAAGATAAGGTGTCCATATGTGCGTGGATTTATCTCTGGGCTTTCTATTTTGTTCCATTGATCTATATTTCTGTCTTTGTGCCAGTACCATACTGTCTTGATGACTGTGGCTTTGTAGTAGAGCCTGAAGTCAGGCAGGTTGATTCTTCCAGTTCCATTCTTCTTTGTCAACATTGCTTTGACTATTCCAGTTTTTTTGTATTTCCATATGAATTGTGAAATATTATTTGTTCTAGCTCTGTGAAAAATACTGTTGTTAGCTTTATAGGGGTAGCAGTGCTTTTAGAATGTGGTGAGCTATTCTGTTTCAGGATTTCAGTTGGAAAATCCTGCATTATTATTAGGGCTGTAGTATCTTCTGATACTGAAGGAAAGACTACAAATATTCCAAACTAATTTGATCATAGTAATTAATGTTTTCTAAAGAATTAAAAAGTTACTCATCAAAAAATTTCATTCCTATGGAAAAAAAACCGCTAACTCCTTAAGTACATCATGATTTTTATTAAGGGAATCTGTGAGAACTGACATTTCTCTGTGCATCATGATTTCATCAATACACCTCTTTGAGATTAAAAAACAAAAACAGAATTCACATGCTTCAGGAAAGTCACATTTAAATATGGAAAAACTTGTTTCAATAGCAGTAAAAATGGCTGTATGAGCAGTGGATTGATAATTTTTCTCTATTTTTCTCTGAGTAACTTCTTGAAAGTTGTGTCTTCACTTCTTACTGAAATGTATTATTCTCCTGTTGTTCAGTTGCTCAGTCATAGCAACTCTCTGCAACACCACGAGGCCTTACTATCTATCACTAACTCCCAGAGTTTGCTCAAACTAATGTGCATCAAATTAGTTGTACCATCTGACCATCTCATCCTCTGTTAGGCCCTTCTCCTTCTCCCCTAAAGATTTCCCAGCATCAGGGCCTTTTCCTCTAGTCATTTCTTTGCATCAGGTGGCCAAAGTATCAGAGTTTCAGCTTCAGCAAAAGTACTTCCAATGAATATTCAGAGCTGAGTTCTATCAGGATTGCCTGCTTTGATCTCCTTGCAGTCCAACGGACTCACAAGAGTATTCTTCAACACCACAGTTCAAAAGCATTGATTATTCCATGCTCAGTTTCCTGTATAGTTCAACTCTCCCATAATTGCAAAGTTACGCCTCTGCTTTTGAATATGCTCTTTAGATGGTTACAGCTTTTCTTCCAAGGATCTAGCACCTTTTAATTTCATGGCTGCAGTCAGCATCTGCAGTGATTTTGGAGCCTGAGAAAACAAAGTCTATCACTGTTTCCATTTTCTCCATGTTTTCCCTATTTGACATGAAGTGATGGGACCAGATGCCATGATCTTCATTTTTTCAATGTTGAGTTATGAGCCAGCTTTTTCACTCTCTTCTTTCTTTTCATCAGCAGGCTCCTTAGTTATTCTTCACTTTCAGTCATATATGTGGTGTCAAGTGCATATCTGAGGTTATTGATATTTCTCCAGGCAATCCTGATTCTAGTTTGGGCTTCATCCAGCCTGGCATTTCACATGATGTGCTCTGAATATAAGTTAAATAAGCCACATGGCAATATACAGCCTTGATGCACTCCTTTCCCAATTTGAATCTAGTGCATTGTTCCATGTCCAGTTCTAGCTCTTGCTTCTTAATCTGCCTACAGATTTCTCAGGAGGCAGCAAAAGAGATCTGATATTTGCATCTTTTCAAGAATTTTCCATAGTTTGTTGTCATCCACACAGTCAAAACCTTTGGCATAGTCCAAATCAGATGTAGATGTATATCTTGAACTCCCTTGCTTTTTCTCTGATCCAATGGATGCTGGCAATTTGATCTCTGGTTCCTCTGACTTTTCTAAACCCACCCTTAACATCTGGAAATTCTGGGTTCACGTACTGTTGAAGCCTGGCTTGGAGAACTTTGAGCATCACTTTGCTTGCATGTGAGATACATGTAATTGTGTTGTAGTTTGAACATTCTTTGGCATAGCCTTTCTTTGGGATTGGACTTTAAACTAACCTTTTCCAGTTCTGTGGCCAATGCCGAGTTTTCCAAAGTTTCTGGCATATTGAGTGCAGGGTTTTAATGGTATAATCTGATAGGACTTGAAACTGCACGACTGGAAACCCATCACCTCTAGTAACTTTGTTCATAGTGATTTACTAAGGGCTACTTGATTTCACATTCCAGGATGTCTGGTTCTAGGTGAGTAAAGACACCATCACAGCTAACTGGGTCATTAAGATCTTATTATTATTATTATTATTTGGTACAGTTCTGTGTATTTTTGCCACCACTTCTTAAGAGATTCTGCTTCTGTCAGGTCCATATTGTTTCTCTCCTTTATTGTGCCAATTTTGCATGAAATATTCCCTTGGTATCTGTAACATTCTTGAGGCGATACCTGTTCTTTGACATCCTATTGTTTTTCTCTATTTCTTTGCACTGACCGCCGAGGAAGGCTTTCTTGTCTCTCCTTGGTGTTCTTTGGGAAACTGGATTCAAATAGATTATCTTTTTTGTTCTCCTATGCCTTTAGCTTCTCTTCTTTTCTAAGCTATTTGTAAGGGCTCCTCAGACAACCCTTTCGCCTTTTTGAATTTATCTTTCTTAAGTATGCTCTTGATCACTGTCTCGTGCAGAATGTCATGACACTTGGTCCATAATTCTTCCTGTAGTCTGTCTATAAGATCAAATCCTTCAATTTGATTTGTCACATCCACTGTGTAATCATAAGGGTTTGATTTCAGTCAAACCCAAATGGTCTAGTGGTTTTTCATACTCTCTTCAATTTAAGTTTGAAGTTTGCTTAAAGGCATTCATGATCTGAGCCATGTCACTGCTCAGTCTTGTTGTGGCTGAATGTATAGAGCTTCTCCATCTTCGGCTGCAAAGAACATAATCTGATTTCAGCACTGACCATCTCTAGACTCATCTCTTGTGTTGTTGGAAGAGGGTGTTTGCTATGAGTGGTGAGTTCTCTTAGGAAACTCTGTTAGTCTTTGCCCTGCTTCATGTGTACTGCAAGGTCAAACTTGCCTGTTACTCCAGGTATCTCTTGACTTCCTACTTTTTCTAGTAGGCCATGGAGCTGGACAGTATAAGCCCTCATTCCTCTGCTTTTTCTAAATCCAGTGTATTGGATCACATACTTTGAAGCCTAGCTCAAAGAATTTTGAGCATTGTCTTGCTTTGTATGTGAAATGAGCACAATTGTCCAGTACTTTGAATAATGTTCGGCATTGCCCTTTGACGTGGGGATCAGTACTTTGTCATGTGTACACTAGAGCTGGCTCAGTGGTGGCATAATGTGTATTCCATAGTGCAAACTCAGAAGTTGGGTCACGTATGCCATATAGTAGTGACTCAGTAGAGGTAGGATGATACATCCAGAATGGAAGCTAAGTAGTTGTGCTAAGCCTGCTGTAGAGCACTGGTTCAGTGTGTTCTGGTAAGATGTGTGTTCTAGAATACAGGATCAATACTGTGTGACAATACTGTCATCACATTTCCTCCAGAGTTTAGGCACTGCAGAAGTGTCATGTGCACTTAGAATAGGGTCTTAGTAGTTGTGAGATGCATGCTCTACAATTCAGTCTCAGTAGTGGAGAGATATGTTCTCTAGAGTGCAAGCTCGTAGTTACAAGATACTTGGTGCGATGACCTGTAGTACACGAAGAAGCAGTGGAAGTCGTCACAGCACTGAAACACTGAATGGTGAAAAACTACTAGGTGTGTTTGACCCACAGTAGACAAAGAAGCATTCCAAGAATATTTTACCTCTGATTTACAGGATGGTGGTAATTATTGAGTGTAAAGTAGATGAAGATGTACTCAAGTCATGTCATAAAACTGAAACAGTGATGGTTATAATCTATTAATCATGCCTGAGCTATTTGGATGCAGAAACACTTAAAAACTTCAGAGCACTGAAACACTGGAATTCGATAAATTATTGGATGTATCTTCCAAGATTGGATCATAGAACACTTGAAATGTATCACATAGCTGAAAGGCTATATGTTGATCAATACTGGGTGTGTTTGACCTGGGGTGGGGATGGGGACTCATTTAACCATATGACAGCCCTAAAACACAGGATGGTGATAAATTTATGAGTGTGTATGAATTGGTAGGTACAGAAAACGTTGAAATATATCATAGAACTAAATAATTGATGGTGAACAACTGCCCAGTGTATTTGAAGCACAGTACATGGAAAAAGACTTAAAGAATGTTACAGAACTGAAACAATTGATGGTGATAAACTATTGCTTGTGTTTAACATGGAGTAGAAGAAGCACTTGAAACATGTCACAGCACTGAAACACTGGATGGTCATAAGATATTGGGTATGTTTCAGCTCAAGTGGTTTAGAGAAATAGTTGAAGCATGTCACACAACTGAAACATTGGATGCTTATAAATGACTGAAAGTACTTGATATGGAGTGAATGAAGAAAGCACTTGAAACATGTGACATCACTGAAGCATTGATTGATAATACTGACTATGTTTGAGGTGGGATGGACACAGAAACTCCAGAAATCATTTCATAGTATTGAACACTAACACTAGATGGGGAAAAAACTACTGGGTTTGTTTGACACAGGAATGGATGAAGAAGCAGTTGACATTATGTCACAACAGTGAAACCAGATGGTAATCAATGGTAAGTATATTGATGTCAGTGGGACCAAGAACACATTTAATTTTATCAAAGCCTGAAACACTGGAGGATGATGAAGTACTGGCTGTGTATGCCTCAGTGTGGGGAAACAAAATTTAAAATCATGTAACACCACTAAAATTCTGGTATGATGATAAAATGTTGACTGTCTAGATCTAGGGTGGATGATGAAGCTCTTTAAGCATGTCACAGTATGTAAACACTAGACTTTGGCTTATGGGTGAGAATGAAGAAGCCATTGGGTCATGCTCCAAAACTAAAACACTGGCTGTTTATAACTACTAGAAATTTTGCACCAGGATTAATATAGAAGCATTTGAAACATGTCAGTGTAGTGAAGCAATGGATGGTGATAAATGACTATGTTAACCTGGAGTGGGTGAAGAAGTACTCGAATCCAGTGGCAGCCATGAAACACTGTGTTGATAAACTCCTGGAGGTTTTTTTTTTTTTTTTTACTCACTTCACTGATGAATTGAAATCAGTCATATGTCACAGCACTGGACACTGGTTGGTACAAAATATTGGCTATGACTGACCAGAGTGGAAAGAGAAGCATTTGAATTGTGCCACACCCATTGAAGCAAAGAAATATAGGAAAACAATAGAATGGAAAAGACTAGAGATCTCCTCAAAAAAAATTAGAGATACCAAACAAACATTTCATGCAAAAATGGGCTCAATAAAGGACAGAAATGGTATGGGCCTAAAAGAAGCAGGAGATTTTAAGAAGAGGTGGCAAAAATACACAGAAAAAACTGTACAAAAAAGATATTCATGACCCAGATAATCACAATGGTGTGATCATTCACCTAGAGCCAGACATCCTGGGATGTGAACTCAAGTGGGCCTTAGGAAGCGTCACTACAAAGAAAGGTAGTGGAGGTGATAGAATTCCAGTTGAGCTCTTTCAAATCCCAAAAGATGATGCTATGAAAGTTCTGCACTCAACATGCCACCAAATTTGGAAAATTCAGCACTGACCACAGGACAGAAAAATGTCAGTTTTCACTCCAATCCCAAAGAAAGACAATGTCAAAGAATTCTCCAACTACTGCACTCATCTCACACGCTACTAAATTAATGCTCAAAATTCTCCAAGCCATGCTTCAGCGATACATTAATCGTGAACTTCCAGATATACAAGTTGGTTTTCGAAAAGGCAGAGGAACCAAGATCAAATTGCCAACAACCACCAGATCACTGAAAAACCAGGACAGTTCCAGAAGAAATCTGTTTATGTTTTATTGAGACTTTGACTGTGTGGATTACAATAAATGTTGGAAAATTCTGAAACAGATGGGAATACCAGACCACCTGACCTGCCTCTTAAGAAACCTGTATGCAGGTCAGGAAGCAACAGTTAGAACTGGAAATAGAACTACAGACAGGTTCCAAATAGGAAAAGGCGTACCTCAAGGCTGTATAATTGTCACCCTGCTTATTTAACTTCTACATAGAATACATAATGAGAAACATTGTGCTGGAGGAATCACAAGGTGGAATCAAGATTGATGGAGAAATATCAATAACTTCAAATATGCAGAGGACACCACCCTTATGGCAGAAAGATAAGAAGAACTAAAGAGCCTCTTGATGAAAGTAAAATGGGAGATTGAATAAGTTGGCTTAAAGCTCAACATTCAAAATACTTAGATCATGGCATCCAATGCTATCACTTTATGGAATAAATAGATGGAAAAACAATGGAAACAGTGACAGACTTCTGTTTTTGTGGACTCCAAAACCATGGCAGATGGTGACTGAAGCTATGAAATTAAATGACACTTATTTCTTGTAAAAGCTGTGACAAACCCATGCTGCATGTAAAAAAGCAGAGGCATTCCTTTGCCAACAAGGACCCATATAGTCAGAGCTATGTTTTTGTATTTTTCAGTAGTCATGTGCCAAAGCAAGCCATACCATAAAGGAGGCTGAACATTGAGGAATTGATACTTTTGAACTGCAATCTTGGAGAAGACTCCTGTGAGTCCCTTGGGCTGCAAGGAAATGAATCCAGTCAACCCTAAAGGAAATCAATCCTGAAAATTCACTGGAGGGGCTGATGCTGAGGCAGAAGCCCTAATATTATGGCTATCTAATGTGAAGAGCCAACTCATTGGAAAACACTCGGATGCTGGAAAAGATTGGAGCAGGAGAAGGAGATGGAAGAGGACGAAATGGTCGGATGGCATTACTGACCCATTGAATTTGAGTTTGAACAAGCTCCGGGAGATGGTGAAGGACAAAAAGGCGAGATATGCTGCAGTCCATGGGATTACGAAGAGCTGGAGATGACTGAGTGACTGAACAACAAATAACAACCAGCAACAACAAAGCTACTGAATGCATTTGACCTTGAGTAGTTTCAGGAGCACTTGAAGCATGTCACAGATCTGAAACCCTAGATAGTGGTAAAATGCTGAATGTGTTTGACCGGGAGTTAGTGAAGCAGCCAGTGAAATGTGTCATAGCACTGAAACAATGAATGTCGATAACCTATATGCTGCATTTGACATGGAGTGAATCAAGAACCACTTGAAGTATGTTTCACGACTGAAACACTGTATGTTCACACTTTAGGCGGTCTTTCTTTGATCTTGTATAGGGAAAGAAGCACATGAAGCATGTCACAACTCTGAAACTGGATCGTGATAAATCATTGTGTATGATGACCTGTGGTAGTTGAAAAATTGATGAAAGTATGTAACAGCACTGAATCCAGGGATGGTGATAAACTAAGAGCGCGGTCAACCTTGGGTGGACAAAGGATCTTTTGAAACATATACCAGAATTAACACACTGGATTGTGATAAATTATTGGTTGTGTATTTTCTTCAGAGAATGAAGAAACAGTTGAAGCAGTAAACAGCACGGAAACACTGGATGGTGATAAACTATTGAGTGTGTTTGATACATGTTGAATGAAGAGAAACTGGAAGCATGACACAGAGTAAAACTTGGGACCATGGTAAACTTCTGAATGTGTTTTATCTAGAATGAATTAAAGAAGGACTTGAAACTCATCGTAGAACCGAAACAGTAATTGTGATAAGCTACTGACCATATTTTATTTGGAGAGGATAACGAAGTACATGAGGCATGCCCCAGTACTGGAACACTGGATAGTGGTAAACTACAGGGAGTGTTTGACTCAATCAGACAAATGGACACTTCAAGTCTGTAATAGCACAGCATCAATGAATGATGATAATTTATAGGGTGTGTTTTACCTGGAGGGAATGAAGGAGGCTCAAAACATGTCACAATACAGAAAAAAAGGATGTTGATAAACTATCACACTACATTCTTCTGGAGTGGATTAAAAAACACTTGAAGCATATCTGAACGTAAACACTGAATGGGGATATGATATTGTGTGTGTATAAGGCCAGTAAAAATAGAGGAAACAATAGAATAGGAAAGGCTAGAAATCTTGCCAAGGAACTTAGAGACACAAAGGGAATATTTCTTGCAAACATGGGCACAATCAAGGACAGAAGTGGTATGAGCCTAGCAGAAGCAGAAAATGTGATGAAGTGTTGGCAAGAGTATAAGAGAACTGTATCAAAGAAAGGTCTTAATCACCTGCTGCTGGGTGCCATTGCCTTCTCCACTTAATCATCTAGATAACCATAATGGTGTGATCACTCACATAGAGCAGACAACCTGGAGTGTGAAGTCAAGTGGATCTTAGGAAGAATTACCACAAACAATGCTAGTCGAGGTGATAGAATTCGAAGCTTACCTATGCCAACAAAGGTTCCTCTAGTCAAGGCTATGGTTTTACCTGTGGTCATGTATGGATGTGAGAGTTGGATTGTGAAGAAGGCTGAGCACCGAAGAATTGATCCTTTTGAATTGTGGTGTTGGAGAAGACTCTTGAGAATCCCTTGGACTGCAAGGAGATCCAACCAGTCCATTCTGAAGGAGATCAGCCCTGGGATTTCTTTGGAAGGAATGATGCTAAAGCTGAAACTCCAGTACTTTGGCCACCTCATGCGAAGAGTTGACTCATTGGAAAAGACTCTGATGCTGGGAGGGATTGGGGGCAGGAGGAGAAGGGGACAGCAGAGGATGAGATGGCTGGATGGCATCACTGACTTGATGGACGAGAGTCTCAGTGAACTCCGGAAGTTGGTGACGGACAAGGAGGCCTGGCGTGCTGCGATTCATGGCGTCGCAAAGAGTTGGACACGACTAAGCGACTGATCTGATCTATTTCAAATTAAAACAATAACAATAATGCTGTTAAAATGCTGCACTCAATGTGCCAGGAAATTTGGAAAAATCATCAATGACCACAGGACAGGAAAAGGTCAGTTTCACTCTGATCCCAAAGAGGGGAATTGTGATGGAATGCTCAAACTACTGCACAATCGTGCTCATTTCATATGCTGGCAATGTAATGCTCAAAATTCCTCAATCTAGTTTTCAACAATATGTGAACTGAGGACTTTCAAATGTACAAATAGGGTTAGGAAACGCAGAGGAATCAGAGATCAAATTGCCAACATTCACTGGATCATAGACAAAGCATGGAATTCCAGAAAATGATCTACTTCTGCTTCACTCACTATGCTAAAGACTTTGCATATGAGGGTCACTGAAAATGTGGAAAATTCTTAAAGAGATGTATATACTTGACCACATTACCTGGTTCCTGTGAAACCTGTATGCAGGTCAAGAAGTAACAGAATCAGGCAGGAACAAAGGACTTGTTCAGAATTGGTAAAGGAGTACATCAAGACTGTCTTGAACTTACCTGCAAGGTATACCATGCAAAATGTCAGACTGGAAGAAGCACAAGCTGGAATCAAAATTTCTGGGAGAAATATCAATAAACTCAGACATGTGGATGACAGAAAGCAGAATAGGAATTAGAGCTCCTTGCTGAGATGAAAGTGGGAATTAAAAAAGCTGGCTTAAACCTCGACATTCAATAAACTAAGATCATGTCGTCCAGTCCCATCAGTCCAGTTCAGTTCAGTCACTCAGTCATGTCCAATTCTTTGTGACCCCATGAATTGCAGCATGCCAGGCCTCTCTGTCCATCACCAGCTCCCGGAGTTTACTCAGACTCATGTCCATCGGGTCAGCGATGCCATCCAGCCATCTCATCCTCTGTCGTACCCTTCTCCTCCTGCTCCCAATCCCTCTCAGCATTAGAGTCTTTTCCAATGAGTCAACTCTTCATGTGAGATGGCCAAAGTATTTGATAGCAAATAGATTAAGACACAAGGGAAACTGTGACAGATTTTTATTTTTGTAGTTCCAAAATCACTGTTCATGGTAACTGAAGCCATGAAGTTAAAAGACACTTGCTTCTTGGACGAAAAGCTATGACAAACCTAGACAGCATATGCAACCAGAGACATCACTTTTCTGGCAAAGGTCCATATAATCAAGGTATGGTTTTACCCAGTAGTCGTGCATGGATGTGAGATCTGAACCATAAAGAAGGTTGAATGCCAAATAATTGATGTTTTAGAACTGTGGTGCTGGAGAAGACTCTTGAGTCCCTTGAACTGCAAAGAGTTCAAACCAGTCAGTTCTAAAGAGAATCAACACTGACTACTAATTGGAAGGACGGATGTTGAAGTTGCAATACTTTGGCCACCTGATGCAAAGAGCCAAATCATTAGAAAAGACACTAATGCTGGGTAAGATTGTAAGCAGGTGGGGATGGGTGTGACAGAGAATAAAATAGTTGAATGTTGGCATAACTGTCTCAATGGGCATGAATTTGAGCAAATTCCAGGAGATAGTGAAGGACAGGGAAGCCTGGTGTGCTGTAGTTCATGGGGTTGCAAAGAGCTGGACATGGCTGTGTGACCGAAAAACATCAGTCATGGGTAAATAAGGAAGCACCTGAAGTGTGTCACAGCACTTAAACACTGGATGTTGATAAACGACTGTATGTATTTGAAATAGGATAGATGAGGAAGCCTTGTGAATTAATCAGCACTGAAAGAATGGATGTGTGTATTAACCCAGAGTAGATAAGGAATCACTGGTGTATGTCACAGCACTGATAGACTGAATGGTGAAAAAACACTTGTTGAGTTTGACCTCTGGGAGTCAAACAAACACCTAATATATGCCACAAGTTACAGCCCTGAAACCTTGGCGAATGATAAAATGCTGGGAACGTTCAACTGATATGGACTATTAAGCACTTGAAGCATATCACTCTACTGAATACGGGATGATGATACACAAATGAGTATGTTTTACAGGAGAGGATGAAGCACATGAAGTATATCACAGCACTGAAACCCTGAAGGTGGTAAACTCCTAGAAGTGATGGGCCAGGATTGACAAAGAAGCATATGCTGAAATATAGATGTTGATACACTATTGAGTATTTGACACCAGGTGGACAAAGAAACATTTGGAGCATGTCACATGTCAAGGCACTGAGCACTGTATGGTAATAAACTACAGAGTGTGTATTTCCAGAGTGTGGATGAATAGGCACTTGAATCACATCACAGCACTGAAACACTGACGTTGATAAGCTACTGGATGTATTTTTATAGTCTGGATGATAAAGCAGTTGTGTCAGAGCTTGGAAATACTGGATGGTGATAAACTACTGGTGTGTTTGATAAAGATGCACTTGAACTTGTGACAGCAGTGAAAAACAAAAGGTGATAAGCTGATGAGTCTATTTTAGGTCAGGTGGACCAAGATGCGGCTGAATCACCTCTTTAAAGTGTGGATAATGATAAGCTACTGAGTACGTTTGACCTGGGGTGGATAAAGAAACACTGAAAGCATGTCACAGCTTTCACTGGATGAAGAAACACTGGATGGAGATATACAACTGGATGTGTTTGACCCATGGTGCGTGAAGAATAACTTGAGGTGTCATTGCACTGAAACAGTAGATCATGATAATCTATTGGAAGTGTTCAACGAGTAATCAATGAGGAAGCACATTGCATGGAATGGTGCTGCATGGTGATAAACTCCTGGTTGTGTTTGACCAATGTGGATGAAGAAGTTCTTGAAGCATGCCAAATGCTTTGCAACCCTGGATGGTGATATAATCCCATCAAACAATGTGTCTTTTTGATACAGGGTGTAAAAGCAAGCACTTAAAGCATGTCACAGGGCCTTTCCTGGTGGTTCAGTGGTTAAGCATCCACCTTGAAGTGTAGGGGATGAAGGTTCAATCCCTGACTGGGAAACTAACATCCCATATGCTACAGAGTAACTAAACCTGCACAGCTGCAAACACTGAAGTTCTCACACTCCAGAGACTGCATGCCATGGTGAGAGTTGGCTTGTCTCAAGGACTATCTTACGTGCCACAACTATGACCCAACACAGCCAACTAAATAAATTAAGAAGAATCATGTCACAGGTGAAACATTGGTGACAAACTATTGAGTGTGCTTTACCTGGAGAAAATGAAGAAACACTTACATCATGTCACTGCACTGAAACACGGGATGGTGATAAGCTACTGGGTATGTTTGACATGGGGTGCATGAAGAAGACTTGTGGAATGTTCCACAGTTAAATCATTGGATGATGATAATCTACTGACTCTGTTAGACCTGGAGTGGATAGAAGCATGTCACAGAACTGAAACGCAAAGGGTGGTAAATTACAGTGTGTTTAAACAGAGGAGGATGAAGAAACACATAACCTGTCGCAGCATTGAATACTAGATATATTTGACCTGGAGTGGGTTGAACAAGCACTCAAAACAGGTTACAGGACTGAAGTAAACACTGGATGATGATAAACAACTCAGTGTGTTGACCAGAGGAGATGAAGAAGCAACGGAAGCATGTCATGACAGTGAAAGAGTAGATGATGATAAACAGTATTAGTAGTGGCAAGATGCCTGCTCCAGAGTTCAGGTTCAAGATGCAGCATGTTTGCACTAGAATGTGGGTTTAATAAGTTTGTGATGCCTCCCCGAAAGTGAAAATTCAGCAGTTACTACGAGCCTACCCTGGATCGTGGGGTTGGAAGGGGCAAAATGAGAGCTCCAGGCTGCAAGCTCAGAACGTGCATGATGTGCACTAGAATGTGGGCTCATTGGTGGTTGATGCATGTATTAGATTGCAAGTTCAGAAGTTGTGACATGGGTATTATATAGCACCCATGTTATAAAACCTCACACTGGTCATCTATTTTTTACATATACAACTGTACACATTTAAATGCTATTTTCTCAAATCTTCACCTTCACCTTCTCTCACTGAGTCCAAAAGTCTGTTCTTTAGATATTTGTCTCTTCTCCTGGCCTGCGTATAGGCCATCTTTATAAATTCCACATATATGAATTAATATACAGCTTTGTCTTTCTCTTTCTTAGTTCCTTCACTTTGTGTAATAGGTTTCACACACTTCCACCTCATTAGAACTGACTCGAATGCATGACTTCTTATTACTGAGTAATATTTCATATGCATATGTAGCAAAATGTCCTTAATCATTCATCTGCTGATGGACCTCTTGGTCACTTCCATGTCCTAGCTATTGTAAACAGTGCTTCAGTAAACACTAGAATACCGTGTTTCTTTCAATTCTAGTTTCCTTGAGGTTCATGCCCAAGAGTGGGATTGCTGGGTCATATGGCACTTCTATTTTCAACTTTCTAAGGAGTTTCCACAAAGTACTCTATAAAGGTTGTGCCAGTTTGCATTCCCATCAACAATTTAAAAAGGTTCCCTCTACTCCACAGCCTCTGCAGCAATTACACTGTAGACATTTTAATCATGGCCAATCTGACCAGTGTGAAATGATACCTCAATGTGGTTTTGATTTGCACTTCTTTTATGATGAGTGATGCTGAGCAGCTTTTCTGTGTCTCTTAGTAATCTGTATATCTTCTTTGGTTTGTTTTTCTGAGTAGTATTTGTAGCTGAGTATTGAGATACTTGAGCAGCTTGCATATTTTGGAGATTAATTTTTTTGTTAGTTTTCCAGTTGCTATTATTTTCTCCCAATTCTGAAGGCGATAGTTCAGTTTAGTTCAGTCACTCAGATGTGTCCGGCTCTTTGCAAAGCCATGAATCACAGCACACCAGGCCTCCCTGTCCATCACCAACTCCCGGAGTTCACTCAGACTCAACGTCCATCGAGTCAGTGATGCCATTCAGCCATCTCATCCTCTGTTGTCCCCTTCTTCACCTGCCCCCAATCCCTGCCAGCAGCAGAGTCTTTTCGAATGAGTCAACTTTTCACATGAGGTGGCCAAAGTACTGGAGTTTCATCTTTAGCATCAGTCCTTCCAAAGAGACCCCAGGGTTGATCTCCTTCACAATGCACTGGTTGGATCTCCTTGGAGTCCAAAAGACTCTCAAGAGTCTTCTCCAACACCACAGTTCAAAAGCATCAGTTCTTCAGCGTTCAGCTTTCTTCACAGTCCAACTCTCACATACATAGATGACCACTGGAAAAACCATAGCCACCATTAGACGGACCTTTGTTGGCAAAGTAATGTCTCTGCTTTTCAATATACTATCTAGGTTGGTCATAATTTTTCTTCCAAGGAGTAAGTGTCTTTTAATTTCATGGCTGCAGTCACCATCTGCAGCCCAGAAAAATAAAGTCTGACACTGTTTCCACTGTTTACCTATCTATTTTCCATAAAGTGATGGGACCAGATGCCATGATCTTCGTTTTCTGAATGTTGAGCTTTATGTCAACTTTTTCCACTCTCCACTATCACTTTCATCGAGAGGCTTTTTTTTCCTCTGCACTTTCTGCCATAAGGGTGATGTCATCTCCATATCTGAAGTTATTGATATTTCTCTTGGCAATCTTGATTCTAGCTTGTGCTTCTTTCAGCCCAGCATTTCTCATGATGTACTCTGCCTACAAGTTAAATAAGCAGGGTGACAATATACAGCCTTGATGTACTCCTTTTCCTATGTAGAAACAGTCTGTTGTTCCATGTCCAGGTCTAACTGTTGCTTCCTGACCTGCGTATAAATTTATCCAAGGCAGGTCAGGTGCTCTGGTAATCCCATCTCTTTCAGAATTTTCCACAGGTTATTGTGGTCCACCCATTCAAAGGTTTTGGCACAGTCAATAAAACAGAATTAGATGCTTTTCTGGACCTCTCTTGGTTTTTTGATGATCCAGCGGATGTTGGCAATTTGATCTCTGGTTTCTCTGCCTTGTCTAAAACCAGCTTGAACATATGGAAGTTCATGGTTCATCTATTGCAGAAGCCTGGCTTGGAGAATTTTGAGCATTACTTTACTAGCGTGTGAGATGAGTGCAATTGTGTGGTAGTTTGCTCATTTGTTGGCATTGCCTTCCTTTGGGATTGGAATGAAAACTGACCTTTTCCAGTCCTGTGGCCACTGCTGAGTTTTCCAAATTTGCTGGCATATTGCTACAGCACTTTCACAGCATCATCTTTCAGGATTTGAAGTAGCTCAACTGGAATTCCATCACCTCTACTAGCTTTGTTCATAGTGATGCTTTCTAAAGCCCACTTGACATCACATTCCAGGATGTCTGGCACTAGGTGAATGATCATACCATAGTCATTATCTTGGTCGTGAAGATCTTTTAATTTGTAGTATAAATATATTTATTTTAATTGGAGTTAAATTACTTTACAATATTGTATTGGTTTTGCTATACATCAACATGAATCCACCACAGGTATACGCGTGTTCCCATCCCGTACCCCCCTCCCTTCTCCCACCATGTACCATCCCTCTGGGTCGTCCCCGTGTACCAGTATCGTGCAACCAGTCCCAAGCAACCAGTATCCTGCATCGAACTTGAACTGGTGATTTGTTTCATATATGATACTATACATGTTTCAATGTATAGTATTTCTTCCAAATCATCCAACCCTCTCCCTCTCCCACAGAGTCCAAAAGACTGTTCTATACATGTGCGTCTCTTTTGCTGTCTCACGTACAGGGTTATCATTACCATCTTTCTAAATTCCATATATATGCATTAGTATACTGTACTGGTGTTTTTGTTTCTGGGTTACTTCAGTCTGTATAATAGGCTCCAGTTCCATCCATCTCATTAGAACTGATTCAAATGTATTATTTTCAATGGCTGAGTAATACTCCATTGTGTATATGTACCACAGCTTTCTTATCCATTTGTCTGCTGATGGTCATGTAGGTTGCTTCCATGCCCTGGCTATTAGAGACAGTGCAGTGATGAACATTTGGGAACACATGTTTCTTTCAAGTCTGGTTTCCTTGGTGTGTATGCCCAGCAGTGGGATTGCTGGGTCATAAGGAAGTTCTGTTTCCAGTTTTTTAAGGAATCTCCACACTGTTCTTCATAGTGGCTGTACTAGTTTGCATTCCCACCAACAGTGTAAGAGGGTTCTCTTTTCTCCACACCGTCTCCAGTATGTATTGCTTGCAGACTTTTGGATCGCAACCATTCTGACTGGCATGAAATGGTACCTCACTGTCGTTTTGATTTGCATTTCTCTGATAATGTGTGATGTTGAGCATCTTTTCATGTGTTTGCTAGCCATCTGTATGTCTTCTTTGGAGAAATGTCTATTTAGTTCTTTGGCCCATTATTTGATTAGGTCATTTATTTTTCTGAAATTGTGCTATAGGAATTGCTTCTATATTTTTGATATTAGTTGTTTTTCAGTTGCTTCATTTGCTATTATTTTTCCCATTCTGAAGGTTGTCTTTTCACCTTGCTTATAGTTTCCTTTGTTGTGCAGAAGCTTTTTTTTTTTTCTACAGTTCTTCTGTGTATTCCTGCCACCTTTTCTTAATATCTACTGTTTTTGTTAGGTCCATAATATTTCTGTCCTTTATCGAGCCCATCTTTGCATGAAATGTTCCCTTGGTATCTCTAATTTTCTTGAAGAGATCTCTAGTCTTTCCCATTCTCTTGTTTTCCTTATTTATTTGCATTGATCGCTGAGGAAAGCTTTCTTATCTCTTCTTGCTATTCTTTGGAACTCTGCATTCAGATGTTTCTATCTTTCCTTTTCTCCTCTGCTTTTTGCTTCTCTTCTTTTCACAGCTATTTGTAAGGCCTACTCAGACACTCATTTTGCTTTTCTGCAGTTCTTTTCTATGGGGATGGTCTTGATCCCTGTCTTCTGTACAATGTCACGAACCTCTGTCCATAGTTCTTCAGGCACTCTATCTATCAGATCTACTCCATTAAATCTATTTCTCACTTCCACTGTATAATCATAAGTAATTTTGATATAGGTCATACCTGAATGAACTAGTGGTTTTCCCTACTTTCTTCAATTTAAGTCTGAATTTGGTAATAAGCAGTTCATGATCTGAGCCACAGTCAGCTCCTGGTCTTGTTTTTGTTGACAGTATAGAGCTTCTCCATCTTTGGCTACAAAGAATATCAATCTGATTTCGGTGTTGAACATTTGGTGGTGTCCATGTGTAGAGTCTTCTCTTGTGTTGACGGAAGAAGGTGTTTGCTATGACCAGTGCATTTTCTTGGCAAAACTCTATTAGTCTTTGCCCTGCTTCATTCTGTATTCCAAGGCCAAATTTGCCTATTCCTCCAGGTGTTTCTTGACTTCCAACTTTTGCATTCCAGTCCCTTATAATGAAAAGGACATCTTTTTTGATTATTAGTTCTAAAAGGTCTCATAGGTCTTCATAGAACCGTTCAACCTCAGCTTCTTCAGCATTACTGATTGGGGCCTAGACTTGGATTACTGTGATATTGAATGGTTAGTCTTGGAAATGAACAGAGAACAGTCTGTCGTTTTTGAGATTGCATCCAAGTACTGCATTTTTGGCTCTTTTGTTGACCATGATAGCTACTCCATTTCCTCTAAAGGATTCCTGCCCACCGTAGTAGATATAGTGGTCATCTGAGTTAAATTCACCCATTCCAATCCATTTTAGTTCGCTGATTCCTAGAATGTTGATGTTCACTCTTGCCATCTCTTGTTTGACCGCTTCCAATTTGCCTTGATTCATGGACCTGACATTCCAGGTTCCTATACAATATTGCTCTTTACAGCATTGTATCTTGCTTCTATCACCAGTCACATCCACAACTGGGTATTTTTTTTTTTTTTGCTTTGGCTCCATCCCTTCATTCTTTCTGGAGTTAGTAATCCACTGATCTCTCCAGTAGCATATTGGGCCCCTACTGACCTGGGGAGTTTCTCTTTCATTATCCTATCAGTTTGCCTTTTCATACTGTTCGTGGGTTTCTCAAAGAAAGAATACTGAAGTGGTTTGCCTTTCCCTTTTCCAGTGGACCACATTCTGTCAAACCTCTCCACCATGACCCGTCCATCTTGGGCGGCCCCATGGGCATGGCACAGAGCACCGGCAGTTGCAATGGCGCACAGAGCATGGCGGAGAGGGTACCCCACGTCCGAGGTCAGGGACAGCAGCCAAGAGTGCCAGGTTGCGAAGGTGCAGGGATAGCTGAGAGGAGCTACCCCACGTCTGAGGTCAGGGGCGGTGGCAGGGAGGAGCTACCCCATGTCCAAGGTCAGGGACGGTGGCCAAGATTCCAAGGCTGCAACAGCGCAGGAGCAGCCCAGAGGAGCTACCCCATGTCCGAGGTCAGGGCCAACAGCTGAGAGAGCAAGGCTACAACAACGCTGGAGCAGCCCATAGGAGCTACCCCACGTCTGAGGTCAGGGGCGATGGCTGGGAGGAGCTACCCCACGTCCGAGGTCAGGGGCTGTAGCCAAGAGAAGCTTACCCGTGTCAAAGGTCAGGGGCACAGCAGGGAGGAGCTAAACCGTGTCAGAGGTCAGGGGCTGTGGCGGACAGTGCAAGGCTGCGACAGCACAAGAGCAGCCAAGAGCAGCTACCCCATACCCAAAGCTGGGGCAGCAGCTCAGATGAGTAACCCCAGGCCCAAGGAGCGGTGGCTGCGTGGGCTCAGGAGGGCCTAGAGGAGCTATTCCATGTTCAATTTCAGGATAGGTGCCGTGAGGAGATACCCCTCATCCAAGGTAAGGAGCAATGGCTGCGCTTTGCTGGAGCAGCCGTGAAGAGATACCCCATGACCAAGGTAAGAGAAACCCAAAAAAGATGGTAGGTGTTGCAAGAGGGCATCAGAGGACAGATACACTGAAACCATAATCACATAAAACTGAAGGCTACATATTCACCTTAATTATAGTTTCCTCGTTGTACACAAGCTATAGAGCTTAATTAGGTTGCTTTTTTTAAATTTTGTTTTTATTTCCTTTACTCTAGGCAATGGGTCATAGAGGATCTTGCTGTGTCTTATTTTAGAGTGGTTATACCTATGTTTTACTCTAAGGGTTTTATATTTTCTGGTCTTACATTTACATCTGTAATCCATTTTGAGTTTATTTTGAACATGATGTTAGATACTGTTCTAGTTTCTACACATAGCTGTCCAGTTTTCCCAGTAAAACTTTTTGAAGAAAATATATTTTTCGGTTGCATATTTTTGCCTCCATTGTCAAAGATAATGGGTGCATGAATTTATCTTTGGACTTTATATTTTGTTCCATTGGTCTGTATTTCTATGTTTGTGCAAGTTTCATACTCTCTTGATATCTTTGTGGTGTAGTCTTATCAGAAAGTTTGACTCTTCTAGTTCCATTCTTCTTTCTCAAAATGGCTTTGTCTCTTCAAAGTCTTATGTGTTTCCATGCAAATCATAAAATAATTTGTTCTAGTTTTATGAAAAATACTGTAGGTATTGCATTGAATCTATTGATTTTTTTGGGTGGTATACTCATTTTAACTATATCAATTAATCCAATCTAAGAACATGGTATGTTTCTCCATCTATATGTGTTTTGCTTTCTTTCATCAATGCTTATTTTGTATCTCTCTGGGTAAGTGAAAGTTGCTTAGTCATGTCTGACTTTTTGCAATCCCATGGATCATACAGTGTATGGAATTTGTAATTCTTCAGGCCAGAATACTGGAATAGATAGCCTTTCCCTTCACCAGAGGATCTTCTCAACCCAAGGCTCAAACACATTGTGTGCAGGTCTCACACATTGCAGGAGGATTCTTCACGTGCTAGGCCACAAGAGAAGCCCAAGAATACTACAGTTGGTAGCCTATCCCTTCTTCAGGGGATCTTCCTGACCCAGAATTGAACAGGAGTCTCCTACATTGAAGGTAGCTTCTTTATCAATTGAGCTATCAGGGAAGCCCTTTGTCTTTTTATGCAAATTTATTTCTAGTTATTTTATTCCTTTCATTGCAATGATGAACAGGATTATTCCTTAATTTCTCTTTCTGAATTTTCATTGTTAGTGTATAGGAATATAAGGGTTTCTGTGTATTAATTTTATACCCTGCACATTTACTCTATTCATTGATTAACTCCAGTAATTTTCTGGTGGCATCTCTTGGGTTTTCTGTGTAAAGGATAATGTCATGTGCAAATATAGAGAGTTTTACCTCTTCTTTTCCAATCAGGATTCTTTTTATATCTTTTTCTTCTTTGAAAAGTGTGGCTAGAATTTCCAAAACTAGTAGTGATGAGTATGGGCACCCTTGTCTTAATGCTGATTTTAAAGGAAATGTTTCAAGTTTTTCATTATTGATAATAATGTTTGAAGTGGTTTTGTCATATTAGGCTTTCATTATGTTGAGGTATGTTCCATCTATGACTACTTTGGCAGAGTTTTTTTTGTTTGTTTGTTTTCATAAAAATCTCTGAATTTTATTGAATTCAAATTTGAATTTTCTTCTGTTTTGGAGAAGGCAATGACACCCCACTCCAGTACTCTTGCCTGGAAAATCCCATGGACGGAGGAGCCTGGAAGGCTGCAGTCCATGGCATCGCTAAGAGTCGGACACGACTGAGCGACTTCACTTTCACTTCTCACTTTCATGCATTGGAGAAGGAAATGGCAACCCACTCCAGTGTTCTTGCCTGGAGAATCCCAGGGACGGGGAAGCCTGGTGGGCTGCCGTCTATGGGGTCGCACGGAATCAGGCACGACTGAAGTGACTTAGCAGCAGCAGCTGTGTAGCCTCCAAATTATTTGTGTTTCCTCTATGTTTTTCTCCTGTAGTTGATATCTGATCTAACAACATTGTGATCAGAAAATATGCTTGAAAATATTATAATTTTTTGAAGTTTACCAAGGTTAGACGTGACCTTGGATGTGATCTGTCTTAAGATAATGTTCCATTTACACTTGAGAATAAGGAGAAAATAGTGAAATCTATTCTTTTGGGGTGGGATGCCCTGTAGATATCAATTAGGTCAAACTGGTCTAATGTATCATCTAAAACATGAGTTTTCCTTATTGATTTTCTGTCTGGATGATCTGTCCATGTTATGAGTGAAGTATTAAAATCACCCAATACTATTGGTTAGTGTCTATTTCTGCTCTAATAGTTGTTGGCATTTGTCTCTTGTATTGAGGTGCTCCTACATGGGGTGCATATAGCTTCTTCTTGGATTGATACCTTGATTATTAGGTAATGCAACCTTCTTTGTCTCCTATAGTGGTCTTTGATTAAAGCCCATTTATCTGATATGAGTATTGCTTCTCCCACTTTCTTTTGCTCTCCATTTTCACAAAATAGCTTTTTCCTGGTCATCACTTTCACTCTGTACGTGTCCTTAATTATGAGGTGGTTTTCTTGCAGGCAGTATATTCTTATATTCATTCAGCCAGTCTTTGTATTTTCATTGGAGCTTTTAGCCCATTTATGTTTAAGGTAGTTGTTGCTAAGTATGATCTTGTTACCATTTACTATATATTTTTGTGGATTTATTTTGTAAAGCTTTTCTGTTTCCAATCTAGATAAGATCCTTCAGCATTTCCTGAAGTGCTAGTTTGGTGGTTCTGAATTCTAATTGCTTTTGTTTGTCTGTTAAGCTTTTGACTCCTCTTTTGAATTAGAATGCTATCCTTGTTGAATAGAGTAATCTTGGCTGTAGGTTTTTGCCTTTCATCACTTTAAGTATATCTTGCCATTCCTTTCTAAGCTGAAGAGTTTCTAGGGTAAGATCAGCTGTTATGCTTATGGGGATTCCCGTCTATGTTATTTGTTGTTATTCCTTTGTTTCCTTGAATATTTGTTCATTGTGTGTATTTATTTGTTTGTTTTTATTTTGATTAATGTGTATTTTGATATGTTTTGTCTTGGATTTATCCCTGTGGAACACTCTGGGGTTTTTCATCTTAGATGTCTATTCCCTTTCCTATTTCAGGGAAGTTTTTAGCTATTTTCTCCTCAAATATTTTCTCATGCCCTTTCCTTTTGTCTTCTTTCTCCAAGAAACCTATGATTTAAATGTGGGGCATTTAACATTGTCCCAGAAGTCTCTGAGGCTGTCTTCATTTCTCTATTTTTTTTTCCTGTTCTGCTTCACTTATTTTCAACATTCTATCTTCCAGCTCACTTAGTCCTTCTTCTGCTTCAGTTACTCTACTGTTTTTGTTGTACAGAGTGATTTCTATCTCAGTTATTGCATTGTTCATTATTGATTGACTATTCATTACTTCTTCTAGGTCCTTTTAAAACACCCTTTTGATCTTCTCAATACATGTCTAAAGTCTATTTATCTGTAGCTCCATTTATTTCCAAGACTTTGACTATTATTATGCTGAATTGTTTTTCCTGTAGACTTCTTATCTCTTCCTCTTTCATTGATTTGTTGATTTTTATTGTGTTCCTTCACCTGCTGGATATGTCTCTGTCTTTTCATGTTGTTTAGATGGCTGTCTTTGAGGTCTATTTTCTGCAAACGGGAGGGTCATCATTGCTGTTAATTGGTTAGACTCCTCCCAGTGAATGTGGTGGGACCAGTGGATTGTGAAGGTTTTCTAGTTGAAGGAATTATTTTGTTGTTGTTATAGAAGATGGCTGTGGATCTCATTTTTTTCTGAGAGGCAATGCAGTGTTCATGAGAGAATTAGGGGGTTCTATTATGGCTTTGATTCCAGTTGAGCTATTTCAAATCCTAGAAGATGATGCTGTGGAAGTGATGCACTCACTATGCCAGGAAATTTGAAAATCTCAGCAGTGGCTCGGGACTGGAAAAGGTCAGTTTTCATTCCAATCTCAAAGAAAGGGAATGCCAAAGAATGCTCAAACTGCCCTACAGTTGCAGTCATCTCACATGCTAGCAAAGTAATGCTCAAAATTCTCCAAGCCACGCTTCAGCAATACATCAAGTGTTAACTTCCAGATGTTCAAGCTTGTTTTAGAAAATACAGAGGAACCAGAGATCAAATTCCCAACATCTGCTGGATCTTTGAAAAAAAAAAAAGCAAGTTCCAGGAAAACATCTACTTCTGCAAAAGCCTTTGACTGTGTGGATCAAAATGAACTGGAAAATTCTGAAAGAGATGGGAATACCAGACCACCAGACCTGCCTCTTGAGAAGCCTGTATGCAGGTCAGGAAGCAACAGTTAGGACTGGACATTGAATAACAGACCGGTTCCAAATAGGAAAAGGAGTACCTCAAGGCTACATATTGTCACACTGCTTATTTACCTTCTATGCAGAGAAATGCTGGGCTGGAAGAAACAAAAACTGGAATCAAGATTGCCAGGAGAAATGTCAATAACTTCAGATATGCAGATGAAACCACCCTTATGGCAGAAAGTGAAGAGAAACTGAACAATCTCTTGATGAAAATAAAAGAGGAAAGTGAAGAAGTAGGCTTAAAGCTCTACATTAGGAAATCTGAAATCATGGCGTCCTGCCCCATCACTTCATGGAAAATATATGCACAAACAGAGGAAATGGTGGCAGACTTTATTTTGGGGAGGTGGGGGGCTACAAAATCACTGCAGATAGTGACTACAGCCATGAAATTAAAAGATGCTTACTCCTCCTAGAGAGCATAAAACAAGACCAGGAGCTAACTGTGGCTCAGATCAGGAAATCCTTATTTCCACATATTGACTTAAATTGAAAAAAGTAAGGAAAACCATTAGACCATTCAGGAATTACCTATATCAAATCCCTTATTATTATACAGTGGAAGTGAGAAATAAATTTAAGGGACTAGGTCTGATAGAGTGCCTGATGAACCATGGATGGAGACAGGTATCAAGATCATCCCCAAGAAAAAGAAATGCAAAAACTCAAAATGGGTGCCTGAGAAAGCCTTACAAATAGCTGTGAAATGAAGAGAAGGGAAAGGCAAAGGAGAGACGGAAAGATATAGCCATTTGAATACAAAGTTGCAAAGAATAGCAAGGAGAGATAAGAAAGCCTTCCTTAGTGATCAGTGCAAAGAAATAGAGGAAAGTAATAGCATGGGAAAGACTAGAGATCACGTCAAGAAAATTTGAGGTTCCAAGGGAATATTTCATGCAAAGATAGGCACAATAAGGACAGAAATGGTATGGACCCAACAGAAGCAGCAGATATTAAGAAGAGTTGGCAAAGATTACACAGAAGAACTGTCCATAAAAGATCTTCACAATCCAAATAATCGTGATGATCTGATCTCTCACCTAGGTCCAGACATCTTGGAATGTGAAGTCAAGTGGGCCTTAAGAAGCATCACTATGAACAAAGTTAGTGGAAGTGATAGAATTGCAGTTGAGCTATTTAAAATCCTAAAAGATTATGCTATGGAAGTGCTGCACTCAATATGTCAGCAAATGTGAAAAACTCAGCAGTGGCTCGGGACTTTAACAGGTTAGTTTTCATTCCAATCCCAAAGTAAGGCAATGCCAAAGAATGCTCAAACTACTGCACAATTGCATTCATCTCACATGCTAGTAAAGTAATGCTAAAAATTCTCCAAGCCATGCTTCAGCAATACATGAACCGTAAACTTCAAGATGTTCAAGCTGGTTTTCGAAAAGTCAGAGGAAACAGAGATCAAATGGCCAACATCCACTGGATCATCAATCAAGCAAGGGAGTTCCAGAAAAAGATCTACTTTTGCTTTATTGACTATTCCAAAGACTTTGACTGTGTGGATTACAATAAACGTTGGGAAATTCTGAAAGAGATGGGAATACCAGAGCAGCTGACCTGCCTCTTGAGAAGCCTCTATGCAGGCTAGAAAACAGCAGTTTGAACGGGACATGGAATGACTAGCTTCACATAGGATAAGGAATATGTCAAAGTTGTATATTGTCACTCTGCTTATTTAACTTCTATGCAGAGTACCTCATGAGAAACACTGTGCTGGATGAAGCACAAGCTGGAATCAAGTTTTCCAGGAGAAATAACCTCAGATATGCAGATGACACCACCCTTATGGCAGAAAGGGAAGAACTAAAGAGTCATTTAATGAAATCAAAAGAGGAGAGTGAAACGTTGGCTTAAAGCTGAAAACTAAGATCATGGCATCTGATCCCACCACTTTATGGCAAATTGAAGGGCAATCAATGTTTGACTTTCTTTTGAAGGGCTCCAGAATCACTGCAGATGGTGATTGAAGCCATGAAATTCAAAGATGCTTACTTCTGGGAAGGAAAGTTATGACCAACCTAGACAGCATACTAAAAAACAGAGACATTATCTTGCCGACAAAGGTCTGTCTAGTCAAAGGTATGGATTTTCTAGTAGTCATGTATGGATGTGAGAGTTGGACTATCATTTATGAAATGAGATGCCAGTCCAGGTTCGATGCACTATACTGGATGCTTGGAGCTAGTGCACTGGGACGACCCAGAGGGATGGAATGGGGAGGGAGGAGGGAGGAGGGTTCAGGATGGGGAACACATGTATACCACTGGTGGATTCATTTTTATATTTGACAAAACTAATACAATTATGTAAAGTTTAAAAATAAAATAAAATTTGAAAAAAAAAAAAAGTTGAGCATCAAAGAATTGATGCTTTTGAACTGTATTGTTGGAGAAGTCTCTTGAGAGGCCCTTGTACTTCAAGGAGATCGGACAAGTCCATCCTAAAGGAGATCAGTCCTGAATATTCATTGGTAGAACTGATGCTGAAGCTGAAACTCCAATAATTTGGCCACCAGATGCAAAGAGTTGACTCATTTATAATGACCCTGATGCTGGGAGAGATTGAGGTCCAGAGGAGAAAGGTATGACAGAGGATGAGATGGTTGGGTGGCATCACTGATTCAGTGGACATGAGTTGAGTAAACTTTGGGAGTTGGTGATTGACAGGGAGGCCTGGTGTGCTGCAGTCCATGGGGTTGCAAAGAGTCAGACACAACTGAGTGACTGAATTTAGAAGAGTGCCTTGTAATTTTCTTGAGTGAGTTCTTGTTTTGCTGGAAGATTAGCATGGGTTGTCTTGCACTGGAGCTTGCTGCTCTTGAATGGAGCTTGCTTTCAGTGTAGGCATGTATCCTTTTGGATGGGATCTTGTCTATCACTCTTCCCTGGGGCCATGGGTTCTATGATGATCCAAAGTTCTGGAGCTGAGCTACCTGCCTCTGGTTTTTGGTCCCCCTCTTGCAGTAACCTCAAGACTACACTTTCAACATTGCACAGAAGACAAAACCCCATGTTAGTGGTGAAATAACTCCACATCCTGGACAGTCAAAGAGATCCACAGCATTATGTATAGAAAAGAAGAGGGAAGAGCTAGATAGAGGTGATCAGGAGGAGAAAAGAAAGTCAAAAGGAAAGAGAGCAATTAAGCCTGTAATCAAATCCCTGAGTGAAAATGGATATTAAAAAATAGACTCTTAATACTACAAAATGCATAACAAATTCCAGAAAGCAAAAATTAAAAAACCTAGACTAGAATTTGAACTCCCAAATGTACAATATAAAATAAACTGAATCGTAATTGAACACAAAAATTAGAAAAAATATTCTGGGGTCAGTTCAGTGTCAGGTTATCCCTTGTTCTAGCTTGCACTTTTTCTCAAAGTCCACAATTGTCCTTAAATGCAATTTTACTGCTTAATTTTAATCTTTTGCACCTGCCACTTCTTGAGTGGTTCCCCTGTCTTATCTTTACTTAGGCTGGCCTCCTCTGCTTGCAAGTCTCTTCAATGTCTAATTTGAGCCCTGATAGGAAGAGGTGACAATAGACCCTTATTCAGGGTCATTTGCTCTGTTTTGCTGTGGAGAGGCAGGAACACTGCAAACAAATACCACTGGGATTTGTGGGTAGCCTTTGTTGTGAATGGACAGCACAGGGTCTGCCAAAGTCCAAGGTGATGTACACTTCTCAGATCCAGCCACTCAAGCTCCTGGGTGTCCCTTGAGGGCACAGTTACAGAAGGGCCATGGATCTCACGCACTTCCCAGGCCCAAGCTACCTAGGGTCCATCCTGTGCTAGGCGTGAAGTCCCAGGTTGGCCGTGTGTCTCCTGCACTTCCCAGGTCCAAGCTGCTCAGATTCCCAGGTGTTGTATGAAGGCCCAGCCCCAGTTGAACCATGTATCTCTTGCTCTTCCCAGGCCCAAGCAGTCCAGACTCCCCAGTTCTCTGTTTGGGGCACAGTCCCAGGTGGGTTCTTTGTCTCCTGCACTTCCAAGGCCCAAGCTGCTCATATTTCTGGGTGTTCTATGAATGCCCAGTCCCAGTTGAGCCATGCATCTCCTGCTATTCCCAAGCCAAAGTGGCCTGGTGTTCTGCCAGAGCATAGTCCCGGGTGGGCCCTTTATCTAATGCACTTTCCAGGTCCAAGCTGCTCAGGTTCCAGGATGTTCCAGAGTACACTCTTCCAGAGAGCCACTCAGGTTTTCAGGATAGCTGTGATGTCATAGTTCCTGGTGGACCATGTTTTTCGTGCACTGCTCAGGTTCATTCTGGTCAGGTTCTCAGATACTCCACAAGGATACAGTCCATGCATCGTGAGCTGTGCATCTCCTCAGAGGAGTTGCTCTCAGGTTATGACACTCTTGGCAGCCATAAACTGTCCCAGATCTCAGGAAGTCATGGTTAGTGGCTGCTCATGAATAGAGTCTGCTCACAGCTTGGCAGGAGATGCAGTCTCCTGGGCCTAAAAGGTTATGGCCTTCTGCCTCTGGTTGTCAACATTCTGAATCTTTGCCTCCTGGGAGGTCCATAAGGAAAGCTAGCGTGCTCTCCTTCAGTAAATACTAGGGCATCGTCTGTTCTGTAAGCAGGTCAGGGGTTGCAGTGTGGTCTTAGAGCCTTCCCGTGGGAACATTCCTTTTCTTTGTTTATTTTTCTCTCTCTGGCATTATGTGCTTCCGCCTGCTACATCACATTAGTTCTCTCAGAGTGTCTGTAGAGCATTCAAACCCCATCTTTATTCTAAGGACTGAAGATGCAGAGGGCGCCCCTGTACAAAGCCCCCACTCACTGTGGGTGGACACGAGACTGTGAGGCAATTCCCCACTAATAATTGCTTTTTTGGCTTGAATTCTGAGATGGTGGTGTGGGGTGGTTATACCACCCTCTGAGGTTCCAAAGAGGCCCACTGAATCAACCTCTGAGAGGGTTTCCTGTGGTATGGAAACTTTTCCTTCTCTAAAAGCTTAAGGTGGATAGTGCTGGATTTGGGGTGGTGTGGGGTGGCTATACCACCCTCTGAGATTCCAAAGAGGCCCACTGAATCAACCTCTGAGAGGGTTTCCTGTGGTATGGAAACTTCTCCTTCTCTAAAAGCTTAAGACGGATAGTGCTGGATTCATGATCTCTGAGAAGAAGATTTAACTTCAGGACTAAGGACCAGGCTTGATCACTCAAGAGTTCTTGTATATCAGAGTTTTATTAAAGTAAGAAAAGGAACAGAGAAAGCTTCTGACATGGACATCAGAAGGGGGCCAGAGAATGCCCCCCTTGCTAGTGTTAGCCAGGGAGTTACATACATTTTAATTTAGTTATTATAATACATCAGAAGCATGTCTGAAATTTGTGAAAATTTTACCAGACCTACTCCCACAATTTATATTTTAGGATAACAGGATTAGAAGTCAACAATAGAAAGATCCTACCAGACCCACTCCCATAATATAGCTTCTAAAATATAAGGATTTGTCAGAAGGTTTTCAGGGAGGAGAAACTGTCCTCAAGCATGATACACTGTTGCTATATAATTCTAATTACAGAGTTTAAACTGAATTGTTTGCTGTGTAATCATCATTTCAAGGTTTAAAGAAAAAAGCAAAACAAAACATTTTATGTGACTAAGACTAATGAATATAGAGAAAAACAAACAAGCAAGCAATTCTCCTCCTTGAGAATTCCAGAACCCTATCTCCTCCTCAAGAATCCAGATATTTTTCTCTTCTTTGGGTAGGCCAGACTTCTTATCAATCTGCATAGGAATTGACTCTCTCTCCCCAACACAAGTTCAGTTCAGTTTCTCAGTTATGTCCAACTATTTGTAACCCCAAGGACTGTGACACACCAGACTCCTCTGGTCATCACGAACTTCCATAGCTTGCTCAAACTCATCTCCATTGAGTTAGTGATGGACTCAATCTCATCCTGTCTTCTGCTTCTCCTCCTGCCTTCAATCTTTCTCAACACTGGGGTCATTTGCAAGAGTCAGTTATTTGCATCAGGTGGCCAAATTCAGCTTTAGCATCAGTGCTTCCAATAAATATTCAGGACTGAATGTCTTACTGACTAATTTTATTCCCTGCTCTCCAAGGGACTCTCAAGAGTCTTCTCCAACACCACACTTCAAAAGCATCAATTTTTCAGGGCTCAGCTTTCTGTATAGTCCAACTCTCACATCCATATATGACTACTGGACAAATTATAGCTTGGACTAGAAAGACTTTTGTTGGCAAAGTAATATCTCTGTTTTTAAATATCCTGCCTAGGTTGGTCATAGCTTTTCTTTCAAGAAGCAAGTATCTTTTAATTTTATGCTGCAGCCACCATCTACAGTGATTTTGAAGCCAAGACAATAAAGTCTCTCAGCCTTTCCATTGTTTCCCCATCTGCGGCTGCTACTGTTGCTAAGTCACTTCAGTCGTGTCCGACTCTGTGTGACCCCATAGACGTCAGCCCACCAGGCTCCCCTGCCCCTTGGGTTCTCCAGGCAAGAACACTGGAGTAGGCTGCCATTTCCGTCTCCAATGCAGGAAAGTGAAAAGTGAAAGTGAAATCTCTCATTCATGGGGCCAGAAGCCATGATCTTAATTTTTGAATGTTGAGTTTTAAGCTGGCTTTTGCACTCTCCTGTTTCACTTTCATCAAGAGGCTCTTTAGTCCCTCTTCACTTTCTGCTATATGGGTTTTGTCATCTATGTATCTCAGGTTATTGCTATTTCTCCCAGCAATTTTGATTCCAGCTTGTGCTTCATCCAGTCTGGCATTTCACATGATGTGCTCTTCATCTAATTTAAATGAGCAGGGTTACAATTCAGAACCAGTCCATTGTTGCGTATCTGGTTCTAGAATCAGTCTCCATCCCTAAATCCTTTGTCTCTCTTTTCTTGTTTATCTCTTCTCCTCCCTCATTATGAGCAAATTGATTGGCCTTTCTGGTGTCCTCTGCCAGCATATAGAAACGGTTTAGTGAAAGTTACTCCATATCCTGACAATCCGTTGAGGTATTTACTGGGGAAAAATTGAACTCCTTCTCATATGTCACTGCCACCTTAGGACGAGTCTACCGAGTTTATATTCAAAGGTATGCATTCTGCCCCTGTTAAGCAAGTACTCTAAAGTAGGACTACTCTCAATGTAGTACCATCGAGTACTATTGAGCTCACAGTGTGAAACATGCATGTAACGAAGCTACTGAGCTCACCCTCTGTAGTATGCATCCAGCAACTACTTGTGCCCCACTCTGTGACAATTATGCTGCAGCTCATGATCTGGCACTCATGAGTGTATGAAGCACTACTTCTGATTATGCATGCAGCAACTACTGAGGTTGAAATCAGGACTTTGCATTCTGCTTTTACTGAGAATTGAATTAGAACAGGTATACTAATTAGCTTGCACTCTGGAACATACATTACAACTCTAGAACATAAGTATCACAACCAAGTGTGCCTGCACTCTGGACCTGGGATGCTGTAACAACTGAAAATGCAAGAAGCTTTTCACAACTACTGACCCCTGATTTCAAACCACTGCTGCTGCTGCCGCCAAGTCACTTCAGTAGTGTCCGACTCTGTGTGACCACATAGACAGCAGCCCACCAGGCTTACGTATCCCTGGGATTCTCCAGACGAGAATACTGGAGGGGGTTGCCACTTCCTTCTCCAACGCATGTATGCATGCTAAGTCGCTTTAGTCTTGTCCGACTCCGTGCGAACCTATGGAGAGCAGCCCAGCAGGTTCCTCTGTCCATGGAATTCTCCAGGCAAGAATATTGGACTGGGTTGCGATTTCCTTCTCCGATTTCAAAGCACACATGCTACAAACAAGACTTTTGCACTCTGGAATATGCGCTTGTCAATACTGAGACCACCATCAGAGGACGCACGCTAGAACTACTTAGTTTCTAATCTGGATCACCCTTTCTGCCACTATTGAGATTATTGACAAAATTTAGAACAAGTGCCTTGCTGTCACTGAGACTGCACAGTAGAGCATACATCCCATCACTCCTGAACCCGGGTTATTGAGAATATGGCCTGCCACTACTGAGCCTGTCCCTAAAACATGCCTGTTGGAAGTACACATACACTTTTGGTATATTACACTCTGGATTCTGCATCCCTGCACTACTGAAATTGCCTTCCAGAACAAGAGTTCGTTGCCTGCTGAATTTTCACTCTAAACAATAAAAATCACAATAATTAGCTTGTTGCTTTATAGGTAAGTCAGGCCACTACTCAACCTGCGCTGTAGTTCAGGTGTGCCTAAACAATTACTGAACTTGCACTCTGATGTTTGTTTACTTCTGGACACACCTGAGCCAGCACTCCTATGGACATAGTGAGTTTGAACACTGGAGGACATGGTACACCTCTACTGAGCATGAGTTCAAGGGCAGGCATCCGGGCTCTGCAGAGAACATGCTCTAGTTTCACACATTCCACAGTAACTGAACTTGCAATTGGGAGTACAGCTCTCATGACTACAGAGTGCACACATTTTATCATGGGTTTTGCACTACTGCGGTTTACTCAGGAACATATCTCCCATCATGACTGTGTGTGCCTTCAAGAGCCAATGTTCTGACATTACAGAGACTATGCTGTAGAGTAAGAATGCCTGAGCTACACACCTGCATACTGAATCATGCATCCCGGCAGTATCAATCCTAGTACTATAGCACACCTGTCACTTCTGAGTCCTTACACTAAGCAGGCATGGCACAGCTAGTGAGCATGTGGCCTAGAGCATGTGTGTGGCCAATACTAATTTTGCACTCTGAAGCATGTGTCTTGCCACTTGTAAGCAGTTCAGCTACTGATTTTGCACCCTGTTACACTATTTAATCACTGCTGAGCCTGCTTTATAGACCATGAGTTCCACTACTACTAATCTTGCCCCATGGCCTGTGAGCTTAAAGTAGTGATCCCACACTCTGCAGCTGAAATTTGCCAATGACTTGGCTTGCCCGCTGTTGCATATTTCCCCAAACTCTTCTTCCTGTACTCTAGAGCATGTGTCCCAGCTACTGAATTTGCACTCTGGAGGACCTATTCCAGGAAAGTGGAGGTTGCATTATAAAACACATATCCTACCCACGAGTGAACCGTCATTCTAGATCAACTGTGTCACCACTAGTGACTTTGAATTCTGAAGCATTAAAGTCACTTCCCTGAAGTATTGCTCTAGAAGGTGTGTGCAACCATCACTCCAGTGGCATTTTATACCAGCCATTATGCTGCTAGCCATCCAGCACTCTAGACTGTATAAGTTGTGAGTAGTGTACCTGTGTTCCACAGCTACCTCTATGGATGATCTTCCACAACTAGAGACTTGGTGTATACTTCAAATTTCCTCCCTCAATTGATCATGTGTCACAACACACATATGCTTGCACTGTTGAGGACTTATCTTCCCACTACTGAGCTTGTGTGGCAGAACAGGCATATCACATTTTCTCAGTTTGATCTCTGGATATGCATCCAAAAATAAAAACCCAGCGTTCAAGAGAATATGTCCCTCACTTACTGAGTGTGCACTCTTAAGCAAGTGTACTGCAACTCCTGAGACAACACTCTGAAGCACATGTAATGCAGGCATGCTTCATCTGCTGAACTTAGCTCTTCAGCATGCATCTCAACATTGAAGCACACTTTAGACACACCCCTGGTAATACAGAACCATGATCTAGAGCAAGTATGGTTCGAATACTGAATCTTTGCTTTAGAGAACTTGTTCTTTGTCTCCTGAGATTGTACTTTTGAGGATTCTCCCCACCAGTACTAAGACTGTATTCTAGAGCGGACATGACACAAATAGTAGGATGGCTCTTTGCAGCCTGCATACATCACTACTGTGTCTGAGCTCTAGCATAGAAGTACTGAAACTACTTAGCTTGCAATCTGGAGCATACATTCTGCCACTAGTGTGCTTGCATTTTAGAACAGGCTGTCTGAAGCTATCTCATTGGCAATGGCAACATGCTTCCAGCCACTACTGAATGAACACTAGAGCACAGTTCCTACCATTACTGAGCATGTACTCTACCACAAGATGACTAAAACGTCTCAGTTGCATTGTGGAGCATACCTCTTTCCACAACTGAACTTGCATTCTACAGCAAATGTTACACAACGACTGATCTTGTGCTCTAGAATTGGCACACCATAAATAATTTTCATAATATTTGAACCATGTGTCTGGCCAATAGTAAATCAATGCTTTAGATCAGCTGTGCTAAAATCACTGAGCTTGCCCTCAGGTGTATGTCTGAACTCACATTTTATAGCACACCTACTGCCACTGTGGATTCTGTGCTCTAAAACTATCTTGAGATGAGAGAACAAGATGGTGGAGCTGTAGGTAGATGTGGAATACATCTCTCTGTGGATACATCAGGCATACACCTTCAGACACAGACAAGTAATCAAAACATCAGCTGAAAGCAGACAGGAGTGCCTGACCAGTGGAAAAGAATATATAGAACCACGCAAAACTCAGTAGGATGAAAGAACTGGGGGGAAAATCATGAGTCTTATTAGGACTGAATCAGCCCTGAGTGGGTGAAGGAGGGGTCTAATCCCATATTGGGGGGCTTGTCTGAATCATAGAATAAACATTTAAAGCTGAGAGTGAGACAACTGATCTGTGGATAACTAGATGTAATGAGAATCAGTGAGTCCTTGCTACAGCTGTACATACCCCAGCCAAGGATATGTGTCCCCTGAAAGGCACAGTGGCTGGGAGCTGGAATTAAGGGATTCTGGAGCGATTCCTGGGCGAAGCCTGCTGTTTACTGTGGCGAGATGGAGAGAGGGGCTGTGAGGGAGGAAACTGTGCTAGGATACGCCTGTGGAGGAAAGCCAGGCAGCCAAGGAAGCAAGGCAATATCACTGAGTCACATGTATGGGGGTGGAGCAATCACCATAGCCTCTCTCTCTCCACATGATAGCATCAGCAGTTACTACAATAGTGAGGCTGACCCATCAAATGCTGAACACACTGAAATACAGAGCAGGACACCACCCAGGTGCTCCTTTAAGTGCCTGATGCACAAAACTAGAGTCGAACCCTACTCACGATGCTTCTTTAAGTGCCTGATGCACTGATCTTCAGAGTAGGACCCCAGCCAGGGAGGTATCTCTATGTGCTGACACATTGAACAACAGGGAAGGATTCCAGGCAACGAAGCCTTCTAAGTGCCTCAATGGGTGGAACTAGGGAGAAAGACTGGCAAAAGAGGCCTTCTGATCGCCAGCTACAAGAAGCTCAAAAAAAGACTCTGATAGGGTCATAACTCCTGTGGTCTAGTCAGTTCTGTGTCCCTGAATCCTGTACACTTGGCACCACCAGGGTCCTTGAAAGCCAAGCACCTGCTCCACTTTAACAATTAACTCTCACTGGAGAAAAGCTGCCACAGGTGAAAACAAAACAAACAAAAAAAAATCTTGCAACATTTTGCACTAGTTTGCTTCAGTCCTGTCTAACACTTTGTGGGACACATTTCACCACTACAGAGAACAAGCTCTAAAATACATATACTGGAACAACTGACCTTTTCCAGTCTTGTTGCCACTGCTGAATTTTCCAAATTTGCTGGCACATTGAATTCAGCACTTTCACAGAACTATCTTTTAGGATTTGAAATCACTCAACTGGGGTTCCATATCTCCACTAGCTTTGTTTGTATTGATGCTTCCTAAGGCTGACTTGACTTCATGTTTCAGGATGTCTGGCTCTAGGTGAGTGATCACATCATCATGATTATCTGGATCACGAAGATTTTTTCTGTATAGTTCTTCAATCTTTTCTGTATAGATTCTCGCTACCTCTTCTTAATATCTTCTGCTTCTTTTAGGTCCATACAATTTCTGTCCTTTATTGTGTCCATCTTGGCATGAAATATTCCCTTGGTATCGCTAATTTCCTTGAAGAGATCGCTAGTCTTTCCCAACTATTGTTTTCCTCTATTTCTTTGCATTGATCACTGAGGAAGGCTTTTTTATCTCTCCTTGCTATTCTTTGGTAATCTGCAGTCATATGGGTATATCTTCCTTTTTCTCCTTTGCCTTTTGCTTCTCTTCTTTACTTAACTATTTGTAAGGCCTCCTCAGACAACCATTTCGCCTTTGGCATTACTTTTCTTGGGGATGTTCTTGGTCACTGCCTCCTGTACAATTTCATGAACCTCCATCTGTAGTTCTTCAGGCACTCTATCAAATCTATTCCCTTAAATCTTTTGTCACGTCCACTGTATAATCATAAGGGATCTGATTTAGGTCATACCTGAATCATAAGTAGAGAGTGAAAAAGTTGGCTTAAAGCTCAACATTCAGGAAAAAAAAAAAAAAAGATCATGGCCTCCAGTCCCATCACTTCATGGGAAATAGATGGGGAAACTATGGAAACAGTGTCAGACTTTATTTGGGGGGGGGGGGGGCTCCAAAATCACTGCAGAGGGTGATTGCAGCCATGAAATTAAAAGATGCTTACTCCTTGGAAGGAAAGTTATGACCAAACTTGATAGCATATTCAAAAGCAGAGATATTACTTTGCCAACAAAGGTCCATCTAGTCAAGGCTATGCTTTTTCCAGTAGTCATGTATGGATGTGAGATTTGGACTGTGAAGAAGGCTGAGCACCAAAGAATGGATGCTTTTGAACTCTGGTGTTGGAGAAGACTCTTGAAAATCCCTTGGACTACAAGGAGATCCAACCAATCCATTCTGAGTGAGATCAGCCCTGGGATTTCTTTGGAGGGAATGATGCTGAAGCTGAAACTCCAGTACTTTGGCCACCTCATGTGAAGAGCTGACTCATTGGAAAAGACTCTGATGCTGGGAGGGATTGGGGGCAGGAGGAGAAGGGGACGACAGATGATGAGATGGCTGAATGGCATCACTGACTCGATAGACATAAGTCTGAGTGAACTCCGGGAGTTTGTGATGGACAGGAAGGCCTGGCATACTGCGATTCATGGGGTCACAAAGAGTCGGACACAACTAAGCGACTGAACTGAACTGAATCATCTAGTGGTCTTCTCTACTTTCTTCAATTTAAGTCTAAGTCTATAACATTAGTCACACAAATACTGAGCTTCCACTCTGAACCTGCCTTCTTACAAGTATTTTCCAACATTTTAGAGCACTTTTGCTGCACCTATTTATCTTCACTCTGAAACACATATACCGTCACTCCTGAAACGACGCTCAAGTGCATGCATTTAACTCCTACTGCACCTCTGTTCCAGAGTAGGCATGCTGATCTACTAAGCTTGTATTCTGCCACATGCATCTTCCACTACTTAGACTATGATACTGAGGTCATGCTGCAAAAACATAGTTGCAATCTCAAGCTTATCTTCTTTGACTTTCAGCCTCTATACCAGCACACATGGTCTGCCCCTCCTATGTCCACTTTCTTTCTTTCTTTATTGTTTTGTTTTTTGGTTTATGCAACTTTAATGAAGAAAAATAAATCAATTACTAGCAGAGCTATTAGTTGGTCACTCATCCATTGACAACTTGCATCATTTATTCAGTGCTATATTAAACAGTGTATTGGAAGATAGATTAACTAATAGCTCCAAGCCTCCTAACAATTTAAAGGAAAATTACAAAATGTTTTGAGACCCTATTTTGGAATACAAAGGGTGTTTGACTTCCAATTTCCATTCTCTGTAGAACAAGAACAGGTCATTCCTTTATTGACATGCATAAAATACATCACATTTTCTGTTCTGCTGATGCTATAAATTCAATACCAATTCTCCAGCCATATCAGTTATGAGCATAAAGCATATCATGTAACCTCAAATCTCTAACAGTGGAAGGCTTAAAAAAGAATGGATGCTGTTAGAATAATGCTGCTTCCTTTGATGTGACAACTCAGCATCCATCTCCCTCCCTCTCAGATGATTCTTCAGCATGTTAGAGCAGTGAGGAATGGTTTTAGTCTCATAAGCAAGTTAGAGTGAAGACATTGGCCACATAATACACATGCTCCATTTTTTTTTTTTTTTAATTTAGAATCTTGGGCAACTGTTCTCTTGTAACTACTTTACAGTTTCTAAAAGCAGTTATTGTCCAAAGCTGGAAGAACTTAAGTCTTCTCAGATGAGCATGTGAATGAATGGAGGGAGGTAAACAAAAAATAAAATTAAAAAAGATGAGGTCTGATAGGGGAGCAGCCAGATAAGAAAATAAAAAAAACAAACAAACAGTAATTTAAAGTTTATTCCAGCTATAATGCAGGTTAGTATGACTTTAAGCATCACATGGCATACTTCTGAGTCCATTCCCGAGATACTCTGTTGTACTTATCTCCGTCTGTTTTATACATCCGTGCAATCTCTGGCACTAGGGGGTCATCTGGGTTTGGATCACATAGAAGTGAACAAATGGATAAAAGAACTTTAGAAATAATTAAAGCAGGAGACCACTGTGATCTTAGAATATCGAGACAAATGCTGCCATTATTGTTAATATTTGTATGATAAATTCTTGTTGTAAATGCAACCTTAGGTAGTTTGAAGGGGTAGTCTGTAGGAAAATGAATTGTCAAAAAGAATACACCGCCTTGATAAGGGCTGTCATTAGGTCCCATAATTGTGGCTTGCCAATGAAACATATCATCCCCAACTGGACCTGCAGAACATTGTGCTGGAGGGTCACGGGCCAAATCACTAAGTTCCTTATTAATCCATTTCAGCGCCAGAGTCTGTGCTTTTCATCTGGCTCCTCATTATCTCGGTGTGTGCTTGAAGGTCCCGCCAAACTCTTGATTATCCCGGTGGCTGGGAAGGATTGACTCTTCGTCTCACACCAGCTCTGCCATACACAGGCGCCTTCTTATTAAACAGATTGGAGGTTGGACTTGGAGGGCGGGGGCCGGAGGCGGGTCATGGGCTGGGGGGAAGGGCCCTAAGTCCACTTTCTTTTTTTTTAAATTTAATTTTATTTTTAAACTTTACATAATTGTATTAGTTTTGCCAAATATCAAAATGAATCCACTACAGGTATACATGTGTTCCCCATCCTGAACCCTCCTCCCTCCTCCCTCCCCATACCATCCCTCTGGGTCGTCCCAGTGCACTAGCCACAAACATCCAGTATCGTGCATCGAACCTGGACTGGCATCTCATTTCTTACAGGATATTTTACATGTTTCAATGCCATTCTCCCAAATCTTCCCACCCTCTCCCTCTCCCACAAAGTCCATAAGAATCTTCTATACATCAGTGTCTCTTTTGCTGTCTCGTACACAGGGTTATTGTTATCATCTTTCTAAATTCCATATATATGCATTAGTATACTGTATTGGTGTTTTCCCTTCTGGCTTACTTCACTCTGTATAATAGGCTCCAGTTTCATCCACCTCATTAGAACTGATTGAAATTTATTCTTTCTAATGGCTGAGTAATACTCCATTGTGTATATGTACCACAGCTTTCTTATCCATTCATCTGCTGATGGACACCTAGGTTGCTTCCATGTCCTGGCTATTATAAACAGTGCTGCCCCAATGTTCATCACAGCACTTTCTTGAGTAGGTATAAAACAACTGTTGAGGTTGTATTCTGGATCATGTCCATGCTATTTCTAAATGCATTTTTTTAAAATTTCTTCTAACAAAAATGATTTATTTAATTGGAATAGAATTACTATGTATTACTGTGATGGTTTTTGACATATAGATCAACATGAACCAGCCACATGAAAATATGTATCTCCCTATCCTGAACACAACTCAAACCTTCCTTATTACCCCATGATTCTGGGTTCTTCCACAGCACAAGAGTTGGGTGCATCTTTCATATGCTGAACTTGCACTGATCATCTCTTTTATATACGGTAATATACCTGTTTCAATGCTATGTTCTCAAATCATCCCAGTCTAAGAGTCTGTTATTTATATGTGGGTCTTCTTTACTAGCCTCCACGTGGGTAGGGTTATTGTTACTGTCTTCCTAAATCCAATTTATATGCATTAATGAGCAATATTTGCCTCTCTCTAACTTTTTTCCCTCTGAATAATAGGCTGTAGGTTGAACTGCCTCATTAAAAGTGACACAAATATATGCCTTTCTGTAGCTGAGTAATATTTCATTTGTATATATACCACAACTTCCTTATATATTCATCTGCTGATGTGCATCTAGATTACTTCCATGTCATAGCTATTGTAAAGGCAATTTCAATAAACATTGGGGTACATGTGTTATGTTCCATCCTAATTCCCTCTGGGTATATGCAAAGAAGTGGGGTTTCTGGGTCATATGACAGGTCTAGTCCAAGTTTCTCAAGGAATCTCCAAACTGTTCTGAATACAGGTTGTACCAGTTTGTGTTACGGGCAACAGTGTATTAGGGTTAACTTTTCTCCACAGCCTTTCCAGGATTTCTTGCTTGTAGAATTTCTGGTGATGGCCACGCTGAACAGTGTGAGATGACTGCTCATTACAATTTTAATTTTCATTTATCTAATGATGAATGATGTTAAGCATATTTCATGTGTTTATTAGACATCCATATGTCTTCTTTAAAGAAATGTCTATTTAGAGCTATTGGCCCCTTTTAATGATGCTGTGAAAGTGCTGCACTCAATATGGCAGCATATTTGGAAAACTCAGCAGTGGCCAAAGGACTCGAAAAGGTCAGTTTTCATTCCAATCCCAAAGAAAGGCAATGCCGAAGAATTCTCACATCACCATGCAATTGCACTCATCTCACATGCTAGTAAAGAAATGCTCAAAATTCTCCAAGCCAGGCTTCAGCAATATGTGAATTGTGAACTTCCAGATGTTCAAGCTGGTTTTACAAAAGGCAGAGGAACCAGAGATCAAGTTGCCAACATCTGCTGGATCATTGAAAAAGCAAGAGAGTTCCAGAAATTCATCTGTTTCTGCTTTATTGTCTATGTGGAAGCCTTTGAGTGTGTGGAGCAGAATAAACTGTGGAAAATTCTGAAAGAGATGGGAATACCAGACCACCTGACCTGACTCTTGAGAAACCTATATGCAGGTCAGGAAGCAACAGTTAGAACTGTACATGGAACACATACTGGTTCCAAATAGGAAAAGGAGTATGTCTAGGCTGTATATTGTCACCCTGCTTGTTTAACTTATATGCAGAGTACATCATGAGAAACACAGGGCTGGAGGAAGCACAAGGTGGAATCAAGATTGCCAAGAGAAATATCAATAACCTCAGATATGCAGATGATACCATCCTTCTGGCAGAAAGTGAAGAGGAACTAAAATGACTCTTGATCAAAGTGAAAGAGGAGAGTGAAAAAGTTGGCTTCAAGCTCAACATTCAGAAAATGAAAATCATGGCAACTGGTCCCATCATGTCATGGGAAATAGATGGGGAAACAGTGTCAAACTTTATTTTGGGGGGCTCCAAAATCACTGCAGTTGGTGTCTGCAGCCATGAAATTAAAAGACACTCCTTGGAAGGAACGTTGTGACCCACCTTGATAGCATATTCAAAAGCAGAGACATTACTTTGCCAACAATGGTCCATCTAGTCAGGGCTATGGTTTTTCCTGTAGTCATGTATGGATGTGAGAGTAGGACTGTGAAGAAAGCTGAGCATGGAAGAATTGATGCTTTTGAACTGTAGTGCTGGAAAAGACTCTTGATATAAGAGATCCATCCAGTCCATCCTACAGGAGTTTAGTCCTGGGTGTTCCTTGGAAGGAATGATGCTAAAGCTGAAACTCCAGTACTTTGGCCACCTCCTGTGACGATTTGACTCACTGGTAAAGACTCTGATGCTGGGAGGGATTGAGGTCAGGAGGAGAAGAGGACGAGAGAGGATGAGATGATGGTTGGCATCACCGAGTCGATGGACGTGAGTTTGTTGAACTCCAGGAGTTGGAGATGGATAGGGAGGCCTGTCGTGCTGCAATTCATGGGGTCGCAAAGAGTCGGACATGACTGAACAACTGAACTGAACTGAACTGAAGCAACTGACAAAGAATTAATGTCAAAAATATACAAGCAACTCCTGAAGCTCAATTCCAGGAAAATAAACGACTCAATGAAAAAATTGGCCAAAGAACTAAACAGACATTTCTTCAAAGAAGACATACAGATAGCTAACAAACACATGAAAAGATGCTCAACATCACTCATTATCAGAGAAATGAAAATCAAAACCACAATGAGGTACCTTTTCATGCCAGTCAGATTGGTTGTGCTCCAAAAGTCTACAAGCAATAAATGCTGGATAAGGTGTGGAGAAGAAGGAACCCTCTTACACTGTTGGTGGGAATGCAAACTAGTACAGCCACTATGGAGAACACTGTTTAGATTCTTAAAGCAAAAACAAAAACAAAAACAAAAACAACCTTCAAATAGAACTGCCATAAGACCCAACAATCCCACTGCTGTGCATACACAGCAAGGAAACCAGAATTGAAAGAGACATGTGTACCCCGATGTTCATCACAGCACTGTTTCTAATAGCCAGGACATGGAAGCAACCTAGATGTCCATTAGTGGATGAATGGATAAGAAAGCTGTGGGATATATACATAATGGAGTATTACTCAGCCATTAAAAGGAATACATTTCAGTCAGTTCTAATGGGGTGGATGAAACTGGAGCCTATTATACAGAATGAAGTTAGCCAGAAAGAAAAACACCAATAGAATAAACTAACACATATATGTGGAATTTAGAAAGATGATAACGATAACCATGTATGTGAGAATGCAAAAAAGACAAAGATGTATAAAACAGTCTTTTGAGCTCTGGGGGACGGCTAGGGTGGTTTGATTTGGGAGAATGGCACTGACACATGTATAATAACATAGGTCACCAAACTGGCAGTCCAGGTTCAATGCATGATACAGGATGCTTGGGGCTGGTGCACTGGGATAACCAGGAGGTATGATATGAAGAGGGAGGTGGCACACATGTATACCTGTGGCAGATTCATATTTATGTATGGCAAAACCAGTACAATATTGTAAAGCAATTAGACTCCAATTAAAATACATATATTTATATTGAAAATAAATAAAATAAAATTGTGTCCAATGTGAGGAGAGCAACAGCGTTCTTTGAACAATATATCTAAGTAAATGACAGTTGTGATTTTATGCGTTCAAGGTGTCCCCATAAGTATGAGCCCTACCTCTTATTACAGAAAGAATTGTGGAAGATGAGCGAGATTAAAGGAGAGCTTTTCAGCAACAGGATCTGAATTGTTCAGCCAGAAAATTATCAAGTAATGTAAGGCTTCCCAAACAGTTTATTTAAGATCTTGGGAGCAAGCAATGAGTTTGGCCACCTAAATAGTGTTGCATAAAATTATATTTTGACATATATACACCTGTGTGTATGAGTGTGTGTATAAAAAAGGTGCAATGGCTTTTAACTCCTGTTAGATTTAATAGAAATGGAAAAAAATTAAAACCCAAATGAAGAATGATTAAAAAGTCGACTCGGTTGTTGAATATATGTAAGCGGAAATACTTCAAAATATGTTTTCTTGGCTGAATGTAAAATATGAGGACTCTTTTATATCACTCACCTCTCTGCTTTTAATAAAGATCTACCAATTTTCAAATTTTTGTCCAGTTTTGACAAAAATAGACAGATATAGACTTATATATACATATATATCATACATAAAATATAGAAGTATATTTTCATAAGAGAAAATATTGATGCCAAGCTTAGATTTCAGAATTATTTCCAACTCCAGGCTCCATCTCAACAGGAAATAGCCAAAGTTGTTGCTGATTGAAACACTCCAAGAGCTGGAAAACCTGAAAAAGACATCGAACCTTCAACTGAGATTTTCTGTCACATTTATGATTGAGTTCTAAGTCCAACACTTTATTTCCTTTCGTGTTCTAAGCAGTCCCTTCTGAAGACTGAAAAGTATGAAAACCGAGAGAAAGAGGTAGGAGATTGTAGACCTCCTGGTGTTCAATTTCACACCAGTCAGAATGGGTGCGATCCAAAAGTCCACAAGCAATCAATGTTGGAGAGGATGTGGAGAAAAGGGAACCCTCTTACACTGTTGCTGGGAATGCAAAGTAGTACAGCCACTATGGAGAACAGTGTGGATATTCCTTAAAAAACTGGAAATAGAACTGCCTTATAATCCAGCAGTCCCACTGCTGGGCATACACACTGAGAAAACCAGAATTGAAAGAGACACGTGTACCCCAATGTTCATCGCAGCACTGTTTCTAGTAGCCAGGACATGGAAGCAACCTAGATGTCCATCAGCAGATGAATGAATGAGAAAGCTGTGGTGCATATATACAATGGAGTGTTACTCAGCCATTAAAAAGAATAAATTTCAATCAGTTCTAATGAGGTGGATGAAACTGGAACCTATTATACAGAGTGAAGTAAGCCAGAAAGAAAAACACCAATACAGTATACTAACACATATATATGGAATTTAAAAGATGGTAACAATAACTCTGTATATGAGACAGCAAAAGAGACACTGATGTATAGAACAGTCTTTTGGACTCTTGGGAGAGGTAGAGGGTGAGATGATTTGGTAGAATGACATTGAAGCATGTATAATATCATGTATGAACGAGTCACCAGTTCAGGTTCGATGCACGATACTGGATGTTTGGGGCTGGTGTGCTGGGACGACCCAGAGGGATGGTATGGGGAGGGAGGAGGGAGGAGGTTTCAGGATGGGGAACACATGTATACCTGTGGCGGATTCATGTTGATGTATGGCAAAACCAGGACAATATTGTATAGTTAAAAAATCAAATAAAAAATAATAAAATAAAATACACACAAAACAATAAAAAAAGTAATTTTAAACAGTGAGGCTAGAAAAGACAGAATCTAAGGATAATAATCAAGTGATAGAGAATAATAATGATTTAGCCATTAGTCAAATTCAAGGGTCTTTAGTTCCTCCTCAAGGGCCATCAATAACATCCTGAGCATTATCCTATGAACAGTTTTAGAGATGCCAAAGCCCCAGCCAGGCTGAAAGTTAAGTACAGAGACCACAGAGTAGTTGAAACCAGACAGTTAAAAGATTTTATTGCGGAGGCCAGTAGACCAATTTTGCTTGGGTAACAGTACTGAATATGAAAAATGTGTGTATAGAAGGGTGATAAATCACTTGTATTTCAGAAACCAAGTAGATTTATTGATGTGATTTTTCTGTGTAAAAATTCTTTAGGAATGAGATTTTGCATGCTTCATGGTTTTGGTTACTATTTCTGTAAGCAGGCTGTATTTTTAAGTTGATGCTGAAGTAAACCCTAGCTGAACATCACCTTTCAATGGCTAGGAGACCAGTGATTTTGTGATGTCACAGCTACCCTTTGATTGCTAGGAGACAAGTGATTTTGTGATGTCACAGCCTTTTGACTTTGAGGACCTCTGTGATGGTCTAGAGAGTTTCTCTCTGTTGGCCAGCCAAGCAATTTTTGAAGTAGTGGTCAGTAAAATCAGACAAATGAGAAAAGGATCTGAAGAAAGATTTCTCTGAGATGGCACATATACCTTCAGAAATTCAAGATGGGCCTCCTAAGGATGAATCAACTGATTCAGAAACCTCCATTAGATCTTTGTATGATTATACACTTACTAGGGACTCAGTTTTGAGATCTATGATTGAAGAATATGCTTTTCAGGTTTTGTCTGAGGATCTTGTGATAAAAAGGCCATGCTACAAATATTCTGTATCTGAAACAGATGAGGTGACTAATTTTCTTTCACTCACCTTTCCACAAAAACTTTGGAATATAGTTGAAAGTGATCAGTTTGAATCTATTTGGTGGGATGAGAGAGGCACATGTATAGTGATCCACGAAGAACTCTTTAAGAAAGAAGTCTTGGAAAGAAAGGCACCTTTCAGAATATTTGAAACCAAGAGTATGAAGAGTTTAATTCGACAGCTTAACCTTTATGGATTTAGTAAAAAGCGACAAACTTTTCAAAGATCTGCTTCACTACCTGTCTTTCTGGAAGAAGAAAACAACATCTCTCTTTTGAGTAAGGTATTCCAACATTTTCACTTATTGGCAATATGTAAGATGAAATCATGTGACCTAGAAAGCACATTTACATATGTAGCTAAAACCAAATTTAAACTTGAGCTAACAAATCATTAAAAAGTTTTATTTTTTGAAGTTGAGAACAGCTGGATATGTTAAAATATTGGATGTTTGACAAACTTTCCTAGCACTGTGAAACCAGATATAAGTCCTGAAGCAACTTAAAGTGGTATTTACTGTATATATAAAATATATTTTTCATTGAGGATCGTATTCTTTCTAACATGTTACCTGTTAAACTACTAATGGAGGTGTTTTATTTGATGCTATTTAGTTGGTTTCATTAAAGGAATACATTTTTATAACTTAGCTTTGCTTGTCAGTTTTACCTTGGTTTATAAAGAAACTAAATAATGTAATCCTTTGATTTTAGTTACAGACCTACTATAATCCAAATTTCAAAAGAGGTCATCCTCAACTTTTATTAAGAGTGCAAAGAAGAGTTGGGATTAATAATGTGCCTCAAATATCTTCATTAGTGCAAGATAACAAGAAGCATGTTAAAGCAAGTGTCAACGAAGATGATCGTAACTCTGAATTTATTCCAGAAATTAGTAGAGAGAGCGCATTTTCAGCCTCCACAAGTTTACTTGTGCCTTTCATACAAAAGCCTCATACCATCCAGATTGTCACTAATACAAATGCCCTGTCTCCATGTGACTTACCTAACCACCCATCACCAATATCGGTTAGACAAACAGAACAGATTTTGGTAAATCAACCTGCTGTTTTAAAAAAGTTGAGCATTTTTAATTGGCATTCACATAGCAGCTACACTCAAGTAAATGGCCCCATTGAGGACTTTGCTACTACAACTACATCTACTTCTCAGAACCACATTGTATCCCCATTACAGAGCACTTATTCTGGACTGATGGTGGAGCCTTCTAAATTTCCAGTCAGGCATAGCAATATGTCAGGCCATGACAATCCTTTTCCTAACCTGCAAGAGACAGGCAACTCGTGGTTCTCAGTGCCAACAAGCACTTACACATCTGCTTCCTCTCTTTCAAGTCAACTCATCAACAATCATCATTATATGGAAACCATGCTAATTAAAACTGACCTATCAAATACGTGTCAGATTATGGAGCCTAAGGAAGATTGAACGTTACTTTGGGAGATGTCAACAAATACCTACCATTCCTGCATTTGAACAATAAATTTACATGTTCATCTTCATAGTTTCATTTTCAATTTTTAAACAAAGAAGAGAAAATGAGGCTTTAGTTCATTGGTTTACTATTTTACTGCATGGTATTCCAAACTCTTCAGTTCAAGAAAGCATTCGTTATGCATCCTAGGTAAATGACACCTGATATAATATTTGTAAGCAAGAAAATGAGAAGCAAGGGAAAAGAGGTAATGGATGTAAAGTGATTTCTGAAATCATCCCTGCTGAAATGAAGGGGTGTCTAAATTAGGATGGTATGGGTGAAGAAAGAGATGCAAATAAAATTAGATAAATAAAAATACACAGTATGATCTTCAGCACATTCACATATTATATTCTATTAGTTACTGGTAGAGTCTTAAAGATTAGACAGCAGATTGTTTTCATTATAGAAATTAATTTTGTCCCTGAAAATATAGATATTGTAGTACATCCAAAATCATGATCACAATTATACCATCACTGTGATAGAAAAGATAGCATGATATAATCAGTGACTGGCCCATGGTCAGCACACGTTATGTACTTTACAAGTGGTATTCTATAGGGTCATTTTTGCGCTGCTGTCCTTAAGGTACGTCTTCATTTCCTGACACCAAGATTCCACCCTATAATTTCAAATGCATGTTTAGATGTTGCTTATCTGTCCCCGTAGAGACAGAATAAATTCCTGGTCATTACTGCAGCACATCAGCATGGTTACAAAGTTCTTGGAAGACATGATATCTGTTTTCCTTAGTCATTTCATTATCTTTCTCTTCTGAAGCTACAATCACAAATTATTTTCAGTCATGCTAAGCCCTCAGAGAGGGCAATGACACCATGCTCCAGTACTCTTGCCTGGAAAATCCTATGGTCAGAGGAGCCAGGTAGGCTGCAGTCCATGGGGTCGCTAAGAGTTGGATACGACTCAGCGACTTCACTTTCACTTTTCACTTTCATGCATTGGAGAAGAAAATGGCAACCCACTCCAGTGTTCTTGCCTGGAGAATCCCAGGGATGTGGGGGCCTGTTGGGCTGCCGTCTATGGGGTCGCCTAGAGTCAAACACAACTGAAGTGACTTACCTAACCTTACCTTACCTTATGCTAAGCCCCTTCTAACAACTTTGTCTCAACTATTTCTTGCGGTTGGAAGGAACTACTGTTTGCCCTTCTATGAAGGAGAGTACAGATATCTTCAATGTGTTTTGGGTCTACCCTCTTTATGTATCTTTCACAACAGCTGAAACATAGAGCCTGAAAATGACACATTTTAAGTGCTTACTGAATTATCAATAAAGAAATGTAATAACCAATCAAATGCTCTACACATTACTCAACAACATTCTATAACCTGCACTACTATCATAATTCACCTTTCCTATTGACTGAGAAAATTTTCCAAGTTGATAAATATTTATTTTATTTACATGGATGTAAGAATTCTCAGGAGGCATGTATTCTGATGTTTGGAAGAATATTCCACGTTTTGATGTGACTTTTTGTGTGTGTGTCGTTTTGTTGTGTCAGTCAAAGTCTTTGGCATAGTCAAATAAGAGTAGCTGCTTTCCTGGAGTTCTCTTGCCTTTTGGAGGACCCAACGGGTGTTGACAATTGAATCTCGGGTTCCTCTGCCCTTTATAAATCCAGCTTGAACATCTGGGAGCTCATGGTTCACATTCTGTTGAAGCCTGGCTTGGGGAATTCTGAGCAGTTCTGGGCAAGTATGTCAGACATGTGCAATTAAGTGGTAGTTTGGACATTCTTTGGATTGCCTTTCTTTGTGGTTGGAATGAAAACTGACCATTTCCAGTCCTCTGGCCACTGCTGAGTCTCCCAAATTTGCTGGCATATGGAGGGCAGCACATTCATATCATCATCTTTTAGAATTTGAAATATCTCAACTGAATTCCATCACCTCCACAAGCTTTGTTTGTCGTTATGCTTCCTAAGTCCCACTAGACTTCACATTCCAGGACATCGGGTCCTCAGGTGAACGATCACACCATCGTGCTTAACTGGGTCATGAAGATCTTTTGTGCACATTTCATCCATGTATTCTTCCCACCTCTTCTTAATAGTTTCTGTTTTGGCTACATCCATACCATTTCTGTCCTCTATTGTGCCCATGATTGCATGACATTTTCCCTTGGTATCTGTGATTTTCTTGAAGAGATCAGTAGACTTTCCAGTTCTATTGATTTGCTTTATTTATTGACATTGATAACTGAGGGTGGTTTTACCTCTCCTTGCAATTCTTTGGGGATCTTCATCCAAATGTGTAAAATTTTCTTTTCTTTTCTTTTTATGTGCTATCCAGATTTATTATTATATAAATACAGATTGAGAGGAAGCAGTTAACATTTATTTTCTATTTGAACACATGTTCCAAATTGATTAAAACAATGAATCAAAATATTTTGCATTTTAAAATAAAATAAAAACATTTATAGGTGTTGCAAAATTGTCCTTTAACACGGCTGGCAGGAAGAATGATGAAAACATTCCAGAAATAGTGTCAATAGTTACACAACACTGTGAATGTTCATTTTTCCCTCTAAGGTTTGCTTTATTTTATTTTATTTTTTAATTTTACAATATCATATTAGTTTTGCCATATATCAAAATGAATCTTCCACAGGTATACATGTGTTCCCCATCCTGAAACCTCCTCCCTCCTCCATCCCCATACCATCCCTCTGGGTCATCCCAGTGCACCAGCCCCAAGCATCCAGTATTGTGCATGGAACCTGGACTGGTGACTCATTTCATATATGATATTATACATGTTTCAATGCCATTCTCCCAAATCATCCCACCCTCTCCCTCTCCCACAGAGTCCAAAAGACAGTTATATACATCTGTGTCTCTTTTGCTGTCTCCTCTCAGTGAACTCCGGGAATTGGTGATGGACAGAGAGGCCTGCCATGCTGCAATTCATGGGGTCACAAAGAGTCGGACACGACTGAGTGACTGATCTGATCTGATCTGATACAGGGTTATTGTTTTCTTTTTCCCCTTTTTGTTTAGCTTCGCTCCTCTTCTCAGCTCTTTGTGAGGCCTCGTAACTTTACCATTTTTCATTTCTTTTTCATGTGGATGGTCTTGATCACTTTTTCCTATACGATATCACTAACCTCCATCCATAGGTCTTCAGGCACTCATCTGTCAGATAGAATCCCCTGCATCTATTTATCAATTCCACTGTCTAATCATAAGGGTTTTGATTTTACATGTGTAAAATATATTATTCCCTATTTCTTATAGAGAAATCTTCACCCAGATTTTTATCAAAGAAATACAGAAAACTCTATATGGTATTCAGGATATACATGAAATATAGCTGTTTGATGTTTGCGGTTTAGCTCAGATCTTAATTTCTGAATGACGTGAAATTCTCTTTCATGTGTACAAATCTGGAAAATGTTTCACATGTGAACAATTGAGAATTCATATTTCATATGAGAACATTTCTCCCCAGATTGTCAAATGGGAAATACACAGAATTCCGAATCTCATATCAGAATACCTTCCAAACATTCTTGATGAAAAGATAGAGAATTTCAGAGCCCAAGCATGAAAATCTGTGGGAAAATTCTATATTTCTTGTAGGAAAATTAACACAGGTTTTTCAAATGTGAAATAGACAGTATTCAATATTTCATGAAGGAAAGACCTCACAAATATTTTCAAATGACAAATATGAAAAAATTCATGTTTCATGTGACCATGTGTGGATATGTGAAACAGACATTTTTGTATTTCCTGTCAAAGAATCTGCATCCATATTTTCATAACTCTAATGTAAAAAAATTCCACATTTTCTGCAGAATATTTCGTGTCCGTACATTCATGTATGATGTACAGAGAATTCGTACTTTACGTTGGAAAATCTTTCTCCAGATTTGTATATGTGAATAATGGAGAATTTCATGTTTCACACCCTGAAATCTTTATCTAGGTTTTCATATGTGAAACTGAGAATTTCATCTTTTATGTAGGACTCTCATTTCAGATGTCTATATTTGAAACAGATAATACTTTCATCAAGAGGCGCCTAAATTATTATATTTCTTCTGTCATTTTGGTGTTGTCACTGGGATAACTAAGGTTATTCATATCTCCCACATAAATTCGGTTTCTAATTTGAGATTCATCTAGATTTTTATTTTTTCATGGTGTTCTCTGCACAGAAGTTAAATAATCAGGACAACAATATATAGCTTTGACTTGTTCCTTTCCCAATTTTGAATTAGTTCATTGTCCCCTGTCCAATTCTAACTGCTGCACCTTTACTAGCACACACGATTCCCAGGAGACATATAAGGTATTCTTGTATTCTTATCTCTAAGAATTTTACAAAATTATGTTTCTTTCTTTCTTTCTTTCTTTTTTTGGTTTGTGTGCGATCCACAGTGTCCAAGTCATTAGCAGAGACAGTTAAGCAGATATAGATGATTGTATGCTATCTCCTTGCTTATTCTGTGATACAAACATCAATTCATGTGTACCTCTTATAATTAAATAACTAACTACACATTCCTGGTTTTTCTTTTTTTTTCAATTTTATTTTTTGGTCATTGCTGTCGTTTTCTCTTTTTTCAAGTAGTCAAGTACCAACTGGTAATTTCCTATGAACTTGCCATCTTATTATACAATAATTAAATTATGCCCATGGAAGTCTCACCTTTGATATCTACTGAATGGAATTGCGCTTTGAGATCTGAAGTTAGACATTTGTACGCTGGGAAAATGTCAGGAACGTTCAAAAAATAGCTAGAGATATTCAAGTGCTGCCTTTTTGAGCCCAATTTTGCTATTATATTTTATGTGGAAAGTTCTGCATTTCTTCATGCTGATGACAATTCCTCATTAAGAGAAATTTCCAAGGGGGAAAGAAAAAAAGACAACACAATATGCTTGATTGCATATTGAAAATCAAATTAGTACCAGTTACGTGTGTACGTAAGCAATGTCCCATCAAACAGATTGATTCATGGCAACTAATGTTTCATGTTTTTCTGTCAAGGAAAAAATAATAATTGAGCTTTCCAGGAAAAACTGAGAAGTTCCAAGAAGGCAGAAATGTAGGCAGATGTGAAATGCAACTCTCTCAATAAATGGATCACAAATAATACTTCTGCAAGGACAATAGTTCTCCCACAGCATCAAATAGCAGAAGACCCTGCTCACCAGAGTGTCCCATGTGGGTTCCAGACATACCTGAGTGAAAAGGAATTAAGAAGGGATTTAGAGGGATCCTGGGAGAGGACTGCTGTTGACTATGTGGAAATGGCCTGATGGAGCAGGTACGAGTGTAGCAGGGAATACCTTTTGAGAATTCCCAAACTGCCAAAGCGACTGTACTGTGTCACACTCAGGAGGCAGAGATACCTTGGTAGCGCCTCACCTTCCCACCTGTTAACACCTACTATAAGGCAATAGAGAAAGACCAGCAGAAGTACCACTCATGTTCCTGCAAACACAGGCTAGAAAAGGATCCCATTCAGGCAAAACCTCTTCTGCCTATGGCTGCTGGCTCCTATTCATAACTAGCACCACCATGTTTCCAGAATTCCAAGCAGCTGTACCTTAACCTTCTGTGCTCATCATGGCAGACCCCAGTGCACCACAAGTGTCTCAAGTCAGACACATTTGGTGACCACATGTGAGGAAGGATGAAATTTACACCTGAGGCCCAGGGACAGAGCCATTAAGAAAGAGGATTATGAATCTTCCATCCAGTTGTGCATGCTGCAGATTAAATACACAGGATTAATGATGCAGACCCTGTGTAAACGGATTACATCCAAAGCTGAGAAGAGGTCAAAAAAAAAAAAAAATGCCCAGGCTCAGGCAGCTATAAGAACACACAGGAATTATAGCAGTTTTGAGTCTGAGGTGCCCTTAGAGATATCCAGAATCCAGTTCTCTCCATCTTTGGAGAACTTCCCAAAGAGGTGTAATTGTCCTCTGGCCCATGTTGAGCACTAGGACACTCACAGATGAGACACAAGGAAATATGTATTATTCTTTTGATGCATTGAATTGTTGTGTTGTTTGTGCACTATTTTTCTCAGTTGTATGCTTCTTTGTTACTACACATTGATTTGATCTTGAAGATTATTTCAACTATATTTTTATTTTTTGTATAGCTATTTCTACTTTTACTTTGGTTTCCTATTTTCTGTGCCTTTAACTGCTGTTGCATCACTTCATTCTTTAACATGGGTATGCATTTCTATATTAACTGTGGTTTCCTGTTATTCTGTGGGGGCTGTCCTGCTCTTCTTGTCAGATTTGCTTTCTTTATTTTTCAGTTGGCACTCTACTCTGGTGGTGTTTTTTGCCTTGAGATTTACTTGATTGGCTCTCATTATGAATCTGTTGTCTTCTCTGTAGTGTTTATTGCTTGTGGCACCTTTTACTTATTTATTTACCATTTATCTATGTTACTTTTTTAATCTCCTCAATCTATCACTATGGTATTGTAGTTCTCTGGGCATAAGTTGGGCCTGATATTTTCTGCTGTCATCATCTGAGAGGGTAACAGGCAGGAAGGCTGGGGTCTCCAAATGAAGGATTTGGCCTGAAAGTATCAGACATTTTTATCTCTCTTAAGTAGCAGGAGGAAACAAACTAGCAATATTTTTTTTTTCTGTCTTTATACAAATTTAAAAGGAGGTTTCTCTTAAAATGTTATATTGCCAGAATGACACCTGGTTTCATCTGAAGTTAACTATTCTCAAACCTTGAGATAACCAATGCATTTTTCTTATGGAAATGTTTGTCTTAAACTATGCTAATGTATTATGCTTTTACCCTAAACTCTGTTCTTAAGTCAGTTCCTCCTAATGGCTCAGAACCTACTTGACAAACCAGTATGTCATACTCAGATAGTATTTCCCTAATCTATGTAAATGAATCATTGTATGGTAATCTATCCTTCTTCAGGACAATCATTTTATGGCCCGGGATGAATCATCTGATGCCAAGATTATCCCAAAATGCATCTTATGTGTGAGGGGGCCTGGTACCACTCTGAGTTTTAAAACATTCCTTTCTTTCATTAACAGACTACTAGTGACTATATAATATCCAGCTGAAGACTAGCAGGAGGGTACTCTTTCTGCCCCATTCTGATGCCTATATGAGAAGTTTTCTCTATCTCATTGATATTTTAATAAAATTTTATTATACAAAGCTCTGAGTGATCCAGCCTTATCTCTGGCCCCAGATTGAATTCCTCTCCTCTGGAGGCCAAGAATCCCAGCTCTTTGCATTCCATTACAACCTTTCACACTGAGACCAGGATCATGGGACACTAGAGAATTCCTGTCTACACTGATTATTAACTGGTGACAGTCTCGTTGAAGGCCTCTTTCTTAATCTCAGATGTACGGCACCCAACTGCCTACACAACCCAGGGCTGATGCCTCACACTACACAACAAGTAAGACAGAAAAACGCAACCAATCTTCAGCAAATAGACTGCCTAATGTCAGACTAATTCTATAGACATCTACAAATGACATGAACAGATATGGTATCACCATTAGAGACGGAAGACTCAACTGCAGATTCAAGAACATAGTTGTCAGTCTCTCCAACTGCAAAGCCCACACTAGACACTCAACTAATTTTATCAACTTGGAGTGGAGACGAGGAGCAATAACTATTACGCAGAAGTTTGGGAAGAAATGATGAGGAATGCAGTAGGGAAATGTGAAGTCAGAGAAATATGTTGTAGGCAAAGGAATGTGGTAAAAACTCAAAACATAATGAAAGAAAAAGTAGGCAGGCTCCTTGAAAATAACTTGGATGTTGTGGTAGTAAAGGTGATAAAACATTCTAGAAATGGAATGGGGGAAAGACGATAAACATTTCTATAGGGACTAGAAAAATGAATAAGTAACAGACACTCAACAACACACACACAAAAAAAGACTTTGGCCTCCTATATGCTAATACACACTGTTGTACAGCAGAAGCCAACACAACACTGGAAAGAAACTATCCTCCAATTTAGAAATAAAGTTTAAAATGAAACACAAGTGTTCAAAGGCACACGAGACCAGACAAAGTTAATTGATACGTATAGCACATTTCACTGAAGCAGAGCAGAATACACACTTTTTCTAAAGTGAAAATAAAATATCTTCAAGATATATCACAAAATGGATCTCAAATCAAGCCTTGATAAATTTGAGATAGTGGTAATGGTATTAATCTTTTTTTTTTTTTTTTTTTTTAACCACAACGTTATGATTTACATAGCAGAATTTGTAGGTGAGGACTGTGAGAAACATGAATCCATGTAGATGAATATATACAACTGTACATGGCCAAGAGATCACTCATGAAATGTGAGAGAAAATGAAAGAAAAATCTTAGAAGAAAATAATATTTAAAACATGATTATCCAAAAGTTATGGAGCATGCTAAAGCAGTAAAAGAGTGAAGTTGATAAATTCTACACATCTCAAGTAATCAACATAACCTACAATCTAAAGCATTTAGAGAAAGAAGAAAAATCAGGCAAAATTCCCCAAAGTGAATAGAAGGGGAAAAAATGATAAAAATCAAAGCAGAAATTAAAAAAAAAAGAAATGATAAAAAAAAAAAAATAGCCAAAATCAGTATCACTAAAAAGGGTCTCTTGGAGAGGAGAAGTAAAATAGACAAATCATGATACAGACTTATCAAGACAAAGAGGACAACAAATCCATCAATTTGACATGACAAAGGATGACATTATGACTAATATAACAGAAATAACAAAGAGTCATAAGGGACTACAGCAAACAACTATAAGTCAATAAAATTTAGAATTTGAGCCATGGACAAATACTAAGAAATTCAGCTAAATTTTTTTTAGCTGAAAAAAAAAAAAATAAAACAGAAAATATGAACAGAGCAATTACAAGCACTAAGATTGAAACTGTGATGAAAAAATTTCCAGTTGGCAAACTTAAACTCCAGAAAGCTTCACAGGGAAATTTTATGAACCAGTCAGAGAACTGCTGGCACATGCACTTCTGAAACGCTTCCAAAACTCTAGAGTGGAAGGAAAACCCAGAAGTCATCTTACAAGTTCACCATCACCCTGATATCAACCCCAAGATAACACAGAAAAAGAAAGTTAGAGACTAATATCTCATAGATGAACAGAGGCAAACATCCTTACCAAAATATTAGCAAAAAATTCCACCAATACCATAAAAGGATTGGACACCATAATTAAGTGTGGGGTTTATTCAAGATTTGGAAACATTCTTCAATAGTTGCATATCAATGTATAGTCAAGGTTTAAAACCATATGATTACCTCAATAGTTGGTGAAAGTTTTTGAAATAATTCAACAAGTGTTTGTGATAGAAGCTCTTCAAAAACTGAACATAGAAAAAACGACCTCAACTTAACAAAGGCACACAGATCAAAAGTACAACAACATATCACCTCACACCATTCCAAATGGCCATCATTTAAAAAAAACACAACAACAGGAGAATGCCCTGTTGGTCCAGTGGCTAAGACACCATGATCCCTATGCAGGGGTCCCAGGTTTGATCCCTGGTCATGGAATTGAATTCCACACAGAGCAATTGAGGTTTGTGGCAACCAAATAAAGAAGTAATAAATATATGTGTGTGCATATTAATGCATTTAAATGGAATCCAGAAAACAGATGCTGAGTAAACCATTTGGAGTGTAGGAAGAGATGCAGTCATGGAAAACAGACTTGTGGACACAGTGCAGGAAGGACATACCAAGTATGTAGTAGATAGCTATTGCTATGCAGTGCTCTAGTGGAATTGGTTTTGGAGTAGCAGAGGAGGCCCAAGTGGGAGATCGGAGGACTGCTCAAAAGGGAGGCTCACCTGTATTTACTAATAACTGATTTATTTTGCTGGGCAGCAGACACTAACACAACATTGTAAGGAAAGAAAATCAGTCTTTGTCTAATTTGTGCTAGTGACAAGTAAAGCATCACTGCATGTCAATTAAAATGTGTACCCAGGATGGCTTTAGTATGTATAGGCAAAGAAAAAGCAAAAAAAAAAAAAAAAGAGAGACAAACTTAAATGCAGAGCTATGTTGGGCAGAATAAATTCAGACTCTATACTTGTGTCCCTTCACTTCCCTAATTTTCCATTGTTTCCAAAAGTAAAGAATGGCTTTCTAAAAGTAAAGTAAACATATATGGTTATATATTTTCATAAACTGATGTCACCGGTTTATGAAACCATGAATCCCCTCAAGTTTAATTTTATTTTTTAAATTTAATTTTATTTTTTAACTTTACAATATTGTATTGGCTTTGCCATATATCAAAATGAATCCACCACAGGTATACATGTATTCCCCATCCTGAACCCTCCTCCCACCTCCCTCCTCATACCATCCCTCTGGGTCATCCCAGTGCACCAGCCCCAAGTAATAGCTGACCTTTGACTTTCAAAACTTTGGGAAGTAGGAATTAGTAAACATAGGTTAACAGTGAGGTGCTGCACAAGAATCCCTTATATTGCAGTTCTAGAATGTGTGCTACCTAATGGGAAAAATGCATAGTTCAAAAGTGGAGAATTATGTTTTCTTCATCAAGCCTTTCATTCTAAGAAGGATTTAATCATGAGAAGCGACTTCTCAAGTATCGCAAAAAGACTGCTCTAACGAAGGATAGGAGGGTCCAAGTTTTACAGAAATTTTGGTACAATGATCAGGTATGGAGAATGTCTGAATATTATGGTTAACGAAAGAAAAACTGGACACCTCAAGTGAATGGATTTAAATATTTTCTACCTATGGTAGATGCAAGAATCTGGGCTCCTTGAAATAATTCCTTTGATAATCACCTTAACTAGGGCTAGTATCTATTCTTTCTGTCTCAAGTCAGTTCTTCAGGCCATGCTAGCTTCAAGTGCAGTAACTAAGGACTTGATAGTGGGCAAACTGATTTCATCAAGAGTTCCCCCAGGATTTATGTTTATGGATAGATTCAAGGGCTTATGACTTGATGCCTGCAGCATCATTTGTTTACTGATATGGCTGGCAAATTTCTTGGTTCACAGTGTGCTCTATTCTCTACAACCTCAGAAAGATACTGTCTCTAGAAAGGTTCTTACACTCTCAAAGAAGTTGACTGTGGGCTTCTGCCTGAATAGGACATTAGTTCAGTTCAGTTCAATTCAGTCGCTCAGTCATGTCCAACTCTTTGCGACCCCATGAATCGCAGCACGCCAGGCCTCCCTGTCCATCACCATCTCTCACGTTCATCGAGTCGGTGATGCCATCCATCCATCTTATCGTCTGTCACCCCATTCTCCTCCTGCCTCCAATCCCTCCCAGCATCAGAGTCAGAGGACCTAAAGTAATGTGAAAATACCTAATACAGGTTTAGTATAAATCCCCAAAAGACAGGAGACTGAAAGCAAACTATAAATCTGAGGAACATGACCCAAAACACTTCAAGATCAAAGAAGGGTAAAAAAAAATATATATATATACATATATATATATATATATATATATATATATATATTTAAAATTATGTACCTACACTGATATGTTCAAATAGGCATATAAACACATACTGTGTGTGTGTGTGTGTGTGTGTGTGTGTGTGTATGTCATATTTTCAATTGTACCTGAACTTTCTTTGGAATATTCTCAAAAATATGCTTCACATTAAGGCATAAAAGAAGTCTTAGTATTTTACATAATACCAAGTATATTCTCTGAAAACCAAGATGTGAAGCTAAAATTTAAAAATGGGATATGTGTTTGCAAATTTGTCAATGTATGAAAAATTATACAAGATATTCCTAAAGAACCAATATTTCAAAGGGTAAGTCACAAGTGAAATTATATAATTCTCTGACATGAATGTAAGTGAAACCACTTTTAGCAAATCATTAGATCCTGCAAAAGGACATACCTGCAGTTATATACCTCCTGCAAAATATATACTGCTACCTGTAGACAGCAAAATTATATACCCAAACTTTCAACATATACATACGCATGTATATGTGTAGCCGTATATAAGCTAATGGTTGCCCAGGCAGTATTAGTACTAAGGAACCTGTCTTCTAACATAGAGGTCATAAGACAGGCAGGTTCGATCTGAGTTGGGAAGATCTCCTGGAACTAAGGATGGCAACCCATTCCTACTTTTTCACCTTGAGAATCCCATGCATTGAGGATACATTATGGTGACAGTCTGTGTGATACAGAGTGTCAGACAGGAATGTAGTGACGTAACACATGAAATATCACTTGAACGGGTATGTATGTATGTATTACACTTGTTCCTTTCATATATTACCAATGACATGCTCAACAACAACATCAACAACAACAAAACAGTTAATTTACTCATTTCATTTCAGTCACAGGCCCGTGTCCGAATCTTTGTCACCCCATGAATCACACCACACCAGGCCTCCCTGTCCATTACTAACTCCTGGAGTTCAGGCAAACATATGTTCATCAAGACGATGATGCCATCCAGCCATCTCATCCTCTGTCGTTCCCTTCTCCTCCTGATCCAAATCCCTCCCATCATCAGAGATTTTTATGTGTCAACTCTATGAGTGAGGTGGCCAAAATACTGGAATTTCAGCTTTAGCATCAGTCTTTCCAAAGAACACCCAAGACTGGTCTCCTTAAGGATGGACTGGTGGGATCTGCTTGCAGTCCAAGGGACTCTCAAGAGTCTCCTCCAACACCACAGTTCAAAAGCATCAATTTTTTGGTACTCAGCTTTCTTCACAGTCTAACTCTCATATCAATATATGACCACTGGAAAAAAACATAGCCTTGACTAGATGGACTTTCGTTGGCAAAATAATGTCTCTGCTTTTTAAAATGAGATCTAAGTTGGACATAACTTTCCCTCCAAGGAGTAAATGTCTTTTAATTTCATGGCTACAATCACCATCTGCAGTGATTCTGGAGCTCCAAAAATAAAGCCTGACATAGTTTCCACTGTTTCCCCATCTATTTCCCATGATGTGATGGGACCAGATGCCATGATCTTCATTGCAGAATGTTGTGCTTTAAGCCCAGTTTTTCACTTTCCTGTTTCCCTTTCATCAAGAGGCTTGACACTTCCTCTTCATTTTCTGCCATAAGTGTGGTGTTATCTGCATATCTGAAGTTATTGACATTTCTCCTGGCAATCTGGACTCCAGCTTCTGCTTCTTCCAGCCTAGAGTTTCTCATGATGTACTCTGCATTCATGTCAAATAAGCAGGGTGGCAATATACAACCTTGACGTCCTCCTCTTTCTATTTGGAACCCATCTGTTGTTCCGTGTCCATTTCTAATTGTTGCTTCCTGACTTGCATATAGGTTTCTCCAGAGGCAGGCCAGGTGGTCTGGTATTTCCATCTCTTTCAGAATCTTCCACAGTTTCTAGTGATCCACACAATCCAAGCTTTGGCATAGTCAATAAAGCAGAAATAGGTGTTTTTTGGTTTGTTTGTTTTTAATTTTCTGGAACCTTCTTGCTTTTTCAATGATCCAAGATTGTTGGCATTTGGATCTCTGGTTCCTCTGCATTTTCTAAAACTAGTTTGAACATCTGGAAGTTCACGGTTCATGTATTAATGAAACCTGGCTTGGAGAACTTTGAGCATTACTCCACTAGAACGTGAGATGAGTGTAATTGTGTGGTAATCTGAGCATTATTGGGCACTGTGTTTCTTTGGGGTTGGAATGAAAACCGATCTTTTTCAGTCCCATGGCCACTGTTATGTTTTCCAATTTGCTGGCATATTGAGTTCAGCACTTTCACAGCATCATCTTTCAGGATGTGTAATAGCTCAGCTAGAATTCCATAACCTCCACTAGCTTTATTCGGAGTGATTCTTTCTATGGCCCATTTGACTTGACATTCCAGGATGTCTGGCTCTAGGTGAGCGATCACACCATATTGAATATCTGGGTCTTGAAGATCTATTTTGTACAGTTCTAGTCTGTATTCCTGCCACTTTTCTTAATATTTTCTGAGTCTTTTAGGTCCGTAAAATTTCTGTCCTCTATAGAACCCATCTTTGCATGAAACGTTCCTTCAGTATCGCTAATTTTCTTGAGGGGATGGTCTTTCCCATTCTTTTGCTTCCCTCTATTTCTTTGCATTGATCGCTGAGGAAGGCTTTCTTATCTCTCCTTGCTACTCTTGAGAACACTGCATTCAGATGCTTATATCACTCCTTTTCTCCTTTCTTTTTCACTTCTCTTCTTTTCACAGCTATTTTTAAGGCCTCCACAGACACCTATTTTGCTGTTTTGCATTTCTTTTCCATGAGGATAGTCGTGATACCTGTCTCCTGTACAATGTCACAAACCTCTGTCCATAGTTCATCATGCACTCTATCCGATCTAGTCCCTTAAATTTATTTCTCACTTCTACTATATAATCATAAAGGATTGGATTTAGGTCATACCTCAAAAAGTTGACTTAAAGGCTAACATTCAGAAAACTAAGATCATGGCATCAGTTTCCATCACTTCATGGGAAATAGATGGGAAAACAGTGGAAACAGAGTCATACTTCATTTGGGGGGGGGGGGAGGGTGCTGCAAAATCACCGCAGATGGTGATTGCGGCCATGAAATTAAAAGACGCTTACTCCTTGGAAGGAAAGTTATGGCCATCCTCGATAGCATATTCAAAAGCAGAAACACTACTTTGCAAACAAAGGACCGTCTAGTCAAAACTGCGGTTTTTCCAGTAGTTATGTATGGATGTGAGAGCTGTGCTGTGAAGAAAGCTTAGCGCCAAAGAATCGACACTTTTGAACTGTGGCATTGGAGAAGACTCCTGAGAGTCCCATAGACTGCAAGGAGTCCAATCAGTCCATTCTAAAGGAGATCAGACCTTGGTGTTCTTTGGAAGGAATGATGCTAAAGCTGAAACTCCAGTAATTTGGCCATCTCATTCGAGAGTTGACTCTGGAAACTACTGAAGCTGAGATAAATTGGGGGCACAAAGAAAAGGGGATGACAGAGGATGAGATGGCTGGATGGCATCACTGACTCAATGGATGTGAGTTTGAGTGAACTCTGGGAGTTTTTGATGGACAGGGAGGCCTGGTGTGCTGCAATCCATGGAGTCACAAAGAGTCGGACATGACTGAGCGACTGAACTGAATGCATGGAAAATTAAACAACACATTCTGAAGGGCTCGATGAGGCGAAGAATAACTCACAGGGGAAATGGGAACATATTCTAAGGTGATTTAAAATGAAAACCCAATGTAGAAAGTCATCAGATACAGCAGAAGAAGAACCCATATATATTTAAGGTTACATAAAAAGAAAGCTCTTCAATTCTGGGGAGAAGGTAATGCCTTCTTTAAAAGCTGGGAAAAAAATCTAATTTCACAGAAAGAAGAAAGAGGAAATGAACAAATATTAGTATGGTTTTAAGTTAATAGAAAAAGAATACAGAAAATTGAACATGAAACAAAGATAGTAAAAAGAATATTAGGTAAACTAAAAAACGAAAAGAGCAGATTTAGTTACTGAAATGAGAATGAATAAGATGCCATTGCTACTAAACATACTAAAAAAGGAGGAATTTGGGTATTTACAACAGGAATATCTGTCAATAAAAGTCTCAAACTATGTGAAGCAGTCAAATTGCTAGAATAACAGAGTGACTAAAACAATTTTATATACTGGGGGGGGGGGGAAACGAACAGATTAATAAAAAAAAAGAAGAAGAAGAAATTGAATTGGTTATCCCATTGTTTGTAAATAAGCCCTTAGGACCAGTTTCTTTTAAACCTGTACTATTCAGGTCGGTAGGTGCCCAATATGCTATTGGAGATGAGTGGAGAAAGAACTCCAGAAAGAATGAAGACATGGAGCCAATGCAAAAACAATACCCAGTTGTGCATGTGACTGGTGACAGAAGCAAGGTCCGATGCATCAAAGAGCAATATTGCATAGAAACCTGGAATATGGGGTCCATGAATGAAGGCAAATTGGAAGTTGTTAAACAGGAGATGGCAAGAGTGATCATCGACATTCTAGGAATCAGCAAATTAAAATGGACTGGAATGGGTGAATGTAACTCAGATGACCATGATATCTACTACTGTGGGCAGGAATCCCTTAGAAGAAATGGAGTAGCCATCATGGTCAACAAAAGAGTCCAAAATGCAGTACTTGGATGCAATCTCAAAAACGACAGAATGATTTCTGTTTGTCCAAGGCAAACCATTCAAAATCACAGTAACCCAAGCCTATGCACCAGCCAGAAATGCTGAAGACGCTGAAGTTGAATGGTTCTATGAAGAACCACAAGACCTTTTAGAACTAACAACCTAAAAGAAATTCTTTTCATTATAAGGGACTGGAATGCAAAAGTAGGAAGTCAAGAAACACCTGTGATAACAGGCAAATTTAGCCTTTAATACAGAATAAAGCAGGGAAAAGGCTATCAGAGTTTGGTTTTCCCTACTTTCTTGAATTTAAGTCTGAATTAGGTAATAAGGAGTTCATGATCTGAGCCACAGTCAGCTCCTGATCTTGTTTTTGCTGACTGTATAGAGCTTCTCCATCTCTGACTGGAAAGAATAGAATCAATTTGATTTTGGTGTTGACCATCTGGTGATGTTCATGTTAGAGTCTTCACTTGTGTTGTTGAAAGAGGGTGTTTGCTATGACCAGTGCATTCTCCTGGCCAAACTCTGTTAGCCTAGAAGTAGTTCTAGATATTTTAATTGCTGTTGTTCATTCATTGAGTCATGTCCAACCCTTTGTGACTGTAGCACAGCAGGCCTCCCTCTCTTTCAGTGTTTCCCATAGTTTGCTCAAACACATGTCCATTGAACTGGTGATGCCCTCCAAACATCTCATCCTCTATCAGCACCTTCTCCTCCTGTCCTCAGTCTTTCCCAGTGTCATGGTGTTTTCCAGAGTTGGTTCTTTGAATTAGTTTAGCAAAATCCTCGACTTTCAGCTTCAGTATGAGTGCTTCAGATGTATATCCAGGGTTGGTTTCCTTGTGGATTGATTGGCGGGATCTGTTTGCAGTTCAAGGGACCCCTAAGAGTTTTCTCCAACATCACTGTTTGAAGGCATCAGTTCTCGAGCTCTCAGCCTTCTTTAGATTCCAATTCTCACACCTTTACATGACTAATGGATAAACGATAGGGGTTTGTGACTGAGGAGACCTTTGTTAATAAGCTCATCTTTCTTCTTTTTAATACAAGGTCAAGGTTTTTCCATCGTTTTTTCTCCAAGAAGAAAGTGTCTCTTCACTTCATGCCTGAAGTCACCATTCACAGTGATTTTGGAGCCCAAGAAAATTAAGTTTATCACTTATTCCATGTTTTCCCCTTCTATTTGCCAAGTCGTGATGGGACCAGACACCTTGTGTTGTTCATTTGACTATTGAGTTCTCAGCGAGGTTTCTACACTCCTCATTCATCCTTAGCAAGACCCTCTTTAGCTCCTCTTCACTTTCTCTTTTTACAGTGTTTCTATCTGTCTGTCTAAGGTTGTTGAAGTTTATCCCAGAAACATTGATTCTAGTTTATTATCCACCCAGCCTGGCCTTTTGAATAGTATAGTCTGCATATATTTCACATAAGAAGACTGATAATATGCAGTCTTGTCACTCACCTTTCCCAGGTTTATACTGATCAATTTTTCCATGTCTTGTTCCAACTCTTACATCTTGAATGGCATACACATTTCTCATGTGACAGGTTAGAAGGTCCATGATTCCTGTCTCTTTCAAACTGTTCACAGTTTACTGTGATATACACAGTTAATGTCTTTAGTGGAGTCACTGAAGCAGAAGTAAACGATTTTCTGAAATTCCTGGTTCCCTCTAGGATCCAATGAATGTTTACAAATTGTTCTCTGGTTCATGTATTGTTTCCAAGTCGATCTTTCCCCTTGAAAGTTCTTAGTTTATGTACTGTTGTAGAATTTTGAGTTTTACCCAGCTAACATGTGAAAGGAGCAACCGCGCATGCTTGTTTGAATATTCTTTGGCCTTACCTACCTTTGGTGTGAATGAAAACTGTCTTTTTCCAAACTCATGTCCACTGATGAGTTTTGCAAATCTGATGACATATGAACTCAGTGTCCCAGTTTCACCACATCATTAAGAGTTTAGCAGTTTCATGTTAATGACTGCTTAAAACTTTTGCTTAACCCATTTGATTTCTCCTTCATATCTGAATAAGATCCGTGTTGGTGTTGGTTTTGGCTTGTTCATAATTTTGAGAATGTTCTACCATGCTCTACTGGCCTGAAGAGTTTCTATTGAAAGTTCAGCTGCTATCTTTATGGGGATCTGACAGTATATTTATGTCTTTACTCTCGCTGCTCTTAATGTTTGTTTTTTTGTGTTTAAATTTTCAGTGTTTGGTTAAAATATTGTTGTGGGATATTTCACTTTGGGTTCATCCTGTTTGTTGGGACATGCTGTGTTGGGACTCAAGGAGCTATTTCCTTGCCCATTTAATGGAGGTTTTCAACTTTTATCTCTTGAAGAATTTTCTCAAGCACCCAAACACCTTTTTTTTTTTTTCTTTTTCCTTTCCTTTCTTTCTTTCTTTTTTTTTTTTTTTTTTTTTTTTTGTGGTCTTTTCCATGTGGATATCCTCACAGTATGGCATTTAATACTGTCTAAGAATTATCAGAGCTTTTAATGTTTTCCTTCTCTAAAAATATATATATATATTTACACATGCCACTGTGTTTTCTTTATTCCCACCTTTCTCAGTTCGGTTCAGTTCAGTCAGTTGTGTCTGACCCCATTAATCACAGCATTTCAGGCCTCCCTATCCATCACCAACTCCTGGAGTTCACTCAAACTCATGTCCATCGAGTCAGTGATGCCATCCAGCCATGTCATCCTCTGTTATCACCTACTCCTCCTGCCCCTAATCCCTCCCAGCATCAGAGTCTTTTCCAATGAGTCAACTCTTCACACGAGGTGGCCAAAGAATTGGAATTTCAGCTTTAGCATCAGTCCTTTCAATGAACACCCAAGACTGATCTCCTTTAGAATGAACTGGTTGGATCTCATTGCAGTCCAAGGGAGTCTCAAGAGTCATTTGAACACCACAGTTCAAAAACATCGATTTTTTGGTGCTCAGCTTTGTTCACAGCCCAACTCTCACATCCATACATGACCACTTTAAAAACCATAGCCTTGACTAGTCGGACATTTGTTGGCAAAGTAATGTCTCTGCTTTTGAATATGTTATCTAGGTGGTGCACAATTTTCCTTCCAAGGAGTAAGCGTCTTTTAATTTCATGGCTGCAAATCACCAACTGTATTGATTTTGCAGCCCTCCAAAAAATAAAGTCTGACACTGTTTCCACTGTTTCCCCATGTATTTTCCATCTCATTAGAACTGATTATGGATGAAACTGGAACCTATTATACAGAGTGAAGTAAGGCAGAAAGAAAAACACCAATAGAGTATACTAACACATATATATGGAATTTAGAAAGATGGTAACAATAACCCTGTGTAGGAGACAGCAAAAGAGACACAGATGTATAGAACAGTCTTTTGCACTCTGTGGGAGAGGGAGTGGGTGGGATGATTTGGGAGAATGGCATTGAAACCTGTATAATATCATGTATGAAACGAGTCGCCAGTCCAGGTTCGATGCATGGTACTAGATGCTTGGGGCTGGTGCACTGGGACGAACCAGTGGGAGGGTAGGGGAGGAAGGAGGGAGGAGGGTTCAGGATGGGGAACTCAGGTATACCTGTGGTGGATTCATTTTGATATTTGGCAAAACTTATATAATATTGTAAAGTTTAAAAAAAATAAATAAAGCTCAACATTCAGAAAACTGAGAAAAAAAATGTACTTTTTAATGGCTGAGTAATACTCCATTGTGTATATGTACCACAGCTTGCTTATCCATTCATCTGCTGATGGGCATCTAGGTTGCTTCCGTGTCCTGGCTATTATAAACAGTGTTGCTATGAACATTGGGGTACACGTGTCTCTTTCAATTCTGGTTTCCTGGGTGTGTATGCCTAGCAGTGGGATTGCTGGATCATAAGGCAGTTCTATTTCCAGCTTTTTAAGGAATCTCCACACTGTTCTCCACAGTGGCTGTACTAGTTTGCATTCCCACCAACAGTGTAAGGGGGTTCCCTTTTCTCTACACCCTCTCCAGCATTTATTGCTTGTAGACATTTGGATCACAGCCATTCTGACTGGCATGTAATAGTACCTCATTATGGTTTTGATTTGCATTTTTCGGATAATGAGTGATGTTGAGCATCTTTTCATGTGTTTGTTAGCCATTTGTATGTCTTCTTTGGAGAAATGTCTATTTAGTTCTTTGGCCCATTTTTTCATTGGGCCGTTTATTTTTCTGGAGTTGAGCTGTAGGAGTTGCTTGTATATTTTTGAGATTAGTTGTTTGTCAGTTGCTTCATTTGCTATTATTTTCTCCCATTCTGAAGGCTGTCTTTTCACCTTGCTTATAGTTTCCTTTGTTGTGCAGAATATTTTAAGTTTAATTAGGCCCCTCAAAATGGATTAAAGATCTAAACGTAAGACCAGAAACTATAAAACTCCTAGAGGAGAACATAGGCAAAACATTCTCCGACATACATCACAGCAGGATCCTCTATGACCCACCTCCCGGAATATTGGAAATAAAAGCAAAAATAAGCAAATGGGACCTTATTAAACTTAAAAGCTTCATTTGGTTTAGATTGCAGTGGTTTTGGTCCCCTTTCTGCAGGCCGCAGCATTTTGGATCCAGTTTGTGGTGGAATCTGATCTTTGTGGGTGGGACTGAACCTGTAAGTTTTCAAGCTTTAATGTTTGGGATATTGTGTGCCTGTGGTCTGTCAGGTGGTGCTGGATCACTTCTCTATGAAATGCAATGAATTGTCCTGTAATGTGCATTGTGGTGTCTGTGGGTTTGGTACGGCTTCAGGTAGTACCTTTTATAATGTTCATTTTTGTGTTGCTGCTTTGCTGGAGAATAGGTGTGAGTTGTCTTGCACTGAAATTGCTGGTTTCAGCTTGGGGCTTCATTTCCATGTAGGCATGGAACCTTTTGACTTTGCTTCTTTTTTAAAGTTCATTGGTGTCAGGAGTTCAACAATGATCTAAAGCTCTGGATTAACTTCATGGCCTCTGCATTTTGGTGCTGAGTTACAGTCACATTAAGAATTCTGCATCCTCAGAACAGAGGAGAAAACCCAAGGTTGATGGTGAAGCAATTTTCCATAATCAAAAACAGTTAAAGGAATTGACAGAGTTATATGGATCAGAGCAAACTGAGGAGGGAGATAAAGGTTTCTAGGAGGAGTAAAGGGAGAGTAAAAAGGCAAGAGTGCAATCAACTGGGAATTAAATTAATAAGTGAAAATAGATTCTAAATACAGAATTCCTAAAGGATAAACATTTATTAATAAAAAGTTTCAAAATCAAAGATTAAGAACCTAGAATAGGATTTAAACTCCTATGATTACTGGAGAAAATTTAGAAGTCAAAATAATTATCAAACATTTATATTGTGGTATATAGAAATGAGATTAAAGGGAATGATAAGGAACAAAAGAGTGTTTAATTAAAAAACATGAAAACAGTAAAGAATAATCTACCAATTTCTCTAGAGAAATTGTTGTGAGTTTAGTGGTGCCAGATCAGTGTCAGACAATCTCTTTTTCCTGCTTCTACTTGTTGTCCAATACTATTGCTGTCCTTGAATTGCACAGTTTCTACATTAGCTTCAGAGTTTCAATCTGTAGCTTCTGTCACTTCTGGGCTAGTTCACCCTTCTTTGCTTATTTTTACTTCCTCATTTTGCAATTCTCTTCTGTGACATGCTTACACAAGACTAGTTTGCACCATAACACAAGGGGACAGCAGGCCCTTATTTGTATCAGTGGTACAATGATGAGGAGGAGCACACTGGAAAACAAAACAAAAACAAACAAACAAACAAAAAAAAACACCTGTAGAATATGTGGGTGAGGGTGTTTAAGGTGGATGGAGCACAGTGGGCTTGCAACTGTCATAGGTGACATGTACTTCCTCAGTCCACCCAGCTCAGGTTCCTGGGTAATCTGCGATTGCACTGCCCAAAGTGTTCCCTGTGTTTCATGCACATCCCAAGTCTAAGCCACTCAGGCTCCTAGATGATCTTCAAGGGCACTGAACTCAATTGGCTATGTGCATTGTTTCCTTCCCTGTTCCAAACTGCTCAGGCATCTGGATGGCAGAAAAGGCACCTCCAGGGTAGGTCATGCATCTTATGTACCTGTCAACCACTCAGTTTGTCTGTAGCATAAGGGAGTCAGAGAAGGCAAGGTTCAGAAAAAGAATGAGACCAGCACTTTACAGGAACAGATCACCTTTAATAAGGTGAGAAAGGGCAGCAGTCAGATTAGTGAGCTGCTGCACTAACCCAAGACAAGAGTAAATATATATATAGGCATATATTTGGAAAGCCACTGTCTTAAGTGGGCCTGTTCTTCTACGAGGTTGTTTGGAATAGTTATCTCATAAATGGCTGGGGCAAGGAAATGTGGAGATCAGCCAAAGGCTGATAGGATGATATGGGAGAAGGAACAATACAAATCCCATTTAGAGAAAGCAAATGAACAGTATATACTTTAGTGCTTTTTCAGTTTTATTATTTTATGTCCATTATTGGGAAGAAAGCTAAGAGTTTAAACAGCAGGTTTTATTCATTGAAAATATATATAAATATATGTTTCATACTTGACAGTATAGATGCAGCCTACTCAGAAATCACGATCACTATCATAACATGACTGATATATTCAAAGATTACACCAAAGTCAGCAAAAGTTAGGCATTTTACAAGTAGTATTATAAAAGGTCATTCTTGCTCTACTCTCCTTATATTATGCCTTTATTTTCTCCCACCTAGACACCACCTATATTTCTTAGTGGATATTTTGATGTTGCTTTCCTGCTCCTCCAAAGACAGACTTAAATCCTTGTGGTGAATGCAGCATCTCAGCATGGTAATCAGTTCTTGGAAGACATATGTTGTGTTTCCCTTCGTAGCTTCATTATCTATGTTTTTATTGAATTTCTAGAGATACATTAGGCAAAATATTTTCAGTCATAATAAGCCACTTTTCACAATTTTTCCTAAGCATTGTTTGGGATTGGAAAGAAACTGTCTTCCTTCCTACCAAGTTAATCACAGATATTCAATTCTTCTATGTGTTTCATGTCTACACAAGTTTCCTTATGTATCTTGCACATCAGCTAAGACATAGTGCCTGCCAAATGATGTATTTTAAGTACTTACTGAATTAACAATGAAAAGATGCTAAATAAATTAGCAATCAAAAGCCATATAAGTTACTCAAAAACATCCGAGAGTCTCCACTCTTACCATAATTGACATTTTTTATTTACTGACAATTTAATAAAGTGGTGTGTTTTCTTTATAATGCAATGCTTAGGTTTGTCATAACTTTTACATCCAAAAGCAAGTGACATTTAATTTGATAACTGCAGTCACCATTCCTAGTAATTTTGAAGCTCAAGAAAATTAAGCTTGTCACTGTTTCCACATGTTTACCCCTTCTATTTTGCAAGTAGTGATTGGACCAGATGCCCTTATCTTTGTTTTTATGAATGTAGAGTTTTCAGCACGGTTTTTCACTCTAATCATTCACCCTCATGAAAAGGCTCTTTATTTCCTCTTCACTTTCTCTTTGTTTTTGCGTTAACATCTATATATGTGAGTGTTTTGCTGTTTCTCCCAGCCACTTTGATGCCAGCTTTTGATTCACTCAACTGGTATTTAAATAGTATATTCTGCATATGATTCATGTAAGCAAGTGACAGTAAAGAGATTTGTCACTCTTCTTTCACTTTTGAAGTGGTCAATTTGTCCATGCCCAATCCAATTCTTGCGTCTTGACTCATTTAAGGGTGATTCCAACTTTTATTTCCTCAAGATTTCCCATGTACCCCAACCCTTTTAGTTTTGGTGTTCTCCATCTAGACACCTACATTTCTCATTGTGGGGCATCTATCATTGCTACATCAGACCTTTTCCTGGTTTCCTTCTTTCTTTCATTTTTTTTCCCCGCACCACACTCTGTTTCATTTATATCCTCCTTTCTCAGTTAAGTTCAGTTGGTTCTTCATCACCGACTCTTTGCAACCCCATGAATCGCAGCACACCAGGGCTACCTGTTCACTGAGTTCACTCACGCTCATGTCTATTGATTCGGTGATGCCATCCAGCCTTCCATCCTCTGTAGTCCCATTCTCGTCTTGACCCCATTCCCTCCGAGCATCTGGGTCTTTCTCAATGAGTCAACACTTTGCATGAGTGAGCAAAGTATTGGAATTTCAGCTTTAGCATCAGTCCTTCCAATGAACACCCAGGACTGATCTCCTTTAGGATGGACAGGCTGGATTTCCTTGCAGTACAAGGGACTCTCAAAAATTTTATCCATCACCGCAGTTCAAAAGCATCAATTCTTCAGCACTCAGCTTTCTTCACAGTCCAACTCTCACATTCATACATGATCACTAGAAAAACCAGATCCTTGACTAGACAAACTTTGTTGGCAATGTAATGCCACTGATTTTTAATATGCTATCTAGGTTGGGCATAACTTTCCTTCCAAGGGGTAAGCGTGTTTAAATTTCAAGGCTGCAATCACCATCTGCAGTGGTTTTGGAGCCGCAAAAAAGTAAAGTCTGACAATCTTTCCACTGTTTCCCCATCTATTTCCCATGAAGGGATGGGACCAGATGCCATGGTCTTCGTTTTCAGAATGTTGAGCTTTAAGCCAAATTTTCCAGTCTTCTCTTTGACTTTCATCAAGAGACTTTTTAGTTCCTCTTCACTTTCTGCAATAAGGTTGGTGTCATCTGCAAATCTGAGGTTATTGATATTTCTCCCGGTAATCTGAATTCCAGCTTGTGCTTCTTTCAGCCCAGCGTTTCTCATGATGTACTCTGCCTACAAGTTAAATAAGCAGGTGATAATACAAAGCCTGATGTCCTCCTTTTCATATACAAAACCAGTCTGTTGTTCCATGCCTAGGTCTAACTGTTGCTTCCTGACCTGCATATAGGTTCCTCCAAGGCAGGTCAGGTGGTCTGGTATACCCGTCTCTTTCAGAATCTTCCACGGTTTATTGTGATTCACACAGTCAAAGGATTTGGCATAGTCAATAAAGCAGAAATAGGTGTTTATCTGGAACTCTCTTGCTTTTTTGATGATCCATCGGATATTGGCAATGCGATCTCTGGTTCCTCTGCCTTTCCTAAAACCAGCTTGAACATCTGGAAGTTCACAGTTCACATATTGCTGAAGCCTGGCTTGGAGAATTTTGAGCATTGATCTACTAGCGTGTGAAATAAGTGCAACTGTGAAGAAGTTCGAGCATTCATTGTCATTGCCTTTCTTTGGAATTGGGGTGAAAACTGACCTTTTCCAGTCCTGTGGCCACTGCTGAGTTTTCCGCATTTGCTGGCATATTGAGTGCAGCACTTTCACAGCATTATCTTTCAACATTTGAGATAGTTCAACTGGAATTCTATCACCTCCACTAGCTTTGTTCATAGTGAGGCTTTCTAAGGCCCTCTCGATTTCACATTCCAAGATGTTTGGCTCTAGGTGAGTGATCACACCATTGTGATTATCTGGGTCTTGAAAGTCATTTTTGTACAATTTTCCTGTGTATTCTTGCCACCTCTCCATAATATCTTCTGCTTCTGTTTGATCCTTACCATTTCTTCCCTTTATTGAACCCATCTTTGCATGAAATATTCCCTTTGTATCTAATTTTCTTGAAGAGAACTCTAGTCTTTCCCATTATGTTGTTTTCTTCTATTTCTTTGAATTGATCTCTGAGGAAGGCTTTCTTATCTCTGTTTGCTATTCTTTTGGATCTCTGCTTTCAGATACATATATCTTTTCTTTGCTTTGCTTTTTGCTTCTCTTTTTTTCACAGCTATTTGTAAGGCCTCCTCAGGCAGCCATTTTGCATTTTTGCATTTCGTGTCTACACGGATGATCTTAGTCCCTGTCTCCTGTACAGTGTCATAAATACCCATCCATTGGTCCTCAGGAACTTTGTCTATTAGATCTAGTCCCTTAAATCTATATTTCACTGTATAATGATAAGGGATTTGACTTAGGTCATACCTGAATGGTCTAGTAGTTTTCCCTACTTTCTTTAATTCAAGTCTGAATTTGGCAAAAAAGGAGTTCATGATCTGAGCTACAGTCAGCTCCCGGTCTTGTTTTTGCTGACTTTATAGAGTTTCTCCATCTTTGGCTGCAAAGGTAGAATTAATCTGATTTTGGTGATTTTGGTGTTGACCATCTTCTCTTGTGTTGTTGGAAGAGGGTGTTTGCTATGACCAGTGTGTTCTCTTGGAAAAACTCTATTAGCCTTTGCCCTGCTTCATTCAGTATTCCAAGGCCAAATTTGCCTGTTACTCCAAGTATTTCTTGACTTCCTACCTTTACATTCCGTCCCCTTTAATGAAAAGGACATCTTTTTTGGATATGAGTTCTAAAAGGTCTTGCAGGTCTTCACAGTACCATTCAACTTCAGCTTCTTCAGCATTTCTCATTGGGGCAAAGGCTTGGATTACCGTGATATTGAATGGTTTGCCTTGGAAACGAACAGAGATCATTCTTTCATCTTTGAGATTGCATCTAAGTACTGCATGTAAGACTCTTTTGTTGACCATGCTGGCTCCTCCATTTCTTCTAAGGTATTCCCGTTCACAGTAGTAGATATAATGGTCATCTGAGTTAAATTCACCCATTCCAGTCCCTTTTAGTTCGCTGATACCTAGAATGTTGACGTTCACTTTTATCATCTCCGGTTTGATCACTTCCAGTTTGCCTTGATTCATGGAACTGACATTCCAATTTCCTATGTAATATTGCTCTTTACAGCATCAGACCTTGCCTCTATTACCAGTCACACCCATATCTGGATATTAGTTTTGCTTTGTCTTCATCCCTTCTTTCTTTCTGCAGTCATGTCTCCACTGATCTCCAGTAGCATATTGGATACCTACCAACCGACCCGGGGATTTCCTCTTTCAGTATCCTATCATGTGTTTCATACTGTTCATGGTGTTCTCAAGACAAGAATACTGATGTAGTTTGCCATTCCCTTCTCCATAGACCACATTCTTTCAGAACTCTCCACCATTACTCGCCCATCCTGGGTGGCACCACAGGGCATGGCTTACTTTCATTGAGTTAGACAAGGCTGCAGTCCATGTGACAAGATTGGCTAGGTTTTTGAGATTATGGTTTCAGCGTGTCTGAAATCTGATGCCCTCATAAGTGAAATCTGATCCTAAAAATTGTATTCCTAAAGTTACAACATTGATAACCATTTTTGGAAAGCAAAAGTTAAGAACCAAGAATAAAAATTAGACTCATTTAAATAGTACAAGAAAAGAAAACGGAGGTCGAATTCATTCTTGTATATATAACAAGTGTTTAAAACACAGACGTGTTGTTTTTATTTGAAAGGTAATAATAGTTAACAGAAATAAAAGTTTAGGGTATTAAAAAGGCCTAGCATTGTTAAAAGTTACAGAAATCATATAGAAATAGATCTCAGAATTAAAAAAAAAAAATTGCTTTTTGGTGTCAGTACAGTGTCAGATAGTCCCTAGTTGAAGCTTGTACTTGTTGTCAAATTCTACTATTGTACCTCAGTTGAACATTAATTGAATTAATTGGCATTAATTGAAGATTTATGCTGTTGAACCTATCACTTCTGGGTTGGTTTATGCTCCTTTGTTTATATTTCCTTCTTTTATTTGAAAGCCTCTCCATATCTGGCTTTCAACATGAAACGAGGGTGTGGTAGCCTCTTATTTGACCTCACTTGCTCGGTGTTTTGGCGGTGAGGTGGGACACTGAAAGCAAATACCTCTGGGATATGTGGGTGCTTGAGGTGGATTGACCACATTGGGCTTGCCACTGACAAATGTGACATGTTCTTCCTGGGTCCACACTGCTCAGCCTCCCTGTTGATACGTGAGGGCATGGTCCCAAGTGGGTCGTGTGTTTCATGCACTTCCCAGCCAGTCAGGCACTTAGGTGCTCAGCAAGGGCAATGACCATGATTGGCTCGGTGCTTTTTGCTCTTCACAAGTCAAAAATCTCAGGTGGCTGGTTGGAGGACAAGACACAGTCCTAGGTGGCCCATGCCTTATGCAGCTCTCTGGTCTCAACCACCCAGTTTGCTACCTGTGCCAGAGCCCACAGCCTCAGGTGTTCCATGTGTCTCTTCAGGGTAGCTGACCCCAGGCTGTCATGATCCCGGCCTATGTGAACTGTCCATGAACTCAGGAATTCATCATTAGCAAATTTCAACCAGCTTAGAGCTTGGTAGGGGATGTCTGTAGGACCAAGTTACTAGTAACCTATTTGCTTCTGCCTCTGGCAGTCATATACATTCCTCTCTACCTCCATGGAGGAAAGGGTCCTCAATGGAAGCTGGCTTGGTCTTCTTTGGTATTTTCTAGTTTTCTGGTCTGTGAGTGTGCCATGGTTCACTATGTGGGCTTAGAGCCTTCTTGTAGGAAAAGTCCTTTCTAAAATGGCTGTCTCTAGTTTTCCCATGGTTTATGTTCTTTGTCACATTAGCTCCATCAGATTGTCCTCAGGGCACTAAATCCTGGTTCTAACAATACTGTGTTTGATACACCACAGGTCTCCTCCCAGACCTCATGTATGACTGTGGACAGAAGAATCTGAGTGACTTTTTGGCTAGTAATTGCATTTATTGGCATAATCTGTGTTTTTGTTCTTTTTCCCCTGGTTCTGTTTTTTTCTTTTTTTCTTTTTCCTCCCACTGACACTTTTGAGAAAGGGTTTCCTATCTTGTTTTAATTTTCCTCCTTTACGACTCCCTCTCCAAGGGGAGTCTCGTTCCCTAAAACCTTTTCTTCATGTCTATCTCTTATTTTGTCCTACCTCCTTTTTAAGAGATGGGTTTTCATTTCTTGGTTTCTATGGACCATCACCATCGTTCAAGTTGATTTCTGGAAGGTGGTCCATGTGCAGTCGATCTTTTGATGGATTTGTGTAGGAGAAAGTGGACTGTGCCTCCTATTCCTCTAACATTATGAGACCTCCACCATGACCCTGGAAGATCCATTTTATTAACTGAAATCTTGTTGTTATTCAGTCACAAAGCCATGTCTTACTCTCTGTGACCCCTTGGACTGCACACAAGGGCTTTCTGCCCTCTGCATCACCCAGGGTCTGCCTGAAATCATATCCATTGAATGGGTGAAGCTATACAACCTTCTCCTTCGTTCTCACCCATGTCTCCTCCTGATTTCATTGTTTCCTAAGAATCAGATTTTTTTTTTTTTCCACTGAGTCATTTCTTTGCTCAGGTGGTCAAAGCTTTGAAGACTCATCTTCAGCATCAGTGATTCTAATTCTTCTTCAGAGTTGATTTCCTTTATGTTTGACTGGATTTATGTCCTTGCAATTCAATGGATACACACAAGTCATTCCTAGCAGAGCAGTTTGGTATTCTCACATCTGTACATGTCTACTGGAAAGACCATAGATGTGACTCAAAGTGCCTCCATTGATCAAGTCATGTCTTCACTTTTTAACATGCTTTCTAAATTTGTGACAGCTTTTCTTCCAGAAAGAAATTGTCTTCTAATTTTATAGCTTCCATCACCATCTGCAGTGAATTTAGAGCCAAAAGAGCTAATCTGTCACTGCTTCTGTCTTTTCCACTTCCATTTCCCATGAAAGTGTGGGACCAGATGTCATGATCTTACTTTGTGTAATACTGAGAAGGAAATGGCAACCCACTCCGGTGTTCTTGCCTGGATAATCCCAGGGATTGGTGAGCCTGGTGGGTTGCCATCTCTGGGGTCACACAGAGTCGGACACAACTGAAGCAACTTAGCAGCAGCAGCAGAGAATTCAAATGTACTGTTTACCCTAAGTTTTCCTATGAACACTGAGAATTACTGTATTCTCGTACCTTTGTTTTCCCTCAATGTTTTGAATAAGAAATTGTTTTCTGAGAATATTCTATGATAGTTACTTATTATATATTATACTGCTGGTTTTAAGTTGCCTGTTAGAGCATTTGTGCCATACTTCTGTGACAACTGGGTAAAATATTGCAAAATACACAGCCTATAATATATTTTTCCATTAACATAATATATTGAGACTGTTTTTGTTATCTTGTTAGATTTTCTCCAATGTGGCTACCTCAAAAATACAAAGGAGGACAAGGAACAAGATAAATGATGTGGATGGGGGCAGGAAGCTGAACCCCGGTGGCATGAAGCAAGATAAATTTTGATCATCAGTGATTTCTATTGAAATATTTGTTACCAGAAGTTGAAAGTGATGAAAGAAAACTTTACATACTGAATTATGGAGAAGTAATTTTGATGTACACCTCATATAATTTCAGTGTTCAGCTAGTCAGAAGAGCCTGTCTATGATCTATGCACAATGCCCTTGGCATCTCTTTTAGCCATTAAGTGGGTAGCTGTTTATCCTAAATCCAGCTAGTTGACCATTGTGCATGTGGTTCCAACATGTTCCTATGTTATTACAGACTTGAATGTTTAAAATTGTATCCAATGTGGGAGAACAACAGCTTTCTTCAAACAATATCTCTAAGCAAATGAGAGTAACAATTGTATGGCCTCAAGGTTTCCTCATATGTAAGAACGCCATCTCTTATTACAGAAACAATAGTGGAAGACGAACTAGATTAAAGGAGAGCCTTTCAGCAACAGTATCTAAAGCATTCAGCCAGTAATTTATTAAGCAATGTTGGGCTTCCCAAACAGTTCATTTAAGATCTTGGGAGCAAGCAAAGTGTTTGGCCACCTGAATAATGTTGCCTAAAATTTTATTTTGACATATCCACATACATACCCATGTGTGTATGAGTTTGGGTATAAAAAAATTACATTGACTTTTAATTCCTATTAGGTATAACAACATGGAAAAATTAAAACCCAAATGCAGAATGACTCAAGACTCTACTCAGTTATTGAATATATGTAAGTGGAAATACTTCAAAATATGTTTTATTGGCTACATCTAACATATAAGGACTCTTTTATACCACTCCCCTCTCTCCTTTTAATAAATACCTACCAATTTTCAAAGGTTTGCCCAGGTTTAATGAAAAAATACTCAGATATAGAAAAAAAATACATATATATTTATATATATATGAGAAGGTGATGGCACCCCACTCCATGGGGTCACACAGAGTCGGACACGACTGAGGTGATGTAGCAGACGTAGCAGAAAGGTCTTTAGTTCCTCCTCAAAGGCCATAGATAACATTCTGAGCAATACACTGTGAACAGTTTTAGAGATGTTAAAGCTCCAACCAGGCTGAAATGTACGTACATAGACCACAGAGTAGTTGGAAGCAGACGGTCGATGATGTTGACTCCCAACATCCTCAGTAACAGGCCATTAGTACAATGCCTCAAAACTGATCACAGGTGTGTGATCAGTCATTAAAATCCTTCCCCTGAAAGTATTTGTGAATTTGGGTCTTTGAAGCACCAAAGACTGCTAGGAAACCTTGCTCAGTCCTACAATAAACACATGCTTTCACTGTAACTCAGTCAGTTGATTGATTTTACTTCACAGTAGCGAGTAGACCCAAGTTTGCATGGGTAACAGTAATGAATATTAAGAATGTGTGTCTAGAATGATGATAAATCGCTTTTAGTTCAGATTTCAAGTAGATTTATTGATATGATTTTTCTGTGTAAAAATTCTTTAGGAATGAGGTTTTGCAGCCTTCATGGCTTTGGTTAGTATTTCTGTAAGCAGTGTGTATTTTAAGTTGATGCTGAAGTAAGCACTGGTTGAACATTATCCTTCAATTGCTCGAAGACCAGTGACTTTGTGATGTCACAGTTACCCTTCAATTGCTAGGTGACTTTGAGGACCTCTGTGATGGTCTAGAGAGGTCTGTAGGCCAGCCAAGCAGCATTTGAAGTTGCAGTGTGTAAAATCAGACAAATGAGAAAAATATCTGAAGAAAGACTTTCTTTGAGATGGCACATATTTCTTCAGAAATTCAAGATGGGACTCCTAAGGATGAATCAACTGGTTCAGAAACCTCCGTTAGATCTTCTTTGTATGATTATACACTTACTAGGGACTCAGTTTTGAGATCTATGATTGAAGAATATGCTTTTCAGGCTTTGTTTGAGGATCTTGTGATAAAAAGGCTATGCTACACAAATTCTGTCTCTGAAACAGATGAGCTGAGCTGGAGCTGGAGATGGAACAGCCTTTTGGTTCCAAATAGGAAAAGGAGTATGCCAAGGCTGTATATTGTCACCCTACTTATTTAACTTAAATGTAGAGTACATCATGAGAAAAGCTAGGCTGAAAGAAACACAAGCTGGAAGCAAGATTGCTGGAAGGAATATCAATAATGTCAGATACGAAGACAACACCACACATAGGGCAGAAAGTGACGAAAAACTAAAGAGCTTCTTGATTAAAGTAATGAGGAGAGTGAACAATTTGGCTTAAACCCCAGCATTTACAAAAAACTAAGATCATGGACTCTGGCCCCATCACTTCATGCCAAATAGAATGGGAAATGGTGGAAAGAGTGCCTGACATTATTTTAATTTTTATTTATTTATTTATTTTTGTTGGTGCGTCTCCAAATCACTTCAGATGATGATTGAAGCCATTAAATTAAAAATGCTTACTCCTTGGAAGGAATGTTATCACCAACCTAGACAACATATTAAAAAGCAGAAACATTAGTTTGCCAACAAAGGTCTGTCTAGTCAAGGCTATGGTTTTTCCTGTAGTCATGTATGGATGTGTTATTTGGACTATAAAGAAAGTTAAGAACCAAGACTTGATACTTTTGAAATGTGATGTTAGAGGAGAGTCTTGAAAGTGCCTTGGACTGCAAGGAGGTCCAATGAGTACATCCTAGAAGAGATCAGTCCTGGGCTTTCACTGGAAGGATTGATGTTGAAGCTGAAACTGAAATACTTTGGCCACCTGATGCAAGCAATTGACTCATGGAAAAGCTTCTGATACTTCAAAATATTGAGGGCAGGAAGATAAAGGGATGGCAGAGGATGAGATGGTTAGATAGCATCTCCAACACAATTGACATGAGTGGGTAAACTCAAGGAGCTGGTCACGGACAAGGAGGCCTGGCATGCTGTGGTTCATGGGGTCACAAAGAGTTGGACACCACTGAACTATTGAAGTGAACATTACATACAATTTAAATAAGCAGGGTGACAGTATGCAGCCTTGTCATACCCTTTTCCTTTTGGGAAGCATTCAGTTGTTTTACATTCAGTTCTAACTGTTGCTTCTTGAGCTGAAACAGATTTCCTGGAGGCAGGTAAGGTGATCCGGTATTCCTATCACTTTAAGAATTTTCCAGTTTGTTTTGATCCACACAGTCAAAAGCTTTGGTAAAAACAATGAAGAAGAAATAGATTTTCCCCACCTTTGGAGCTCTCTTGTCACTTTGATAACCCCACACATGTTGGATATTTGATTATTAGTTCCTCTGCCTTTATTAAATCCAGCTTGAACATCGGGGATTTCATGGTTCATGTACTGTTGAAGCCTGGCTTGGAGAATTTTGAACATTACTTTGCTTCCATTTTAGATGAGGACAATTGTATGGTTGTGTGAACAGTTTTTGGAATTGCCTGTCTATGGAATTGGATGAACTTTCCCAGTTCTTTGTCCACTGTTGAGTTTTCCAAATTTGCTGGCATATTGAATGAAGCATTCCCATAGCTATGAAATAACTCAAGTAGAATTCCATCAATTCCACAAGCGTTGTTCATAAGGATGCTTCATAAGGACTCCTTGACTTCACATTCTAAGATGTCTGGCTCTAGGTGCGTGGTCATTTTGGCTATCTGGTTCATGAGTACTTTCTTTGTGCAGTTCTTCTGTGAGCTCTGAAGAATTGATGCTTTTGAACTGTGGTGTTGGAGAAGACTCTTGAGAGTCCCTTGGACTGCAAGGAGATCCAAGCAGTCCATTCTGAAGATCAGCCCTGGGATTTCTTTGGAAGGAATGATGCTAAAGCTGAAACTCCAGTACTCTGGGCACCTCATGTGAAGAGTTGACTCATTGGAAAAGACTCTGATGCTGGGAGGGATTGGGGGCAGGAGAAGAAGGGGACGACAGAGGATGAGATGGCTGGATGGCGTTACTGACTCGATGGATGTGAGTCTGAGTGAACTCCTGGATTTGGTGCGGACAGGGAGGCCTGGCATGCATGGGGTGCTGTGATTCATGGGGACACGACTGATCTGATCTGTGTATTCTTGCCACCTCTTCTTAGTATCTTCTGCTTCCATTAGGTCCGTGAAGTTTCTTTTATTTTGACCAACTTTGCATGCAATATTTCCTCGGTATCTCTAATTTTTTAGAGAGACTTCAAGTCATACCCATTCTATTATTTTTCTCTATTTCTTTGCATTGATCACTGAGGAAGCCTCTCTTAAGGGATTTGACTTAGGTTATACCTGAATAGTCTAATGTTTTTCTCTACTTTAAAATTTTAAGTCTGAATTTGGCAATAAGGGATTCATGATTTGAGCCATAGTCAGGTCACCATCCTGCTTTGCTGACTACATATTGCTTCTCCATTTTGGCTGCAATGTGATGTCAGTCCTGAACTTACGGTGAATCCATGAGTAGAGTCTTCTCTTGTGTTGGTGGACCAGGGTGCGTGCTATATGTTATGTGGTCTCTTGGCAGAACTCTGTTAGACTTTGACTGGATTCCTTTTGCACTCCAATGCCAAATTTGTCTGTTATTCCAGGTATCTCTTGATTTTCTACATTTGCATTCCATTCCTCTATGGGGAAAATGATGTCTTTTTTTGGATGTTAGTTCTAGATGGTCTTTCAAGTCTTCATACAAATGTTCCACTTCAGCTACTTCAGCATAACTGGTCAGGACACAGACTTGGTTTACTGTGCTGTTGAATGGTTTGTCTTGGAAATGAAGAGAGATCCTTCTTCTTACACATCTTGTGATCTGTCAGCTTCATCTCTTCATCAACTGTGGAAGAACACACAACCACGCAGAAAAATATACAGAAAAGAGTCAACAATCTCACATATACAGACACAAATTAATATTCAAGACACAGGAAACAGGTAAACAGGTAACATAGGTGTTTCTGTAGCTGCAGAACCCGTTCTTTGTATGAAATATAAGATTTCCAGGTTTTTATGGTAAAATCTCCATTCTGATCTCAAATACTATATCAGTTCAGTTCAGTTCAGTCGCTCAGTTGTGTCTGACTCTTTGTGACCCCATGAATTGCAGCACGCCAGGCCTCCCTGTCCATCACCAACTCCTGGAGTTTACTCAAACTCAAGTCCATTGAGTGGGTGATGCCATCCAGCCATCTCATCCTCTGTCTTCCCCTTATCCTCCAGCCCTCAATCCCTCCCAGCATAAGAGTCTTTTCCAATGAGTCAACCAACTCTTCACAAGAGGTAGGCAAAGCACTGGGGTTTCAGCTTTAGCATCGTTCCTTCCAAAGTAAACAGGACTGATCTCCTTTTGAATGGACTGGTTGGATCTCCTTGCAGTCCAAGGCACTCTCAAGAGTCTTCTCCAACACCACAGTTCAAAAGCATCAATTCTTCAGGACTCAGCTTTCTTCACAGTCCAACTCTGACATCCGTACATGACTACTGGAAAAACCATAGCCTTGACTAGATGGAACTTTGTTGACAAAGTAATGTCTCTGCTTTTCAATATGCTATCTAGGTTGGTCATAACTTTTCTTCCAAGGAGTAAGCGTCTTTTAATTTCATGGCTGAAATCACCATCTACAGTGATTTTGGAGCCCCTCAAAATAAAGTCTGACACTGTTTCCACTGTTTCCCCATCTATTTCCCATGAACTGATGGGGCCAGATGCTATGGTTTTAGTTTTCTGAATGTTGAGCTTTAAGGCAACATTTTCACTCTCCTCTTTCACTTTCATCAAGAGGCTTTTGAGTTCCACTTGACTTTGTCCCGTAGAAGTCCAAAATTCTAGATGGAAAATTTGCACCTAAGTTGTGATACAGCTGATACAGAACATTACATATTTCATCAAACAAACTCTTTGTTTTGATATATGTTTGAGAAATGCAAACACTCTCTATGAAGAAACAGTGGTGTCCAGATTTTCATTTGTGAAATAGAATTGAAATTTCATATGGGTTCTTCTTATCTTCAGATCGAAGATTCAAATCTTCAGTGCCATGGTTTTCATATGTGAAATATACATATGTCCACATTGAATGGTAGAGAACCACCGCCCAGATTTTCATGCATGAGGTGGAGAGAATTCCACCTTTCATGTAAGAAGAACAGCTTCCATATTTTCATGAAGTGAAAAAGAAATGCAATATATCAGGTGGTAAATCCAGCATCGTTATATTGGCATGTAAAAATATAGGTGATTCTACATTTGTGTTTAGTTCAGTTCAGTTTCTGGATCTTGTCCAACTCTGCGACCCCACGGACTGCAGCACGCCATGCTTCCCTGTCCATCAACAATTCCTTGAGCATACCCAAACTCGTGTCCATCGAGTAGGTGATTCCATCCAACCACCTCATCTTCTGTCATCCTCTTCTTCTCCTGCCTTCAATCTTTCCAAGCATCAGGGTCTTTTCAAATGCGTCATTTATTTGAATCAGGTGGCCAAATTATTGGAGTTTCACCTTCAAAATCAGTCCTTCCAATGAATAATCAGAAACGATTTCCTTTAGCCACCTTAAGGCCAAGAGACCCTTAAGAATCTCCAGCAAAAGCACAGATTAAAAGCATCGATTCTTCCACCTTCAGCTATCTTTAGACTCCAAATCTCACATCCATACATGACTGCTAGAAAAGCCATATCTTTGACTATGTGAGCCTTTGTCGGCAAAGCAATGTCTCTGCTTTTCAGTATGCTGTCTAGTTTGGTCATAGCTTTCTTCCAAGGAGGATGTTTTAATTTCATGGTGAAGTCAACATCTGAAGCAATTTTGGACCCACCAAAATAATGTCTTTTGCTCTTTCCATTGTTTCTCCATCCCTTTACTAATCAGTGATTGTATCAGAAGTCATGATCTTAGTTCTTTGAATATTGAGATTTTAAGCCAGATTTTTCACTCTTCTCTTTCATTTTCATCAAGAAGCTCTTTAGTTCTTCTTCATTTTCTGCCATAAGGCTGAAGTCGTCTACTTCTCTGAGTTTATTGATATTTCTCCCAGCAGTATTATTTAAAGCCTGTGCTTCATACAGCCTGGCATTTCTCATGTTGCACATTGCATTGAAATTAAATAAGCAGGGTGACAATATACAGCCTTGGTATAATCCTTTCCTTATTTGAAAGCACCCTGTTGCTCCATAGCCTGTTGCTTCTTCACCTGGATACAGATTTCTCAGGAGGCAGGTCAGGTGGTCAGTTTTCCCAGCACTTTGAATGTATTTAACAATTTTTTCTGATCCCCTCAGTCAAAGGTTTCTGTATAAAGAATGAAACAGGTCTTTTTTTATATATCTTACTTTTTTGATGACCCCATGGTTGTTGGCAATTTGATCTTTTGTTCCTCACACTTTTCTAAATTCAGCTAGAACATGTGGAAGCTCATTGTTCAGGAACTGCTGAAGCCCAGATTGGAGAATTTTGAGCATTACTTCTCTCCCATTTGACATGGGGGAAAATGTGTGATAGTGGACATTCTTTGGTAATGCCTTTCTTTAGGATTGGACTGAAAACAGATATTTTCCAGTCCTGTTTCAACTGGTGAGTTTTTCAAATGTCCTGGCATATTGAATGTAGCACTTTCATAGAATCATCGGTTAGTCTGTGAAATAGGTCTACTGGAATTCCATCAGCTCCACTAGTTTTCTCCATAGTGATGATTCATAAGGATGGCTTGATTTCACATTCCAAGATGCCTGGCTCTAGGTGAGCGATCATCGTGGATATCTGGATATTGAAGATCCTTTTTGTATAGTTCTTCTGTGTATTATTTACACCTCTTCTTGATACATTCTGCTTCTGTTAAGTCAGTACCACTTCTGTTCTTTATTTCGACCATCTTTGCATGGAATGTTCCCGTGGTATCTCTAATTTTCTTGAACATATCTTGTCTTTGCCATTACATTATTTTCCTCTGTTTCTTTGCATTCTTCACTAAAGTCAGCTTTCTTATATCTCCTTCCTCTTCTTTGTAATTCTGCATTCACATGGATATATCTTTGTCTTTCTCCTTTGCTTTCTCTTCTCTTCTTTTCTCAGTAACTTGTAAGGTATATTCAGACACCCATTTTGGCGTTTTGCAGTTTTTTTTTTTTTTTTTCTTGAGGATGGTCTTGATCACTGCCTTTTGTACACTTTCACAAACCTCTGTCCATAGTTACTCAGAAACCCTTTCTATCAGATCTAATCTCTTGAATCTATTTGTCACTTTCACTGTGTAATCAAAAGGGTTATGATTTAGGTTCCACCTGAAAATTCTAGTGGTTTCCCCACTTTTTTTCAATTTAAGCCTGAAATTGGCAACAAGGAGGTCATGATCTGAGCTACAATAGATCCCAGTCTTGTTTTGCTGAGTGTATATAGTTACTCCATGTTTGGCCACAAATAAAAGAATCAATCTGATTTCAGTATGAGCATCTGGTAATGTCCTTGTGTAGAGTCTTCTCTGGTGTTCCTGGAAGTGAGTGCTTCGTATGAGCCGTGTGTTCCCTAGGCAAAACTCTATTTCTTTTCAGTGGTTTCATTTTGTCCTCCAGGGCCATATTTGCGTGCTACTCCTGGTGTCTCTTGACTTCCTATTTTGAATTCCATTCCCCTGTGATGAAAAGGACATATTTTATGCATGTATGTTCTATAAGTTCTTGTAGGTCTTCATAGAAAAAGCTATTACTTCATTTCCTTCAACATTACTATTACTTATAGTGGCATAGAATTAGATGACTGTAATATTGTTTGTTTTGAAAATGAACAGGGATCATTCTATCATTTTTGAGATTGCCTCCAAGTACTACATTTCAGACTCTTTGTTGACTATGGCCACTACTCCATTTTTTCTAAGAGCTTCATGCCCACAGTAGTAGACATAGTGGTCATTTGAGTCAAATTCACCCATTCCAGTCCATTTTAATTCACTGATTCCTAAAATGTTGATGCTCACTCTTGGCACCCCCTGTTTGACCCCTTGCAATTCTCCGTAATTCATGGACATAACCTTCCAGGTTCCTATGCAACATTACTCTTTTTTTTAATTTAAATATATTTATTTTAATTAGAGGCTAATTACTTGACAATATTGTACTGGTTTTGCCATACATCAACATGAATCCGCCACGGGAGTACACATGTTCCCCATCCTGAATCTCCGTCCCACCTCCCTCCCCATACCGTCCCTCTGGGTCATCCCAGTACTCCAGCCCCAAGCTTCATGTATCCTGCATCCTGCATTGAACCTTGACTGGCAGTTCTTTTCTTATATGATATTATATATGTTTCAATGCCATTCTCCCAAATCATCCGCCCCCTCCCTCTCCCACAGGGCCCAAAAAACTGTTCTACACATTTGTGTCTCTTTTGCTCTCTCACATACAGGGTTATCATTACCATCTTTCTAAGTTCCATATATATGCATTAGTATATTGTATTGGAGTTTTTCTGTCTGGCTTATGTCACTCTGTATAATAGGCTCCAGTTCCATCCACCTCATTAGAACTGATTCAAATGAATTCTTTTTAATGGCTGAGTAATACTCCATTGTGTATTTGTACCACAGCTTTCTTACCCATTCATCTGCTGATGGTCATCTAGGTTGCTTCCATGTCCTGGCTATTAGAAACAGTGATGTGATGAACATTGGGGTACACGTGGCTCTTTCAATTCTGGTTTCCTCAGTGTGTATGCACAGCAGTGGGATTGCTGGGTTATATGGCAGCATTACTCCTTATAGCATCGGACTTCATTCCATCACCAGTCATACCTACAACTGGGTGCTGTTTTTTCTCTGGTTCCATGCCTTCATGGAACAAGAATTTTCTTTCTGTAGTTTCTTCTAAACTGATCTCCTGTAGCATATCAGGCACCTGCCACCCTTGGGAGTTCTTCTTTCTGTATGGTATTTTTTGCCATAGCATCCTGCTAACAGCTTTCTCAAAGCAGGGATACTGAAGAGGTTTTCCATTTCCTTCTCCAAGGACCTCATTTTGTCAGAAACCTTCACCATGACCCGTCTATCTTGGGTGGCCCTACACCCACGACTCATAGTTTCATTGAGTTAGACAAGGCTATGGACCATGTGATCAGTTTGGATAGTTTTCTGTGATTATGATTTTCATTCTCTTTACCCTCTGATGAATAAGAATAAGAGGCTTGTGGAAACTTCCTTATAGGAAAGACTAACTGAGGGGGAATCTGATTCTTGTTCTGATGGACAGGGCCATGTTTGGTTCAGTTTTGTGGCTCAATCATGTTCAAATCTTTGTTGATTTGAACAAGCTCCACGTAAACTGGAGCTTGCCAGGAATCCCTGTTGGTCACCAACTCACTAAGTTTACTCAGTCTCATATCCATTGATTCAGTGATTCCATCCAATCTTCTCATCCTGTGTTGTCCCTCCTCCTCCTGCCTTGAACCTTTCCCAGCATCATGATCCTTTCCAATGTGTCAGTTCTTCACATCATGTGACCAAAGTATTGGAGTTTCACCATTAGCCCCAGTCCTTGCAAAGAATATTCAGGATTGATGACCTTTAGGATGGACTGGTTGGATTTCTCCTAGACATCCAAGAGACTCTCAAGAGCCTTCTCCAACACCACAGTTCAAAAGCATTAATTTTCCTGCTCACCTTACTTTATAGTTCATCTCTCACCTCCATACATGACTTCTGGATAAACAAAGGCTTTGACTAAATGTGTATTTCATGTAAAATTGCTTCATTCAAATTTTCATATCTGAAATATGTACAGTTCATATCTTATAAGACAAACTGTGGCCTGGTTTTCACATGTGAAAGGAACAAAAATCCGACTTTGCCATGTCCAAGATTCCTCAGCAGTTTTTCTTACGTCAAATATAGAGAATTCACTACCGCATATTGGAGACCCTGCTTGCAGATTTACATACATGAGATATAGAGAATTTCCTATTTCAGTTAGAAACATCTACATCTAGATGGTGAAATAAAAAATATAAGGAATACTATGTTTTAAGCAACTTTGTTAGTATATATTTTTAACTGATGGACAATTATTTTACAGAATTTTGTTTGGTATTAAACTTTAACATTCAGTTGAGAATACCATATTTCATGCAAGAAAGTATGTGCCTTGATTTTTATACATGAAATAACGTGCATTCCATAATTCATGTTAAATTATCAAGGACCCACCTTTTAGTGCATGAATTCCACAGATTTCATCTATCATACTGCAAAGTTCAAAGCTATATTTTCAAAAGGGAAATAGAAACAATTGCATATTTCATGTAACAAAAACTGTGCTCAGTTTTTGGTCCTGGAAATACGGAGAATTTCATCTTTAATATAGGAAAATGGACACCCAGATTTTCTAATGGCATGTCCCATAAGGATGTGTATACCCTCATTTTCACATTTGAAATGTACAATACTCTGTATTACATGTAAACATCGTTGTATTAAAATTTGCTTCCTGAATAATTGATCTCTCATAGATTAAGAAGTGAAATATCCACCCAGACTTTCATAAATGAAATGGAGAGATATCCATAATTCATAAAGAAGCATTTAATTTTCCTAAGGGGATATAGAAAATTCCATATTTCAGGTACAAAAATCTCCTCCTGATTGACATATATGAGACAGAGTTTTTGCTGGTTTTCAGTTGACTGGCCAGTTCCAACACTGTAACACCGTGGACAGCATCACTGCAGCCTTCCCAACCCTTCCCTGTTTCCAACACTTTGCTCAGACTCACCTTTGTTGAGTCAAGAGATTCCAGGATGGACGTCCAAGCAACTCAACTTCTGTTGCCTTCTTCTCCTTCACTCAGTCTTTCCCACATTAGAGCCAATAATGTTTCATGACAAGTTAGAGTGGCAGTCTTTTCTCATGAGTCCTTTAGCCAAAATATTGGAGCTTGAGCTTCAGCATCAGACCTTCCAATGAACATTTACAGTTAGTTTCTTTTAGGATTGACTGGGTTGAACGCCTGCTGTTCAAGGGACTCTCAGTAGTTGCCTTCAGGACAGGGTTCAAACCTCAGTTTTGATACTCAGGCTTCTTTATAGTCGAACTCTCACATCCATACATCGGCTCAGATCAGTTCAGTTCATTCTCGCAATCATATCCAACTCTTTGTGACCACATGGACCACAGGAGTCCAGGTCTCCCTGTCCATCACCAACTCCCAGAGTCTACACAAACTCATGCCCATTGAGTCTGCTATGCCATCCAACCATTTCATCCTCTGTCATCCCCTTGTCCTCCTTCCCTCAATCTTTCCCAGCATCAGGGTCTTTTCCCATGAGTCAGCTCTTCTTATCAGTTGGGCAAAGTATTGGAATTTCAGCTTCAACAGCAGTTTTTCAAATGAACATCCAGGGACTGCACTCCTTAAGATGGAATGATTGGATCTCCTGCAGTCCAAGGGTTTCTCAAGAGTCTTCTCCAAAATCACAGTTCAAAAGCATCATTTATTCTTCTCAGCTTTCTATATAGTCCAACTGTCACATTCATATATGACTACTGGAGAAACAGTAGCCTTGACTAGACAGACATTTGTTGGCAAAGTAATGTCTCTGCTTTTTAATAGACAGTGTAGGTTGCTCATAAATTTTCTTTCAAAGAGGAAGCATCTTTTAATTTCATGGATACAGTCACCATCTGCAGTGATTTGGACCCACCATCCACCAATAAAATAAATAAGGTCTAACATTGTTTCCCTATCTATTTGGCATGAAGTGATGGGACCAGATACCATGATCTTAGTTTTCTGAATGTTGAATTTTAAGTCATTTTTTCTCTCTTTTTCACTTTCATCAAGAGACTTTTAGATCTTCCGTTTTTTCTGTCATAAGGGTGGTGTCATCTGCATGTTTATATTTATTGATATTTCTTGGCGCAAGCTTGATTCCAGCTTGTACTTCATACAACCCAGTGTTTCTCATGATGTATTATGCATATAAATTAAATAAGCAGGGTGACAATACAGCCTTGACCTACTCCATTTCCTATTTGAACCAGCCTGCTCTTCTATGCCTTGTTCTAACTGTTTCTTACTGACCTGAATCCAGATTTATCAAGAGACAGCCCAGGTGGTCTGATACTCCCATTTCTTGTAGAATTTTTCAGTTTGTTGTGATCCATAGAGTCAAAGTCTTTGGCATAGTCAATAAAGCAGAAATTGATGTTTTTCTGAAACTCTCTTGCTTTTTCAGAGATCCAGCAGATGTTTGCAATTTAATCTCTAGTTCCTCTGTCTTTTCCAAAACCAGCTTGAACATCTGGAAGTTCACAGTTCACATATTGTTGAAGCCTACCTTGGAGAATTTTGAGTATTACTTTACTAGTGCATGAGATGAAGGCAATTGTGTTGTAGTTTGAGTATTCTTTGGCATTACCTCTCTTTGGGATTGGAATGCAAACTGACATTCCATTCCTGTGGCCATTACTGAGTTTTCCTAATTCACTAGAGCAGCGAGCTGTGGCTCTGTGGCACTGGAACAGCCAGCAGTCAGGAGGAGATATCCCACGTCCAAAGTAAGGAGCAGCGGCTGTACTTTGCAGTAGCAGGAGTGAAGAGATACTGCACATCCAAGGTAAGAGAAATCCCAGTAAGATGGTAGGTGCTGAGAGAGGGCATTAGGGGGCAGAAACACTGAAACCACCATCGCAGAAACTTAACCAATCTATCACATGAACCCTGGCTTGTCTAACTCAGTGGAACTAAGCCATGCTTTGTAGGCTCACACAAGATGGACATCCATACATATCCGCTGAGGGGGCGGGGGGAGGAAAAACTAGCTTTGCCTGGGGGTGGGGGGAAGGAAAAACCAGCTTTGCCTAAACGGACCTTTGTCAACAAAATGATGTCTCTGCTTCTCAGCACATTGTATCTAGGTTTATCATAGGTTTTCTTCCGTGGAGCTAGAGTGTCCTATTTTCGTGGCTGTAATCACTGTCCCCAATGATTTTGGAGACCAGGAACACTGTCGTCTTTCTATGTTTAACCTTTGTATTTGAAAAACTGCATTTAGCCTTTGTTCTGCACCATTTTATACCCAAGTCCAAACTTGCCTGTTACCCATGTATCTCCTGACTTCCTGTTTTACATCACAGTCAGCTATCATGAAAAGGGCATCTCTTTTGGGTGGTAATTTTAGAAAATCTTGGATGTTTTCCTAAACTATTAAAGTTCCGTGATAGCTTCAGTGGTAAAAATTTGAAATGCAGAAATTTGCATTGTTTATCTATGAAAATCTACATTCAAATTTTCATACAAAATTAAGGAATTCCACATGTGCAGTAGGAAGCATAATCATCCTGAATTTCAAAAGTGAATTATAGAGAATAGCAACTTTCAAATAGAATTGACACCTATGTTTTCCTATGTGAAATTTAGAGACTCATATAGGAAAATCTACACCAAAATTCTTATATGTGAAATATAGAGAATTTATATTTCATTTAAGAATAGTGCCCTTGATTTTAATATTTGAAAGATAGGAATTCCATATTTCAAGCAGTCAATCCAACATCTGGATATTCAATGAAATACAGGAAATTCATATTATATGGAAGAAATTTAATAATCTAGAATTTATTTATATTTTTTAGAAATTATGTATTTATTTATGGCTGCACTTTCTTCATTGCTGTGCACAAAGTTTCTCAAGTTACAGTAGTTGGGGACTACTCTTCATTGCAGTTAGCTAGTGTCTCATGGTACTCCCTTCCATTGCAAACAGAAGCCCTAGGACGCCCAGATTAGGTAGTTGGGGCAAAAAGGGTTATCTACTTTGGTAGCATGTGCCATATCTTCAGACCAAGGATCAAACCCACGTCCCCTGCATTGGCAGGGAAATTCTAAACCCACAGGATCAATGGAGAAACCCAGCAGGCTTTTTTTAAAGTATATATATATATATATATTTAAATTTCATTTATATTAATTGGGGCCTAATTACTTTAAAATATTGGAGACTAGTCTAAGATGATGGAGGAGTAGGACGGGGAGAACACTTTCTCCCCCACAAATTCATCAAAAGAGCATTTAAACGTCGAGTAAATTCCACAAAACAACTTCTGAATGCCGGCAGAGGACATCAGGCACCCAGAAAAGTAATCCAACTCTTCGAAAGGAGGTAGGAAAAAATATAAAAGACAAAAAAAGAGACAAAAGAGGGAGGGACGGAGTTCCATGCCGGGAAGGGAGTCTTAAAAAGAGAGAAGTTTCCAAACACCAGGAAACCTCACTGCCGAATCTGTGCCGAGCATTGGAAGCACAGAGGGCAACATAACGGGGAGAAAAAATAAATAAACAATTAAAACTCGAAGATTGCGAGTCCTACAGTAACTCCCCCAGCGGAGAAGCAGCGCAGACGCCTGCACGCACCATTAGCAAGCGGGGGCTGGGCAGGGAGGCGCAGCGCGGGCTGCATCGCTTAGAGTAAGAATCTGGCCTGAATACCCTGAGCACTATCTGAGCGAAATAATTTGGGCTAGCAAACCAGACTGTGGGATATCTACCACGCGAAAAGCCAGCCCCAACCTAAGACACCGCCAGGCCCGCGCAGGGAACAAAGAACTGAACAGAGATAGCTGGCTGCAGACCTTCCCCCTCCATTGACAGGCAGCCAGAGCCAGAAGGGGGCAATCGCAGCCCCAGAGAGACATTATCTATAAAACTGTAAGCTGGCTTCTTTGCTAACTAAAACTTCTTGGGGGTCTGGACGGTTAACATCTGCCTGAGAAGGTGCGCTGGTTTTATACCCAGATAACCGAGTGGCTGGGAGGCGATAAGTCGCAGCATTGGTGCTCGCCAAACACCTGATCACTTGAGCTGCTCGGACCTGGGAAGAGCACAAAACTCAGGCCCAGCTGAGTCTGCGCCTCTGAGGACTGCCCGAGCGCCTGAACCTGAGCGGCTTGGACGTGGGAGGTACATGCAGCCCAGGGCCAGCCTCGGATTGTTCCCAGCGGAACAACCTAGAGCCCGAGCAGTGTGGGCAGGGAGGCTACACGTGCCATGAGCGGGGGCAGACCCAGTGTGGCTGAGGCACTGCGAGCGCACGCCAGTGTTATTTGTTTGCAGCATCCCTCCCTCCCTCCCCACAGCGCGACTGAACAAAGAGAAGAAATACAGCTCCACCCATCAGAACACCGACAGAAGCTTCCCTAACCAGGAAACCTTGACAAGCCACCTGTACAAACCCACACACAGCGAGGAAAAGCCACAATAAAGAGAACTCCACAAACTGCCAGAATACAGAAAGGACACCCCAAACTCAGCAATTTAAACAAGATGAAGAGACAGAGGAATAGCCAGCAGATAAAGGAACAGGATAAATGCCCACCAAACCAAACAAAAGAGGAACAGATAGGGAATCTACCTGATAAAGAATTCCGAATAATGATAGTGAAATTGATCCAAAATCTTGAAATTAAAATGGAATCACAGATAAATAGCGTGGAGACAAGGATTGAGAAGATGCAAGAAAGGTTTAACAAGGACCTAGAAGAAATAAAAAAGAGTCAATATATAATGAATAATGCAATAATTGAAATTAAAAACACTCTGGAGGCAACAAATAGTAGAATAACAGAAGCAGAAGATAGGATTAGTGAATTAGAAGATAGACTGGTAGAAATAAATGAATCAGAGAGAATAAAAGAAAAACGAATTAAAAGAAATGAGGACAATCTCAGAGACCTCCAGGACAATATTAAACGCTACAACATTCAAATCATAGGGGTTCCAGAAGAAGAAGACAAAAAGAAAGACCATGAGAAAATACTTGAGGAGATAATAGTTGAAAACTTCCCTAAACTGGGGAAGGAAATAATCACCCAAGTCCAAGAAGCCCAGAGACTCGCAAACAGGATAAACCCAAGGCGAAACACCCCAAGACACATATTAATCAAATTAACAAAGATCAAACACAAAGAACAAATATTAAAAGCAGCAAGGGAAGAACAACAAATAACACACAAGGGAATTCCCATAAGGATAACAGCTGATCTTTCAATAGAAACTCTTCAAGCCAGAAGGGAATGGCAAGACATACTTAAAATGATGAAAGAAAATAACCTACAGCCCAAATTATTGTACCCAGCAAGGATTTCATTCAAGTATGAAGGAGAAATCAAAAGCTTCTCAGACAAGCAAAAGCTGAGAGAATTCTGCACCACCAAACCATCTCTACAACAAATACTAAAGGATATTCTTTAGACAGGAAACACAAAAATGGTGTATAAATTCGAACCCAAAACAATAAAGTAAATGGCAACGGGACCATACTTATCAGTAATTACCTTAAACGTAAATGGGTTGAATGCCCCAACCAAAAGACAAAGACTGGCTGAATGGATACAAAAACAAGACCCCTACATATGTTGTCTACAAGAGACCCACCTCAAAACAGGGGACACATACAGACTGAAAGTGAAGGGCTGGAAAAAGATTTTCCATGCAAATAGGGACCAAAAAAAGCAGGAGTAGCAATACTCATATCAGATAAAAAAGACTTTAAAACAAAGGTTGTGAAAAGAGACAAAGAAGGCCACTACATAATGATCAAAGGATCAATCCAAGAAGAAGATATAACAATTATAAATATATTTGCACCCAACACGGGAGCACCGCAGTATGTAAGACAAATGCTAACAAGTATGAAAGGAGAAATTAACAATAACACAATAATAGTGGGAGACTTTAATACCCCACTCACACCTATGGATAGATCAACTAAACAGAAAATTAACAAGGAAACACAAACTTTAAACGACGCAATAGACCAGTTAGACCTAATTGATACCTATAGGACATTTCATCCCAAAACAATGAATTTCACCTTTTTCTCAAGCGCACATGGAACCTTCTCCAGGATAGATCACATTCTGGGCCATAAAGCTAACCTTGGTAAATTCAAAAAAATAGAAATAATTCCAAGCATCTTTTCTGACCACAATGCAGTAAGATTAGATCTCAATTACAGGAGAAAAACTATTAAAAATTCCAACATATGGAGGATGAACAACACGCTGCTGAATAACCAACAAGTCACAGAAGAAATCAAAAAAGAAATCAAAATTTGCATAGAAACGAATGAAAATGAAAACACAACAACCCAAAACCTGTGGGACACAGTAAAAGCAGTCCTAAGGGGAAAGTTCATAGCAATACAGGCACACCTCAAGAAACAAGAAAAAAGTCAAATAAATAACCTAACTCTACACCTAAAGCAACTAGAAAAGGAAGAAATGAAGAACCCCAGGGTTAGTAGAAGGAAAGAAATCTTAAAAATTAGAGCAGAAATAAATGCAAAAGAAAGAAAAGAGACCATAGCAAAAATCAACAAAGCCAAAAGCTGGTTCTTTGAAAGGATAAATAAAATTGACAAACCATTAGCCAGACTCATCAAGAAACAAGGGGAGAAAAATCAAATCAATAAAATTAGAAACGAAAATGGAGAGATCACAACAGACAACACAGAAATACAAAGGATCATAAGAGACAATTACCAACAATTATATGCCAATAAAATGGACAACGAGGAAGAAATGGACAAATTCTTAGAAAAGTACAACTTTCCACAACTCGACCAGGAAGAAATAGAAAACCTTAAAAAACCCATCACAAGCACGGAAATTGAAACTGTAATAAAAAATCTTCCAGCAAACAAAAGCCCAGGTCCAGACGGCTTCACAGCTGAATTCTACCAAAAATTTAGAGAAGAGCTAACACCTATCCTGCTCAAACACTTCCAGAAAATTGCAGAGGAAGGTAAACTTCCAAACTCATTCTATGAGGCCACCATCACCCTAATACCAAAACCTGACAAAGATCCCACAAAAAAAGAAAACTACAGGCCAATATCACTGATGAACATAGATGCAAAAATCCTAAACAAAATTCTAGCAATCAGAATCCAACAACACATTAAAAAGATCATACACCATGACTAAGTGGGCTTTATCCCAGGGATGCAAGGATTCTTCAATATCCGCAAATCAATCAATGTAATACACCACATTAACAAATTGAAAAACAAAAACCATATGATTATCTCAATAGATGCAGAGAAAGCCTTTGACAAAATTCAACACCCATTTATGATAAAAACTCTCCAGAAAGCAGGAATAGAAGGAACATACCTCAACATAATAAAAGCTATATATGACAAACCCACAGCAAACATTATCCTCAATGGTGAAAAATTGAAAGCATTTCCTCTAAAGTCAGGAACAAGACAAGGGTGCCCACTTTCACCATTACTATTCAACATAGTTTTGGAAGTTTTGGCCACAGCAATCAGAGCACAAAAAGAAATAAAAGGAATCCACATTGGAAAAGAAGAAGTAAAACTCTCACTATTTGCAGATGACATGATCCTCTACATAGAAAACCCTAAAGACTCCACCAGAAAATTACTAGAACTAATCAATGATTATAGTAAAGTTGCAGGATATAAAATCAACACACAGAAATCCGTTGCATTCCTATACACTAATAATGAGAAAACAGAAAGAGAAATTAAGGAAACAATTCCATTCACCATTGCAACGAAAAGAATAAAATACTTAGGAATATATCTACCTAAAGAAACTAAAGACCTATATATAGAAAACTATAAAACACTGGTGAAAGAAATCAAAGAGGACACTAATAGATGGAGAAATATACCATGTTCATGGATTGGAAGAATCAATATAGTGAAAATGAGTATACTACCCAAAGCAATTTATAGATTCAATGCAATCCCTATCAAGCTACCAACAGTATTCTTCACAGAGCTAGAACAAATAATTTCACAATTTGTATGGAAATGCAAAAAAAAAAAAAAAAACCTTGAATAGCCAAAGCTATCTTGAGAAAGAAGAATGGAACTGGAGGAATAAACCTGCCTGACTTCAGGCTCTACTACAAAGCCACATTCATCAAGACTGTATGGTACTGGCACAAAGACAGAAATATAGATCAATGGAACAAAATAGAAATCCCAGAGATAAATCCACGCACATATGGACACCTTTTCTTTGACAAAGGAGGCAAGAATATACAATGGATTAAGGAGAATCTCTTTAACAAGTGCCGCTGGGAAAACTGGTCAACCACTTGTAAAAGAATGAAACTAGAACACTTTCTAACACCATACACAAAAATAAACTGAAAATGGATTAAAGATCTAAATGTAACACCAGAAACTATAAAACTCCTAGAGGAGAACATAGGCAAAACACTCTCCGACATACATCACAGCAGGATCCTCTATGACCCACCCCCCAGAATATTGGAAATCAAAGCAAAAATAAACAAATGAGACCTAATTAAACTCTAAAGCTTCTTCACAACAAAGGAAACTATAAGCAAGGTGAAAAGACAGCCTTCAGAATGGAGAAAATAATAGCAAATGAAGCAACTGACAAACAACTAATCTCAAAAATATACAAGCAACTCTTACAGCTCAATTCCAGAAAAATAAATGGCCCGATGAAAAAATGGGCCAAAGAACTATATAGACATTTCTCCAAAGAAGACATACAGATGGCTAACAAACACATGAAAAGATGCTCAACATCACTCATTATCAGAGAAATGCAAATCAAAACCACTATGAGGTACCATTTCACACCAGTCAGAATGGCTGCGATCCAAACACCTACAAGCAATAAATGCTGGAGAGGGTGTGGAGAAAAGGGAACCCTCTTATACTGTTGGTGGGAATGCAAACTAGTACAGCCACTATGGAGAACAGTGTGGAGATTCCTTAAACAACTGGAAATAGAACTGTCTTATGATCCAGCAATCCCACTGCTGGGCATACACACTGAGGAAACCAGAAGGGAAAGAGACATATGTACCCCAATGTTCATAGCAGCACTGTTTATAATAGCCAGGACATGGAAGTAACCTAGATGTCCATCAAAAGAAAGCTGTGGTACATATACACAATGGAGTATTACTCAGCCATTAAAAAGAATACATTTGCACCAGTTCTAATGAGGTGGATGAAACTGGAGCCTATTATACAGAGTCAAGTAAGCCAGAAAGAAAAACACCAATACAGTTTACTAATGCATATATATGGAATTTAGAAAGATGGTAGCAGTAATCCTGCATACGATACAGCAAAAGAGACACAGATGTATAGAACCGTCTTTTGGACTCTGTGGGAGAGGGAGTGGGTGGGTTGATTTGCGAGAATGCATTGAAACATGTATAATATCATATATGAAACAAGTCGCCAGTCCAGGTTTAATGCACGATACTGGATGCTTGGGGCTGGTGCACTGGGACGACCCAGAGTGATGGTATGGGGATGGAGGAGGGAGGAGGGTTCAGGATGGGGAACGCGGGTATACCTGTGGCGGATTCTTTCAATATTTGGCAAAAGTAATACAGTATTGTAAAGTTTAAAAAGAAAATAAAATTTAAAAAATTAAATTAAATTAAAAAAAAAATAAAGGGCACTTAGTAGTGACATTTATAATGGCTCCTACCAAATATATCTCACCAGTACCATAAAGATTCCCCTTTAGCAATGTTTCTCTACCATGTCTTCTCTGTATAGTGTTTGATACTTTTTCACTACTCAGAGGTGATACTTCATTAGCATAGTTTGATTATTTATAATAATACACTGGGCTTCTCAGGTGGCACTGTTGTTAAGAATCTTCCAGCAAAGGCAGGAGTCAAAGGAGATGTGATTTGGGAAAATGCCCTGGAGGAGGAAATGGCAACTCACTCCAGAATTCTTGCCTGGAAAATTCCAAGGACAGAGGAACTTGTTGGGCTATGGTCTCCAGGATCACAAAAAGGTGAACCTAAAAGACTTCTTGGTAATTCACTATAATGAGTGTATTTCATATGCTGTTAAAGAAATACTGAGAAATGTATTTACCTGTTGGTATTTTCTTCCAGATACGGTGTGCTATTTGACATTTTTCATCCACACAAAAGAGTTAGAAATTTTTGTTGTTTGTTTTCATTTCTGTATTTCTGTATTTATTTATTTTATTCTTATTGTTTTTTACTTTACACTATTGTAGTGGTTCACCATACATCAACATGCATCCGCCACAGGTATACACGTTTTCCCCATCCTGAACCCCCTCCTACCTCCTTCCCTATACCATCCTTCTGGGTCATCCCAGCGCACCAGCTCCAAGCTTCCCATATCCTGCATGAAACATGGACTGGCGATTCATTTCTAATATGATATTATACATGTTTTAATGCCATTCTCTCAAATCATCCTCCACTCCCTCTCCCACAGCGTCCAAAAGACTGTTCTATACATCTGTGTCTCTTTAGCTATCTCGCATACAGTGTTGTCATTACCATCTTTCTAAATTCCATATATATGTGTTAGTATACTGTATTGGTGTTTTTCTTTCTGGCTTACTTCATTCTGCATAATAGGCTCCAGTTTCATTCACCTCATTAGAACTGATTCAGATGCATTTTTTTAATGGCTGAGTAATACTCCATTGTGTATATGTACCACAGCTTTCTTATCCATTCATCTGCTGGTGGACATCTATGTTGCTTCCATGTCCTGGATATGAGAAACTGTGCTGCGATGAACATTGGAGTACACGTGTCTCTTTCCCTTCTGGTTTCCTCAGTGTGTATGCCCAGCAGTGGGATTGCTAGGTCATATGGCAGTCCTATTTCTAGTTTTTTTTTTAAGGAATCTCCACAGTGTTCTCCATAGTGGCCATACTAATTTACATTCCCACCAACAGTGTAAAGGGGTTCCCTTTTCTCCATATCCTCTCAAGCATTTACTGCTTGTAGACGTTTGGATCGCAGCCATTCTGACTGGTGTGAAGTGGTACCTCATTGTGGTTTTGATTTGCATTTATCCAATAATGAGTGATGCTGAGCATCTTTTCATGTGTTTCATAGCCATCTGTATGTCTTCTTTCGAGAAATACCTATTTAGTTCTTTGGCCCATTTTTTGATTGGGTCATTAATTTTTTTGGAATTGAGCTGTAGGAGTTACTTGTATATTTTTGAGTTTAGTTTGTCAGTTGCTTCATTTGCTATCATTTTTTTTCCCATTCTGAAGGCTGTGTTTTCACCTGGCTTATAGTTCTTTTGTTGTACAGAAGCTTTAGAGTTTAATTAGGTCCAATTTGTTTATTTTTGCTTTAATTTCCAATATTCTGGGGGGTGGGTCATAGAGGATCCTGCTGTGATGTATGTCAGAGAGTATTTTGCCTATGCTCTCCTCTAAAGACAGATATATTTAAAGCTCAGAAGCCTTTGGAATATTAAGTGAGTCTGTTTCTTTTTTTTTTTTTTTTTTCAAGCAGTTTGAGCTGTATTTAAATGTTGATGTTTTCTTCTTAAGAGTGTCCTGGATTTCTTTTTCACTTATTATTATTATTATTTTTTTTGATGAGTGACTACTGTCATGTTCAAGGGTAGGTGTCATATCAAGTCCAGCAATAGGACCTTGTGTATATCAGATGTCCATCAGTGATAGTTTTAAGGCTGCTGTTACAGAGAAAACTCCATGCTGCAAGGCTTTATTATTTGCTCCTTTTTAGGATGGCCTGTGATGTCTGAGAGTTTTTGTCAGGCCTGGAAGTGCATTAGAGTAGAATGACCCAAAGGATGCCACCAAACCTAATGTATCCTCACTTTTGGATCTTTGAAGTAAGTGTTCATATTCTCTTTAAGTTGAAGATAAGGATGAGTTGGTTTTACGTGTACAGATTCTTGTTCTGAAACACTGAGATGACTTTATGTATTCAGCGGTGCTTGCTTTTCCCTACATGTTATTAGAAATTGTTTTGTCTACCACTCTTGCTGCAATAGGTTTATACGGATTTTGTATTTAAGATGTATCTGTGGGAAGAAATTAATATCAAGTTCCAGATGTATCCCTTCCATCCACCAAGGTCCTTGGCTACCATAAGTTTCTTGCCAGTTTGGATGTCCACATCACATTTATGTGGGTGCACACTGCAGTGGATTTCTGTATCCCACCACTCCAATGTATCCCATGATGTTTCTTGAAATGTTCCTTCGTTTAGTGTGATGATCTCTGGATTTCTCTCTATTGGTGAAGAGGGACTACTTTCAAATCTCAATCCTGATTAAAGCTTCATTCCAGACCTATATCACACTTCTTTATCCATTCCTCTATCCAAGTACACTATCTTAACTTTCCTTTCTTTGATGTTCTGAAAGATGCAGCAGGACCTAGTTTGGGGTGTGTGGTGTTTGAAATCTGTACATGTCTGAAATACTGCAGGAGAGGATTTGATTTATCATGCTGTCATGACATCTTTATTTATTTATTTTTCTCTCATGGGAGTGCACCTTTCTAGTCATGTCCATAGTGGCTCTTACCAGGTCCATTAAAGCATTACCTTAAAGCATCCACTGTACTACTCCTACTCTGCCATTGATGCCATGTCCAGAATTTGACAGTGGCCCTTTCCATGCTCATGCGGAGGTGATAATGTCCTCGGAGGTTAGATGCCTGTATCTCTTAGAATTCATCCTATGTGTCATGTGCTTTTTTCAAGAAACACGGAATTATGTTTGGCTGTTCATATCCTCTTCCTGTTAGTTTCTCCCAAGTTTACTTTACTTATTTTCCCCTCTGTGAACCCTGAAAATTTGTTAAGGGTGGGTATCAATTAGAACTCAGCACCCTTGCGAATATTGTGGCCATCAGCATGCATTTTAAGGTTGCTGTTAGAGAAAATGTCCACAAGGTGACAGCATTTCTTCATTCCCTCCTCTTTTCCCATGGTAACAGCAGCCTCTGTGTTATTCCCAAGTCTGGTTGTAAATGAGAGTAAAATGAGACACAGGTAGTCACCAAAAGTTTTGGTTGTTTACTCTTTGATCTTTTTTTTAAGCGAAACTATATATTTTTTAAGACTATTAACACTCTTGTAGTTGTTGCTTAGAAACATTTCCACCTTCCTTTCCACAGACACTTGGAGGAATTTAGCTCTAGTTATTGTCAGAGGTATCTTTTGGAATCTATTGGGTACATATCTCTTGATACAGGAGGTCCATGTGGATTATGAATTGCATAGGTATTTGTGGGTATAACTCTATTCCAGCCTTCACCTGTTGGCCTCTCACCCACCAATACCCTTTGCCAACTGTAATTTTCTTACCAGGAGTGTAAGTCCATTTCACTTTTCCTTGGGTACTCATCCCATCAATATGTTTTTTAATCCCTTCTGGAAGGCATATGTTATAATATCTCTTTAATCTGCCTTTCTTTACTTTCTGTGATTCGCCCTAGATTTCTGCATATTCCTGCAAATGTTTTTTGTTTTTTTTTTTTTTTTTGCATTTTCATAATGTCAGACTCATATTTATTGTGTCTCTATGTCCCATATGTTTCTCTTTTAATTTGCAGCCAGCGATTCTCTTTCCTTTCATCTCTTGGGCATTGTGACTGCTGCTCCAGGGTATGTTTGTGGAGGTGGTGGTGTTGTGTGTGTTTTTCACAATCTGTTGATTGCTCAAATACTCTGGGAGTCGAGCTGACATATGACATTCTCTATGTCATTTTGTGATTCCTAGGCACTTTGGCAGCCATGCTTATAAAGTCTCTGACCACTTTCCTCCCACTAATGGCATACAGGGTTCCCCTTTACTAACATTGCTCTACTCTTTCTTGTCTGTAGACTTTTGGATAATGACCTTTTTGGTTTCTTATTAGTGATATTGCCTTGCAGTTTAAGTTTTCAATTCACTGATAATAGAGCAAATGAGGCACATTTCCAGAGGCTTCTTTCTAAGCATTGACTAAGTATTTACCTGTTGATGTTTCCTTCCTTACATGTGGTTTGCACCCGTTTGTTTGTTTGTTTGTTGGCATGCCACGCCTGGCCATTTTCTAAGGGTCAATTCAATTGAATCGCTCAGTCGTGTCCAACTCTTTGTGACCCCATGAATAGCAGTACTCCAGGCCTCCCTGTCCATCACCAACTCCCAGAGTTTACTCAGACTCACGTTCATGGAGTCAGTGATGCCATCCAGCCACCTCATCCTCTGTCGTTCCCTTCTTCTCCTGCCCCCAATCCCTCCCAGCATCAGAGTCTTTTCCAATGAGTCAACTCTTCGCGTGTGGTGGCCAAAGTACTGGAGTTTCAACTTTAGCATCATTCCTTCCAAAGAAATCCCAGGACTCATCTTCAGAATGGACTGGTTGGATCTCCTTGCAGTCCAAGGGACTCTCAAGAGTCTTCTCCAACACCACAGTTCAAAAGCATCAATTCTTCAGTGCTCAGCCTTCTTCACAGTCCAACTCCCACATCCATACACGACCACAGGAAAAACCATAGCCTTGACTAGATGAACCTTTGTTAGCAAAGTAATGTCTCTATATGCTATCTAGGTTGGACATAACATTTTTTTTAAGGAGTAAGCGTCTTTTAATTTCATGGCTGCAGTCACCATCTGCAGTGCTTTTGGATCTCCCCAAAATAAAGTCTGACACTGTTTCCACTGTTTCCCCATCTATTTCCCATGAAGTACATGGGACTGGATGCCATCATCTTCATTTTCTGAATGTTGAGCTTTAAGTCAACTTTTTCACTCTCCACTTTCACTTGCATCAAGAGGCTTTTTAGCTCCTCTTCACTTTCTGCCATAAGGGTGGTATCATCTGCATATCTGAGGTTATTGATAATTCTCCCTGCAATCTTGATTTCAGCTTTTGCTTCTTCCAGTCCAGAGTTTCTCATGATATACACTGCATAGAAGTTAAATAAGCAGGGTAACAATATACAGCCTTGACTTACTCCTTTTGCTATTTGGAACCAGTCTGTTGTTCCATGACGAGTTCTAACTGTTGCTTCCTGACCAGCATACAGATTTTTCAAGAGGCAGGTCAGGTGGTCTGGTATTCCCATCGCTTTCAGAACTTTACAGTTTATTGTGATCCACACAGTCAAAGGCTTTGACATAGTAAAGTAGAAATAAATGTTTTTTTTCTGGAACTCTTTTTTTTTTTTCATGATCCAGTGTATGTTGCCAACTAGATCTCTGGCTCCTCTGCCTTTTCTAAAACCCGCTTGAACATCAGGAAGTTCACGGTTCACATATTACTGAACCCTGACTTGAAGAATTTTGAGCATTACTTTACTAGCATGTGAGATGAGTGTAATTGTGCGGTAGTTTGAGCATTCTTTAGCATTGCCTTTCTTTGGAATTGGAATGAAAACTGACCTTTTCCAGTCCTTTGGCCAACTGCTGAATTTTCCAAACTTGCTGGCATATTGAGTGCAACCTTTCACAGCATCATCTTTCAGGATTTGAAATAGCTCAAATGGAATTCCATCACCTCCTCTAGCTGTTCTCATAGTGATGCTTTCTACGGCCCACTTCATTTCACATTCCAGGATATCTGGCTCTTGGTCAGTGATCACACCATATTTATTATCTGGGTCATGAAGATCTGTTTTTGTACAGTTCTTCTGTGTATTCTTGCCACCTCAATTCTTGTTTATTCAGTGATATTCTAGCAAGTCTCTTCTTTGTCCTGGATTAAGTTTTCTGTTTCTCTGGATAGTTCCCATCAGCAAACAGAATGACTATAATGTTACCTCTCATTAAAAATCTGTCTTTTGGTGTCATGTCCTGCCTATGCTTTTTTTATTTCATATTTGCTTATGGTAGACTTCTGCAGAGTTGTTTGTAGAATTTGTTATCTCCAGGTCTCTCATTTTCCTTCAAATTCACTCTTGTCAAGATCAACAGTGAATTCCAAATGTTTAACTCAATGGTCAATTTTTAGTTGTTATTTTATTTAATTCATTGACAGCCTTTATCAGAGCAGTGCATTTCCTCCTCCCTAAAAAAAAAAAAAAAAAGTTTCATTTGCATTACAGAATGCTTCTCTTTCCTGCTTCTTTTCTACCTACATTCTCCCACATACAATGTGTGACCTCTGTGTCTGGCTTTATTCATATGTCATATTTTTTTTTGAAATATTTACTTATTTATCTATGTGGCGTGTGGGATCTTAGTTCCCTGCCCAGGGACGGAACCTGTGCATAGTCTTAAACACTGGATTTCCAGGGAAGTCCCCTAGTTTGTGTATTTTCAAGATTCATCCATTTCTTGGCTGTATAGCAATGCTTTTTTTTTTTTATATGGCTGGATATGGTATATCAATATGGTATACGGCTTACATGAACTCCATTGTGAACAAATACCACAGGTTTTTTATCCATTCATCAATTAATAGATAATATTTGGATGGTGTATTCTTTGTGGCTCTTTTGAGTAATGTTGTTGGGAACACTGTTTTTGAATGGACTTAATAGTTTCAGGGATTTTTTATTTTTTTGATATATACAAAAGAGTGAATTTCTGGATCATATGGCTACTATATATTTAATTTTTGAGGTACTGACAAACCAAAGTGGTTGTACAATTTTACAGCAATATATTTTCAACAATATATTTTAGCAGTATATTTTCAACATCTTTTCAACAATATATGAAGATTCATTTTCTCCACATCCTCTGCCGCACTTGTTATTTTTCCTGGTTTTGATTATAGCCAAGCTAATGTGTGTGAAGTAGTATTTCAATGAAACTGATTTACATTTTGCTAAGGGCTTCCCTGGTGGCTCAGAAGGTAAAGTGTGTGCCTGCAATGCAGGAGACCTGGGTTCGATTCCTGGGCCAGGAAGATCCCCTGGAGAAGGAAATGACAATCCACCCCAGCACTCTTGCCTGGAAAATCCCATGGATGGAGGAGCCTGATAGGCGACAGTCCATGGGGTCGCAAAGACTCAGACACGACTGAGCGACTTAATTTCTTTCACTTTCAATCATGTTAAGCAGTATTTTTGGTGAAAATTCTATTCAAATTCTTTTCCTGGTTGTTAAATGTTTTTAATTGTTGTAAAAAAAATCTAACTTAAATTTTTACCATTTTAACCATTTTTACATGCTAAGTATTTCACATACTTTCATCAGCCTTTTTGGAGGCAGAAATGGCAACCCACTCCAGTATTCTTGCCTGGAGAACCCCATGGACAAAGGAGCCTGATGGGCTACAGTCCATGTGAAAGCAAAGACTCATACATGACTGAGCAACTAATACACACACACACACACACACACACACACACACACATACAGTCACAGTGTTGTTTTGTTGTTGTTGTCATTGTTTTCGCTGTGCTATGCAGCTTGAATGACAGTTTCCTGGTTGAGAACCATACCCAGGCCCCTGATAGGAAAGCGTGGAGTCCTAACTTCTGAACTACCATGGAATTCCTTATCATATTGTTATGAAACATATCTTTACACCTTTTCATCTTGCAAAATTGAAACGCTATACCCATCACCTGTCCCATTAAACAACAACTCCTCTTTTCTTCCCTGTTTCCCTAGATCCTGGACTCCATCATTCTACTTTGTTCCTTTCTATTGCTTGACTATGTTATATTTCATATAAGTGGAAACGTATAGTATTTGTCTTTTTTTATGACTGGCTTAATTCCTTTGGCTGGATGTCTTTATTTACTTTTTAAGTGAATTTATTTTTTATTTTATTTTTTAACTTAACAATAATGTATTGGTTTTGCCATATATCAAAATGAATCCGCCACAGGTATACATGTGTTCCCAATCCTGAACTCTCCTCCCTCCTCCTTCCCCATACCATCCCTCTGGGTCGTCCCAGTGCACCAGCCCCAAGTATCCAGTATCATGCATCGAACCTGGACTGGTGACTCGTTTCATATATGATATTATACATGTTTCAATGCCATTCTCCCAAATCATCCCACCCTCTTCCTCTCCCACAGAGTCCAAAAGACTGTTCTATACATCTTTGTCTCTTTTGCTGTCTCATATACAGGGTTATGGTTACATCTTTTGAAATCCCATATATATGTGTTAGTATACTGTATTGGTGCTTTTTCTTTCTGGCTTACTTCACTCTGTATAATAGGCTCCAGTTTCACCCACCTCATTAGAACTGGTGCAAATGTATTCTTTTTAATACTCCATTGTGTATATATACCACAGCTTTCTTATCCATTCATCTGCTGATGGACATTTAGGTTGCGTCCATGGCCTGGCTATTAGAAATACTGTTGCAATGAGCATTGGGGTACATTTGTCTCTTTCAATTCTGGTTTCCTCAGTGTGTATGCCCAGCAGTGAGATTGCTAGGCCATATGGCATTTCTTTTTCCAGTTTTTTAAGGTATCTCCCCACTCTTCTCCATAGTGGCTGTACTAGTTTGCATTCCCACCAACAGTGTAAGAGAGTTCCCTTTTCTCCACACACTCCCCAGCATTTATTCCTTGTAGACTTGGATGACAGCCATTCTGACTTGTGTGAAAAGGTACCTCATAGTGGTTTTGATTTGCCTTTCTCTGATAATGAGTGATGTTGAGCATCTTTTCATGTGTTTTTAGCCATCTGTATGTCTTCTTTGAAGAAATGTCTATTTAGTTCTTTGGCCCATTTTTTGATTGGGTCATTTATTTTTCTGGAATTGAGCTGTAAGAGTTGCTTGTATATTTTTGAGATTAGTTATTTGTCAGTTGCTTCATCTGCTATTATTTTCTCCCGTTCTGAAGGCTGTCTTTTCACCTTGCTTATAGTTTCCTTTGTTGTGCAGAAGCTTTTAAGTTTAATTAGGTCCCATTTGTTTATTTTTGCTTTGATTTCCAATATTCTGGGATGTGGGTCATAGAGGATCCTGCTGTGATGTATGTCGGAGAGTGTTTTGCCTATGTTCTCCTCTAGGTGATGTCTTAAAGAATCATGCATGTTGTGGCATGTGGCAAAATTTCCTTTATATGGATAAATAATATTCCATTGTATGTATATATCACATTTGATGGATGTTTAGATACTTCCAACCCTTAGATGTTGTGATTAGCACTGCTTTGAGCATGGCTGTGCAAATATCTCAAGACCCCATGTTAACTTCTGTTGAATTTACATCCAGAAGTGGAATTGCTGAATCGTGTGGTAGTTCTATTTTTAGTTTACTGAGGAGCCTTTATACTGTTTTCTGTAGCAGTTGCACCATTTTAAAATCTATCCATAACACACAAGGATCTACTTTCTGTACCTGCTTGCCAAGAATTGTCCTTTCCTTTCTTTCCTTTTACCTTTCCTTTCATTCATATGTAAACACGCACACATGCACACACAATATTTTCCATATCCTTTTCCATTATTATTTATCACAAACTATGAATATATTTCCTTGTGCTATACAGTAGGATCTTGTTTATCTATTCTATATATTAACATTATAGTTTGCATCTGCTCATCACCAGCTCCCAATCTATGCCTCCCCCACCCTTCCCCTCTTGGTAATCACATAGTCTCCTCTCTATGTCTCTCAGTCTGTTTCTGTTTCATAGATAAGTTCGTTTGTATCATATTTTGGAGTCCACATATAAGTGATACCATATGATATTTGTCTTTCTCTTTCTGACATCCTAAGTATTCTTTTTAATGCTAGTGTACAGTCAAGTGTTTACTTAATTTCATTTTCAAAACTTTTGTTGATATTGTATAGAAATCTGCTTGATTTTTAAAATATTTATCTTGTATTCTGCAAGGTTTTTATTACTTCTCGTACTTGTGGTTTCTTCAGGATTTTCTATATATAAAAGTATGTTATCTCCAATATACTTTGACTTTTTCCTTTCCATTCTGAAGGTTTTTTTTTTTTTTAAACAACAAAAACAATAATTCCTTTTCTTAACTGATTGCTCTGGTTATAGAACTGCCAGTATAATATTGAGCCAAAGTGTGGGATAGACTTCCTTGTGTTGTTCCCATTCTTAGGGGGAAAGCTCTCAGTTTTTCATTATTAAGTATGATGTTAGCTGTGGGTCTTTTACAGGTACCCTTTGATTGAGAAAGTGCTCTTCTGTTCTTAGTTATTATGTGTTTTTAACCCCTATTAGGTGCTAGACTCAGGGAAATGCTTTTTTGGCAGGCAGATATGTTTTTTCTCCTTTATTGTATTAAAATGGCATAATGTCGATTGACTTTCATATAATGAACCAACTTTGCATACCTCCATAAATCCCACGTGATCATGTCATATAGCCTTTTTTATATGTTGTTAGGGTTTTTTTGCCAGTATTTTGTTGAGGACTCTTGCATCTGTATTCATAAGGGACATTGGTTGTGTGTCTGTGTGTGATGTCTCTGTCTTATCTTGGTATTAGAGAAATACTGACCTCATTTTGCCTGCTATATAGGGAAGAGACATGTGGAGTGAAGGATAAAACATTGTTGGATTTAAGTTTAGTCAGGGTTAGAGGAAGAAATTTAGGATGCATCAGTGTGGATTTGAGGTGAGATTATCAAGAGAGTTCATTCTCAATTTCCTAGGCCTGTGTTAAGTGCTTGACATCGAATTATGCTGTTTGTTAACTATGTAGAGATACTATATACTTTGAATTTGTGCCCTATTTTCTGTATTAATATTTATGAAATTAGTATTTGTGAATCAGTTGTAATGTGCATTTAGAATAAGTTGTTTTTTTTTTTCAATTTTCCTACAAAGCAAGATGCCATTGAATAGCTGATGCTTTTAAAAAAGAGCTGTTAACCTTAAGTCTTGGAAATAAGCTTGTTTGTCTTTAAGATATGGAAACACATTTAAAAATTATAAATTTGCTGAAAAAGATGCAGCTGGTGTGTGGTTAACTTAGAATTCCAGTTTAATCTTCTTTGACTCCAAAGTCCATGTTTCTAAACAGTGTAAAATAGTGCTTTTGTAAAAAGATTTGTCTTTTACATGTGATTTGACCTAATGATCAGTGGTGTTTTTTTTTTTTTTTTCTTTCTTTCTTTTTTTAAATAGAAAAGATTAAAATCAACATGGGACAAAGCTATGATTCTCGAGTCATGTAGACTTGTAGTCATAGGTTTTTCAGCTGCCATTTAGTCTCTTTGATGCTAAATGTCCTTATCTGTAAGATAAGGGTGTTTATAACTCCCCTAGAGTTTTGGAGATAAACAAATAGCACATTGTTCTGTACTTAGCTAATATGTAATATATTTATACTTAGGTGGAAGTTTATTTAAAGGAAGCACTGGGACTTGTGGCCACATCCTCCAAGAATAAAAGAAAAAAAGTACTTAAAATATGGAACGACCATGTATGTGAAAAAGAACAAGAGCCAGAACCACAGAAAAGCGAGGGAGAAACCAAACAAGTAGATGATGAAGATGCTGAACTGATCTTGTTTGGAGTGGAACATGTAAATGAAGATGCTGATGTGATCTTTGTGGGGATGACCTCAAATTCAAAACCAGTTGTTTCAAACATACTGAACAGAGTTACCCCAGGTTCTTGTTCAAGGAGAAAAAAGTATGTTCACTTCAGGAAAGATAATGCTCAGAAATTACAGTGTGTTAGTCATGTGACTCCTACATCAGAAGCAAAGACTGTCTTGCCACTTTCTGTCTCTGAATCAAGATCAACATATAGTCCTATTATTATTGAGCCTTTGTCCAAAGCGGACTATAAAAATATTTCACCACAAATAGTGCCTAATAGCTTTTCAGAGTTATGTTCTCCTTTGATTACCTTCACAAGTTCATTGCAGCATCCAGTAGAAACAGCAGTTACTGCAGGAGCTATGGATAAAATTGCTCATATATCAAAGTGACTTTCCACTTCTGAAACAAATAGCAATAAATCCCAAAAGGCCTAAACTCAGTGATGGAATTATAGGAGAACATTCTTTAGCTTTGTCCCCTCCAGGTATTTTTCAAACAGTGACTACTCAGCAAAGCACACCAGACAGTGTTCATACCTCATTAAGCCATGTTCAGAATGGAGAATCTTGTCCAACACATTTTCCAAAGGACAATGTCCATTGTAAGCCTATAAGTGCTTTAGGGTAAAATGGACTGACAAAAATTGACTTTCCAAGTGTAGCAAGTCAAAACAAGATTGTTGATCCCACAGAAGGCAATCTGATTGTGTTACTCTGTGACTTCTACTATGGACAGCATATAGGAGATAGGCAGCCAGAACCGCAAACTCACACAGCCTTTAAATGCCTCAGCTGCTTGAAAGTTCTAAAAAATGTCAAGTTTATGAATCACATGAAGCACCATTTGGAGCTTGAGAGGCAGAGAGGTGACAGCTGGAAATACCACACCACCTGCCAGCACTGCAACTGCCAGTTTCCTACTCCCTTCCAGCTGCAGTGTCACATTGAAAGTGTCCATACTTCCCAGGAGCCCTCTGCAGTCTGTAAAATCTGTGAATTGTCCTTTGAGACAGATCGGGTTCTCTAACAGCACATGAAAGATAATCATAAGCCTGGAGACATGCCCTATGCATGCCAGGTTTGCAGTTACAGATCATCATTCTTTGCAGATGTGGATGCACATTTCAGAGCATACCATGGTAACATTAAGAGTTTACTTTGCCCCTTTTGTCTCCAAATTTTTAAAACTGCAACACCATACATATGTCATTATAGACAGTTTTCATCAGTGTTCCAAATGTCGGCTACACTTTTTAACTTTTAAAGAGAAAAGACAGCACAGGACCCAGTGTCATCAAATATATAAGAAGCCTCAGCATCTAGAAGGATTACCTCCTGAAACAAGAGTTTTTATTCAGGTATCACTGGAACCCCTTCAACAAGATTGGTGGAAGTGGCATCCATTACTGTGAACACATCTGATTCTGAACCATCACCCCAAATCTAAAAGTAGGAGGTCAAAAAAAAAAAAAATTAATTCTACTTTCAATAAGTCTGAAGCAAGTATTTCAGTCAAAGTTAAAAACCCCATTAAAAACAAAAAATTCAAATTATAGAATTATTCAATAATATCAAATATAGGGAAACCAATGTGTAATTTATGTGTTTTTATTTTAAATACATGAAGTACACCTTTGTTTAAATATTGAGATGTTATTTAAAAATATAGTACCTGTTTTTCATATAAGTATTTTAACATGTAAAAATTATGTGTGCGTGTGTGTGTGTGTGTGAGTGTGAGAGAGAGAGAATGAGAGAGGTGGAGAAAGGAAAAGTAACAATGTGTTTTGGTATTTCATGTTATTTGCAAGTTCGAAAGCTCTGCTGCTGCTGCTACTGCTGCTGCTAAGTTGCTTCAGTCATGTTCGACTCTGTGCGACCCCATAGACAGCAGCCCACCAGGCTACCCTGTCCCTGTTATTCTCCAGGCAAGAACACTGGAGCGGGTTGCCATTTCCTTTTCCAATGTATAAAAATGAAAAGTGAATGTGAAGTCACTCAGTCATGCCCAACTCTTAGCAACCCCATGGACTTCAGCCCACCAGGCTCCTCCATCCGTAGGATTTTTCCTGCAAGAGTACTGGAGTGGGGTGCCATTGCCTTCTTCACTATACATGTAATCTGTAGAGTGTTTAGCAATGAAAATTTCAACTCTTTTCATGCCTTGAAGATCTCAGTATTAACTATATAGCCAGATTGGAATGGCTTTGTTATGGTATGGTCCTGTGTGCTGCTGAACTCTGTGAAGTGCCTCTGTTGTGCTGTTCTAAGATAAAATGGTTCCGAAAGCCTGATGTGGAGAAGTTGATGGAGAAACTATGATGTGAGTTTGGACCAGACACGGGATTTAGTTAGTGGAGAGCTGTGGCTTCTTGTCCCAGTTGAGGAAGAGGCATGCATGCACTCCAGGCATGGAGCCAAGGCAGAAGGAACACTGTCTCAGAGTGTCTTTACCTAGCCCAGAGACATCTCAAGGAAGCCAACCATTAAAATGCCTGTTAGGTGAGAGGCACCTGCAAGGATCAAGCAGGACCTGTGTATCATTGACTGCAGTTGGAGAAGCAGAGACAGCTAATAGAATGAGGCCTGGTGCCTGTGGACCTCCTGTTGAGTGATCAAAAGGGGAATTTGATTCATTCCATCTCCTTTCCCATTTGGCTGGCCTTTAGTCAAAGTGAAGTAGCCCTATCAGTCTCCATCACAGTAGTAAAGCAAGTTAAGATTCCCCAAGAAAAAAGCCTTGACATCCAGTTTCATTTGTACTGGACCCATAGTTTTAACTGAAAAGGATCAAACACAGGGAACCTTTTCAGTTTATGAATTGAGCTAAATTTAGTTCTCTTTCCCTTAAGCTACAAAGGAGTTATCTGAGAATAGTAAATGTAGTGGATACAAAGGTGATTAAAGCCTCTATAGATCTTTTCCTTACATTTTCCAGTTACATGTGTCTTACCCTAGTTTAAACATGTGACGATTTCAGTTTTGTATCTTATCTTGCCTTGGGCATGAATGTATTAAAGTTAACAGCTAATTCTTTGTTTAATTTCCCATTTTATCAAACTAATACTTGGTTTCTGTCTTACTTGACACAGTCTGATGTGCAGGAATTTTCTCATTTATTTCAGTAATTATCAGGTCATAGAGTTATCATCCTTCCTCTACTGTATCCAACTACCTAGTCTGTGATTATACTTGTGGAAACCTTTTTTCGTGTGATCTCCAAGGGCTCTTTCACAGACCTGTGGTGTACCCTCTAAGTACTGGTTCCTGAACATCAGCACACTTGGCTTCCTCTGTGGGTTCCTGGAGTTGAGTCTCCTCCTGGAGTTGAATGCCATACCTTCTCCACTTCTGGCACAGATACCTAGAATCTCTGTGCACCATTCAAGGAACCTGGAATCTTGGCTGTAGACCTATGCCAGGAGAAATCTCTCTGTTTCCTCTTTTTTTCTCCTCCTCTTTGTCTCTCCCCACTCTTTCCCCCCTGCCCCGACCCACCTCCACAATTCATTTAAATCCTCTAAGCTTTCACAAAATGCTAGAAAGTGATCATCACCAAGGGGTTACCATCCCTCTCAGAACAAAAGTGGAAGGACTACAGATGACTAAGCTGTAGTGAGTCTCTTGTCTCCATTTTAGGTAATTTCCTGAGTGTGAATTCAAACACAAGTAAATTGTATTTATTTACTCAATGCTTGATTGATTGGTTTGCACTTTGAATATTTTACTAGGCCTTTCCAGTTAGTTTGCTTGGGCCAAAGCACTTTGCTAAGTGTCAGCTTAAACCGCTTTTGGGTGTATAAAGAGTGTGTGTGTGTGTGTGTGTGTGTGTCTTCTGGTCTCAGGTGAAAACTATGTATAAATGTGCAGACTATTGCATTCTTATCTCCTTTATTCTATTTCTATTGTAAAAATATGAAATGTTTTATTTATATGTTTTTATTGTTGCTTAGGATTATCAACACTGTTACTGTTGTTTGCTCTGTAGTATGCTCCTAAGGAGTACAAGTTGATTTACTGCCAAATGACAAGTTTCCAGTGATATGGTCCCTGACTACTTCCTCTCTTCCATTCTCTGTCATTCTACTCTACTGTTTTCCCCACTGCTGCCCAGTGTTTGACAACACTGGCCTTGCTTTCCCTAAGCAAATTCCATTTCTTCCCAATCCAAAGACTTTGCAAATTCTCTTCTTCTGGAAATGCTCTTCCCCTAGGCCTGCATGGCTTGCTACATCCCTTGTTTGAGCTTCACCAATGCTGTTCAAATCACACAATGAAATCCTCACGCCCCTCCTTTTCCTTCTCCTCCTTAAAGGCACTTTAAGTCTCTACACTCTTCTTCCCTGTCCAGCCTAAACTTCCTAGATTTTCACACACAGACACACATACACACAAAACCTGAAAAGAGATAATAACATCAGGGCTTTGCTTCATAAAATTAACTTGAGCAAGTTTCTGTGCCTGCAGAACAAAGATAGTTAATACTGAGTTGAGTTCTTTCAGGAGCTTCCTCTCTTTTTCTATTGATACCTCTCTATTTTTTTCAAGCAATGACACTTTGTGTTTTTTTACAAATGTATTGAATATCTGTCAAGATGACTATTTTGCTTTGCCTTTGTCTACTTTGCTTGTTCGTTCAGGTAAAATTTATTGTTTTATTAATGTTGCCAAAACATTGTCAGTAAAATTACTATTTATAAAAATAAATTTTTTTAAAAAAATTATTTCTGCTGTCCATCTTTTTTACAAATAACATAGCATTTTTTTGTTTGTTTATTTTTTTTAAATAATCTTATTGTGTTGTCCAGAAATTCTAAACAGCGATGTGTAAATGGGTTTTCTGGTTCTTAGTACCATCAAAGGCAGTGAGGATATGGCTTAATGAATTTCTGTTTCTCTTTTTAGATTTTAAAGAGAATTGTTTCATTGGATATTTACAACATCTGTTGAGACATTTACTTTTCTTTCTTTCTCCCTTACTTTCCTTTTCTTCCTTTCTTCCCATGGCCGTCTTTCTCTTTCTTTCCTTCCCTTTCTTTTCCCAGGTTTTGGTTTGACTTGACCTTTCCTAAAGCAAAAGTAATTCCACTCAGGGTTGAATATTACCGTCTCAGAATCCCATTCCATGTGTCATTTCTAGTATTGGAATTAACCTCCTCTTCCCCTTATTAGATTGGCTATAGTTGTATCAATGTTTCTGATTTTTTTTCTTTTAAGAAGCAGCTCTTGTTTTATTATCCCAGCAAGTTTTATTTTTGTTGTTTTCTATTTTTGTTTCCATTCATATATACCTTCTACTTTGTTTAGGATTTTTTCTTTATAATCATATACTTTAAAAGCTTTCTTTACAAATTTTATGGAAATATATTTGATTTACAATGTTGTGTTTCAGATGTATATCAGAGTGATTTAATTATGCATAAATATATCTATTTTTTAGGTTATTTTTCATTATAGGTTATTACATGAGGCTATTTCTTTTCTTTCTCTCTCTCTTTTTTTTTTCTTTAACTAGATGGTTTAGGGCTTGACCTAACTTTATTTAAATAACCTATTTTGTCTGAATCCCAAATGGTTTTATGTATACATTTTTAAAATTAAAATTTCATTCTCTATGATTTTTGGCACATTAATTACAAAAATTTCACTACCTGCAGGCTGAATGTTTTAATTTATAGTTTACTGAGAATTAAGTTTTCCTTGGAGGTCTGAGGGTATGTGTGTATATACACTGGCATGTCTATATACACATCCTTTTCAGATTACTACATTTTTTAAAGATATATAAATGTATTTTAAAAGATATTTTCTGTTTGTAAGGTAAAAACACGAAATATTTTCATTCTAGAAATTTGCTCCCCAAAGGAATATAGTATAAAAAGTAAAAGTATAAAACTATTCCTTTGAGAATAATCCCTACTAACAGAACCTGGAAAAGTTAAACAAATGATGCATAATGCTTCCTAAAGGTGGTAAGAAAAACGTTATTCAAGGTAAGAGTACTACAGCTGAGGTCTTATAATACGGGAGAGAGATTGATTTTAAGTCTGACTCCAGCAGGGACACAGCTGGGATTTATAGCTAAGGAACAGGGTGGGTCCATGTGATAGCAAAGAGAGACTGGGAGACTGAAAAGCAATGAACAACAACAGAGTGGGTGTCAGTGGATGGAAACTTATTAAGACGACCATAAGTGTGCCGGTGGATTCTGGCTCAACTGAGAGGATCATTGCTGAGGCTAGGCAAGACTGATAAGATATTGAAGTGAATGATAAAGAATTTGATCTGATCTGAGGGTGGTCAGATCAAGGGTGAAGTATGTTTTCTAAACTGAAGTAGCAGAATCTAGCTTAGATTAGACTAAATGGACAGGCACCCCGGTATAAAGACATGAACCAAAGTTGGCAGTGCGTTAATGAACTACTGCTGCATAACAAATTATCCCAAAGCAACAGCTTAAAACAATATTATCTCATACTGCTGCTGAAAGTTGGGAATCCAGGAGTAATTCAGTTGAGGGTTCTGGCTCAGGGTTTCATGAGATTTTTGTCATCTGAAGCCTTGACATGGGCTGGTGGATTTCCTTCCAAGATGGCTTACTCACATAGCTGTTGAAACCAGTTTCCTTGCTGGCTATTGGGGGAAAGCCTCAGTTCTTTCACATGGGCCCCTGGGCTACCTGAGTGTTCTCAAGATATGACTAAGCTGGCTTCTAGAGTGAGTGCTATGACTAAGCTGGCTTCTAGAGTGAGTGATCCAAGAGGATGAGCAAGGAGGCTGCAGTGCCTTTTATGACCTAAAAAGGCATAGTCAGACACTTCATTTTCATTTCTACAATATTCTAACATTAGAAATGAGCCACTAAGTCCAGCCAACATGTAAAGGGGAGTATAAGGTCCACCCTTGAAGGAAAGGACTTGTGGACATACTTTAAAACCCATGGCCACAAATTGTTTACATACTTGTATGTCCAAAATACATTTTCCTGCAAATGCTTTCAAATAATTTATCCATTATAGCATTAACTTGAAGTTCAGGACCTTGTCATCTAAGTCAGGTCCAGATATGGACCAGGGTGCACTTGGGCACTATCTCAAGTGTTCAGTCACTCAGTTGTGTGCTACTCTTTGTGACCCGATGGACTGCCGCACGCCAGGGTTTCCTGTCCACCATCAACTCCAGAGGCGTGCTCCAACTCAAGTCCATTGAGTTGGTGATGCCATCCAACCATCTCATCCTCTGCCGTCCCCTTCTCCGGCCTTCAATCTTTCCCACGTCAGGGACTTTTCCAATGCGTCACTTCTTCGCATCAGGTAGCTAAAGTATTGGAGCTGCAGCTTCAGCATCAGTCCTTCCAATGAATATGCAGGAATGCTTTACTTTAGGATTGACTGGTCTGATCTCCTTGCAGTCCATGAGACTCTCAAGTCATCTCTAACACATCAGTTCAAATTATAAAAGTGTAGTTCCTGTAGACCTGATGATCTGTGAGCAAAAGAGATGAGTTGATCTGCTCATTTCACAGCCAACATACAGTGCTGGGTCAGGCATAGATAACCTTCATAGACACTCCTGTTCCAGAAAGGGGAGGGGAGATAGGAGTCAACAGTAGCAGTTCTGAAATCCCACAGGTTCTTGTTGGCAGTCCTTTGATTAGGATTTAAGGCCTGGAAACTTCCTAGGCTTCAGTCTCTGAATTTTTAATTCTGCCCTCTGACATGATTCCATTGCATGAAAGGTGGATAGTATATGGTTACAGTGAAACAGTCTCCCTAGCCTACTTTCTGCTTGTCGAAGGTAGAAATCCAGAGTTCTCTTATTTTGTACTATTGCTGGTCCTTTCAGTCCAATCTGAACTTAAATATGTTATTTTAAAAACTTGGTGTGTCTCCTGATAGTCTTACTGGTTTTCATGGCAAAGCACCCCACTCCAAAGCCACCATCACACATGTCTTCATAATAAGGCCTAGTCTGTCTTGGTTTTCTGCTGAGATAGCTGAGGGATAACACCCTGAAACCTGGTAGAAGTCTTATTGTGTGACTGAAATGATCTCTGAGTGACACCCCTAAACTCTTTGGAGGGCATTGGCCTGCCTAAATAATGCCATGAAGCATCCCCTTCCAGCTTTCTGAGGCTTAACAAAGAATTTTACAGTCACACTCATCTTTAGACCACCTTTATTAAAAATAAATAAAGGAATAAGAATTGATGTATAGGTGCTATAAAATGTTATATTTAGACCACCTTATCTCAATGCCCTGGATAGAACCTTGCTTGAGAGCCATTAATTTTAGCATCCTCTGTCATGTTAAAAGACTAGAAAATTCCCCATTCAGCAAGTTTTGTCTTATTTTTTAATAGTCTTTCTCTTAAATATATATATATTTTTAATTTCCCTTTATATTTTACTATAGGCAGCAAGAAGAAATCAGGAAGCACTTTTGGCTGTTTGGCTGGAAATCTCCTTAGCTAGATATCTCAATTAATTAAGTACAGTTTCTCCTTCCTGGTACATTTTCTACTTTTCACAAACTGCAGATGTAGTGGACTTTTCTCTGCACACTCCCCGGGCTCTTTTTTCCTGCCACTACTTTCTGCCACACATCCTGGGTGCACCCCTGTGATCCCACTTAGAACGTGTTTGCTCAGTGAGATAAAGGGGATCGAATCCCTGGCTTCAGTGCTTCTGCTGGCCAGAGTTTATGTACCTTTCTCTAAGATCTTCATGTTTTTGCTATCCAACTTCCATCACCTGGCTAGGTCAATTCTGGAAGCTCATACTCACAAGCACACTGGCAGGGACTTCTATGCGCATGTGAGCACACACATGTACGTGTACACAGTAACATCCCTGAGAGGAAACTTGCACACGTGCAGAATTACAAGCTTTCTTCTCTAGGAATATGAATTTTGGTAAGCACCTTTGTACTCACAACGAAAAAGTAACTTTCTTTGTCCTGGTTGTTTCCTTTCACTTGTTAATTAATCATGTCACCTTGCACTTCTAACTCTGTGCTGCTACGGCTGCTAAGTCACTTCAGTCAAGTCTGAGTCTATGTGACCCCATAGATGGCAGCCCACCAGGCTCCCCCGTCCTGGGGATTCTCCAGGCAAGAACACTGGAGTGGGTTGCCATTTCCTTCTCCAAAGCATGAAAGTGAAAAGTGAGAGGGAAGTCGCTTAATCATGTCCGACTCTTCGCGACCCCTGCATAGGACTGCAGCCTCTCAGGCTCCTCTGTCTATGGGAATTGCCAGGCAAGAGTACTGGAGTGGGGTACCATTGCCTTCTCCATCTAACTCTGTGACTTATCCTCAAAGGTTACAAAATCTTGGCATTTGCTAGTGACACGGACTGACCTGCAGAGCAGCGAGCGGGTTGGAAGCACTCGCCATGAACAGCTGTATGACATGCGCTTGCGTTCTGCATTCTCCCATCACCTTGGACAGCTTCACAGTACCAGTCACATTGGTCTGATCCATGTGGGGACAGAAAACAAGGACCTTTGGGCTCAGGTGACTCGGAGAAGCTCTCTCTCGGTGTGCACCTATCTAGGTCATTCCTTGTCAATGTTGTGTCCCTCTTGCTAGCCTACAACCCTTTATGGCCAACAATATTCTGAGTGAGGCCTTCTGTTCTTTCTCTCCGTGTAGCTTTCTGTGTGCTCCTGTCTACATGTGCCCCCAAGTGCTAACTCCATGTAGCAGGAAGAGGCCAAAGAGCCTCCAAGAGCCCCAAGAGACTGTGATAGGCCTGGGTCTTATCCAATGTTGTGAGAAAGGTGCACATGGACACAGGGTCTCTTCAGATACAAAGATTGGAACCTGAGGCCATAAAGGTAAGGTGGCATCCCTACACGTCCTCCCTTCTGTTTAATAGTACCCATGAACACGGAGTCCCCGAACAGATGATGCCCTGCAAAACTTTCCCTTTCTGGGCCCACAGCTCATGCCTCCTTTGGGCAGAAAGCAGCTTTTCTAGCTCAAAGGCACCAAGAGGGCTTGAACCACCCAGGCCACAGTGATTTGCTAAATGTCAAGACTGTCTTTCAGTTGCTCTCATTAGGCCCAGGTAGGACTCCCTACAGACACGCATCTCTGCTTGCCTACACAGCCCACATGCCAAGGAAGCCAGCCCCAAGTTGGGCCCAGGAGTGTCCAAGACGGTCACCTGGAATGCAGCTTCCCTCTGAGTGTCACCTGGTTTCAGATCCCCTATGACTAAATCAGAGATTTTGCTTCATCGAGACTGCTCAAATTCTCTCAAATGCAGATGCACACTTTTGCCCCTCAGGCCCCCAAAGCCAGTGGCAAGACCCCAGAGGAAAGAAGGAATTCTCGTCAGGACTTTCAGCATGCACCATGGGGTATCTTTGGCAGGACGGCTATTGCCTAGACCCTGGACCCTGAAAACCAGCAGGCCCCGAACTGCCCCCAGGGGCTTCCCTGTCTCCCACTCTCCTGAGGTCCTTTGGGACATGCAATTACTCCTTACTCACTCCGTTCCCTCCCTCACAGGCTCATCCGGGCAGAGGGTCAAACACGTACAACCACCTGTGCTTTCCTCGCCTTTCTGCACTGCCAGGGAGGCAGGCTGGAAGTGCCTGGAGGCATGCCACGCTCACATCCTGTCTCTCCTAGGATGCCTGTGGGTTTGCAGGTACAGCTTACTTTAGCATGTCTCGCATTTTGTGTCACAGTGTGTGCCACACTCAGGGAGGGAATGTGCTGGCTGATGGGCTGCTCCTGGGCAGCACTGGCCCAGGACCTTTCCAGTTCTCCTTCTCACATGTGTGGAACAAGTCTCCAGTGCAGCAGGCAATCTTAGCCTCCTCACCATCCTGGGTCTTGCCATAGCCACATCCACCATTTCAACAGGCCAGCAGTGTTCCCCCAGACTCAGGGATCCATAGGCAGTGGTTTCAAAGTCCCACCCCACCTGATATGCCCTGAGTGAACCCTCAGACCATGAATCCCTTTTCCCAGTCCAAACACACACAACAACACAGTAGAAATGGTGAGCGTGTTTTGTGTTTGGTCTAATTGCAGATATCTGGAGCCATGGACGGGAGTTACCACTGGCCATCCTTTCTTCATTCCCATCCTGGACAGGGTCAGTGCAGAGATACGGAACAAACCACGTTCAGACTGGGAACGCCTCGTGCCTCCTCTTCTGGTTACTCAGCACCTCCTTTCCTGTCGCCTTCATCTCTGCATCTGCCCTGGGCTGGATACACAAAAACACACACATAAACACAGCCAACACAAGCACATGTGTGTATACACACATGCTTGGCATGGGGACACAAATGCAAACAGGGAATGCAGGTGTTTCAGGAGCTGAAGACGCCCATGTCCAGCAATGTCAGAGATGGTGTCAGTCGGCATCATGTCCTGCCTTTGGGGCTCCCTGTCCACCTCTTCCCAAATTCATCCGATTTTCCCAAGGCAGCCTGAAGCCACTTCGAGCGCAGCATGTGTGGTGGTGGTGGTGAGATCCGAGTGGTGAATGTGGAAATTCACCCAAGATCCCAAAGTCAGCACACAGGTGCATTGGGACCACTGAGAGGATGCCCTTTCAATGATAGGCCATTGCAGGGTAAGGGGCGGGAGTGAAGGGCCCAGTTAATCTCAAACTCAGTGAGCAGCAGGAGGCTGGAGGATGGCAGGACCCAGGGACGGATGATTCTGACACAGACCCTTAATTCACCCTGCCTCTAGGCCTCTAGAGGAATAGGGTATCACCTAGGTATCACCTAGGACTCTTGAGCTGCAACCATAGCTGACTTGAGGGAGACTTACTTCACTCACAGACACACCGAGTCCCCCATGCCCCCAGTCTCAGCAAGTCACCTGCTACATGCATAACCCAAATGCCGGCTCTGCAGCCAGCTTGCATGAGCCTGAGCATCCCATTTGGGAAAGGATAGTGTCCCGGCTACGATAAGGCTGTCCCTCAGGGCCTACCTCCAGACCCCCTCACTACATGTGGTTTCTGTCAGTTATCTCTGATGGAAGAACCTTCCTCCCTGAGGTAGTACTTCAGGGGATCATCCCACACGTCATTGCTGATGAGCTGCTGGCAACCCGAGCAAGGTCAACCCAGGGCTGACCAGGCCCCGAACCTTCCCGTGAGCAGCCAAGAACTCCACCATCAATCATCAACTTTGTGCAGGCCCAAAGCAACCCCACATCAGCAATCCTGTTCGATTCTGGGCCATTGTGGCCTGAAAGCCAGTTGAGAAAATTAAGGCTCCTGGTGTCTAGACTGTGGCTGGGGGATCCCCATTCAAAGTCCCAGAACCAGTGGACTGGAGTGGAATGACATGCCCTGTACCCTGCAGAAAGACAGGGGAGACTGGGGTGGACTCCACAGGTGGAGCATCTACATGCTTGCACACCCACATTCATCACCCTGGGAGCCACGTTTTACCAGTGATGTCAAGGTAATACTCCTTAATGATCATGGTGTTCAAGAAGTAGGAGTTGTCCTGAAAGGAAAAGACCAGCTTGCAGGGGGACTGCAGATGGTTCCGCACCTGCACCTGCCAGGATAGGGAGGAGGGAAAAGGTGCAAACTTCTAGGGGCCTCAGCTTGCCTCCCAGGCAGGCATTAACAGCTTCCACGACGCCTCTCTAAAGTCTCACAGTGCAGCAACATGGCTAACAGCATCCTCCCACTCCCCGCCAGGTCCCATACCCACCCTTCCTCAGTCTCCCTCACTGACGTTCAAGTCTATCATGTAGCGGAGAAAGTCTTGATCTTGGTTGCTGATCATGACGGAAACTTGAGGGTGGCTAATATTCTGCTTTAGGTCAAGAAGCCATTCAGGGAGCTACATGCCAGGCCAAAAAGAGCCAGGAGCATCAGTCCTAGTCTGGGGTGGAACAAGGATACTGGAAAAGGCATATGCAAGGAGCTGGGTACTGCCTGTTACCTGGCCACCACTGATGTCATCAGGCTTTGCCATACCATCAGACAGGCTCATGGCTCTGGGCCCCTTGTTGTGGTGTGCATCTGAGGTGGTCTGCGTTCTCCAAGCAGGGGCTATTTCTGACCACTACTGTTCTCCTCCAGACCTGTGTATGCTGGGTAGTGGCATGTCACTGCTTACATGGTCAGATTTGCAGTCCTGTGACAATCCGTGTTTGAAAGCAAAGGGGTTGTGTGTGTGTGTGTGTGTGTGTGTGTGTGTACGTGTGTATGTATGTGTGTGTGTGTTGTGTGTGTGCATATGAATGACTCACATGTCTCAGCTATATGCCAGGATCACCCGCATTTACAGCAATAACTGTGTGCCGATGCTGCTCTGGTGTACCATCTCTGGTCATTCCTGACTTGGAGGCCTCAGATGCTGCTCCTCCTCAGATGCAGGCCTGAAGGAGACACTCAAAGGTATGGCTGCAACGTGTACATATGTAGCCCTGCCCGGATCCTACTCGGCTGGGCCTTTGGAGCTTGCCAATTGACCAGGACCACATTTCTTTCAGGGGCCTCCAGTGCCCTTCCTGTGCCCTCGCCCCTCCCCCTCCTCCTGCTCCTGCCCCATCTCCTCCTTCTCATGAGCAGCGGACCCAAAGGAGCAGCAGAAAGGATACAGTTTTGGCTCAGAAGCCAGGGATGCCCTGGATGATGGCACTCCCCCAAGCCAAGTGATGCTTCCTCCTCTGATGGTAGGCCCTGTGGTTTTGCTCACACTCAGAGCTCAGTTCCACCTGCAGGGCGGCCAGTGCCTTCAGGACATCTAGCACTTGGTGCTCACTCGGGCCTCCCGGCCTGTCCTGGCCTTGCTCCTTTACCGTCTTCTCCTCCAGCTCTTGGGAGGACCACTGTTCCCACTGCTCATCTGCCACAGCTTCCACCTCTTCCATGATGTCTTCTGCAAGCAGCTGGAACTTCCACCCGATACCTGCCACGTCTCCGTCCACCAGGGTCTCGCTGTCTTGCACTGCCTCCACCCTAGAGAGGATGGCTTCTTCACCTGGCGTGACAACTGGTGGTTGCAAGGTTCCAGCTGCACACAGCATCAGGACGGCAGATCCAGGGATGAGGGGTGGGGGTTTCTTCCTGAGTACTGGGGCTCACAGCTAAGAAGGTCGGGGGTTCCAGGACACTCCCGCCTTCCTTTGATTGCCTCTCATGCTCCTCTTGGCCCAAGCTGGGGCAGATGTGAAGGGACACGATATAACAGCACAGACAATGGTGCATAATGGCGGCCCAGGCTGCAGTAAACCTGTGGGACCCACCAGCTCTTTGGGGGTGGGGAGTGAGGGGGATCGTCGGGAGGCGGGGATTGGTGTGTTGGGGATGGCGTGAGGCCAAGGAAAGGGGTGCCAGACAGCCCAGGCCAGGGTGAACGGGCCCTGGGACATCAGCGGAAAACAGGCAGGAGCCTAGGCTGTGAGCCACGCACAGGCTCCTTGCCCAAATCTAGACCAAAGGCGGAGAGGGTAGTGGGCGGCACCCTTACGGACATGCCCCTAGACCGGAGGGCATCTTCCGCGGTTCCTGTGCTCCGGTGCCCCGACGTGGCCAGATTCTGCCCCAGGAATGTAGAGGGTTTTGCATATGGCTGGGGTAGCCCCAGGCGCTGTCATTGACCTGGCTCTGGAAATTCCAACCACGGGTTCCTGCTCCGCAATCCAAACAATACACTCCTGTGTCCCCTAGAACCGGCAATAACTGGGAGCTCTCCCCGACTATCCCAAGGATATGCAGGGGTGCCAAATGGCTGGATACTTTTCTTCATGGGACAGGGAGCCTGTTGCTGTCCTGATGCTAGGGGAGTAGGGAAAAAACCCCAAATTTGCTACAGTTGATCTTCACTGTTCAGGGAGACCAGAGCCTTAGGGTGCAGAGCTCACTCTTTGTCTATCTTTGCTTCCGGCATAGCACTGTTTGGGGCAATCCTTCTGTATGTGTACCAGGGGCTGATGTCTGTGTGTCTCTGTCTCTCTAAGTAGTGTTGTTGCCGTCTGCCACTCTCTGGACAGCAGCTCTTAGAAAAGACGCTTATCCTTTGCAAGCCCTTCGCGTCCTGAGTTGCAGCAATGGGAGATTAGACGGTTTTAGTCCACACGTTCGGAGAGAGCTTTCTCAACCTTGAGAGCCAACAGTGGGCGGTCACTGCTGAACTGCAGAATTGGATGTGCGACCCTCCCTCCCTCGCTGGACAGATGTGAACACTGCACAGGCCTGAGGTGGCTTGGCCACACTTTGCACAGAGGGAGAAATGGGGCCCGCTCTGCTGGCATGAGGGAACTCCCTGAACCTTGTTCGAATGCCTGCCAGGGAGACTCTAAAGACAGTTCCCCTTAAGTTCCATGACTCACCGGTGTCGGAGACATGCATGTCTGCCATTTACCCTATTGAGGCCCTTTCAAAGTGGCACTGTTCTCCATGTGAGAACACATCCCAGCCTGCCCTGTCACCCAAGCCTGTGGGGCCTGGAGCAGCAAGAGGACCAAGCTAAGCCAGCCATCCTATAGTCCTGATATATGATACATGCATTCTACAAAGAGCTTGAACATGGGCAGGACCCACCTGATTCAGTGCAAGGACTGAGATGTGGGCTCAAGAGTGTTTGTTGGGGGCTTGAACAAAGGCAGGACCCAGCCTGGTTCATTGGAGCGACTGAGATGTGGCCTCAGGAGTGTCTGTCTGGATGAACAAGGGGTGGATCCAGCCGCGATCAGTGCAGGGACCGAGATGTGGGCTCAGGAGTGTTTTTCGGGTGCTTGAACAAGGGCAGGACCCGGCCTGGTTCAGAGAAGGGACCCAGATATGGGCTCAGGAGTATTTCCCATGGATTTCAGCAAGTGCTGGACCTAGCCTAGTTCAGTGTAGGGAACGAGATCAGCCTGAGAGTCAAATGCACGCCAAGGAGTGTTTGTCAGGGTCTTGAACATGTGTAGGACCCAGCCTAGTCCAGTTCAGGGGCAAAAAATGGAGTCAGGAGTGTTTGTCTGGGCTTGAATATGGGCAGGACCCAGCCGCTATCAGTGCAGGAACCAAGATGTGGTCTTAGGAGTGTTTGTCGTGGTTGATATGGGCAGGAACCAGCCTGGTTTGGTGCAGGAACCGGGATGTTGGCTCAGCAGTATTTGTCATGGCTTGAACTTTGGAGGGACCCACCCTGGTTCAGGGCAGCGAGTGAGATGCAGGCTCAGTAGTGTTTCCTGGGGGATTGAACAAGGGGAGCACACACCTTAATTCAGGGTCAGGGAGCAATTTGTGGGCTCAGGATTGCTTGCTGGGGCTTAAATAAGACCAGAAACCAGCCTTTGAGTCAGATGCAGGCCCAGAACAGTTGGTCAGGGACTTGAATATGTGCAGTTCCTGGCCTGGTTCAGTGAAGTTTCTGATGTGTGGGCTCAGGAGTGTTTGTCAGGGGTTTCAACAAGGGCAGGACCCAGCCTGCCTCAGTGCAGGGACCAGGATGTGGGTTCAGGAGCATTTGCAGGGGACTTCTGCAAGTGCTGAACCCAGCCTATTTCAGTGCAGGGAACAAGATATTGGCACAGGAGTGTTTGTAAGGGTCTTGAACAAGTGTGTGGATCACAGTAAAGTGTGGGAAATTCTGAAAGAGATGGGAATACCAGACCACCTGATCTGCCTCTTGAGAAATTTGTATGCAGGTCAGGAAGCAAGAGTTAGAACTGGACATGGAACAACAGACTCATTTCAAATAGGAAAAGGAATACCCCAAAGCTGTATATTGTCACACTGTTTATTTAACTTACATGCAGAATACATCATGAGAAACGCTGGACTGGAAGAAACACAAGCTGGAATCAAGATTGCCGGGAGAAATATTAATAACCTCAGATATGCAGATGACACCACACTTATGGCAGAAAGTGAAGAGGAACTGAAAAGCCTCTTGATGAAAGTGAAAGTGGAGAGTGAAAAAATTGGCTTAAAGTTCATCATTCAGAAAATAAAGATCATGGCCTCCAATCCCATCACTTCAAGGGAAATAGATGAAGAAATAGTGGGAAAAGAGGCAAACATTATTTTTCTGGGCTCCAAATCACTGCAGATGGTGACTGCAGCCATGAAGTTAAAAGATGCTTACTCCTTGGAAGTAAAGTTATGACCAACCTAGATAGCATATTCAAAATCAGTCTAGTCAAGGCTATGGTTTCTTCTGTAGTCATGTATAGTTGTTAGAGTTGGACTGTGAAGAAGGCTGAGCACCTAAGGATTGATGCTTTTGAACTTTGGTGTTGGAGAAGACTCTTGAGAGTCCCTTGGACTGCAAGGAGATCCAACCAGTCCATTCTGAAGGAAATCAGCCCTGGGATTTCTTTGGAAGAATGATGCTAAAGCTGAAACTCCAGTCCTTTGGCCACCTCATGCGAAGAGTTGACTCATTGGAAAAGACTCTGATGCTTGGAGGGATTGGGGGCAGGAGGAGAAGGGGACCACAGAGGATGAGATGGCTGGATGGCATCATTGACTCGATGGACGTGAGTCTCAGTGAACTCCTGGAGTTGGTGTTCGACAGGGAGGCCTGGCGTGCTGAGATTCATGGGGTCGCAAAGAGCCAGACACGACTGAGCGACTGATCTAATCTTAACAAGTGTAGGACTCAGCCCAGTTCAGTGTAGGGAGCGAGATGCGGGCTCAGAAGTGTTTGTCAGGGCTTCAACGTGGGCAGGACACACCTGCTTCAGTGCAGGGACCGAAATGTGGTTTCAAGAGCATTTATCAAAGTCTTGAACAAGGGCAGGAACCAGGCGGCTTCAAGGCAGGGCGTGAGATGCGGGTACAGGAGTGTTTCCAGGGGGATTGAAAAAGGGGAGGACACACCTTAGTTCAGGGGCAGGCAGCGAGTTGTCAGCTCAGGATGGTTTTGTAGGGGCTTGAACAAAGTAGAAACCATTCTAGTTCAGTGCAGGGATGGAGATGTTGGCTCAGGAGTGTTTGTCAGGGATTTGAATGAGGGCAGGGACCAGCGTACTTCAGTGCAGTGAATGAGATATGGGCTCGTAGTGTTTCCTGGGGTATTGGTCAAGGGGAGGACACACCTTACTTCAGTGGCAGGGAGAGAGTTTTCGGCTCAGGATTGTTTGCCGGGGCTTGAACAAAGGCAGGAACTATCCTGGTTCAGTGCAGGAACCAAGATGTTGGCTCAGGAGTAGTTTGTCAGGGTCTTGAACAAGTGCAGGACACAGCCTAGTTCAGTGCAGGGATGGTGGTGGAGGCTCAAGAGTGTTTGTCGGGGGGGTTGAACAAGGGCTTGACCCAGCCTATTTTAGTGCAGGTACTGAGATGTGGGCTTAGGAGTTTTTGTCAGGGATTTCGACAAGGTCTGGACCCAGCCTGGTTCAGTGCAGTTCGTGAGATGAGGGCTTAGTAGTGTTTCTGGGGGGTTGAACAAGGGAAGGACTCACCTTAGTTCAGGGGCAAGGAGCGAGTCGTCGGCTCAGGATTGTTTGTCAGGGCTTGAACAGAGGCAGAAACCATCCTGATTCAGTGCAGGGATGGAGATGTTGACTCAGGAGTTTTTGTCAGGGAGTTGAACATGGGCAGGACCCAGCCTAGTTCAGTGCATGGACTGCGATGCATGCTCAGGACTGTTTGTTGAGGGTTTGAACAAGGGCAGGACCCAGCCTAGTTCAGTGCTGAGACCAAGATGTGGCCTCAGGAGTATGTGTAGGGGGATCGAACAATGGCAGGACCTAGACTCGTTCAGTCGGAAAAGTCAATGGCACCCCACTTCAGTACTCTTTCCTGGAAAATCCCATAGATGGAGGAGCCTGGTGGGCTACAGTCCACAGGGTCACTAAGAGTTGGACACGACTGACCGACTTCACTTTCACTCTCATTCTTGGAAAAGGAAATGTCAACCCACTCTAGTGTTCTTGTCTTGAGAATCTCAGGGATGGGGGAGCCTGGTGGGCTGCCATATATGGGGTCGCACAGAGTCGGACACAACTGAAGAGACTTAGCAGTGGTAGCAGCAGACTCGTTCAGTGCAGTGACCGAGATGTTGGCTCAGGAGTGTTTGTCAGGGTCTTGAACAAGTGTAGGACCCAGCCTAGTTCATTGTAGTGAGTGATATGTGGGCTCAGGAGTATTTGTCGTGGCTTGAACATGGGCAAGAACCCATCTGCTTCAGTGCAGGGACTGACATGTGGGTTCCAGAGTATTTGTCAGGGTCTTGAACAAGGGTAGGGCCCAGGCGGCTTCAGTGCAGGGAGTGATATGTGGGATCAGGGGTGTTTCCTGGGGGGCAGAGAGTTGAACAAGGGGAGGACACACCTTAGTTCAGGAGCAGGGAGCTAGGTGTCGGCTCAGGATTGTTTGCCAGGGGGCTTGAACATGGACAGTGCATGGACAGAGATGTTGGCTCTGGAATGTTTGTCGGGAGTTTGAACAGGGGCAGGACCCAGCCTAGTTCAGTGCAGGGACTGAGATGCAGGCTCAGGAGTGTTTGTCAGGGTCTTCAACAAGGGCAGGACCCAGACTGCTTTTGTACAGGGACCGAGATGTGGGTTCAGGAGTATGTGTTGGGGGATCTAACAAGGGCATGATCTAGACTGGTTCAGTGCTGGGGATGTGATATGGACACAAGAGTGTTTGTTGGGGTCTTAAACAAGGGCAGGACCCAGCCTAGTTTAGTGCAGGGACTGAGATGTGCGCTCAGCAGTATGTGTTGGTGGATCTAACAAGGGCATGACCTAGACTGGTTCAGTGCACGAACTAAGACGTAGGTTCAGGAGTATTTATCGGGGTCTCAGAGCAGGGAGTGAGATGAGGGATCAGGAGTGTTTTCTGGGGGATTGAACAAGGGCAGGACAGACCTAATTTCAGGGGCAGGGAGCGAGTTGTGGGCTCACGGTTGTTTGCCGGAGGCTTGAACAATAGGCAGGACTCAGCCTGCTTCAGTGCGGGGACTGAAATGTGGGCTCAGGTGTATGTGTTGGGGGATCTAACAAGGGCAAGACATAGACTGGATCTTGTGCAGGGCATGAGATTCAAGTGTAGGAGCGAGCCTAGTTCAGTGCAGTGACCGAGAGGTTGGCTCAGGAGCATTTGTCGGGGCTTGAACATGGGAAGGACCAACCTGCTTCAGGGCAGGGCCCGAGATGTTGGTTCAGAGGTATGTGTCGGGGGACTAACTAAGGAAGAACCTAGACTGGTTCAGTGCAGTGACCGAGATGTGGACTCATGAGTATTTTCCAGGGGTTTGAGCAACTGCTGGACCCAGCCTAGTTCAGTGCAGTGACAGAGATGTGGGCTCAGGAGTGTTTCTCACGGTTTGAACATGGGAAGGATACAGCCTGCTATTGTGCAGGGACCAAGACTTGGGCTCAGGACTGCACTGGAAAAAGGTGATTCCATTACTAATGAGTGTAATGCCTATGTATAACAATTAGGTGTAACTAGTCCATTGTGCCATTTAGGAGCACCTCAAGATGCAAGGCAAATGCAAGGAAGTAGGAAAGGGGGAATTAACAGTACCACAATTATAATGGGGGACTTTAATACCCCACTCACACCTATGGATACATCAACTGAAAAGAAAATTAGCAAAGAATCATGAGCTATAAATGTACTTGTGTGTGTTATCTGCCTTTACACTTACTGTAGTGCCTCCAGTATGGCAGGAGGAGATACTATATAGTTGGCCATATTTAGTAGTGTCAGGAAGTTACCTAGAACAATTGGTAGAGTTGGGAAATTGATAGAAAAGTCCTAATACAAAGATGTACCTTCTAACTAGTGCTATCTTCCTTTTTCTTAAGTGGAGAAGTACTCACCAAGAAAGTGAAATCCCAGATATCAGGTTATATGATCTCATAATTGGAATTTTCCTAAGATAGCAGTCTACATGCATATAAGTGAGTCCTGGCTCGAGCCCCGTTAATTATGCTAAATGTTAGAACATGTCTGATAGAACACATCTCCGACAAGTCTCACACACCCTCCCTAAATTAATATCTCTTGAATTTCTAAGCTATGACTCTCTACTTGGTATAGTATCATAGGCTGAGGCTTTAAGGTTGTAAAAGCTCATAAAGGACAGAGACCACATTAATTTATTACATTTGGAAATATCTCCTCAAGGCCTGCAGCCAGGTCTGGAGCAGCTGCCATCACCCTAAATGTCCAGAAGCTAGATCTGAAATCTGCCCTTCATTCTCCTCTCCAACTTCCTCCATCTTATCACCAACCTGTGGTGTTGTCTGTCCCTTGCCCTGGAAAGATACTTTGTTCTTACAGTCTTCATCATCTTCCGTGGGTGCCTACCCATTGCCTATATTTCATACTGTCTGCTGATTGAATGAACACAATTTATGAATGGAAAGCAGAGGCTGAAGACAGGCCTGCACAGAAGCTTCTGAAGTTACCTAGTGGGAATCTGCATTGACATGTGGCTACGTTGAGTGTTATTAGTGACTTGAATCCTGTTCACTTGGGCATCTGGGAAATGCACATTTTCAGTCTGAAACTGGCACAAAAGGCTTTTTTTTTATTATTTCATTTTTGTGTACACCTTCTCTATAGTGTCCTATACCTGGTACTGTTACCTCCAAATATTCCCAGTTGAATGTGTCTTGGGCCTGATATGCACATATTCTGTCTTTTAGGCTTGGCTAAGATGGGAGGTTCAGAGGTCTTGTTGACACAATTTCTCAAATTGGTAGATGACTTACAATCTACAATCTTTATCCATTACCAGGACATGTCCTTTGAAGGGCTGCAGGTGTTAACAATGAACTTGCCTGGACCCGTGCTTTTGTGGCCCTAATGGCCCTTCATAGAACTGAGGACCATTTGATTATCCTTAGGCACTTCAGTTTGGACTGGATTTTATCCTTTTGTTTGTTTTTTAAGCAGATGTATACTTTGCAAGCTAGAATTGGTCTTGTGGGGTTCTCACAAATTCAGAGGACTGGCAGTAAGACTGGTGGCCATAGATGAGAATTTTTGCCATGGAAAAGGTGACCTCATCACACCTGCAAACCCTCTGTGGGAAAGGCCCAGGTGGCTCCAACCATTTACAGGAGACCTTATGATCCTGTAAGCTCCCCAATGGCTAGTGCAGCCTATTGTCTTGGTTAGGGAAGGTTAACGAAGGCATGATTACCATAATGTGCTTGCTTTGTGTCATCACTAAAGTAATAGGCAGAAATTGTTTTAGATAACATCCATTTGCAATGACCATTCCTCAGGATTCGTGAGGTCCCATCGTCAGGATTCAGTTGATGGGTAAGAGAGTTCTTTACCATTTTCATTTTGCTGAGAACCTAAGTAAGTATGGTGAGTATCATTAAGTACTTAGTCCAGTCCGACTTCTGACCCCATGGATTGCAGCATGCCAGGCTTCCCTGTCAATCACCAACTCATAGAGCCTGCTCAAACCCATAACCACTGATTCCGTGATGCCACCAAGCATTTCATCTTCTGTCGTCACCCTCTCTTCCACACTTCAATCTTTCTCAGCATCAGGTTCTTTCCCAATGAGTCAGCCTTTCATTTCAGGTGGCTAAAATATCCAGGATCCAGTTTCAGCATCAGCCCTTCCAATCAATATTCTGAACTGATTTCCTTTAGAATTGACTCCTTTCATTTCCTTGCAGTCCAAGGGACTCTCAAGTGTTTTCTCTAACACCACATATCAAGAGCATCGATTCCTTGGAGGTCAAGATTCTTTAGGTCCAATTCTCATCTCTGTACATAGCTTTGATGAGACTGACCTTTGTCTGCTTTATAATGTGCCGTCTAGCCTGGTTGTAACTTTTCTTCTAAGCAGAAAGCATATTTTAATTTCCTGAACAGAGTCACCATCTTCAGTGATTTTGGAACCTGCTCCCCCCAAATAAAGTTTCTCAGTGTTTCCGTTGGTTCCCCATCTTTATGCCATGAAGTGATGGGACTAGATGCCATGAATCTCATTTTGAATGTTGAGTTTTAAGTCACCTGAATCACTCTCCTCTTTTACTTTCCTCAAGATACTCTGTAGTTCTTTCCGTGTTCTGCTACATGAATCATGCCATCTGCATATCTGATGTTATTAATATTTCTCCCAGAAAACTTGATCCCAAACCCTGTTTCATTCAGTCTGGCATTTTGTGTGATGAACTCTTCATGTAAGTTCAATAAAGAGGTTGACAGTACAGCCTTGAAATATTCCTTTCCCAACTCAGAACCTGTCTGTTGTTCCATTTCCTTTTCTGACTGTTACTTCTTGAACTGCATACAGATTTATCAGGAGGCATATAACATACTCTAGTAGTCCCATGTTTAGAAGAATTTAAAATGTTTTGTTGTGATCTACACAAACAAGACTTTGGCATAGCCAAAAAGGAGTAGATGTTTTTCTGGTGTTCTCTTGCTTTTTTGATAACCCAACGTGTGTTGGAAATTTGATCTCAGATTCTTCTGACCTTTCTAAATCGAGCTTGAACATCTGGAAGCTCATGGTTCACATTCTATTGAAGCCTGGCTTTGGGAATTTTGAGCAGTACTTTGCGAATGTGTGAGATGAGTGCAGTTAAGCAGTAGTTTGCACATTCGATGGATTGCCTTTTATTGTGGTTGGAATGAAAACTGAACTTTTCCAGTCATCTGGTCACAGCTGTGTCTTCCAAATCTGCTGGCATATGGAGGGCAGCACACTCACAACATCATCTTTTAGAATGTGAAAGAGCTCAACTGAATTCCATCACCTCCATGAGCTTTGTTTATAGTTATGCTTCTAAAGTCTGACTTGACTTTGCATTCCAGGACGTCTGGCTCTAGGTGAGTGATCACACCATTGTGCTTAACTGGGTCATGAAGATCTTTTGTGCATAGTTCATCTGTGTATTCTTCCCTCCTCTTCTTAATAGCTTCTGCTTCTGTTATCTCCATACCATTTCTGTCCTTTATTGTGCCCCTCTTTGCATGAAATGTGCCCTTGGTATCTCTGATTTTCTTGAAGAGATCTGTAGGCTTTCCCATTCTATTTATTTCCTCTATTAACTGGTTTTGATAACTGAGGAAGGTTTTATCTCTCCTTGCTATTCTTTGGACTCTGCACTCAAATGGGTATTGTTTCCATTTTCCCGTTTTTGTTTTGCATCTTTGGTCTTTTCAGATCTTTGCAAGGCCTCATCACTTTGTCATTTTGCATTTCTTTTATATGGGAATGGTCTTTATCCCTGATTACTGTACAATGTCACGCCTCCACCCATAGGTCTTCAGGCACTCTGTCTATCAGATAGAATCCCCTGAATCTATTTATCACTTCCACTGTATAATCATAAGTGTTTTGGTTTTGCATGTGTAAAATATGCTAATCCCCTATTTCATGCAGAGAAATCTTCACCCAGACTTTTTTCAAAGAAATACAGAGAACCCTTTCTGTTATTCAGGAAATATATGAAATATAGCTGTACCTATTTGATGTTTTAGCTCAAATATCAATTTCTGATTCATTGAAAATTCTCTATTTCACGTATACAGTTCAGTTCAGTTTAGTTCAGTCACTCAGTCGTGTCTGACTCTTTGCAACCCCATGAATTGCAGTATGCCAGGCCTCCCTGTCCATCACCATCTCCCGGAGTTTATTCTAACTCACTTCCATCGAGTCAGTGATGCTGTCCAACCATCTCATCCTCTGTCATCCCCTTTTCCTTCTGTCCCCAATCTCTCCCATCATCAGAGTCTTTTCCAATGAGTCAACTCTTCCTATGAGGTCGCCAAAGTACTGGAGTTTCAGCTGTAGCATCAGTCCTTCCAAAGAAATCCCAGGGCTGATCTCCTTCCAAATGCACTGGTTGGATCTCCTTGCAGTCCAAGGGACTCTCAGGAGTCTTCTCCAACACCACAGATCAAAAGCGTCAGTTCTTCAGCGCTCAACAATCTTCACAGTCCAACTGTCACATCCATATATGACCACTGGAAAAACCATAGCCTTGACTAGATGAACCTTTCTTGACAAAGTAATATCTCTGCTTTTGCATATTCTATCTAGCTTGGTCATAACTTTTCTTCCAATGAGTAAGTATCTTTTAATTTCATGGCTGCTCATTATCTGCAGTGATTTTGGAGCCCCCCAAAATAAATCTGACATTGTTTCCACTGTTTCACCATCTATTTCTCATGAAGTGATGGGACCGGATGCCATGATCTTTGTTTTGTTAATGTTGAGCTTTAAGCCAACTTTTTCACCCTCCTCTTTCACTTTCTTCTAGAGGCTTTTTTGTTCGTCTTCTCTTTCTGCCATAAGGGTGGTGTCATCTGCATATCTGAGGTTACTGATATTTCTCCCAGCAATCTTGATTCCAGCTTGCACTTCTTCCAGACAAATGTTTCTCGTGATGTACCCTGCATATAATTTAAATAAGCAGGGTGACAATATATAGGCTTGCGGTCCTCCTTTTCCTAATTGGAACCAGTCTGTTGTTCCATGTTCAGTTCTAACTGTTTCTTCCTGACCTGCATATAAGTTTCATGTGTACAAATCTAGAAAAAATTTCATAAGTGAATAATCAAGATTTCATATTTCATATGAGAACATTTCTCCCCAAATTGTTATATGTGAAATACACAAAATTCCAAGTCTCATATCAGAAGACCTTCATTCAAGCTTTCTTGATGGAAATATAGAGAATTTCACAGCTCAAGCATAAAAATCTGTGGGAAAATTCTGCATTTCTTGTAGGAGAATGAATGCACTTTTTTCAAATGTTAAATAGACAGTATTCAATATTTCATGAAGGAAAGACAGCACAAAGATTTTCAAATGAGAAATATGAAAAAATTCCATATTTCATGTGAGAAAAACCTGTGACTATATTTTGATATGTGAAATAGCCATTTTTGTATTTCCTGTCAAAGAATCTGCATCCCGATTTTCATATCTCTAACATGAAAAATTCCACATTTTACACAGAAAATATTGTATCTATACTTTCATGTGAGAATTCCACATTTCTAGTTGGAAAAATTGTCCCCAGATTTGTATATGTGACTGAAATTTATATTTCACATTCTGAAATATGCATCTAGATTTTCATATGTGAAACTGAGAATTTCATATTTTATGAAGGACTATGTCATTTCAGATGTCTGTACTTGAAACAGGTAATACCTTCATCAAGAGGTGCCTTAATTCCTATTATTCTTCTGTCATTTGGGTGTTGTCATCTGGATAACTAAGTTATCATATCGCCCACATAAATTTTGTGTCTAGCTTGAGATTCATCTGGGATTTTATTTTTTCATGATGTCCTCTGCACAGAAGTCAAATAACCAGGGCAACACTAGATAGCTTTGACTTATTCCTTTCCCGATTTTGAATCACTTCATTGTCCCGTGTCCAGGTCTAACTGTTGTAAATTTAATAGCGTACACATTTCCCAGGAGACAGGTAAGGGATTATAGTATTCTTTTCTCTAAGAATTTTCCAAAATTACTTTTCTTTTTTAATGGTTTGTGTGCGATTCACAGTGTCCAAGTCATTAGCAGAAACAATTAAGCAGATATAGATGATTATATAGTCCATACATCAATTCATGTGTACCTGTTATGACTGAATCCCTAACTACACATTTCTGTGTTTTTTTGTTTGTTTATTTTTTGGTCATTGTTGCTATTGTCATTTTCTCTCTTTATCAAGTAGTCAAGTACCAAGTAGTCAAGTCAGTATGAACTTGCCAACTTATTCTACAGGAATTAAATTATGCCCATGGCAGACTCTGACCCTTGAGACTCACTGAATGGAATTAAGCTTTGAGATTCAAAATCAGACATCAGTACTCTGGGAAAATGTCAGGAATATTCAAAATATAGCTAGATATATTCAAGTGCTGACTTTTTGAGCCCAGTTATGCTATTATATTTTATGTGGAAAGTTCTGCATTTCTTCATGCTGATGACAATTCATCATTAAGAGAAATTTTCTAGGGGGAAAACAACAACAACAACAAATGTGCTTGATTGCATGTTGGAAGTCAAAGTAATGCCAGTGACATGTGTACGTAAGCAACGTCCCATCAAACAGAGTAATTCATGTCCACTAATGTTTCATGTTTTGCTGTCAAGGAAAAAGAATAATAGAGCTTTCCAGGAAACACTGAGAAGTTCAAAGAAGGCAGAGATGTAGAAGGATATGAAATACACCTCTCTCAATGTATAGATCAGAAATAATACTTCTACATGGTCAACAGTTTTCCCAGAGCATCAGATTAATACTAGCAGAAGACCCTAGTCCCCAGAGTGTCCCATGTGGGTTTCAGACATACCTGGGTGGGAAGGAATTAGGATGGGAGAAGGAGTATAAGAGGAAGCAAAACAAAACCTGAGCCTTGTGGTGGGAGATGGAGAAGCAGGGAAGAGATTTCCAGAATGAGGCAAGCCCCTTCAGTAAAGGGTAAATTGCTTTGGACTGAAAGGAAGCAAGGTAAGACAGCTGATGAAATATTATTTATATAGAGCAAAAGTTACACAGATAATGTGTGTCGTGGCTCTATATGGCCCAAACTGCAATGCAGCTCAACCAGTGTGCATGGGGTCTGGAAGCTGGACACGGGATTTAGAGAGCCATCCTGGGAGAGGACTGTTGTTGGTTATGTGGAGATGGCCTGACGGAGCATGTATGAGTAGTTGTGTAGCAGAAAATGCCTTTTGAGATATCACAAACTGCCAAAGAGGCAGGACCTTACTGCTGTGTCACACTCAGGAGGTAGAGATACCTTTGTAGCCACTCCTCTTCCTGCCTGTTAACACCTACTACAAGGCAATAGAGAAAGACCAGTCAGAAGTACTACTCATGCTTCTGCAAAAACACGCTAGATAAGGATCCCATTAAGGCCAAATCTCTTCTGCCCATGGCTGCTGGCTCCTATTCATAATTGGCACCACCAGGGTTCCAGCACTCCAAGCAGCTGTACCACATCCTGTGCTCACCCAGGCAGGCCCCGGTGTGCCACGAGTTTCTCAGGGCAGACTCCTTTGGTGACCACATGTGAGGAAGGACAAAAATTACACCAGAGACCCAGGGATAGAGCCATTAAGCAAGAGGATTGGAAACCTTCCAACCAGTTGTGCACGCTGCAAATTAAATATACATGATTAATGACACAGACCCTGTATCTATGGAATACATCAAAAGATGAGAAGAGGCCAAAGGAAAGAAAATGCCCAGGATCAGGAGTATACTAACACATGTATATGGAATTTAGAAAGATGGTAACGATGACCCTATATGTGAGACAGCAATATAGACATAAATGTACAGAATGGTATTTTGCACTCTGTAACCTAGATAGCATATTCAAAAGCAGAGACACTATTTTTCCAACAAAGGTTCGTCTAGTCAAGGCTATGGCTTTTCCTGTGGTCATGTATGGATGTGATAGTTGGACTGTGAAGAAGGCTGAGCGCCAAAGAATTGATGCTTTTGAACTCTGGTGTTGGGGAAGACTCTTCAGAGTGCCTTGGACTGCAAGGAGATCCAACTAGTCCATTCTGAAGAAGATCAGCCCTGGGATTTCTTTGGAAGGAATGATGCTAAAGCTGAAACTCCAGTTCTTTGGCCACCTCATGTGAAGAATTGACTCATTGGAAAAGGCTTTGATGCTGGCAGGGATTGGGAGCAAGAGGAGAAGGGGACGACAGAGGATGTGATGACTGGATGGCATCACTGACTAGATGGACATGAGTCTGGGTGAACTCCGGGAGTTGGTGATGGACAGGGAGGCCTGGCGTGCTGCAATTCATGGGGTCACAAAGACTCGGATACGACTGAGCAGCTGATTTGATCTGATCTGATCTGAAGAGAAGGCGAGGGTGGGATGATTTTAGAGGTTAGCATTGAAAAATGTATATTATGATATGAGAAACAGATCTCCAGTTTGGATTTGATACATGAGAGAAGGTCCTCAGGGCTGGTGCACTGGGATGATCCTGAGGGATGGGATGGGGAGGGATGTGGAAGGAATGTTCATATCAGGAACACATGTAAACACATGGCTGATTCATGCCAGTGTATGGAAAACCAACTACAATATTTTATTTTATTTTATTTTTGCTTCCATGTTCTGGCTATTATAAACAGTGCTGCGATGAACATTGGGGTACACGTGTCTCTTTCCCTTCTGGTTTCCTCAGTGTGTATGCCCAGCAGTGGGATTACTGGATCATAAGGCAGTTCTATTTCCCGTTTTTTAAGGAATCTCCACACTATTCTCCATAGTGGCTGTACTAGTTTGCATTCCCACCAACAGTGTAAGAGGGTTCCCTTTTCTCCACACCCTCTCCAGCATTTATTATTTGTAGACTTTTGGATTGCAGCCATTCTGACTGGTGTGAAATGGTACCTCATAGTGGTTTTGATTTGCATTTCTCTGATAATGAGTGATGTTGAGCATCTTTTCATGTGTTTGTTAGCCATCTGTATGTCTTCCTTGGAGAAATGTCTATTTAGATCTTTGGCCCATTTTTTTGATTGGATCGTTTATTTTTCTGGAGTTGAGCTGTAGGAATTGCTTGTATATTTTTGAGATTAGTTGTTTGTCCGTTACTACATTTGCTATTATTTTCTCCCATTCTGAAGGCTGTCTTTTCACCTTGCTAATAGTTTCCTTTGATGTGCAGAAGCTTTTAAGTTTAATTAGGTCCCATTTGTTTATTTTTGCTTTGATTTCCAATATTCTGGGATGTGGGTCATAGAGGATCCTGCTGTGATGTATGTCAGAGAGTGTTTTGCCTATGTTCTCCTCTAGGAGTTTTATAGTTTCTGGTCTTACGTTGAGATCTTTAATCCATTTTGAGTTTATTTTTGTATATGGTGTTACAAAGTGTTCTAGTTTCATTCTTTTACAAGTGGTTCACCAGATTTCCCAGCACCACTTGTTAAAGAGATTGTCTTTAATCCATTGTATATTATTGCCTCCTTTGTCAAAGATAAGGTGTCCATATGTGCGTGGATTTATCTCTGGGCTTTCTATTTTGTTCCATTGATCTATATTTCTGTCCTTGTGCCAGTACCATACTGTTTTGATAACTGTGGCTTTGTAGTAGAGCCTGAAGTCAGGTAGGTTGATTCCTCCAGTTCCATTTTTCTTTCTCAAGATCGCTTTGGCTATTCGAGGTTTTTTGTATTTCCATACAAATTGTGAAATTATTTGTTCTAGCTCTGTGAAGAATACTGTTGGTAGCTTGATAGGGATTGCATTGAATCTATAAATTGCTTTGGGTAGTATACTCATTTTCACTATATTGATTCTTCCAATCCATGAACATGGTATATTTCTCCATCTATTAGTGTCCTCCTTGATTTCTTTCACCAGTGTTTTATAGTTTTCTATATATAGGTCTTTAGTTTCTTTAGGTAGATATATTCCTAAGTATTTTATTCTTTTCGTTGCAATGGTGAATGGAATTGTTTCCTTAATTTCTCTTTCTGTTTTCTCATTATTAGTGTATAGGAATGCAACGGATTTCTGTGTGTTGATTTTATATCCTGCAACTTTACTATAATCATTGATTAGTTCTAGTAATTTTCTGGTGGAGTCTTTAGGGTTTTCTATGTAGAGGATCATGTCATCTGCAAATAGTGAGAGTTTTACTTCTTCTTTTCCAATGTGGATTCCTTTTATTTCTTTTTGTGCTCTGATTGCTGTGGCCAAAACTTCCAAAACTATGTTGAATAGTAATGGTGAAAGTGGGCACCCTTGTCTTGTTCCTGACTTTAGAGGAAATGCTTTCAATTTTTCACCATTGAGGATAATGTTCGCTGTGGGTTTGTCATATATAGCTTTTATTATGTTGAGGTATGTTCCTTCTATTCCTGCTTTCTGGAGAGTTTTTATCATAAATGGGTGTTGAATTTTGTCAAAGGCTTTCTCTGCATCTTTTGAGATAATCATATGGTTTTTGTTTTTCAATTTGTTAATGTGGTGTATTACATTGATTGATTTGCGGATATTGAAGAATCCTTGCATCCCTGGGATAAAGCCCACTTAGTCATGGTGTATGATCTTTTTAATGTGTTGTTGGATTCTGATTGCTAGAATTTTGTTAAGGATTTTTGCATCTATGTTCATCAGTGACACTGGCCTGTAGTTTTCTTTTTTTGTGGGATCTTTGTCAGGTTTTGGTATTAGGGTGATGGTGGCCTCATAGAATGAGTTTGGAAGTTTACCTTCCTCTGCAATTTTCTGGAAGTGTTTGAGCAGGATAGGTGTTAGCTCTTCTCTAAATTTTTGGTAGAATTCAGCTGTGAAGCCGTCTGGACCTGGGCTTTTGTTTGCTGGAAGATTTTTTATTACAGTTTCAATTTCCGTGCTTGTGATGGGTTTTTTAAGGTTTTCTATTTCTTCCTGGTCGAGTTGTGGAAAGTTGTACTTTTCTAAGAATTTGTCCATTTCTTCCTCGTTGTCCATTTTATTGGCATATAATTGTTGATAATAGTCTCTTATGATCCTTTGTATTTCTGTGTTGTCTGTTGTGATCTCTCCATTTTCGTTTCTAATTTTATTGATTTGATTTTTCTCCCCTTGTTTCTTGATGAGTCTGGCTAATGGTTTGTCAATTTTATTTATCCTTTCAAAGAACCAGCTTTTGGCTTTGTTGATTTTTGCTATGGTCTCTTTTCTTTCTTTTGCATTTATTTCTGCTCTAATTTTTAAGATTTCTTTCCTTCTACTAACCCTGGGGTTCTTCATTTCTTCCTTTTCTAGTTGCTTTAGGTGTAGAGTTAGGTTATTTATTTGACTTTTTTCTTGTTTCTTGAGGTGTGCCTGTATTGCTATGAACTTTCCCCTTAGGACTGCTTTTACTGTGTCCCACAGGTTTTGGGTTGTTGTGTTTTCATTTTCAATCGTTTCTATGCAAATTTTGATTTCTTTTTTGATTTCTTCTGTGATTTGTTGGTTATTCAGCAGCGTGTTGTTCAGCCTCCATATGTTGGAATTTTTAATAGTTTTTCTCCTGTAATTGAGATCTAATCTTACTGCATTGTGGTCAGAAAAGATGCTTGGAATGATTTCTATTTTTTTGAATTTACCAAGGCTAGCTTTATGGCCCAGGATGTGATCTACCCTGGAGAAGGTTCCATGTGCGCTTGAGAAAAAGGTGAAATTCATTGTTTTGGGATGAAATGTCCTATAGGTATCAATTAGGTCTAACTGGTCTATTGTGTCATTTAAAGTTTGTGTTTCCTTGTTAATTTTCTGTTTAGTTGATCTATCCATAGGTGTGAGTGGGGTATTAAAGTCTCCCACTATTATTGTGTTATTGTTAATTTCTCCTTTCATACTTGTTAGCATTTGTCTTACATTCTGCGGTGCTCCTGTGTTGGGTGCATATATATTTATAATTGTTATATCTTCTTCTTGGATTGATCCTTTGATCATTATGTAGTGGCCTTCTTTGTCTCTTTTCACAACCTTTGTTTTAAAGTCTATTTTATCTGATATGAGTATTGCTACTCCTGCTTTCTTTTGGTCCCTATTTGCATGGAAAATCTTTTTCCAGCCCTTCACTTTCAGTCTGTATGTGTCCCCTGTTTTGAGGTGGGTCTCTTGTAGACAACATATGTAGGGGTCTTGTTTTTGTATCCATTCAGCCAGTCTTTGTCTTTTGTTGGGGCATTCAACCCATTTACGTTTAAGGTAATTACTGATAAGTATGGTCCTGTTGCCATTTACTTTATTGTTTTGGGTTCAAATTTATACACCATTTTTGTGTTTCCTGTCTAGAGAATATCCTTTAGTATTTGTTGTAGAGATGGTTTGGTGGTGCAGAATTCTCTCAGCTTTTGCTTGTCTGAGAAGCTTTTGATTTCTCCTTCATACTTGAATGAAATCCTTGCTGGGTACAATAATTTGGGCTGTAGGTTATTTTCTTTCATCATTTTAAGTATGTCTTGCCATTCCCTTCTGGCTTGAAGAGTTTCTATTGAAAGATCAGCTGTTATCCTTATGGGAATTCCCTTGTGTGTTATTTGTTGTTTTTCCCTTGCTGCTTTTAATATTTGTTCTTTGTGTTTGATCTTTGTTAATTTGATTAATATGTGTCTTGGGGTGTTTTGCCTTGGGTTTATCCTGTTTGCGACTCTCTGGGTTTCTTGGACTTGGGTGATTATTTCCTTCCCCAGTTTAGGGAAGTTTTCAACTATTATCTCCTCAAGTATTTTCTCATGGTCTTTCTTTTTGTCTTCTTCTTCTGGAACCCCTATGATTTGAATGTTGTAGCTTTTAATATTGTCCTGGAGGTCTCTGAGATTGTCCTCATTTCTTTTAATTCGTTTTTCTTTTATTCTCTCTGATTCATTTATTTCTACCATTCTATCTTCTAATTCACTAATCCTATCTTCTGCCTCTGTTATTCTACTATTTGTTGCCTCCAGAGTGTTTTTAATTTCATTTATTGCATTATTCATTATATATTGACTCTTTTTTATTTCTTCTAGGTCCTTGTTAAACCTTTCTTGCATCTTCTCAATCCTTGTCTCCACGCTATTTATCTGTGATTCCATTTTAATTTCAAGATTTTGGATCAATTTCACTATCATTATTCGGAATTCTTTATCAGGTAGATTCCCTATCTCTTCCTCTTTTGTTTGGTTTGGTGGGCATTTATCCTGTTCCTTTATCTGCTGGCTGTTCCTCTGTCTCTTCATCTTGTTTAAATTGCTGAGTTTGGGGTGTCCTTTCTGTATTCTGGCAGTTTGTGGAGTTCCCTTTATTGTGGCTTTTTCTCACTGTGTGTGGGTTTGTACAGGTGGCTTGTCAAGGTTTCCTGGTTAGGGAAGCTTGTGTCGGTGTTCTGATGGGTGGAGCTGTATTTCTTCTCTTTGTTCAGTCGCGCTGTGGGGAGGGAGGGAGGGATGCTGCAAACAAATAACACTGGCGTGCGCTCGCAGTGCCTCAGCCACACTGGGTCTGCCCCCGCTCATGGCACGTGTAGCCTCCCTGCCCACACTGCTCGGGCTCTAGGTTGTTCCTCCGGGAACAATCCGAGGCTGGCCCTGGGCTGCATGTACCTCCCACGTCCAAGCCGCTCAGGTTCAGGCGCTCGGGCAGTCCTCAGAGGCGCAGACTCAGCTGGGCCTGAGTTTTGTGCTCTTCCCAGGTCCGAGCAGCTCAAGTGATGAGGTGTTTGGCGAGCGCCAATGCTGCGACTTATCGCCTCCCCGCCACTCGGTTATCTGGGTATAAAACCGGCGCACCTTCTCAGGCAGATGTTAACCGTCCAGACCCCCAAGAAGTTTTAGTTAGCAAAGAAGCCAGCTTACAGTTTTATAGATAATGTCTCTCTGGGGCTGTGATTGCCCCCTTCCGGCTCTGGCTGCCTGTCACTGGAGGGGGAAGGTCTGCAGCCAGCTATCTCTGTTCAGTTCTTTGTTCCCTGCGCGGGCCTGGCGGTGTCTTAGGTTGGGGCTGGCTTTTTGCGTGGTAGATATCCCACAGTCTGGTTTGCTAGCCCAGATTATTTCGCTCAGATAGTGCTCAGGGTATTCAGGCCAGATTCTTACTCTAAGCGATGCAGCCCGCGCTGCGCCTCCCTGCCCAGCCCCCGCTTGCTAATGGTGCGTGCAGGCGTCTGCGCTGCTTCTCTGCTGGGGGAGTTACTGTAGGACTCGCAATCTTCGAGTTTTAATTGTTTATTTATTTTTTCTCCCCGTTATGTTGCCCTCTGTGCTTCCAAAGCTCGGCACAGATTCGGCAGTGAGAAGGTTTCCTGGTGTTTGGAAACTTCTCTCTTTTTAAGACTCCCTTCCCTGGACGGAACTCCGTCCCTCCCTCTTTTGTCTCTTTTTTTGTCTTTTATATTTTTTCCTACCTCCTTTCGAAGAGTTGGATTACTTTTCTGGGTGCCTGATGTCCTCTGCCGGCATACAGAAGTTGTTTTGTGGAATTTACTCGACGTTTAAATGCTCTTTTGATGAATTTGTGGGGGAGAAAGTGTTCTCCCCGTCCTACTCCTCCATCATCTTAGACTAGTCTCCAATATTTTAAAGTAATTAGGCCCCAATTAATATAAATGAAATTTAAAAATATATATATATACTTTAAAAAAAGCCTGCTGGGTTTCTCCAGTGATCCTGTGGGTTTAGAATTTCCCTGCCAATGCAGGGGACGTGGGTTCGATCCTTGGTCTGAAGATATGGCACATGCTACCAAAGTAGATAACCCTTTTTGCCCCAACTACCTAATCTGGGCGTCCTAGGGCTTCTGTTTGCAATAGAAGGGAGTACCATGAGACACTAGCTAACTGCAATGAAGAGTAGTCCCCAACTACTGTAACTTGAGAAACTTTGTGCACAGCAATGAAGAAAGTGCAGCCATAAATAAATAAATAATTTCTAAAAAATATAAATAAATTCTAGATTTTTAAATTTCTTTCATATAATATGAATTTTCTGTATTTCATTGAATATCCAGATGTTGGATTGACTGCTTGAAATATGGAATTCCTATCTTTCAAATATTAAAATCAAGGGTACTATTCCTAAATGAAATATAAATTCTCTATATTTCACATATAAGAATTTTGGTGTAGATTTTCCTATATGAGTCTCTAAATTTCACATAGGAAAACATAGGTGTCAGTTCTATTTGAAAGTTGCTATTCTCTACAATTCACTTTTGAAATTCAGGATGATTATGCTTCCTACTGCACATGTGGAATTCCTTAATTTTGTATGAAAATTTGAATGTAGATTTTCATAGATAAACAGTGCAAATTTCTGCATTTCAAATTTTTACCACTGAAGCTATCATGGAACTTTAATAGTTTAGGAAACCATCCAAGATTTTCTAAAATTACCACCCAAAAGAGATGCCCTTTTCATGATAGCTGACTGTGATGTAAAACAGGAAGTCAGGAGATACATGGGTAACAGGCAAGTTTGGACTTGGGTATAAAATGATGCAGAACAAAGGCTAAATGCAGTTTTTCAAATACAAAGGTTAAACATAGAAAGACGACAGTGTTCCTGGTCTCCAAAATCATTGGGGACAGTGATTACAGCCACGAAAATAGGACACTCTAGCTCCACGGAAGAAAACCTATGATAAACCTAGATACAATGTGCTGAGAAGCAGAGACATCATTTTGTTGACAAAGGTCCGTTTAGGCAAAGCTGGTTTTTCCTTCCCCCCACCCCCAGGCAAAGCTAGTTTTTCCTCCCCCCGCCCCCTCAGGGGATATGTATGGATGTCCATCTTGTGTGAGCCTACAAAGCATGGCTTAGTTCCACTGAGTTAGACAAGCTGGGGTTCATGTGATAGATTGGTTAAGTTTCTGCGATGGTGGTTTCAGTGTTTCTGCCCCCTAATGCCCTCTCTCAGCACCTACCATCTTACTGGGATTTCTCTTACCTTGGATGTGCAGTATCTCTTCACTCCTGCTACTGCAAAGTACAGCCGCTGCTCCTTACCTTGGACGTGGGATATCTCCTCCTGACTGCTGGCGGTTCCAGTGCCACAGAGCCACAGCTCGCTGCTCTAGTGAATTAGGAAAACTCAGTAATGGCCACAGGAATGGAATGTCAGTTTGCATTCCAATCCCAAAGAGAGGTAATGCCAAAGAATACTCAAACTACAACACAATTGCCTTCATCTCATGCACTAGTAAAGTAATACTCAAAATTCTCCAAGGTAGGCTTCAACAATATGTGAACTGTGAACTTCCAGATGTTCAAGCTGGTTTTGGAAAAGACAGAGGAACTAGAGATTAAATCGCAAACATCTGCTGGATCTCTGAAAAAGCAAGAGAGTTTCAGAAAAACATCAATTTCTGCTTTATTGACTATGCCAAAGACTTTGACTCTATGGATCACAACAAACTGAAAAATTCTACAAGAAATGGGAGTATCAGACCACCTGGGCTGTCTCTTGATAAATCTGGATTCAGGTCAGTAAGAAACAGTTAGAACAAGGCATAGAAGAGCAGGCTGGTTCAAATAGGAAATGGAGTAGGTCAAGGCTGTATTGTCACCCTGCTTATTTAATTTATATGCATAATACATCATGAGAAACACTGGGTTGTATGAAGTACAAGCTGGAATCAAGCTTGCGCCAAGAAATATCAATAAATATAAACATGCAGATGACATCACCCTTATGACAGAAAAAACGGAAGATCTAAAAGTCTCTTGATGAAAGTGAAAAAGAGAGAAAAAATGACTTAAAATTCAACATTCAGAAAACTAAGATCATGGTATCTGGTCCCATCACTTCATGCCAAATAGATAGGGAAACAATGTTAGACCTTATTTATTTTATTGGTGGATGGTGGGTCCAAATCACTGCAGATGGTGACTGTATCCATGAAATTAAAAGATGCTTCCTCTTTGAAAGAAAATTTATGAGCAACCTACACTGTCTATTAAAAAGCAGAGACATTACTTTGCCAACAAATGTCTGTCTAGTCAAGGCTACTGTTTCTCCAGTAGTCATATATGAATGTGACAGTTGGACTATATAGAAAGCTGAGAAGAATAAATGATGCTTTTGAACTGTGATTTTGGAGAAGACTCTTGAGAAACCCTTGGACTGCAGGAGATCCAATCATTCCATCTTAAGGAGTGCAGTCCCTGGATGTTCATTTGAAAAACTGCTGTTGAAGCTGAAATTCCAATACTTTGCCCAACTGATAAGAAGAGCTGACTCATGGGAAAAGACCCTGATGCTGGGAAAGATTGAGGGAAGGAGGACAAGGGGATGACAGAGGATGAAATGGTTGGATGGCATAGCAGACTCAATGGGCATGAGTTTGTGTAGACTCTGGGAGTTGGTGATGGACAGGGAGACCTGGACTCCTGTGGTCCATGTGGTCACAAAGAGTTGGATATGATTGCGAGAATGAACTGAACTGATCTGAGCCGATGTATGGATGTGAGAGTTCGACTATAAAGAAGCCTGAGTATCAAAACTGAGGTTTGAACCCTGTCCTGAAGGCAACTACTGAGAGTCCCTTGAACAGCAGGCGTTCAACCCAGTCAATCCTAAAAGAAACTAACTGTAAATGTTCATTGGAAGGTCTGATGCTGAAGCTCAAGCTCCAATATTTTGGCTAAAGGACTCATGAGAAAAGACTGCCACTCTAACTTGTCATGAAACATTATTGGCTCTAATGTGGGAAAGACTGAGTGAAGGAGAAGAAGGCAACAGAAGTTGAGTTGCTTGGACGTCCATCCTGGAATCTCTTGACTCAACAAAGGTGAGTCTGAGCAAAGTGTTGGAAACAGGGAAGGGTTGGGAAGGCTGCAGTGATGCTGTCCACGGTGTTACAGTGTTGGAACTGGCCAGTCAACTGAAAACCAGCAAAAACTCTGTCTCATATATGTCAATCAGGAGGAGATTTTTGTACCTGAAATATGGAATTTTCTATATCCCCTTAGGAAAATTAAATGCTTCTTTATGAATTATGGATATCTCTCCATTTCATTTATGAAAGTCTGGGTGGATATTTCACTTCTTAATCTATGAGAGATTCAATTATTCAGGAAGCAAATTTTAATACAACGATGTTTACATGTAATACAGAGTATTGTACATTTCAAATGTGAAAATGAGGGTATACACGTCCTTATGGGACATGCCATTAGAAAATCTGGGTGTCCATTTGCCTATATTAAAGATGAAATTCTCCGTATTTCCAGGACCAAAAACTGAGCACAGTTTTTGTTACATGAAATATGCAATTGTTTCTATTTCCCTTTTGAAAATATAGCTTTGAACTTTGCAGTATGATAGATGAAATCTGTGGAATTCATGCACTAAAAGGTGGGTCCTTGATAATTTAACATGAATTATGGAATGCACATTATTTCATGTACAAAAATCAAGGCACATACTTTCTTGCATGAAATATGGTATTCTCAACTGAATGTTAAAGTTTAATACCAAACAAAATTCTGTAAAATAATTGTCCATCAGTTAAAAATATATACTAACAAAGTTGCTTAAAACATAGTATTCCTTATATTTTTTATTTCACCATCTAGATGTAGATGTTTCTAACTGAAATAGGAAATTCTCTATATCTCATGTATGTAAATCTGCAAGCAGGGTCTCCAATATGCGGTAGTGAATTCTCTATATTTGACGTAAGAAAAACTGCTGAGGAATCTTGGACATGGCAAAGTCGGATTTTTGTTCCTTTCACATGTGGAAACCAGGCCACAATTTGTCTTATAAGATATGAACTGTACATATTTCAGATATGAAAATTTGAATGAAGCAATTTTACATGAAATATACATTTAGTCAAAGCCTTTGTTTATCCAGAAGTCATGTATGGAGGTGAGAGATGAACTATAATGTAAGGTGAGCAGGAAAATTAATGCTTTTGAACTGTGGTGTTGGAGAAGGCTCTTGAGAGTCTCTTGGATGGCTAGGAGAAATCCAACCAGTCCATCCTAAAGGACATCAATCCTGAATATTCTTTGCAAGGACTGGGGCTAAAGGTGAAACTCCAATACTTTGGTCACACGATGTGAAGAACTGACACATTGGAAAGGATCATGATGCTGGGAAAGGTTCAAGGCAGGAGGAGGAGGGACAACACAGGATGAGAAGATTGGATGGAATCACTGAATCAATGGATATGAGACTGAGTAAACTTAGTGAGATGGTGACCAACAGGGATTCCTGGCAAGCTCCAGTTTATGTGGAGCTTGTTCAAATCAACAAAGATTTGAACATGATTGAGCCACAAAACTGAACCAAACATGGCCCTGTCCATCAGAACAAGAATCAGATTCCCCCTCAGTTAGTCTTTCCCATAAGGAAGTTTCCACAAGCCTCTTATTCTTATTCATCAGAGGGTAAAGAGAATGAAAATCATAATCACAGAAAACTATCCAAACTGATCACATGGTCCATAGCCTTGTCTAACGGACGGGTCATGGTGAAGCGTTCTGACAAAACGAGGTCCTTGGAGAAGGAAATGGAAAACCTCTTCAGTATCCCTGCTTTGAGAAAGCCGTTAGCAGGATGCTATGGCAAAATATACCATACAGAAAGAAGAACTCCCAAGGGTGGCAGGTGCCTGATATGCTACAGGAGATCAGTTGAGAAGAAACTACAGAAAGAAAATTCTTGTTCCATGAAGACATGGAACCAGAGAAAAAACAGCTCCCAGTTGTAGATATGACTGGTGATGGAATGAAGTCCGATGCTATAAGGAGTAATGCTGCCATATAACCCAGCAATCCCACTGCTGTGCATACACACTGAGGAAACCAGAATTGAAAGAGCCACGTGTACCCCAATGTTCATCACAGCACTGTTTCTAATAGCCAGGACATGGAAGCAACCTAGATGACCATCAGCAGATGAATGGGTAAGAAAGCTGTGGTACAAATACACAATGGAGTATTACTCAGCCATTAAAAAGAATTCATTTGAATCAGTTCTAATGAGGTGGATGGAACTGGAGCCTATTATACAGAGTGACATAAGCCAGACAGAAAAACTCCAATACAATATACTAATGCATATATATGGAACTTAGAAAGATGGTAATGATAACCCTGTATGTGAGAGAGCAAAAGAGACACAAATGTGTAGAACAGTTTTTTGGGCCCTGTGGGAGAGGGAGGGGGCGGATGATTTGGGAGAATGGCATTGAAACATATATAATATCATATAAGAAAAGAACTGCCAGTCAAGGTTCGATGCAGGATGCAGGATACATGAAGCTTGGGGCTGGAGTACTGGGATGACCCAGAGGGACGGTATGGGGAGGGAGGTGGGAGGGGGATTCAGGATGGGGAACATGTGTACACCCGTGGCGGATTCATGTTGATGTATGGCAAAACCAGTACAATATTGTCAAGTAATTAGCCTCTAATTAAAATAAATATATTTAAATTTAAAAAAGAGTAATGTTGCATAGGAACCTGGAAGGTTATGTCCATGAATTACGGAGAATTGCAAGGGGTCAAACAGGGGGTGCCAAGAGTGAGCATCAACATTTTAGGAATCAATGAATTAAAATGGACTGGAATGGGTGAATTTGACTCAAATGACCACTAAGTCTACTACTGTGGGCATGAAGCTCTTAGAAAAAATGGAGTAGTGGCCATAGTCAACAAAGAGTCTGAAATGTAGTACTTGGAGGCAATCTCAAAAATGATAGAATGATCCCTGTTCATTTTCAAAACAAACAATATTACAGTCATCTAGTTCTATGCCACTATAAGTAATAGTAATGTTGAAGGAAATGAAGTAATAGCTTTTTCTATGAAGACCTACAAGAACTTATAGAACATACATGCATAAAATATGTCCTTTTCATCACAGGGGAATGGAATTCAAAATAGGAAGTCAAGAGACACCAGGAGTAGCACGCAAATATGGCCCTGGACGACAAAATGAAACCACTGAAAAGAAATAGAGTTTTGCCTAGGGAACACACGGCTCATACAAAGCACTCACTTTCAGGAACACCAGAGAAGACTCTACACAAGGACATTACCAGATGCTCATACTGAAATCAGATTGATTCTTTTATTTGTGGCCAAACATGGAGTAACTATATACACTCAGCAAAACAAGACTGGGATCTATTGTAGCTCAGATCATGATCTCCTTGTTGCCAATTTCAGGCTTAAATTGAAAAAAAGTGGGGAAACCACTAGAATTTTCAGGTAGAATCTAAATCATAACCCTTTTGATTACACAGTGAAAGTGACAAATAGATTCAAGAGATTAGATCTGATAGAAAGGGTTTCTGAGTAACTATGGACAGAGGTTTGTGAAAGTGTACAAAAGGCAGTGATCAAGACCATCCTCAAGAAAAAAAAAAAAAAAACTGCAAAAAGCCAAAATGGGTGTCTGAATATACCTTACAAGTTACTGAGAAAAGAAGAGAAGCGAAAGCAAAGGAGAAAGACAAAGATATATCCATGTGAATGCAGAATTACAAAGAAGAGGAAGGAGAGATAAGAAAGCTGACTTTAGTGAAGAATGCAAAGAAACAGAGGAAAATAATGTAATGGCAAAGACAAGATATGTTCAAGAAAATTAGAGATACCACGGGAACATTCCATGCAAAGATGGTCGAAATAAAGAACAGAAGTGGTACTGACTTAACAGAAGCAGAATGTATCAAGAAGAGGTGTAAATAATACACAGAAGAACTATACAAAAAGGATCTTCAATATCCAGATATCCACGATGATCGCTCACCTAGAGCCAGGCATCTTGGAATGTGAAATCAAGCCATCCTTATGAATCATCACTATGGAGAAAACTAGTGGAGCTGATGGAATTCCAGTAGACCTATTTCACAGACTAACCGATGATTCTATGAAAGTGCTACATTCAATATGCCAGGACATTTGAAAAACTCACCAGTTGAAACAGGACTGGAAAATATCTGTTTTCGGTCCAATCCTAAAGAAAGGCATTACCAAAGAATGTCCACTATCACACATTTTCCCCCATGTCAAATGGGAGAGAAGTAATGCTCAAAATTCTCCAATCTGGGCTTCAGCAGTTCCTGAACAATGAGCTTCCACATGTTCTAGCTGAATTTAGAAAAGTGTGAGGAACAAAAGATCAAATTGCCAACAACCATGGGGTCATCAAAAAGGTAAGATATAAAAAAAAAGACCTGTTTCATTCTTTATACAGAAGCCTTTGACTGAGGGGATCAGAAAAAATTGTTAAATACATGCAAAGTGCTGGGAAAACCGACCACCTGACCTGCCTCCTGAGAAATCTGTATCCAGGTGAAGAAGCAACAGGCTATGGAGCAACAGGGTGCTTTCAAATAAGGAAAGGATTATACCAAGGCTGTATATTGTCACCCTGCTTATTTAATTTCAATGCAATGTGCAACATGAGAAATGCCAGGCTGTATGAAGCACAGGCTTTAAATAATACTGCTGGGAGAAATATCAATAAACTCAGAGAAGTAGACGACATCAGCCTTATGGCAGAAAATGAAGAAGAACTAAAGAGCTTCTTGATGAAAATGAAAGAGAAGAGTGAAAAATCTGGCTTAAAATCTCAATATTCAAAGAACTAAGATCATGACTTCTGATACAATCACTGATTAGTAAAGGGATGGAGAAACAATGGAAAGAGCAAAAGACATTATTTTGGTGGGTCCAAAATTGCTTCAGATGTTGACTTCATCATGAAATTAAAACATCCTCCTTGGAAGAAAGCTATGACCAAACTAGACAGCATACTGAAAAGCAGAGACATTGCTTTGCCAACAAAGGCTCACATAGTCAAAGATACGGCTTTTCTAGCAGTCATGTATGGATGTGAGATTTGGAGTCTAAAGATAGCTGAAGGTGGAAGAATCGATGCTTTTAATCTGTGCTTTTGGTGGAGATTCTTAAGGGTCTCTTGGCCTTAAGGTGGCTAAAGGAAATCGTTTCTGATTATTCATTGGAAGGACTGATTTTGAAGGTGAAACTCCAATAATTTGGCCACCTGATTCAAATAAATGACGCATTTGAAAAGACCCTGACGCTTGGAAAGATTGAAGGCAGGAGAAGAAGAGGATGACAGAAGATGAGGTGGTTGGATGGAATCACCTACTCGATGGACACGAGTTTGGGTATGCTCAAGGAATTGTTGATGGACAGGGAAGCATGGCGTGCTGCAGTCCGTGGGGTCGCAGAGTTGGACAAGATCCAGAAACTGAACTGAACTAAACACAAATGTAGAATCACCTATATTTTTACATGCCAATATAACGATGCTGGATTTACCACCTGATATATTGCATTTCTTTTTCACTTCATGAAAATATGGAAGCTGTTCTTCTTACATGAAAGGTGGAATTCTCTCCACCTCATGCATGAAAATCTGGGCGGTGGTTCTCTACCATTCAATGTGGACATATGTATATTTCACATATGAAAACCATGGCACTGAAGATTTGAATCTTTGATCTGAAGATAAGAAGAACCCGTATGAAATTTCAATTCTATTTCACAAATGAAAATCTGGACACCACTGTTTCTTCATAGAGAGTGTTTGCATTTCTCAAACATATATCAAAACAAAGAGTTTGTTTGATGAAATATGTAATGTCCTGTATCAGCTGTATCACAACTTAGGTGCAAATTTTCCATCTAGAATTTTGGACTTCTACGGGACAAAGTCAAGTGGAACTCAAAAGCCTCTTGATGAAAGTGAAAGAGGAGAGTGAAAATGTTGCCTTAAAGCTCAACATTCAGAAAACTAAAACCATAGCATCTGGCCCCATCAGTTCATGGGAAATAGATGGGGAAACAGTGGAAACAGTGTCAGACTTTATTTTGAGGGGCTCCAAAATCACTGTAGATGGTGATTTCAGCCATGAAATTAAAAGACGCTTACTCCTTGGAAGAAAAGTTATGACCAACCTAGATAGCATATTGAAAAGCAGAGACATTACTTTGTCAACAAAGTTCCATCTAGTCAAGGCTATGGTTTTTCCAGTAGTCATGTACGGATGTCAGAGTTGGACTGTGAAGAAAGCTGAGTCCTGAAGAATTGATGCTTTTGAACTGTGGTGTTGGAGAAGACTCTTGAGAGTGCCTTGGACTGCAAGGAGATCCAACCAGTCCATTCAAAAGGAGATCAGTCCTGTTTACTTTGGAAGGAACGATGCTAAAGCTGAAACCCCAGTGCTTTGCCTACCTCTTGTGAAGAGTTGGTTGACTCATTGGAAAAGACTCTTATGCTGGGAGGGATTGAGGGCTGGAGGATAAGGGGAAGACAGAGGATGAGATGGCTGGATGGCATCACCCACTCAATGGACTTGAGTTTGAGTGAACTCCAGGAGTTGGTGATGGACAGGGAGGCGTGGCGTGCTGCAATTCATGGGGTCACAAAGAGTCAGACACAACTGAGCGACTGAACTGAACTGAACTGATATAGTATTTGAGATCAGAATGGAGATTTTACCATAAAAACCTGGAAATCTTATATTTCATACAAAGAACGGGTTCTGCAGCTACAGAAACACCTATGTTTCCTGTTTACCTGTTTCCTGTGTCTTGAATATTAATTTGTGTCTGTATATGTGAGATTGTTGAATCTTTTCTCTATATTTTTCTGCGTGGTTGTGTGTTCTTCCACAGTTGATGAAGAGATGAAGCTGACAGATCACAAGATGTGTAAGAAGAAGAAGGATCTCTCTTCATTTCCAAGACAAACCATTCAACAGCACAGTAAACCAAGTCTGTGTCCTGACCAGTTATGCTGAAGTAGCTGAAGTGGAACATTTGTATGAAGACTTGAAAGACCATCTAGAACTAACATCCAAAAAAAGACATCATTTTCCCCATAGAGGAATGGAATGCAAATGTAGAAAATCAAGAGATACCTGGAATAACAGACAAATTTGGCATTGGAGTGCAAAAGGAATCCAGTCAAAGTCTAACAGAGTTCTGCCAAGAGACCACACAACATATAGCACGCACCCTGGTCCACCAACACAAGAGAAGACTCTACTCATGGATTCACCGTAAGTTCAGGACTGACATCACATTGCAGCCAAAATGGAGAAGCAATATGTAGTCAGCAAAACCAGGATGGTGACCTGACTATGGCTCAAATCATGAATTCCTTATTGCCAAATTCAGACTTAAAATTTTAAAGTAGAGAAAAACATTAGACTATTCAGGTATAACCTACGTCAAATCCCTTAAGAAAGGCTTCCTCAGTGATCAATGCAAAGACATAGAGAAAAATAATAGAATGGGTATGACTTGAAGTCTCTCTAAAAAATTAGAGATACCGAGGAAATATTTCATGCAAAGTTGGTCAAAATAAAAGACAGAAACTTCACGGACCTAATGGAAGCAGAAGATATTAAGAAGAGGTGGCAAGAATACACAGATCAGATCAGTCGCTCAGTCGTGTCCCCATGAATCACAGCACCCCATGCATGCCAGGACTCCCTGTCCATACCAAATCCCGGAGTTCACTCAGACTCACGTCCATCGAGTCAGTAACGCCATCCAGCCATCTCATCCTCTGTCGTCCCCTTCTTCTCCTGCCCCCAATCCCTCCCAGCATCAGAGTCTTTTCCAATGAGTCAACTCTTCACATGAGGTGCCCAGAGTACTGGAGTTTCAGCTTTAGCATCATTCCTTCCAAAGAAATCCCAGGGCTGATCTTCAGAATGGACTGGTTGGATCTCCTTGCAGTCCTAGGGACTCTCAAGAGTCTTCTCCAACACCACAGTTCAAAAGCATCAATTCTTCAGCGCTCACAGAAGAACTGCACAAAGAAAGTACTCATGAACCAGATAGCCAAAATGACCACGCACCTAGAGCCAGACATCTTAGAATGTGAAGTCAAGGAGTCCTTATGAAGCATCCTTATGAACAACGCTTGTGGAATTGATGGAATTCTACTTGAGTTATTTCATAGCTATGGGAATGCTTCATTCAATATGCCAGCAAATTTGGAAAACTCAACAGTGGACACAGAACTGGGAAAGTTCATCCAATTCCATAGACAGGCAATTCCAAAAACTGTTCACACAACCATACAATTGTCCTCATCTAAAACGGAAGCAAAGTAATGTTCAAAATTCTCCAAGCCAGGCTTCAACAGTACATGAACCATGAAATCCTCGATGTTCAAGCTGGATTTAATAAAGGCAGAGGAACTAATAATCAAATATCCAACATGTGTGGGGTTATCAAAATGACAAGAGAGCTCCAAAGGTGGGGAAAATCTATTTCTTCTTCATTGTTTATACCAAAGCTTTTGACTGTGTGGATCAAAACAAACTGGAAAATTCTTAAAGTGATAGGAATACCGGATCACCTTACCTGCCTCCAGGAAATCTGTTTCAGCTCAAGAAGCAACAGTTAGAACTGAATGTAAAACAACTGAATGCTTCCCAAAAGGAAAAGGGTATGACAAGGCTGCATACTGTCACCCTGCTTATTTAAATTGTATGTAATGTTCACTTCAATAGTTCAGTGGTGTCCAACTCTTTGTGACCCCATGAACCACAGCATGCCAGGCCTCCTTGTCCGTGACCAGCTCCTTGAGTTTACCCACTCATGTCAATTGTGTTGGAGATGCTATCTAACCATCTCATCCTCTGCCATCCCTTTATCTTCCTGCCCTCAATATTTTGAAGTATCAGAAGCTTTTCCATGAGTCAATTGTTTGCATCAGGTGGCCAAAGTATTTCAGTTTCAGCTTCAACATCAATCCTTCCAATGAAAGCCCAGGACTGATCTTCTTTAGGATGTACTCATTGGACCTCCTTGCAGTCCAAGGCACTTTCAAGACTCTCCTCTAACATCACATTTCAAAAGTATCAATTCTTGGTTCTTAACTTTCTTTATAGTCCAAATAACACACCCATACATGACTACAGGAAAAACCATAGCCTTGACTAGACAGACCTTTGTTGGCAAACTAATGTTTCTGCTTTTTAATATGTTGTCTAGGTTGGTGATAACTTTCCTTCCAAGGAGTAAGCATTTTTAATTTAATGGCTTCAATCATCATCTGAAGTGATTTGGAGACGCACCACCAAAAATAAATAAATAAATAAAAATTAAAATAATGTCAGGCACTCTTTCCACCATTTCCCATTCTATTTGGCATGAAGTGATGGGGCCAGAGTCCATGATCTTAGTTTTTGTAAATGCTGGCATTTAAGCCAAATTGTTCACTCTCCTCATTACTTTAATCAAGAAGCTCTTTAGTTGTTCGTCACTTTCTGCCCTATGTGTGGTGTTGTCTTCGTATCTGACATTATTGATATTCCTTCCAGCAATCTTGCTTCCAGCTTGTGTTTCTTTCAGCCTAGCTTTTCTCATGATGTACTCTACATTTAAGTTAAATAAGTAGGGTGACAATATACAGCCTTGGCATACTCCTTTTCCTATTTGGAACCAAAATGCTGTTCCATCTCCAGCTCCAGCTGTTGCTTCCAGACCTGCATACAAGTTTCTTAGGAGTCAGGTCAGGTGGTCTGGTATTCCCATCTCTTTCAGAATTTTCCATAGTTTATTGTGATCCACACAGTCAAAGGCTTTGGCATAGTCAAACAAGCAGAAATAGATATTTTTCTGGAACTCTCTTGCTTTTTTGATGAAAGTAGCTGCTGCTGCTGCTGCTGTTAAATCACTTCAGTCGTGTCTGACTCTGTGTGACCACATAGACGGCAGCCCACCAGGCTCCCCCATCGCTGGGATTCTCCAGGAAAGAACACTGGAGTGGTTTGCCATTTCCTTCTCCAATACCTGAAAGTGAAAAATGAAGTCGCTCAGTCGTGTCTGACCCTCGGTGGCCCCATGGACTGCAGCCTTCCAGGCTCCTCCATCCATGGGATTTTCCAGGCAGGAATACTGTGGTGGGGGTGCCATTGCCTTGATGTTGGCAATTTGATGTCTGGTTCGTCTGCCTTTTCTAAAACCACTTTAAACATCTAGGACTTCATGGTCACACATATCGAACTCTGGCTTCGAGAATTTTGAGCATTATTTACTAGTGTGTGAGGTGAGCGCAATTGTGCGATAGTTTGAGCATTCTTTGGCATTGGCTTTCTTTGGGATTGGAATGAAAGCTGACTGTTTCCAGTCCTGTGACCACCGCTGAGTTTTCCAAATTTGCTAACATATTGAGTGCAAAACTTTCACAGCATCATCTTTTAGGATTTCTCATAGCTGAACTGGAATTCCATCACCTCCACTGGCTTTGTTAATAGTGATGTTTCCTAAGGCCCACTTGACTTCTCATTCCAGGATGTCTGGCTCTAGGTGAGACTAAGTGATAACACCATTGTGATTATCTAGGTCATGAAAATGTTTTTTGTATAGTTCTTCTGTGTATTCTTGAGACCTCTTAATATCTTCTGCTTCTGATAGGTCCATACCATTTCTGTTCTTTATTGAGGCCATTTTGGCAAGAAATGTTCCCTTGGTATGTCTAATTTTTTGAATAGACTCTAGTCTTTCCCATTCTATTGTTCTCCTCTATTTCTTTGCATTGATTGCTAAGGAAGACTTTCTAACACTCCATGATATTCTTTGTAACTCTGCATTCAAATAGATAAATCTTTCCTTTTCTCCTTTGCTTTTGTCTTGTCTTCTTTAACAGTTCTTTGTAAGGCCTTCTCAGACAGCCGCTTTGCTTTTTTTTTTTCTCCCCTTTTTCTTTGTGCTGGGGATGGTCTTGATTTCTGTTCCCTGTACAATGTCACAAACCTCCGTCCATAGTTCTTATGTCGTGTACAACATGCTAAATGCCAGGCTTGAAGAAGCACAAGCATGAATCAAGAATGCTGGGAGAAATATCAACAGCCTCAGATACTTAGACGAAATCACTCTTATGGCAAAAAGTGAAGAAATGTAAAGAAGCTCTTGATGAAAATGAAAAAGAGTGAAAAATGTGGTTTAATACTCAACATTCAAAAAGTAAGATCATGATAACTGGTCTCATCATTGCTTAGCAAATGGATGGAGAAACAATGAAAATACCAAAAGACTTTATTTTGGGGGGCTCCAAAATTATTGGAGATTGTGACTGCAGCCATGAAATTAAACGGTACTTACTGTTTGGATGAAAAGCCGGGAACTACCTAGACAACATATTCAAAAACAGAGACATTGTTTGCCAGCAAAGGTCCACCTGGTCAAAGCTATGGTTTTTCCAGAGGTCATGACTGGAAAGACAGCTGAGCATGGAGGAATTGATGCTTTTATTTATTTTTTTTTTTTCAGTGAACAAGGCCCACACTTTATTTTCCAAAGTAGTTTTTATACCTTAAGTTATGCATAGAGGATAATGGGGGAAAGGGTAGAGTCATACAGTAAGCCAGGCTTTCTTCCTGCAAACTTATCATATGCAAAAGTTTAGGTGATTTGCATCATCTTCTGGCCCAGAGGACTGTTAACATTTTAAGATCATTTCTTCAGAAAACTTATTTTTCTCTGAAGGTGATTAGTCAGGTGCCACCATCCAAAAGCATTAGATAAAGTTGCATTCCTATAGGGTAAAGGTGTGGTTTGCTACAACAAGAAAAATAATTAACTCAAGGGTCCAAGGTTACAAACATTAAAGCTACTACTTACACCAATTATATTAATAAATACACTGCCAGGGACACAGCAGGTAAGGGATATGGAAACTTAGCAACAAACATTGGCCTAACAAGTGAAAAACCCTTCACCAATACAAATTCTTTCTTTCTTTTTTTTCCTTTTTTTGAAAATTTTTTTTATTTTTTAAACTTTACATAATTGTATTAGTTTTGCCAAATATCAAAATGAATCTGCCACAGGTATACATGTGTTCCCCATCCTGAACCCTCCTCCCTCCCCATACCATCCCTCTGGGTCATCCCAGTGCACCAGCCCCAAGCATCCAGTATCGTGCATCGAAGCTGGACTGGCAACTCGTTTCATATGAAAGGAATTGATGCTTTTAAAATGTGGTGTTGGTGAAGACTCTTGAGAGTCACTTCCACTGCAAGGATGTTAAAGTAAATCAGTCCTGAATATACATTGGAAGCACTAATCCTGAAGCTGAAACTTCAATAGTCTGGCCCTTGATGTGAAGAATGGACTCATTGGACAAGACCCTGATGCTGGGAATCATTGAAGGCAATAAGAGAAGAGGACGACAGAGGATTAGATGGTTAGATGGCATCATCAACTTGACGGACATGAGTTTACAGAGGTTCTGGGTGTTGGTGATAGACACGGACACGTGACATGCTGCAGTCCATGGGGTCATTAAAGTTGAACACGACTGAGAGACTGAACTGAACTGATCTCAAATGTAGAAGTACCTATATTTTTACATGCAAATATAGTGATGCTTGTTTTCCTCCATGATATATCACAGTTTTTATCTCACTTTATGAAAATCTTGAACCTCTTTTTCTTATGTGAAATTTGGACTTGTCCATCCTTCATATCTATCTAGATGGTGGTTTTCTACCATTAAATGTGAAGTTCTGGATATTTCACATAGGACAATCTTGGCAGTGGTTTCTGAAGATATGGAAAACCCTTATGAAAATGGAATTATCTCTATTGTACAAATGAAAATCTGGGCACCCCTTTTTTTAAGTGAAGTAAAGAGTTTGCTGTATTTCTAATAATATATACCAAAACAAAGGATTGATTCCATGAAGTGGGGAATGGTTTGAATGTACTGCATGAAAACCTAGGTGCTAAGTCTCCATCATGGAACTTGGACTTCTCTATACTTCATATTTCAGCTTAGAATGGAGATTTTCCTATAAGAAAATGGAAATAGCTGTATTTCATATGAAGCACTGGAAACATCTATATTCACTGTTTGCTTATGTTTCCACGTGCCTTAAACATTTGTGTGCCTACCCACATGAGTTTGTTGCCCACGTTTGTGTGATTTTCTGTGTGGATTGTGTCCAACCACAGCTGACAGAAATGAATGTTACAGACCGTGAGATATGGAGCAAGCAGAAGGCTGCACCAGGCATCCACAGAGTGTGGGAGACTGGCCCATGCATCTCTGAGGTCGTCCTGTTCAAGACAGGAATGAGGAAAGAATGGCCAGTGACAACACAGAACAGTGTGTTCACAAATTTGGATTTACATCAAGAGACATAAAGAAGCTCACAGTGTCTGCTGTGTTGATGTGTGTGTGTACATAAAATGTATGTGGAAGGCTTGAGGACTCATCCAGTGTAAATCCAGTGGTGTGGGGCTTTTAAAGCATAACCTGTGGACCTTTCAGTCTATGATAACTGGGCTGGCCTGTCAAAATGGTGGATATGGCTATAACTGGATCTAAGTCTGTGAAGAGGTGAAGGTCCTTCAGAAAAGAGTAGAGACTGGAAGGAGGAGGAACAGAAAGATAAGATACTGCACTGGAGAAGTTTTCAATATTAGAGGAAGGCTCTGGGATAGTGCTGCCTTGGGTCAGCCCATCAAAAAGCACATTCTCTCTTTACACGTCACAAATAATATCATCATGTGAGACAAATGACATGATAAGGTAGGATTCTTCATTGTGAAAAGACAGACATCCTAGAAGAGAGGAGGTGACCTGCGCTCTGTCCATGGGCTTCTAGCCTATCTGACAGTGCAGAAAGGTGAAGAAATTTCAGAGGTGGGATGTAGACATTTTGCCCTTTGCCGGTTTGTGCCCAAGAGTAAGTGAGGATGGCAAAGTAGAAGGGTGTGAATTCATCTTTTCCTGTGAGAGATCCAAAATTACAGCTTTCTGCTGAATGATCATTGACAGGAGAATGTTGGGTCCCACCAAAAAGAAAAACAACAACAACAACAACAACAACAATAAAAAGACATGTCCAAGGCAAAGGAAAAGACCCAACAAGATTGTAGAAGGGGTGAATTTCCATTTAAAATCAATACTTACCAGCCACACTGAGAGTGCTCAATAAAATATTTTGTGCACCTATACCCAAGGAACGCACAAAGACAGAGTCAGAACTGCTTTTGAGTGATTGAGTGTCTCTTGCAGAAGCATGGGTCAGCAATGGCCTAACATGGAAGAGAGGCTCTGTCTGCTACAGACCTTGTTCATGCAGTTTGTGATATAAGCCCTCTCAGAGGAGGTAACCTTTCAACCCACCAAAAAGTGGCCTAGTGCACAATCCACAAATTGCAGGATAATTATTCTAAAGAATTTCTTGTACAGGTAAGGAAGTTTTAGGACCACTAGAGATTTCTCAACCTGCGGATCTGGCAAAGGGATTGAGAACCCTCAGGGAATTTGACTTTGGAGGCCAGTTGATTTAATTATAGAACTTCCACAGGACTGAAACAGACTGTTGGAGGGCACAAACAAAACCTTGTGTCCACCAGGAGCCAAGAGTAAGGGCAGTGTCCCCACAAAAGACTGAGTCAGACTTGCTTGTGAGTGTCTAGGAGTCTCCAGCAGAGGCATGGTCCAAGAATGGGATGCAGCAGGGTGGTGGGCATTGAATACAAGAGTGCCTGCTCAAGTCCTTTTGAAGAAGGTCCTGATTACTTTCATTACTCATACCATAATTAGGCCTGAACAGGGCCTAGGTTCACTCACAGTCTGTCTCTCCCATCAGGAAGTTTCCACAAGCCTTCTTACCCTTATCCATCAGAGGGCAGACAGAATGAAAACCACAATCGCGGAAAACTAACCAAATTGATCAAATGGATCACAGCCTTGTCTACCTCAATGAAACTATGAGACATGCCATGTAGGGCCACCCAGGATGGATTGGACATGGTGGAGAATTCTGGCAAAATGTGGTTCATTGGAGAAGGGAAATGGAAAAGCACTTCAGTATTCTTGCTTTGAAAACCCCATGAACAATATGATAAGCCAAAAAGATAGGACACTGAAAGGTAAACTCTCCAGGTTTGTCGGTGTCCTCTATGCTTCTGGAAATCACTAAAAAAGAAGAGATGGAGCCAAAGGAAAAACAACACATAATTGTGGATATGACTATGGATAAAAGTACAGTTTGATGCTGTAATGAACGATATTTCATAGGAACCTAGAATGCTAGGTCTACGAAGGAAGGTAAATTGGAGTGGTCAAACAGAAGATGACATGTGTGAACATCAGACTTTCAGGATTCAATGAATTAAAATTCACTGCAATTGACGAATATAATTCAGAGGAGCACTCAAAAGCCCGACAGTTTATACAAATGCACATTTATATAAACACAGGCATTGAGATAAAGCCTCATATTCCTCTTAATTATTTCAGAGTAGAAAGTGAAACTATGAAGGTGAAGATGTAAATTTAATATTGAAATAAGAGAAATGTAGGAATTTGTTGGCATCACCAACGTAAATTTTAATCTACAATATCCTGCATGATCAGGTTCCTACTTGGGAGATCAGTTGTAATTAGTAATTATATGAAAGAAATTATATGTAATTATATGAAATATGGCTGTTGAGTTGACCTTGAAAGAGAAGTAGTAAATGCATCAGTATTGTTTGCACTGGGAACCATGCCTCCCAGTTGCAGTTTAGGGGAAATATCTTCATGGGCTGACATATTGCTGTATCTAACTGTAAAGGTACAAGGCTGATCATCAGTCAAAATCATGTATCTGCAAAAGAGATATGATGTGGTACTGAGAAACAGAAATAGTCATAGTAACAAAATTCTCCCTGTGACCATTTGCTTGATTGTAGTTGCTCTGTGAATGCTGATGTAAAAAGATCAACAGATTTTAAACATCAGTTTGATCTATCACACTTTGCTCTTTCAGTCTAACTGACATTGATGATGAAGAAAAAAATCACTTTGAGTTGGGACACTTGCACTAGCAACTATGTGGCTTATAGAAGAATTTCGTATGAAAGACACACTTAGAATTGTGAAGGCTGAAAATACACACTCTCCTCTAGTTTCGGGAAGAATCCAGGAGATATGATCATCCACATTACTCCTTCCTTTAGCATGCTTCATCTTGTAATCTCAAACTAATGAAGGTACTGGAGAGATATTTTTAGTGCCAACTCTTATTTCCATTCTTAGTAAAACTTGGGGATAGTATCGCTTAACATTTGGATTATGAGATAACTTCAACTAAAACCAAAGAAGAACATTATTAGTGACCTTTCAAAACAAGGTAAAATAGAGAAACAGCCAGACTCAAAATATCGTTCCTTTAAACATACAAAGATAATAGCCTCAAATAATACACCTCCACTAATAGTTTTAAATATTTAAATATTTGAATTATTTCCTCATGTAACAATATATTATATATCCACACCATATATCCTTTAAGTGCTTCAGGATTTCTCTCTGGTTCCAAGTTGCTAGGGGAACTTAAAACTTAAATTTGTTACACTTAAAATGTCTTAATATCCAGCTCTTCTCAACTTGAGAAGAATAGAAAAATATTTCAGCAGCATATTATCTCAATTTTAAAGTCAGTTTTAGCTACCTTTGTTAACACAGTTAAACTGTCACTATATTTTAAAAATATATATTTCCTATAATAATTGAAATTTATGGAGTGCCTTACTCAAAACAGAGACTTCTTTTTCTCCTGCCAGACTGTCAGCTAGTGAAGCAGATCTTTGAAAAAGCCATCACATTTTACAGGTGCTTGGAGTTTTGGAACCCTGGTGGTGTCAGTTTTTCTGAGAAACCAGCAATCACAGGCAGAAATGATATGGCGCTAATGCGATCATCTTCTAGCTTGTTGTGGCAGAAGCATGGGTGGTAGTTCTGGCTAGTCTTTTCTATCATCTGATAGTAGGTCTTAGTATGTGGCAAGAGGGGAAAATTCAATACTCTCACCACCTCGCTGGGTGACTTGAGCCCTAAGGTCCTGCTTCTTTGTCAGTTTGGGAATTTTCAAAAGCCATTCCTTTCTACACACCTTGTCATCACAGATCCAACATTCCATCTCCACATAGTCAAAAACCAACCCTCCCAGGTTGGCTTTCTAACCTCATGTTTCATCTTCCAGGCCCTATGCACACTACTTGACCTGCATTGCAGTTTGGGGGATGCAGGACCACACAACACATTCTCTATTTGATTCTCACTCTAGACAAACTAAATGTCATCATCTTCTTCACCTTGCTTCCTTTCAGTCAAAAGAAATTTAAGTTTAGTGAGGTGACTTATCTGAATCCTCAATCTATTCCTTGCTTCTCCAAATCCTAACCCAGGACACATATTTGTTTCTATTTGTCTCTTCCTCCTTCTCCCATCTTCCCTCTGTTCTTCCCAGTTATGTCTACTTTTCATATAGTCTCTCTTAAGCAAGATCGTCTGCTAATATTCATTTGATGCTCTGGAGGAACTGTTGCCTTTATAGAAGGGTTATTTGTGATGCTTCCATGGAGAGAGTTGCACTCAATGTGCTCTTTTACTTTCTGTCAAATCAGAAGTTTTGATTTCCTTTCTAGGCAAACTAGGTAATTCTTTTAGACATGCTGGTGAAACAACAAATTTGCTTGACATAAATTAATCTGTCTGATGGGAGGCTACATACATACTCACATAATTGGTACTTCACTAACATGAACATTCCAATAAGCACATTTATTTTTCCTAAAATTTCTGCTAATGAGAAATTCTCATCAACATGAGGAAACATAGTTCTTTTCCAGATAAGTGATGGTACAGGAATTTTTCTCAAAATCAGTCATTTCCTGAAAATATCTAGCTATTTATCAAAATGTCCTGACGTTTTCCCAGAGCACAGATTCATTCTGTCCTGGAAACTTAGTTGTTTTACAGAGGTGTCAAAGGCCAGAGACTGGCATGATAATAATTTAATTCTTGTATAAGAAGGTGGCAAATGCCCAGGAACGTAAAAATATGTAGATGATAGCTTGAAAAAGAGAGACTGAGGAAAAAAAAAAAAAAAATATATATATATATAAAAGAGAACAGGCAGGTATAGTTAGTCGTACTCATGTAATATTAATAGGTAAACCTTAAATTGAGTTTGGATCATAGAAAAAAGCAAGGGGGCTTCATAAAGTCATCTACATCTACTTTATTACCTCTTACTGGCTTAGACTGTGTGTGAAAATGAGGTCATTCAGTCGTGTCTGACTCTTTGTGACCCCATGGACTGTAGCCTACCATTTCCTTCTCCTGGGAATCTTCCAAACCCAGGTACCAAACTGGTTCTGCCCCATTGCAGGCAGATGCTTTATCATCTGATACACCAGGGAAGACCTTTGACTGTGAGGGTCACAACAAATTGTGGGAAATTCTTAAGGAGATAAGAATACCAGACTACTGTCCCTGTTTCCACGGAAGGCTGGAGGCAAGTCAAGACACAGGAGTTGGAATTGGACAAAGAACAATGAACTGGTACAAAATAGGGAAGGAAATGCTGTGCTATGCTAAGTCACTTCAGTCGTGTCCGACTCTATGTGACCCCATAGACGGCAGCCCACCAGGCTTCCCCTTCCCTGGGATTCTCCAGGCAAGAACACTGGAGTGGGTTGCCACTTCCTTCTCCAGGAAATGGAGAAGGAAATACATCAAGGCTATATATTTTCATCCAGCTTATTTGACTTATGTGCAGAGTACTTCATGGAAAGTAACTTGCTGAAAGAATCTGAAGTGGGAAACAAAATTACTGTGAGAAGTATGAATAACCTTAGTTTTAAGATGACAACATATAAATGGCTGAAAAACACTAGGAACTAAAGGTGAAAGGAGAAATTGAAAAAGCTGAATTAAAACTCAATACAAAAACAGACACAAAACATAAGATCATGGAATTTGGCCCCATCATTTTGAGATATTTTAATGAGATACAATTGAATTAGTGACAGGTTTCACTTTCTTGATCTCTGATATGACTGCGTGATGTGACTGAAGCCATGAAACAAAAAGGCACTTGCCCATTGGATGAAAAGCTATGACCAATCTCAAAACCATATTACAAAGCTGAGAGATTATTGAAAAAGGCCTGAATGGTCAAAGTTGATTTTCAGGAGTAATGTATGGAGGAGTGAGCAGGAACACAAGAACTGACTGCCAAAATATAGATGCTTTACAACAGGAGGGCTAGAGAAGACATGTTGAGAATGGAGTTCAAACTAATAAAGTGTGAAGGAAATGATTTCAGATTATTCTCAGAAGGACTGATGCTGCACATGAAGAGCCAATATATCAGCCTCTTGAAGCCAAGAGCAAAATCACTGGGAAGAAACTGATGCTGGGAAAGATTGAGCACAGGAGAAGAAGGAAACGACAGAGGGTGAGATGGCTGAAAAGCATTGTTGACTCAAAGGTCATGGGTTTGAATACAACTCTGGGAGATTTGAATGGCAGGTGAGCCCTGGGTTCTTGCTGTACATGGAGTCACAAGAGTCTGACAAGTCTGAGTGACTGAACAACATCAAAAAGTTAGAACTGGCAATGCTTGGGACATGGTTCAGATTGCATGTTAAGTCTGTCATTGTAATTGGAATGATAAGTGAGATTTGGGACATTTAGAAAGAACACAGCTCTTGTCAGTTTCCTTGTTTTCCTCCCTCATATTGTACTTCCCACAATGTCTTTTTAAAGCTTCCCAGAGAAGGAGAACACCGGCGGTGTCATATGATATCCTGAGATGGAAACCTTATCCCACCTGCCACTTGGATCTATAAGCTTGGCCTTAGGCAGAAGCAGACATTGTCTGTAAATACCTGGTAGAGCTGTCCATCTTCTGATGTGTTAACAGGAATGGTATGTGATCTTAAGGGTTATCTCTAAGTTAAGCACACTTATAGCTTCTCAATCAACCTCTCTTATCCTGGGAGAAGCATCTTTGAGTTGTTTATCCTAGTTGCCCTTAGGAATGCTTACAAGGGGTTCCATTACTGAGCATGGAAGTATGTAGGAGACTGGATCCATTTTTGACTTTTACGCTTGGCTTCTGTGTAAATAGACCATTCCTCTTAATGTCAGTTTTTGACTTCAGATAAAGGTTGAGGATTGTGGAAATGTGTGAATGCGTGTGAATGTCCCATAAAACTGAGGACATGGAGTACACAGTTTTCCTCTTTGAATCAGATCTCAAGGCTTCTGGCTTAATAGATTTGTACTATCAGTGCATCTCAAATATTCATAAAATGTTTATATGATGACTGCCACACAGATTTGAAGCTGGAACTCCTGTATTGTCATCATCTTAGTAGTGTAGTTGGGCTTGGACATTTAAGGTATTATGTAAGAAGTATGTGGGCTATGTTATAACTTCCTTCTATTTTAACTGTCTGTCAGATACTCTTGGGAAGGGGGAAATCAATGTCGACCATGTGGGAATAGAATTATAGATTTCATCCTTAGGTTCTTTGATGCCTAAGAGTATTCTTTGTTATTGGTGAGTGTCCAGCCTCCTGTAGGAAGGTAGTATCCTATTATAGGAAGGCCTGGTTGAAACTTCAGGCATCTACTGAGCCTTCTCTGGTACTGCCATATTAGCAGGTTTGTGTTTTGTTATTGCCAGACATAATAAACATCTAAGGTCCCATTAAATTTTTGCTAGGTGATTGGGAGAGTACCATAGTTTGTACAAAAGTTAGGATGGAGTAGCTTGGTTATTACTGAAATGCTTTCAACTTCTGAAACTCAGCCAGTTGTCTTGAGCTTTTTGGCATTTATTATTATTATTATGTTTATTTTTTACTTTACAATATTGTATTGGTTTTGCCATACATCAACATGTGTCTGCCAAGGGTGTACATGTGTTCCCCATCCTGAACCCTCCTTCTAGTTCCCTCCCCATACCATCCCAGTGGTCATCCCAGTGCACCAGCCCCAAGCTTCCTGTATCCTGCATCAAACCTGGACTGGCAATTCATTTCTTATATGATATTATACATGTTTCAATTTGAATCCATTCTAATGAGGTGGATGAAACTGGAGCCTATTATACAGAGTGAATTAAGCCAGAAAGAAGGACACCAACACAGTATGCTTCTAAGTCACTTCAGTCATGTCCGACTCTGTGTGACCCCATAGACAGCAGCCCACCAGGCTCCGCCATCCCTGAGATTCTTCAGGCAAGAATTCTGGAGTGGATTGCCATTTCCTTCTCCAATGCATGAAGGTGAAAAGTGAAAGTGAAGTCTCTCCATCGTGTCTACTTCTTAGAGATCCCATAAACTACAGCCTACCAGGCTCCTCCCTCCATGGGATTTTCCAGGCAAGAGTACTGGAGTAGGGTGCCATTGCCTTCTCCACAGTATACTAAGGCATATATATGGAATTTAGAAAGATGGTAATGACAACCCTGTATGTGAGACAGGAAAAGAGACACAAATGTATAGAACAGTCTTTTGGACTCTGTGGGAGACGGAGGGGAGGGATGATTTGAGTGGGCATTTTAATTTGTGCCTCTTTATATTTTTGAATTAGCCATTTCTTCAGCCGAAATCTCTAACATAAAAGTCCAAAGGAGAACCTAGACATACACTCACAAACACATTTTTAATCTGATGTGCACACACACACACAAGCACAGTCTCAGTCTTATATACTCAAAACACAATTATGAAAGGAAAATAAAACCAAAGGACTCACAGAAGGAAACCTACGAACTGCACAGAGTTCTCTGATATTTGTTTTTAGGCTTAAGGTTGGAAGTTATTTTGTAGTTGAATGATTTCAGTCTAGTGACATTTTAAGTCAGAATGCTTTGCTATACATAACGTTGTTCTGGATCCCATGGGATCTTAGAATATTTTGCATGTAAAACTTCTGTGATTTGCTAAAATGAAAATAATGCAGGGTAACAATGTGGAAGTCATTTTGACCTCGTTAGGCCCTGCAGTTACAATTTTGCTTGTTATATTTTAAGCATCCAATTTCATCCTCTAACCTTCTCCATCCAATATTTCTACTTTTTGCCTCAATTTGCCGTATTTACCTCACTTACATTTTTGTTTTTACTTTTACAATTTTCAGTTCAGTTCAGTTCAGTTAAGTCTCTCAGTCATGTCCGATTCTGCAACCCCATAAATCGCAGCAGGCCAGGACTCCCTGTCCATCACCAACTTCCAGAACTCATTCAAACTCACATCCATCGAGTTGGTGATGCCATCCAGCCATCTCATCCTCTGTCGTTCCCTTTTCCTCCTGCCCTAAATCCCTCCCAGCATCAGAGTCTTTTCCAATGAGTCAACCCTTCCCATGAGGTGGCTAAAGTACTGGAGTTTCAGCGTTAGCATCATTCCTTCCAAAGAACACACAGGGCTGATCTCTTTTAGGATGGACTGGTTGGATCTCCTTGCAGTCCAAGGGACTCTCAAGAGTCTTCTCCAACACCACAGTTCAAAAACATCAATTCTTTGGCTCTCAGCTTTCTTCACAGTCCAGCTCTCATTTCCATACATGGCCACTGGAAAAACCATAGCCTTGACTAGATGGACTTTTGTTGGCAAAGTAATGTCTCTATTTTTCAACATGCTCTCTGGGTTGGTCCAAACTTTCCTTCCAAAGAGTAAGTGTCTTTTAATTTCATGACTGCAGTCACCATCTGCAGTGATTTTGGAGCCCCCAAAAATAAAGTCTGACACTGTTTCCACTGAAACCGTTTCCATTGTTTTACAATGAAAGTCTGAATCTGTTTCCATTGTTTTACAATTTTAGGCACCAATTATAAGGTAAATGCATAAAGGAAAGAAAATTTGAATTCATGTACAATGTTTCCCTAATGTATTGAGCTATTTTCTTTATTCTTTTGAGAATTAAAGGCACCAATATGTTGAAGCCATCTGGGAATTGATCATCAAGGTAAAGGATCATTTACCAGGCTTCTTTTGATCAGACAATTGAAGTACAGTTTACTAATATGCTCTCATGAAGGAACAAAAACAGCAGCTTTTCAACATGATATGTTGAATATCCTTATCCATGCCTCTTCCAAGTTATGACAGAGGATGACATGAATTAATCCTGTTCTTTTTGAGAAGGACCTGCTACTCAAAGCAGAGCATGAAAAGAAGATAAAAGGGACTGAGAAGGATTAGTCAGTACAAGGCAATGAAATGGAAGATGGAATTGCCTTTAAGGTGATATTGTACAAAGCATGCAAATTTGACTACATAGTAAGACACCTGAAATTTAAAACAAGGCTATTGGACTTTGGTCTTGAAATGATTACTAAGGACACCAATTTCAGTAACTCTTACAATGGCTCCAAAATGCTCACCTCTCTAAAGCATAGTATGCTCTCTTACATTTAGCAAAACATTTCAGTGAAAGAAAAAGAGTGTGATTTTTCTACCACTCCCTTAACTACACAGATATTCGACAGATTTCACTGTCCGTTAGCTGCAAGAATGAGAACGTTGAACTTAACTTGGTGTTGTCCTATGGGGGTTACCATACCAAAACAGGGACATGACTTGATGTTCCCACTGCCATCTGAAGGAATGACCACAAATTTGAGATTGCCAATATTTCTAGGTAGTCTTCATGACAGTGTGGATAGTCCAACAAGCAGGGACTCTGTTCAGAGTATTTCAAACTGAAATATATTTAGGATCCACCATTGATTTTGATCCTTGCTTACTCCATGACTTTTCTAGATTATTAAAATAAATGATTCCTTTTCTTCTCCTCCCACCCCTTTGGATACATGTCTCTGTAACTACTACTGCATTTTAGGGAACTGTGGCCTGAAACAACATGCTTAGAATGGGTTATTGTAGACTGTAAATTTCATAAAAGCAGCAATCATTTTATAATTTGAATTCCCACATTTAACATTCATGTAAATACAATAAATAGGTATCAACTTGTAATAATTTCTCAGCAAATAGGAAAGGTGAATTATGATAAGTGCACGTTATAGGATGCTGTTAAGTAATGTGTAGAGCATTGATTGGTTATTACATTTCTTTATTGATAATTTAGTAAGTGCTTAAAATGTGTCATTTGCAGGCTCTAAGTTTCACCTGATGTGAAAGATACATTAAAAAATGAGAGTAGACATAAAACACATTGAAGACATGATATCTGCGCTCACCTTGGTAGGAGGGCAAACAGAAGTTCCTTCCAACCCCAAGAAAGAATTGAGGCAAAAATTTGAGAAGGGTCTTAGCATGACTGAAAATAGTTTGTGTGACTGTAGCTCCAGAAAAGAAAGATAATGAAATTACTAAGGAAAATATATCATGTCTTCAAAGAACTTGTTGACCATGCTGATGTGCTGCAAACACCATCAGGAATGTATCTGTGTCTGTGGGGACAGATAAGCAACATTGAAACATGTCTTAGGAAATATAGAGTGGATCTTGGTGTCAGGAAATAAAGGCATGCCTTAAGGACAGTAGAGCAGAAATAACCCTACAGCATACCACCTGTAAACTATATATCTTGTGCTTACCATGGGACAATCACTGATTATGTCATGTTATCTTTGGTACACAGTCATGGTATAATGGTGATCATGATTTTGGACATGCTACACTGTCTATATTTCAAGGATGAAATGACTTTCTATAATGAAGAAAATCTGCTGTCTAACCTTTTAAGACTCTACCAGTAACTAATAGAATATAAGGTAACTGTGAACACACTAAGGTACATCCTGTGTATTTCCATTTTTCTGATTTTATTTGCATCTCTTCCTTCACCCATGCCATCCTAATTGAGCCACCCATTCATTTCAGCAGGGATGATTTCAGAAATCACTTTACATCCATTATCTATTTTCCCTTGGTTCTCTCTCTCTCTTTTTTTTTTTTTTGCTTACAAACATTAGATCAGGTGTCATTTACCTAGGATGCATAACAAATTTTGTCTTGAACTGTAGAGTTTATAAAACCGTGCAGTAAAATAGCCAGCCATTTGAACTAAAGCATAATTTTACTCTTCATTGTTTGAAAATAGAAAATGAAACTATGAAGATGAATATGTAAATTTATTGTTGAAATGCAAGAATTTTAGGTATTTGTTGACATCTCCCAATATAAAGTTCAATCTTCTTTAGGCTCCATAATCTGACACTTATTTGATAGGTCAGTTTTAATTAGCATAGTTTTCATCTGATGATGATTGTTGATCAGTTGACTTGAAAGAGAGGAGGCAGATGTATAAGCGATCATTGACATTGAGGACCATGAGTTGCCTGTCTCTTGCAGGATAGGAAAAGGGCTGTCATGTGCTGACATATTGCTATATGTGACTGGAAATTTAGAAGATTCCACCATCAGTCTGGAATAACTGCTTTGTAATGGAGACACAATGTGGTTTTGAGAAGCAGATGTAGTTGTAGTAGCGAAGTCCTCAACGTGGCCATTTACCTGAGTGTAGCTGCTATGTGAGTGCCAATTAAAAATGCTCAGTGTTTTAAAAACAGCAGGTTGATCTACTACAATCTGGTCTGTTTGTCTAAGTGATATTGGTGATGGGGAAGGTAAGTCACATGGACTTACAGCGCTTGTATTAGCAAATATCTGGCTGCTATGAGGCTTTGGTATGTATGGCACATTTAAAGTTCTGGAGGCTGAAAATGCACTCTCTCCACTCGTTTCTCGAAGAAAGTCAGAGTTATGATCATCTTTGTTGACGCTTGCTTTAACATACGTCTTGTTATCTTGAACTAATGAAGATATTAGAGACACATTGTTAATTCCAAGTCTTCTTTGCATTCTTACTAAAAGTTGGGGATGGCCTGTTTGGAATTTGATTTATAGTAGGTTTGTAACTAAAATCAAAGAAAAACTTATTTAGTTTCTTTATAAACCAAGGTAAAACTGACAATCAAAGCTAAGCTATAAAAAATTATTCCTTTAATGACACCAATTAAATAGCATCAAATAAAACACCTCCATTAGTAGTTTTAACAGGTAATATGTTAAAAGCAATTATGCTCAACTAAAAATATGTTGTATATATACAGTAAATACCACTTTAAGTGGCTTCAGGACTTGTATCTGGTTTAATATTGCTAGGAAAGTTTTTTAAACATCCAATATTTTAACCTCCAGCTGTTCTCAACTTCAAAACAAAACTTTTTTTAAAAAATTTACTATCTCAATTTCTTTCTTTTTTTTTTTTTTTTTACATTTCACGTGTTTCAATGCCATTCTCCCAAAACTTCCCACCCTCTCCCTCTCCCACAGAGTCCATAAGACTGCTCCATACATCAGTGTCTCTTTTGCTGTCTCGTATACAGGGTTATCATTACCATCTTTCTAAATTCCATATATATGCGTTAGTATACTGTATTTATGTTTTTCCTTCTGGCTTACTTCACTCTGTATAATAGGCTCCAGTTTCATCCACCTCATTAGAACTGACTCAGATGTATTCTTTTTAATGGCTGAGTAATACTCCATTGTGTATATGTACCACGGCTTTCTTATCCATTCATCTGCTGATGGACATCTAGGTTGCTTCCATGTCCTGGCTATTAGAAACAGTGCTGAGATGAACATTGGGGTACACGTGTCTCTTTCCCTTCTGGTTTCCTCAGTGTGTATGCCAAGCAATGGGATTGCTAGATCACAAGGCAGTTCTATTTCCCGTTTTTTTAAGGAATCTCCACACTGTTCTCCATAGTGGCTGTACTAGTTTGCATTCCCACCAACAGTGTAAGAGGGTTCCCTTTTCTCCACACCCTCTCCAGCATTTATTATTTGTAGACTTTTGGATCGCAGCCATTCTGACTGGCGTGAAATGGTACCTCATAGTGGTTTTGATTTGCAATTCTCTGATAAGGAGTGATGTTGAGCATCTTTTCACGTGTTTGTTAGCCATCTGTATGTCTTCTTTGGAAATGTCTATTTAGATCTTTGGCCCATTTTTTGATTGGGTCATTTATTTTTCTGGAATTGAGCTGTAGGAGTTGCTTGTATATTTTTGAGATTAGTTGTTTGTCGGTTACTACATTTGCTATTATTTTCTCCCATTCTGAAGGCTGTCTTTTCACCTTGCTAATAGTTTCCTTTGATGTGCAGAAGCTTTTAAGTTTAATTAGGTCCCATTTGTTTATTTTTGCTTTGATTTCCAATATTCTCGGAGGTGGGTCATAGAGGATCCTGCTGTGATGTATGTCAGAGAGTGTTTACCTATGTTCTCCTCTAGGAGTTTTATAGTTTCTGGTCTTACGTTGAGATCTTTAATCCATTTTGAGTTTATTTTTGTATATGGTGTTAGAAAGTGTTCTAGTTTCATTCTTTTACAAGTGGTTGATCAGATTTCTCAGCACCACTTGTTAAAGAGATTGTCTTTAATCCACTGTATATTCTTGCCTCCTTTATCAAAGATAAGCTGTCCATATGTGCGTGGATTTATCTCTGGGCTTTCTATTTTGTTCCATTGATCTATATTTCTGTCTTTGTGCCAGTACCATACTGTCTTGATAACTTTGGCTTTGTAGTAGAGCCTGAAGTCAGGTAGGTTGATTCCTCCAGTTCCATTTTGCTTTCTCAAGATCGCTTTGGCTATTCGAGGTTTTTTGTATTTCCATACAAATTGTGAAATTATTTGTTCTAGCTCTGTGAAGAATACTGTTGGTAGCTTGATAGGGATTGCATTGAATCTATAAATTGCTTTGGGTAGTATACTCATTTTCACTATATTGATTCATCCAATCCATGAACATGGTATATTTCTCCATCTATTAGTGTCCTCTTTGATTTCTTTCACCAGTGTTTTATAGTTTTCTATATATAGGTCTTTAGTTTCTTTAGGTAGATATATTCCTAAGTATTTTATTCTTTTCGTTGCAATGGTGAATGGAATTGTTTCCTTAATTTCTCTTTCTGTTTTCTCATTATTAGTGTATAGGAATGCAACGGATTTCTGTGTGTTGATTTTATATCCTGCAACTTTACTATAATCATTGATTAGTTCTAGTAATTTTCTGGTGGAGTCTTTAGGGTTTTCTATGTAGAGGATCATGTCATCTGCAAATAGTGAGAGTTTTACTTCTTCTTTTCCAATTTGGATTCCTTTTATTTCTTTTTGTGCTCTGATTGCTGTGGCCAAAACTTCCAAAACTATGTTGAATAGTAATGGTGAAAGTGGGCACCCTTGTCTTGTTCCTGACTTTAGAGGAAATGCTTTCAATTTTTCACCATTGAGGATAATGTTCGCTGTGGGTTTGTCATATATAGCTTTTATTATGTTGAGGTATGTTCCTTCTATTCCTGCTTTCTGGAGAGTTTTTATCATAAATGGGTATTGAATTTTGTAAAAGGCTTTCTCTGCATCTATTGAGATAATCATATGGTTTTTGTTTTTCAATTTGTTAATGTGGTGTATTACATTGATTGATTTGCGGATATTGAAGAATCCTTGCATCCCTGGGATAAAGCCCACTTGGTCATGGTGTATGATCTTTTTAATGTGTTGTTGGATTCTGATTGCTAGAATTTTGTTAAGGATTTTTGCATCTATGTTCATCAGTGATATTGGCCTGTAGTTTTCTTTTTTTGTGGGATCTTTGTCAGGTTTTGGTATTAGGGTGATGGTGGCCTCATAGAATGAGTTTGGAAGTTTACCTTCCTCTGCAATTTTCTGGAAGAGTTTGAGCAGGATAGGTGTAAGCTCTTCTCTAAATTTTTGGTAGAATTCAGCTGTGAAGCCGTCTGGACCTGGGCTTTTGTTTGCTGGAAGATTTTTTATTACAGTTTCAATTTCCATGCTTGTGATGGGTCTGTTAAGGTTTTCTATTTCTTCCTGGTCGAGTTGTGGAAAGTTGTACTTTTCTAAGAATTTGTCCATTTCTTCCTCGTTGTCCATTTTATTGGCATATAATTGTTGATAATAGTCTCTTATGATCCTTTGTATTTCTGTGTTGTCTGTTGTGATCTCTCCATTTTCATTTCTAATTTTATTGATTTGATTTTTCTCCCTTTGTTTCTTGATGAGTCTGGCTAATGGTTTGTCAATTTTATTTATCCTTTCAAAGAACCAGCTTTTGGCTTTGTTGATTTTTGCTATGGTCTCTTTTGTTTCTTTTGCATTTATTTCTGCTCTAATTTTTAAGATTTCTTTCCTTCTACTAACCCTGAGGTTCTTCATTTCTTCCTTTTCTAGTTGCTTTAGGTGTAGAGTTAGGTTATTTATTTGACTTTTTTCTTGTTTCTTGAGGTGTGCCTGTATTGCTATGAACTTTCCCCTTAGGACTGCTTTTACTGTGTCCCACAGGTTTTGGGTTGTTGTGTTTTCATTTTCAATCGTTTCTATGCAAATTTTGATTTCTTTTTTGATTTCTTCTGTGATTTGTTGGTTATTCAGCAGTGTGTTGTTCAGCCTCCATATGTTGGAATTTTTAATAGTTTTTCTCCTGTAATTGAGATCTAATCTTACTGCATTGTGGTCAGAAAAGATGCTTGGAATGATTTCTATTTTTTTGAATTTACCAAGGCTAGCTTTCTGGCCCAGGATGTGATCTATCCTGGAGAAGGTTTCATGTGCGCTTGAGAAAAAGGTGAAATTCATTGTTTTGGGATGAAATGTCCTATAGATATCAATTAGGTCTAACTGGTCTATTGTATCGTTTAAAATTTGTGTTTCCTTGTTAATTTTCTGTTTAGTTGATCTATCCATAGGTGTGAGTGGGGTATTAAAGTCTCCCACTATTATTGTGTTATTGTTAATTTCTCCTTTCATACTTGTTAGCATTTGTCTTACATACTGCGGTGCTCCCATGTTGGGTGCATATATATTTATAATTTTTATATCTTCTTCTTGGATTGATCCTTTGATCATTATGTAGTGACCTTCTTTGTCTCTTTTCACAGCCTTTGTTTTAAAGTCTATTTTATCTGATATGAGTATTGCTACTCCTGCTTTCTTTTGGTCCCTATTTGCATGGAAAATCTTTTTCCAGCCCTTCACTTTCAGTCTGTATGTGTCCCCTGTTTTGAGGTGGGTCTCCTGTAGACAACATATGTAGGGGTCTTGTTTTTGTATCCATTCAGCCAGTCTTTGTCTTTTGGTTGGGGCATTCAACCCATTTACGTTTAAGGTAATTACTGATAAGTATGATCCCGTTGCCATTTACTTTATTGTTTGGGGTTCGAATTTATACACCATTTTTGTGTTTCCTGTCTAGAGAATATCCTTTAGTATTTGTTGTAGAGATGGTTTGGTGGTGCAGAATTCTCTCAGCTTTTGCTTGTCTGAGAAGCTTTTGATTTCTCCTTCATACTTGAATGAAATCCTTGCTGGGTACAATAATTTGGGCTGTAGGTTATTTTCTTTCATCATTTTAAGTATGTCTTGCCATTCCCTCCTGGCTTGAAGAGTTTCTATTGAAAGATCAGCTGTTATCCTTATGGGATTTCCCTTGTGTGTTATTTGTTGTTTTTCCCTTGCTGCTTTTAATATTTGTTCTTTGTGTTTGATCTTTGTTAATTTGATTAATATGTGTCTTGGGGTGTTTCGCCTTGGGTTTATCCTGTTTGGGATTCTCTGGGATTCTTGGACTTGGGTGATTATTTCCTTCCCCAGTTTAGGGAAGTTTTCAACTATTATCTCCTCAAGTATTTTCTCATGGTCTTTCTTTTTGTCTTCTTCTTCTGGAACCCCTATGATTTGAATGTTGTAGTGTTTAATATTGTCCTGGAGGTCTCTGAGATTGTCCTCATTTCTTTTAATTCGTTTTTCTTTTATTCTCTCTGATTCATTTATTTCTACCATTCTATCTTCTAATTCACTAATCCTATCTTCTGCCTCTGTTATTCTACTATTTGTTGCCTCCAGAGTGTTTTTAATTTCATTTATTGCATTATTCATTATATATTGACTCTTTTTTATTTCTTCTAGGTCCTTGTTAAACCTTTCTTGCATCTTCTCAATCCTTGTCTCCACGCTATTTATCTGTGATTCCACTTTAATTTCAAGATTTTGGATCAATTTCACTATCATTATTCGGAATTCTTTATCAGGTAGATTCCCTATCTCTTCCTCTTTTGTTTGGTTTGGTGGGCATTTATCCTGTTCCTTTATCTGCTGGCTATTCCTCTGTCTCTTCATCTTGTTTAAATTGCTGAGTTTGGGGTGTCCTTTCTGTATTCTGGCAGTTTGTGGAGTTCTCTTTATTGTGGCTTTTCCTCACTGTGTGTGGGTGTGTACAGGTGGTTTGTCAAGGATTCCTGGTTAGGGAAGCTTGTGTCGGTGTTCTGATGGGTGGAGCTGTATTTCTTCTCTTTGTTCAGTCGCGCTGTGGGGAGGGAGGGAGGGATGCTGCAAACAAATAACACTGGCGTGCGCTCGCAGTGCCTCAGCCACACTGAGTTAGCCCCCGCTCACGGCGCGTGTAGCCTCCCTGCCCACACTGCTCGGGCTCTAGGTTGTTCCTCCGGGAACAATCCGAGGCTGGCCCTGGGCTGCATGTACCTCCCACGTCCAAGCCGCTCAGGTTCAGGCACTCGGGTAGTCCTCAGAGGCGCAGACTCAGTTGGGCCTGAGTTTTGTGCTCTTCCCAGGTCCGAGCAGCTCAAGTGATGAGGTGTTTGGCGAGCACCAATGCTGCGACTTATCGCCTCCCCGCCACTCGGTTATCTGGGTGTAAAACCGGCGCACCTTCTCAGGCAGATGTTAACCGTCCAGACCCCCAAGAAGTTTTAGTTAGCAAAGAAGCCTGCTTACAGTTTTATAGATAATGTCTCTCTGGGGCTGCGATTGCCCCCTTCCTGCTCTGGCTGCCTGTCACCGGAGGGGGAAGGTCTGCAGCCAGCTATCTCTGTTCAATTCTTTGTTCCGTGCACGGGCCTGGCGGTGTCTTAAGTTGGGGCTGGCTTTTCGCGTAGTAGATATCCCACAGTCTGGTTTGCTAGCCCAGATTATTTCGCTCAGATAGTGCTCAGGGTATTCAGGCCAGATTCTTACTCTAAGCGATGCAGCCAGCGCTGCACCTCCCTGCCCAGCCCCCACTTGCTAATGGCGCGTGCAGGCGTCTACGCTGCTTCTCCGCTGGGGGAGTTACCATAGGACTCGCAATCTTCGAGTTTTAATTGTTTATTCATTTTTTCTTCCTGTTATGTTGCCCTCTGTGCTTCCAAAGCTCGGCACAGATTCGGCAGTGAGAAGGTTTCCTGGTGTTTGGAAACTTCTCTCTTTTTAAGACTCCCTTCCCGGGACGGAACTCCGTCCCTCCCTCTTTTGTCTCTTTTTTTGTCTTTTATATTTTTTCCTACCTCCTTTCGAAGAGTTGGATTGCTTTTCTGGGTGCCTGATGTCCTCTGCCGGCATTCAGAAGTTGTTTTGTGGAATGTACTCGACGTTTAAATGCTCTTTTCATGAATTTGTGGGGGAGAAAGTGTTCTCCCTGTCCTACTCCTCCGCCATCTTGGCTCCTCCTCCCTATCTCAATTTCAAATTCGTTTTAGCTACATATGTGAACATGCTTTCTAGGTCACATGATTTAATCTTATGTATTGCTAATAAGTGAAATTTTTGGAATACTTTGCTCAAAAGAGAGATGTTTTCTTCCAGAAAGTCCGCTTGTGAAGCAGATCTTTGAAAAGTTTGTTGCTTTTTATTAAAGCCATAAAGGTTAAGCTGTCAAACTAAACTTTTCATACTGTTGGTTTCAAATATTCTGAAAGGCTCCTTTCTTTTCAAGACCTTTTTAAAATGTTCTTCACTGATCACTGTACATACACCACTCTCATCCTACCTAATAGATTCCAGCTGATAATTTGCAACTATACTCCAAAGTTTTGTGGAAATGTGAAAGAAAATCATTCAGCTCATCTGTTTCAGAGACAGAATTTGTGTAGCATAGCCTTTTTATCACAAGATCCTCAGACAAAGCCTGAAAAGCATATTCTTCAGTCATAGATCTCAAAACTGAGTCCCTAGTAAGTGTATAATCATACAAAGAAGATCTAACCGAGGTTTCTGAACCAGTTGATTCATCCTTAGGAGTCCCATCTTGAATTTCTGAAGAAATATGTGCCATCTCAAAGAAAGTCTTTCTTCAGATATTATTCTCATTTGTCTGATTTTACACACTGCAACTTCAAATGCTGCTTGGCTGGCCTACAGACCTCTCTAGACCATCACAGAGGTCCTCAAAGTCACCTAGCAATTGAAGGGTAACTGTGACATCACAAAGTCACTGGTCTTCGAGCAATTGAAGGATAATGTTCAACCAGTGCTTACTTCAGCATCAACTTAAAATACACACTGCTTACAGAAATACTAACCAAAGCCATGAAGGTTGCAAAACCTCATTCCTAAAGAATTTTTACACAGAAAAATCATATCAATAAATCTACTTGAAATCTGAACTAAAAGCAATTTATCATCCTTCTAGACACACATTCTTAATATTCATTACTGTTACGCATGCAAACTTGGATCTACTCGCTACTGTGAAGTAAAATCAATCAACTGACTGAGTTACAGTGAAAGCATGTGTTTATTGTAGGACTGAGCAAGGTTTCCTAGCAGTCTTTGGTGCTTCAAAGACCCAAATTCACAAATACTTTCAGGGGAAGGATTTTAATGACTGATCACACACCTGTGATCAGTTTTGGGGCATTGTACTAATGGCCTGTTACTGAGGATATTGGGAGTCAACATCATCGACCGTCTGCTTCCAACTACTCTGTGGTCTATGTACGTACATTTCAGCCTGGTTGGAGCTTTAACATCTCTAAAACTGTTCACAGTGTATTGCTCAGAATGTTATCTATGGCCTTTGAGGAGGAACTAAAGACCTTTCTGCTACGTCTGCTACATCACCTCAGTCGTGTCCGACTCTGTGTGACCCCATAGACGGCAGCCCACCAGGCTCCCCTGTCTCTGGGATTCTCCAGGGAAGAACACTGGAATGGGTTGCCATTTCCTTCTCCAATGCATGAAAGTTAAAAGTGAAAGTATCATTACTATCTTCTGTTGCTTGATTATTTTCCTTAATTTCTGGCTTTTCTAGCTTCTCTGATTAAAATTACTCTTGGAAAATGAGGAGGTCTACAGGCTTCCCAGCTCTTGAACTGTTTGAGTCAGCAACAACTTTGGCTATTTCCTGTTGACCTGGTGCATGGAGTTGGAAATAATTCTGAGATCTAAGGTTGGTATCAACATTTTCTGCAATGGAAACATATCTATTTTATATAGATATTTGTATATCTATATACATAAATATGCATATAAATAGGTATATCTGCTGTCATTTCAGACGTGTCCAACTCTGTGTGACCCCACAGACGGCAGCCCTCCAGGCTCCTCTGTCCCAGGATTCTCCAGGCAAGAACATTCGAGTGGGTTGCTATGTCCTTCTCCAATGCATGAAAGTGAAAAGTGAAAGGGAAGTCACTCAGTTGTACCGATCTATTTGTGACACCATGGACTGCAGCCTACCAGGCTCCTCCATCCATGGGATTGGCCAGGCAAGAGTAATGGATTGGGGTGCCGTCACCTTCTCATATATATATATATAAATATATATATATATTTTTTTTTTCTATATCTGAGTATTTTTTCATTAAACCTGGGCAAACTTTTGAAAATTGGTAGGTATTTATTAAAAGGAGAGAGGGGAGTGGTATAAAAGAGTCCTTATATGTTAGATGTAGCCAATAAAACATATTTTGAAGTATTTCCACTTACATATATTCAATAACTGAGTAGAGTCTTGAGTCATTCTGCATTTGGGTTTTAATTTTTCCATGTTGTTATACCTAATGGGAATTAAAAGTCAATGTAATTTTTTTATACCCAAACTCATACACACATGGGTATGTATGTGGATATGTCAAAATAAAATTTTAGGCAACATTATTCAGGTGGCCAAACACTTTGCTTGCTCCCAAGATCTTAAATGAACTGTTTGGGAAGCCCAACATTGCTTAATAAATTACTGGCTGAATGCTTTAGATACTGTTGCTGAAAGGCTCTCCTTTAATCTAGTTCGTCTTCCACTATTGTTTCTGTAATAAGAGATGGCGTTCTTACATATGAGGAAACCTTGAGGCCATACAATTGTTACTCTCATTTGCTTAGAGATATTGTTTGAAGAAAGCTGTTGTTCTCCCCACATTGGATACAATTTTAAACATTCAAGTCTGTAATAACATAGGAACATGTTGGAACCACATGCACAATGGTCAACTAGCTGGATTTAGGATAACAGCTACCCACTTAATGGCTAAAAGAGATGCCAAGGGCATTGTGCATAGATCATAGACAGGCTCTTCTGACTAGCTGAACACTGAAATTATATGAGGTGTACATCAAAATTACTTCTCCATAATTCAGTATGTAAAGTTTTCTTTCATCACTTTCAACTTCTGGTAACAAATATTTCAATAGAAATCACTGATGATCAAATTTTATCTTGCTTCATGCCACCGGGGTTCAGCTTCCTGCCCCCATCCACATCATTTATCTTGTTCCTTGTCCTCCTTTGTATTTTTGAGGTAGCCACATTAGAGAAAATCTAACTAGATAACAAAAATAGTCTCAATATATTATGTTAATGGAAAAATATATTATAGGCTGCCGAGGACCAGCCCCGGCTGATCCAGGGTATTCGAAGGGGAGACGGCGTCGGCGACTATTTATATGCTAATTAGAGATATAGAGAACAATAGAATGAAGATAGCTCAGTAGGAGAATTCAGTAGAGAAAAGAAGCTGAGTAGCTTGGTTTACGCGGGAGACCAATAAAACTTCAAGACAAGAAGTTTGCACCACTTACGTAGGCCGCAGGCGCCCTCTCGAATAGCGGAAGGTGTCTCACCCTAGACACCTTCTCGAGTGGGTCTTAGAAGCCCAGGCATGATTAGTAAGCGTGGTGAGTTCCGCGCTCCAGATGGAGACTCAGCTGGAAGTTAAAAGAAAGAATGACATGGGGAGACCAAGCGTTGGTGAGCAAGGCCCGTAGCTTTATTTTTAACAGGGGCTTTTATACCCTAAGTTACACATAGAGGATAATAGGGGATGCAAAGTCAGCAGTCTTTGGTTCTTATCAAAAACCAAGGTTTCTTTCCTGCAAATGTATCGTATACAAATGGTTTAGGTGATTTACATCATCTTCTGGCCAGAAGGCCTACTAACATTTTATGACTCTTGACAAAGACTTATCAACAAAGACTTACTTTCTCTAAGAGTAATTATTTCAAGGTTTGGCACCATCTTCCAAAGATAAAATTGCATTCCTATAGGGCGGATGTGTAATGGGTTTACAACAAAGAAAGAATTTATTACCTTAAGGGTCTAAAGTTACTAACACCAAGGCCACTACTTATTTTTTCTACATACCCACTATTAATTGATACATATTCAAGGATACAATTCAGGGGATGTGAAAACTTGGCAACAAGTATTGACTCATCAATGAAATCCTTTACTAGTTTATTCTGACAGTTTTTAACTCTCTGAGAGGCTCTAAGCTATTTGAATATCTTAAGCTTCCCATGCCTCTCGAGGCTGGGAGACTGTAAACAATCGTATGCATAGCTGCAGGAGTCCGGGTAAACTTGTCAGGCGAGTTAGAGAGCCATCAGAGGGGTTTGGATTTAAACACTCCTAATTGCCCAGGAACTTTATTAATTGGAGCTGTAAGTTAACTCTTTGACACAGAGAGAGAGAGATGGTGGTAGGGGACAGCCCCCAGTAAAGTCAGAGGTGAGAGCACAAAGCAATAAAGTAGGCAGACTCTGGTTTTTTGGGGGAAAATGCTCGAGAATATCCGGGGGGACTCCTGAGGCTCGATCCCGCCTTTGCATATGCCGAGCCTCCTTCCTCATGACCTTTGTCATGAGTGGAATGCCTCACCGGCTCCCCGCAATAGGCTGTGTATTTTGCAATATTTTACCCAGTTGTCACAGAAGTATGGCACAAATGCTCTAACAGGCAACTTAAAACCAGCAGTATAATATATAATAGGTAACTATCATAGAATATTCTCAGAAAACAATTTCTTATTCAAAACATTGAGGGAAAACAAAGGTACGAGAATACAGTAATTCTCAGTGTTCATAGGAAAACATAGGGTAAACAGTACATTTGAATTCTCTGCTGCTGCTGCTAAGTTGCTTCACTTGTGTCTGACTCTGTGTGACCCCAGAGATGGCAACCCACCAGGCTCACCAATCCCTGGGATTATCCAGGCAAGAACACTGGAGTGGGTTGCCATTTCCTTCTCAGTATTACACAAAGTAAGATCATGACATCCGGTCCCACACTTTCATGGGAAATGGAAGTGGAAAAGACAGAAGCAGTGACAGATTACCTCTTTTGGCTCTAAATTCACTGCAGATGGTGATGGAAGCTATAAAATTAGAAGACAATTTCTTCCTGGAAGAAAAGCTGTCACAAATTTAGAAAGCATGTTAAAAAGTGAAGACATGACTTGATCAATGGAGGCACTTTGAGTCACATCTATGGTCTTTCCAGTAGACATGTACAGATGTGAGAACACCAAACTGCTCTGCTAGGAATGACTTGTGTGTATCCATTGAATTGCAAGGACATAAATCCAGTCAAACATAAAGGAAATCAACTCTGAAGAAGAATTAGAATCACTGATGCTGAAGATGAGTCTTCAAAGCTTTGACCACCTGAGCAAAGAAATGACTCAGTGGAAAAAAAAAAACAAAAAACAAAACTGATTCTTAGGAAACAATGAAATCAGGAGGAGACATGGGTGAGAACGAAGGAGAAGGTTGTATAGCTTCACCCATTTAATGGATATGATTTCAGGCAGACCCTGGGTGATGCAGAGGGCAGAAAGCCCTTGTGTGCAGTCCAAGGGGTCACAGAGAGTAAGACATGGCTTTGTGACTGAATAACAACAAGATTTCAGTTAATAAAATGGATCTTCCAGGGTCATGGTGGAGGTCTCATAATGTTAGAGGAATAGGAGGCACAGTCCACTTTCTCCCCCACAAATCCATCAAAGGATCGACTGCACATGGACCACCTTCCAGAAATCAACTTGAACGATGGTGATGGTCCATAGAAACCAAGAAATGAAAACCCATCTCTTAAAAAGGAGGTAGGACAAAATAAGAGATGGACATGAAGAAAAGGTTTTAGGGAACGAGACTCCCCTTGGAGAGGGAGTCGTAAAGGAGGAAAATTAAAACAAGATAGGAAACCCTCTCTCAAAAGTGTCAGTGGGAGGAAAAAGAAAAAAAGAAAAAAACAGAACCAGGGGAAAAAGAACAAAAACACAGATTATGCCAATAAATGCAATTACTAGCCAAAAAGTCACTCGGATTCTTCTGTCCACAGTCATACATGAGGTCTGGGAGGAGACCTGTGGTGTATCAAACACAGTATTGTTAGAACCAGGATTTAGTGCCCTGAGGACAATCTGATGGAGCTAATGTGACAAAGAACATAAACCATGGGAAAACTAGAGACAGCCATTTTAGAAAGGACTTTTCCTACAAGAAGGCTCTAAGTCCACATAGTGAACCATGGAACACTCACAGACCAGAAAACTAGAAAATACCAAAGAAGACCAAGCCAGCTTCCATTGAAGACCCTTTCTTCCATGGAGGTAGAGAGGAATGTATATGACTGCCAGAGGCAGAAGCAAATAGGTTACTAGTAACTTGGTCCTACAGACATCCCCTACCAAGCTCTAAGCTGGTTGAAATTTGCTAATGATGAATTCCTGAGTTCATGGACAGTTCACATAGGCCGGGATCATGACAGCCTGGGGTCAGCTACCCTGAAAAGACACATGGAACACCTGAGGCTGTGGGCTCTGGCACAGGTAGCAAACTGTGTGGTTGAGACCAGAGAGCTGCATAAGGAATGGGCCACCTAGGACTGTGTCTTGTCCTCCAACCAGCAACCTGAGATTTTTGACTTGTGAAGAGCAAAAAGCACCAAGCCAATCATGGTCATTGCCCTTGCTGAGCACCTAAGTGCCTGACTGGCTGGGAAGTGTATGAAACACACGACCCACTTGGGACCATGCCCTCACGTATCAACAGGGAGGCTGAGCAGTGTGGACCCAGGAAGAACCTGTCACATTTGTCAGTGGCAAGCCCAATGTGGTCAATCCACCTCAAGCACCCGCATATCCCAGAGGTATTTGTTTTCAGTGTCCCACCTCACCACCAAAACACCAAGCAAGTGAGGTCAAATAAGAGGCTACCACACCCTCGTTTCATGTTGAAAGCCAGATATGGAGAGGCTTTCAAATAAAAGAAGGAAATATAAACAAAGGAGCATAAACCAACCCAGAAGTGATAGGTTCAACAGCATAAATCTTCAATTAATGCCAATTAATTCAATTAATGTTCAACTGAGGTACAATAGTAGAATTAGACAACAAGTACAAGCTTCAACTTGGGACCATCTGACACTGTACTGACACCAAAAAGCAAATTTTTTTTTTAATTCTGAGATCTATTTCTATATGATTTCTTTAACTTTTAACAATGCTAGGCCTTTTTAATACCCTAAACTTTTATTTCTGTTAACTATTATTACCTTTCAAATAAAAACAACACGTCTGTGTTTTAAACACTTGTTATATATACAAGAATGAATTCGACCTCCGTTTTCTTTTCTTGTACTATTTAAATGAGTCTAATTTTTATTCTTGGTTCTTAACTTTTGCTTTCCAAAAATGGTTATCAATGTTGTAACTTTAGGAATACAATTTTTAGGATCAGATTTCACTTATGAGGGCATCAGATTTCAGACACGCTGAAACCATAATCTCAAAAACCTAGCCAATCTTGTCACATGGACTGCAGCCTTGTCTAACTCAATGAAAGTAAGCCATGCCCTGTGGTGCCACCCAGGATGGGCGAGTAATGGTGGAGAGTTCTGAAAGAATGTGGTTTATGGAGAAGGGAATGGCAAACTACATCAGTATTCTTGTCTTGAGAACACCATGAACAGTATGAAACACATGATAGGATAACTGAAAGAGAAAATCCCCGGGTCGGTTGGTAGGTATCCAATATGCTACTGGAGATCAGTGGAGACATAACTGCAGAAAGAAAGAAGGGATGAAGACAAAGCAAAACTAATATCCAGATATGGGTGTGACTGGTAATAGAGGCAAGGTCTGATGCTGTAAAGAGCAATATTACATAGGAAATTGGAATGTCAGTTCCATGAATCAAGGCAAACTAGAAGTGATCAAACCGGAGATGATAAAAGTGAACGTCAACATTCTAGGTATCAGCGAACTAAAAGGGACTGGAATGGGTGAATTTAACTCAGATGACCATTATATCTACTACTGTGAACGGGAATACCTTAGAAGAAATGGAAGAGCCAGCATGGTCAACAAAAGAGTCTTACATGCAGTACTTAGATGCAATCTCAAAGATGAAAGAATGATCTCTGTTCGTTTCCAAGGCAAACCATTCAATATCACGGTAATCCAAGCCTTTGCCCCAATGAGAAATGCTGAAGAAGCTGAAGTTGAATGGTACTGTGAAGACCTGCAAGACCTTTTAGAACTCATATCCAAAAAAGATGTCCTTTTCATTAAAGGGGACTGGAATGTAAAGGTAGGAAGTCAAGAAATACTTGGAGTAACAGGCAAATTTGGCCTTGGAATACTGAATGAAGCAGGGCAAAGGCTAATAGAGTTTTTCCAAGAGAACACACTGGTCATAGCAAACACCCTCTTCCAACAACACAAGAGAAGATGGTCAACACCAAAATCACCAAAATCAGATTAATTCCACCTTTGCAGCCAAAGATGGAGAAACTTTATAAAGTCAGCAAAAACAAGACCGGGAGCTGACTGTAGCTCAGATCATGAACTCCTTTTTTGCCAAATTCAGACTTGAATTAAAGAAAGTAGGGAAAACCACTAGACCATTCAGGTATGACCTGTCAAATCCCTTATCATTATACAGTGAAATATAGATTTAAGGGACTAGATCTAATAGACAAAGTTCCTGAGGACCAATGGATGGATATTTATGACACTGTACAGGAGACAGGGACTAAGACCATCCGTGTAGACACGAAATGCAAAAATGCAAAATGGCTGCCTGAGGGGGCCTTACAAATAGCTGTGAAAAAAAGAGAAGCAAAAAGCAAAGCAAAGAAAAGATATATGTATCTGAAAGCAGAGATCCAAAAGAATAGCAAACAGAGATAAGAAAGCCTTCTTCAGAGATCAATTCAAAGAAATAGAAGAAAACAACATAATGGGAAAGACTAGAGTTCTCTTCAAGAAAATTAGATACAAAGGGAATATTTCATGCAAAGATGGGTTCAATAAAGGGAAGAAATGGTAAGGATCAAACAGAAGCAGAAGATATTATGGAGAGGTGGCAAGAATACACAGGAAAACTGTACAAAAATGACTTTCAAGACCCAGATAATCACAATGGTGTTATCACTCACCTAGAGCCAAACATCCTGGAATGTGAAATCGAGAGGACCTTAGAAAGCCTCACTATGAACAAAGCTAGTGGAGGTGATAGAATTCCAGTTGAACTATCTCAAATGTTGAAAGATAATGCTGTGAAAGTTCTGCACTCAATATGCCAGCAAATGTGGAAAACTCAGCAGTGGCCACAGGACTGGAAAAGGTCAGTTTTCACTCCAATTCCAAAGAAAGGTAATGACAATGAATGCTCGAACTTCTTCACAGTTGCACTTATTTCACACGCTAGTAGATCAATGCTCAAAATTCTCCAAGCCAGGCTTCAGCAATATGTGAACTGTGAACTTCCAGATGTTCAAGCTGGTTTTAGGAAAGGCAGAGGAACCAGAGATCGCATTGCCAATATCCGATGGATCATCAAAAAAGCAAGCGAGTTCCAGATAAACACCTATTTCTGCTTTATTGACTATGCCAAATCCTTTGACTGTGTGAATCACAATAAACCGGGGAAGATTCTGAAAGAGACAGGTATACCAGACCACCTGACCTGCCTTGGAGGAACCTATATACAGGTCAGGAAGCAACAGTTAGACCTAGGCATGGAACAACAGACTGGTTTTGTATATGAAAAGGAGGACATCAGGCTTTGTATTATCACCTGCTTATTTAACTTGTAGGCAGAGTACATCACGAGAAACGCTGGGCTGAAAGAAGCACAAGCTGGAATTCAGATTACCGGGAGAAATATCAATAACCTCAGATTTGCAGATGACACCAACCTTATTGCAGAAATTGAAGAGGAACTAAAAAGTCTCTTGATGAAAGTCAAAGAGAAGACTGGAAAATTTGGCTTAAAGCTCAACATTCTGAAAACGAAGACCATGGCATCTGGTCCCATCACTTCATGGGAAATAGATGGGGAAACAGTGGAAAGATTGTCAGACTTTACTTTTTTGCGGCTCCAAAACCACTGCAGATGGTGATTGCAGCCTTGAAATTTAAACACGCTTACCTCTTGGAAGGAAAGTTTTGCCCAACCTAGATAGCATATTAAAAATCAGTGGCATTACATTGCCAACAAAGTTTGTCTAGTCAAGGATCTGGTTTTTCTAGTGATCATGTATGAATGTGAGAGTTGGACTGTGAAGAAAGCTGAGTGCTGAAGAATTGATGCTTTTGAACTGCGGTGATGGATAAAATTTTTGAGAGTCCCTTGTACTGCAAGGAAATCCAGCATGTCCATCCTAAAGGAGATCAGTCCTGGGTGTTCATTGGAAGGACTGATGCTAAAGCTGAAACTCCAATACTTTGCTCACTCATGCAAAGTGTTGACTCATTGAGAAAGACCCAGATGCTCGGAGGGAATGGGGTCAAGACGAGAATGGGACTACAGAGGATGGAAGGCTGGATGGCATCACCGAATCAATAGACATGAGCGTGAGTGAACTCAGTGAACAGGTAGCCCTGGTGTGCTGCGATTCATGGGGTTGCAAAGAGTTGGTGATGAAGGACTAACTGAACTTAACTGAGAAAGGAGGATATAAATGAAACAGAGTGTGGTGCGGGGAAAAAAAATGAAAGAAAGAAGGAAACCAGGAAAAGGTCTGATGTAGCAATGATAGATGCCCCACAATGAGAAATGTAGGTGTCTAGATGGAGAACACCAAAACTAAAAGGGTTGGGGTACATGGAAAATCTTGAGGAAATAAAAGTTGGAATCACCCTTAAATGAGTCAAGACGCAAGAATATGATCGGGCATGGAGAAATTGACCACTTCAAAAGTGAAAGAAGAGTGACAAATCTCTTTACTGTCACTTGCTTACGTGAATCATATGCAGAATATACTATTTAAATACCAGTTGAGTGAATCAAAAGCTGGCATCAAAGTGGCTGGGAGAAACAGCAAAACACTCACATATATAGATGTTAACGCAAAAACAAAGAGAAAGTGAAGAGGAAATAAAGAGCCTTTTCATGAGGGTGAATGATTAGAGTGAAAAACCGTGCTGAAAACTCTACATTCATAAAAACAAAGATAAGGGCATCTGGTCCAACCACTACTTGCAAAATAGAAGGGGTAAACATGTGGAAACAGTGACAAGCTTAATTTTCTTGAGCTTCAAAATTACTAGGAATGGTGACTGCAGTTATCAAATTAAATGTCACTTGCTTTTGGATGTAAAAGTTATGACAAACCTAAGCATTGCATTATAAAGAAAACACACCACTTTACTAAATTGTCAGTAAATAAAAAATGTCAATTATGGTAAGAGTGGAGACTCTCGGATGTTTTTGAGTAACTTATATGGCTTTTGATTGCTAATTTATTTAGCATCTTTTCATTGTTAATTCAGTAAGTACTTAAAATACATCATTTGGCAGGCACTATGTCTTAGCTGATGTGCAAGATACATAAGGAAACTTGTGTAGACATGAAACACATAGAAGAATTGAATATCTGTGATTAACTTGGTAGGAAGGAAGACAGTTTCTTTCCAATCCCAAACAATGCTTAGGAAAAATTGTGAAAAGTGGCTTATTATGCTGAAAATATTTTGCCTAATGTATCTCTAGAAATTCAATAAAAACATAGATAATGAAGCTACGAAGGGAAACACAACATATGTCTTCCAAGAACTGATTACCATGCTGAGATGCTGCATTCGCCACAAGGATTTAAGTCTGTCTTAGGAGGAGCAGGAAAGCAACATCAAAATATCCACTAAGAAATATAGGTGGTGTCTTGGTGGGAGAAAATAAAGGCATAATATAAAGAGAGTAGAGCAAGAATGACCTTTTATAATACTACTTGTAAAATGCCTAACTTTTGCTGACTTTGGTGTAATCTTTGAATATATCAGTCATGTTATGATAGTGATCGTGATTTCTGAGTAGGCTGCATCTATACTGTCAAGTATGAAACATATATTTATATATATTTTCAATGAATAAAACCTGCTGTTTAAACTCTTAGCTTTCTTCCCAATAATGGACATAAAATAATAAAACTGAAAAAGCACTAAAGTATATACTGTTCATTTGCTTTCTCTAAATGGGATTTGTATTGTTCCTTCTCCCATATCATCCTATCAGCCTTTGGCTGATCTCCACATTTCCTTGCCCCAGCCATTTATGAGATAACTATTCCAAACAACCTCGGAGAAGAACAGGCCCACTTAAGACAGTGGCTTTCCAAATATATGCCTATATATATATTTACTCTTGTCTTGGGTTAGTGCAGCAGCTCACTAATCTGACTGCTGCCCTTTCTCACCTTATTAAAGGTGATCTGTTCCTGTAAAGTGCTGGTCTCATTCTTTTTCTGAACCTTGCCTTCTCTGACTCCCTTATGCTACAGACAAACTGAGTGGTTGACAGGTACATAAGATGCATGACCTACCCTGGAGGTGCCTTTCCTGCCATCCAGATGCCTGAGCAGTTTGGAACAGGGAAGGAAACAATGCACATAGCCAATTGAGTTCAGTGCCCTTGAAGATCACCTAGGAGCCTGAGTGGCTTAGACTTGGGATGTGCATGAAACACAGGGAACACTTTGGGCAGTGCCATCGCAGATTACCCAGGAACCTGAGCTGGGTGGACTGAGGAAGTACATGTCACCTATGACAGTGGCAAGCCCACTGTGCTCCATCCACCTTAAGCACCCTCACCCACATATTCTACAGGTGTTTTTTTTTTTTTGTTTTGTTTTGTTTTTTTCAGTGTGCTCCTCCTCATCATTGTACCACTGATACAAATAAGGGCCTGCTGTCCCCTTGTGTTATGGTGCAAACTAGTCTTGTGTAAGCATGTCACAGAAGAGAATTGCAAAATGAGGAAGTAAAAATAAGCAAAGAAGGGTGAACTAGCCCAGAAGTGACAGAAGCTACAGATTGAAACTCTGAAGCTAATGTAGAAACTGTGCAATTCAAGGACAGCAATAGTATTGGACAACAAGTAGAAGCAGGAAAAACAGATTGTCTGACACTGATCTGGCACCACTAAACTCACAAAAATTTCTCTAGAGAAATTGGTAGATTATTCTTTACTGTTTTCATGTTTTTTAATTAAACACTCTTTTGTTCCTTATCATTCCCTTTAATTTCATTTCTATATAACACAATATAAATGTTTGATAATTATTTTGACTTCTAAATTTTCTCCAGTAATCATAGGAGTTTAAATCCTATTCTAGGTTCTTAATCTTTGATTTTGAAACTTTTTATTAATAAATGTTTATCCTTTAGGAATTCTGTATTTAGAATCTATTTTCACTTATTAATTTAATTCCCAGTTGATCGCACTCTTGCCTTTTTACTCTCCCTTTACTCCTCCTAGAAACCTTTATCTCCCTCCTCAGTTTGCTCTGATCCATATAACTCTGTCAATTCCTTTAACTGTTTTTGATTATGGAAAATTGCTTCACCATCAACCTTGGGTTTTATCCTCTGTTCTGAGGATGCAGAATTCTTAATGTGACTGTAACTCAGCACCAAAATGCAGAGGCCATGAAGTTAATCCAGAGCTTTAGATCATTGTTGAACTCCTGACACCAATGAACTTTGAAAAAGAAGCAAAGTCAAAAGGTTCCATGCCTACATGGAAATGAAGCCCCAAGCTGAAACCAGCAATTTCAGTGCAAGACAACTCACACCTATTCTCCAGCAAAGCAGCAACATAAAAATGAACATTATAAAAGGTACTACCTGAAGCCGTACCAAACCCACAGACACCACAATGCACATTACAGGACAATTCATTGCATTTCATAGAGAAGTGATCCAGCACCACCTGACAGACCACAGGCACACAATATCCCAAACATTAAAGCTTGAAAACTTACAGGTTCAGTCCCACCCACAAAGATCAGATTCCACCACAAACTGGATCCAAAATGCTGCGGCCTGCAGAAAGGGGACCAAAACCACTGCGATCTAAACCAAATGAAGCTTTTAAGTTTAATAAGGTCCCATTTGCTTATTTTTGCTTTTATTTCCAATATTCCGGGAGGTGGGTCATAGAGGATCCTGCCGTGATGTATGTCGGAGAATGTTTTGCCTATGTTCTCCTCTAGGAGTTTTATAGTTTCTGGTCTTACGTTTAGATCTTTAATCCATTTTGAGGGGCCTAATTAAACTTAAAATATTCTGCACAACACAGGAAACTATAAGCAAGGTGAAAAGACAGCCTTCAGAATGGGAGAAAATAATAGCAAATGAAGCAACTGACAAACAACTAATCTCAAAAATATACAAGCAACTCCTACAGCAAATTCCAGAAAAATAAATGGCCCAATCAAAAAATGGGCCAAAGAACTAAATAGACATTTCTCCAAAGAAGACATACAAATGGCTAACAAACACATGAAAAGATGCTCAACATCACTCATTATCCGAAAAATGCAAATCAAAACCATAATGAGGTACCATTTCATGCCAGTCAGAATGGCTGTGATCCAAAAGTCTACAAGCAATAAATGCTGGAGAGGGTGTAGAGAAAAGGGAACCCCCTTACACTGTTGGTGGGAATGCAAACTAGTACAGCCACTGTGGAGAACAGTGTGGAGATTCCTTAAAAAGCTGGAAATAGAACTGCCTTATGATCCAGCAATCTCACTGCTAGGCATACACACCCAGGAAACCAGAATTGAAAGAGACACGTGTACCCCAATGTTCATAGCAACACTGTTTATAATAGCCAGGACACGGAAGCAACCTAGATGCCCATCAGCAGATGAATGGATAAGCAAGCTGTGGTACATATACACAATGGAGTATTACTCAGCCATTAAAAAGTACATTTTTTTTCTCAGTTTTCTGAATGTTGAGCTTTATTTATTTTTTTTAAACTTTACAATATTGTATAAGTTTTGCCAAATATCAAAATGAATCCACCACAGGTATACCTGAGTTCCCCATCCTGAACCCTCCTCCCTCCTTCCTCCCCTACCCTCCCACTGGTTCGTCCCAGTGCACCAGCCCCAAGCATCTAGTACCATGCATCGAACCTGGACTGGCGACTCGTTTCATACATGATATTATACAGGTTTCAATGCCATTCTCCCAAATCATCCCACCCACTCCCTCTCCCACAGAGTCCAAAAGACTGTTCTATACATCTGTGTCTCTTTTGCTGTCTCCTACACAGGGTTATTGTTACCATCTTTCTAAATTCCATATATATGTGTTAGTATACTCTATTGGTCTTTTTTTCTTTCTGGCTTACTTCACTCTGTATAATAGGTTCCAGTTTCATCCATAATCAGTTCTAATGAGATGGAAAATACATGGGGAAACAGTGGAAACAGTGTCAGATTTTATTTTTTGGAGGGCTGCAAAATCAATACAGTTGGTGATTTGCAGCCATGAAATTAAAAGACACTTACTCCTTGGAAGGAAAATTGTGCACCACCTAGATAACATATTCAAAAGCAGAGACATTACTTTGCCAACAAATGTCCGACTAGTCAAGGCTATGGTTTTTAAAGTGGTCATGTATGGATGTGAGAGTTGGGCTGTGAACAAAGCTGAGCACCAAAAAATCGATGTTTTTGAACTGTGGTGTTCAAATGACTCTTGAGACTCCCTTGGACTGCAATGAGATCCAACCAGTTCATTCTAAAGGAGATAAATCTTGGGTGTTCATTGAAAGGACTGATGCTAAAGCTGAAATTCCAATACTTTGGCCACCTCGTGCGAAGAGTTGACTCATTGGAAAAGACTCTGATGCTGGGAGGGATTAGGGGCAGGAGGAGTAGGTGATAACAGAGGATGACATGGCTGGATGGCATCACTGACTCGATGGACATGAGTTTGAGTGAACTCCAGGAGTTGGTGATGGATAGGGAGGCCTGAAACGCTGTGATTCATGGGGTCAGACACAACTGACTGAACTGAACCGAACTGAGAAAGGAGGGAATAAAGAAAACACAGTGGCATGTGTAAATACATATTTTTTTAGAGAAGGAAAACATTAAAAGCTCTGATAATTCTTAGACAGTATTAAATGCCATACTGTGAGGATATCCACATGGAAAAGACCACAAAAAAAAAAAAAAAGAAAGAAAAGAAAGGAAAGGAAAAAGAAAAAAAAAAGGTGTTTGGGTGCTTGAGAAAATTCTTCAAGAGATAAAAGTTGAAAACCTCCATTAAATGGGCAAGGAAATAGCTCCTTGAGTCCCAACACAGCATGTCCCAACAAACAGGATGAACCCAAAGTGAAATATCCCACAACAATATTTTAACCAAACACTGAAAATTTAAACACAAAAAAACAAACATTAAGAGCAGCGAGAGTAAAGACATAAATATACTGTCAGATCCCCATAAAGATAGCAGCTGAACTTTCAATAGAAACTCTTCAGGCCAGTAGAGCATGGTAGAACATTCTCAAAATTATGAACAAGCCAAAACCAACACCAACACGGATCTTATTCAGATATGAAGGAGAAATCAAATGGTTTAAGCAAAAGTTTTAAGCAGTCATTAACATGAAACTGCTAAACTCTTAATGATGTGGTGAAACTGGGACACTGAGTTCATATGTCATCAGATTTGCAAAACTCATCAGTGGACATGAGTTTGGAAAAGGACAGTTTTCATTCACACCAAAGGTAGGTAAGGCCAAAGAATGTTCAAACAAGCATGCGTGGTTGCTCCTTTCACATGTTAGCTGGGTAAAACTCAAAATTCTACAACAGTACATAAACTAAGAACTTTCAAGGGGAAAGCTCGACTTGGAAACAATACATGAACCAGAGAACAATTTGGAAACATTCATTGGATCCTAGAGGGAACCAGGAATTTCAGAAAATCATTTACTTCTGCTTCAGTGACTCCACTAAAGACATTAACTGTGTATATCACAGTAAACTGTGAACAGTTTGAAAGAGACAGGAATCATGGACCTTCTAACCTGTCACATGAGAAATGTGTATGCCATTCAAGATGTAAGAGTTGGAACAAGACATGGAAAAATTGATCAGTATAAACCTGGGAAAGGTGAGTGACAAGATTGCATATTATCAGTCTTCTTATGTGAAATATATGCAGACTATACTATTCAAAAGGCCAGGCTGGGTGGATAATAAACTAGAATCAATGTTTCTGGGATAAACTTCAACAACCTTAGACAGACAGATAGAAACACTGTAAAAAGAGAAAGTGAAGAGGAGCTAAAGAGGGTCTTGCTAAGGATGAATGAGGAGTGTAGAAACCTCGCTGAGAACTCAATAGTCAAATGAACAACACAAGGTGTCTGGTCCCATCACGACTTGGCAAATAGAAGGGGAAAACATGGAATAAGTGATAAACTTAATTTTCTTGGGCTCCAAAATCACTGTGAATGGTGACTGCAGGCATGAAATGAAGAGACACTTTCTTCTTGGAGAAAAAACGATGGAAAAACCTTGACCTTGTATTAAAAAGAAGAAAGACGAGCTTATTAACAAAGGTCTCCTCAGTCACAAACCCCTATCGTTTATCCATTAGTCATGTAAAGGTGTGAGAATTGGAATCTAAAGAAGGCTGAGAGCTCGAGAACTGATGCCTTCAAACAGTGATGTTGGAGAAAACTCTTAGGGGTCCCTTGAACTGCAAACAGATCCCGCCAATCAATCCACAAGGAAACCAACCCTGGATATACATCTGAAGCACTCATACTGAAGCTGAAAGTCGAGGATTTTGCTAAACTAATTCAAAGAACCAACTCTGGAAAACACCATGACACTGGGAAAGACTGAGGACAGGAGGAGAAGGTGCTGATAGAGGATGAGATGTTTGGAGCGCATCACCAGTTCAATGGACATGTGTTTGAGCAAACTATGGGAAACACTGAAAGAGAGGGAGGCCTGCTGTGCTACAGTCACAAAGGGTTGGACATGACTCAATGAATGAACAACAGCAATTAAAATATCTAGAACTACTTCTAGGCTAACAGAGTTTGGCCAGGAGAATGCACTGGTCATAGCAAACACCCTCTTTCAACAACACAAGTGAAGACTCTAACATGAACATCACCAGATGGTCAACACCAAAATCAAATTGATTCTATTCTTTCCAGTCAGAGATGGAGAAGCTCTATACAGTCAGCAAAAACAAGATCAGGAGCTGACTGTGGCTCAGATCATGAACTCCTTATTACGTAATTCAGACTTAAATTCAAGAAAGTAGGGAAAACCAAACTCTGATAGCCTTTTCCCTGCTTTATTCTGTATTAAAGGCTAAATTTGCCTGTTATCACAGGTGTTTCTTGACTTCCTACTTTTGCATTCCAGTCCCTTATAATGAAAAGAATTTCTTTTCGGTTGTTAGTTCTAAAAGGTCTTGTGGTTCTTCATAGAACCATTCAACTTCAGCGTCTTCAGCATTTCTGGCTGGTGCATAGGTTTGGGTTACTGTGATTTTGAATGGTTTGCCTTGGACAAACAGAAATCATTCTGTCGTTTTTGAGATTGCATCCAAGTACTGCATTTTGGACTCTTTTGTTGACCATGATGGCTACTCCATTTCTTCTAAGGGACTCCTGCCCACAGTAGTAGATATCATGGTCATCTGAGTTACATTCACCCATTCCAGTCCATTTTAATTTGCTGATTCCTAGAATGTCGATGATCACTCTTGCCATCTCCTGTTTAACAACTTCCAATTTGCCTTCATTCATGGACCCCATATTCCAGGTTTCTATGCAATATTGCTCTTTGATGCATTGGACCTTGCTTCTGTCACCAGTCACATGCACAACTGGGTATTGTTTTTGCATTGGCTCCATGTCTTCATTCTTTCTGGAGTTCTTTCTCCACTCATCTCCAATAGCATATTGGGCACCTACCGACCTGAATAGTACAGGTTTAAAAGAAACTGGTCCTAAGGGCTTATTTACAAACAATGGGATAACCAATTCAATTTCTTCTTCTTCTTTTTTTTTTTTATTAATCTGTTCGTTTTTTTTTTTTTCCCCAGTATATAAAATTGTTTTAGTCACTCTGTTATTCTAGCAATTTGACTGCTTCACATAGTTTGAGACATTTATTAACAGATATTCCTGTTGTAAATACCCAAATTCCTCCTTTTTTAGTATGTTTAGTAGCAATGGCATCTTATTCATTCTCATTTCAGTAACTAAATCTGCTCTTTTCGTTTTTTAGTTTACCTAATATTCTTTTTACTATCTTTGTTTCATGTTCAATTTTCTGTATTCTTTTTCTATTAACTTAAAACCATACTAATATTTGTTCATTTCCTCTTTCTTCTTTCTGTGAAATTAGATTTTTTTCCCAGCTTTTAAAGAAGGCATTACCTTCTCCCCAGAATTGAAGAGCTTTCTTTTTATGTAACCTTAAATATATATGGGTTCTTCTTCTGCTGTATCTGATGACTTTCTACATTGGGTTTTCATTTTAAATCACCTTAGAATATGTTCCCATTTCCCCTGTGAGTTATTCTTCGCCTCATCGAGCCCTTCAGAATGTGTTGTTTAATTTTCCATGCATTCAGTTCAGTCGCTCAGTCATGTCCGACTCTTTGTGACCCCATGGATTGCAGCACACCAGGCCTCCCTGTCCATCAAAAACTCCCAGAGTTCACTCAAACTCACATCCATTGAGTCAGTGATGCCATCCAGCCATCTCATCCTCTGTCGTCCCCTTTTCTTTGTGCCCCCAATTTATCTCAGCTTCAGTAGTTTCCAGAGTCAACTCTCGAATGAGATGGCCAAATTACTGGAGTTTCAGCTTTAGCATCATTCCTTCCAAAGAACACCAAGGTCTGATCTCCTTTAGAATGGACTGATTGGACTCCTTGCAGTCTATGGGACTCTCAGGAGTCTTCTCCAATGCCACAGTTCAAAAGTGTCAATTCTTTGGCGCTAAGCTTTCTTCACAGCACAGCTCTCACATCCATACATAACTACTGGAAAAACCGCAGTTTTGACTAGACGGTCCTTTGTTGGCAAAGTAATGTTTCTGCTTTTGAATATGCTATCGAGGATGGCCATAACTTTCCTTCCAAGGAGTAAGCGTCTTTTAATTTCATGGCTGCAATCACCATCTGTGGTGATTTTGCAGCACCCTCCCCGCCCCCCCCAAATGAAGTATGACTCTGTTTCCACTGTTTTCCCATCTATTTCCCATGAAGTAATGGAAACTGATGCCATGGTCTTAGTTTTCTGAATGTTGGCTTTTAAGTCAACTTTTTGAGGTATGACCTAAATCCAATCCTTTATGATTATATAGTAGAAGTGAGAAATAAATTTAAGGGACTATATCGGATAGAGTGCATGATGAACTATGGACAGAGGTTTGTGACATTGTACAGGAGACAGGTATCACGACTATCCTCATGGAAAGGAAATGCAAAACAGCAAAATAGGTGTCTGTGGAGGCCTTAAAAATAGCTGTGAAAAGAAGAGAAGTGAAAAAGAAAGGAGAAAAGGAGTGATATAAGCATCTGAATGCAGTGTTCTCAAGAGTAGCAAGGAGAGATAAGAAAGCCTTCCTCAGCGATCAATGCAAAGAAAGAGAGGGAAGCAAAAGAATGGGAAAGACCATCCCCTCAAGAAAATTAGCGATACTGAAGGAACATTTCATGCAAAGATGGGTTCTATAGAGGACAGAAATTTTACGGACCTAAAAGACTCAGAAAATATTAAGAAAAGTGGCAGGAATACAGACTAGAACTGTACAAAATAGATCTTCAAGACCCAGATATTCACGATGGTGTGATCGCTCACCTAGAGCCAGACATCCTGGAATGTCAAGTCAAATGGGCCATAGAAAGAATCACTCCGAATAAAACTAGTGAAGGTTATGGAATTCTAGCTGAGCTATTACACATCCTGAAAGATGATGCTGTGAAAGTGCTGAACTCAATATGCCAGCAAATTGGAAAACATAGCAGTGGCCATGGGACTGAAAAAGATCGGTTTTCATTCCAACCCCAAAGAAACACAGTGCCCAATAATGCTCAGATTACCACACAATTACACTCATCTCACGTTCTAGTGAAGTAATGCTCAAAGTTCTCCAAGCCAGGTTTCATTAATACATGAACCGTGAACTTCCAGATGTTCAAACTAGTTTTAGAAAATGCAGAGGAACCAGAGATCCAAATGCCAACAATCTTGGATCATTGAAAAAGCAAGAAGGTTCCAGAAAATTAAAAACAAACAAACCAAAAAACACCTATTTCTGCTTTATTGACTATGCCAAAGCTTGAATTGTGTGGATCACTAGAAACTGTGGAAGATTCTGAAAGAGATGGAAATACCAGACCACCTGGCCTGCCTCTGGAGAAACCTATATGCAAGTCAGGAAGCAACAATTAGAAATGGACATGGAACAACAGGTGGGTTCCAAATAGAAAGAGGAGGATGTCAAGGTTGTATATTGCCACCCTGCTTATTTGACATGAATGCAGAGTACATCATGAGAAACTCTAGGCTGGAAGAAGCAGAAGCTGGAGTCCAGATTGCCAGGAGAAATGTCAATAACCTCAGATATGCAGATAACACCACACTTATGGCAGAAAATGAAGAGGAAGTGTCAAGCCTCTTGATGAAAGTGAAACAGGAAAGTGAAAAACTGGGCTTAAAGCACAACATTCTGCAACGAAGATCATGGCATCTCGTCCCATCACATCATGGGAAATAGATGGGGAAACAGTGGAAACTATGTCAGGCTTTATTTTTGGAGCTCCAGAATCACTGCAGATGGTGATTGTAGCCATGAAATTAAAAGACATTTACTCCTTGGAGGGAAAGTTATGTCCAACTTAGATCTCATTTTAAAAAGCAGAGACATTACTTTGCCAACGAAAATCCATCTAGTCAAGGCTATGTTTTTTCCAGTGGTCATATATTGATATGAGAGTTGGACTGTGAAGAAAGCTGAGTACCAAAAAATTGATGCTTTTGAACTGTGGTGTTGGAGGAGACTCTTGAGAGTCCCTTGGACTGCAAGCAGATCCCACCAGTCCATCCTTAAGGAGACCAGTCTTGGGTGTTCTTTGGAAAGACTGATGCTAAAGCTGAAATTCCAGTATTTTGGCCACCTCACGTGTAGAGCTGACACATAAAAATCTCTGATGATGGGAGGGATTTGGATCAGGAGGAGAAGGGAATGACAGAGGATGAGATGGCTGGATGGTATCATCGTCTCAATGAACTTATGTTTGCCTGAACTCCAGGAGTTAGTAATGGACAGGGAGGCCTGGTGTGGTGTGATTCATGGGGTGACAAAGATTCGGACACGGGCCTGTGACTGAAATGAAATGAGTAAATTAACTGTTTTGTTGTTGTTGTTGTTGTTGTTGAGCATGTCATTGGTAATATATGAAAGGAACAAGTGTAATACATACATACATACCCGTTCAAGTGATATTTCATGTGTTACGTCACTACATTCCTGTCTGACACTCTGTATCACACAGACTGTCACCATAATGTATCCTCAATGCATGGGATTCTCAAGGTGAAAAAGTAGGAATGGGTTGCCATCCTTAGTTCCAGGAGATCTTCCCAACTCAGATCGAACCTGCCTGTCTTATGACCTCTATGTTAGAAGACAGGTTCCTTAGTACTAATACTACCTGGGCAACCATTAGCTTATATATGGCTACACATATACATGCATATGTATATGTTGAAAGTTTGGGTATATAATTTTGCTGTCTACAGGTAGCAGTATATATTTTGCAGGAGGTATATAACTGCAGGTATGTCCTTTTGCAGGATCTAATGATTTGCTAAAAGTGGTTTCACTTACATTCATGTCAGAGAATTATATAATTTCACTTGTGACTTACCCTTTGAAATATTGGTTCTTTAGGAATATCTTGTATAATTTTTCATACATTGACAAATTTGCAAACACATATCCCATTTTTAAATTTTAGCTTCACATCTTGGTTTTCAGAGAATATACTTGGTATTATGTAAAATACTAAGACTTCTTTTATGCCTTAATGTGAAGCATATTTTTGAGAATATTTCAAAGAAAGTTCAGGTACAATTGAAAATATGACATACACACACACACACACAGAGTATGTGTTTATATGCCTATTTGAACATATCAGTGTAGATTTTTTTTTACCCTTCTTTGATCTTGAAGTGTTTTGGGTCATGTTCCTCAGATTTATAGTTTGCTTTCAGTCTCCTGTCTTTTTGGGATTTATAGTAAACCTGTATTAGGTATTTTCACATTACTTTAGGTCCTCTGACTCTGATGCTGGGAGGGATTGGAGGCAGGAGGAGAATGGGGTGACAGATGATAAGATGGATGGATGGCATCACCGACTCGATGAACGTGAGAGATGGTGATGGACAGGGAGGCCTGGCGTGCTGCGATTCATGGGGTCGCAAAGAGTTGGACATGACTGAGCGACTGAATTGAACTGAACTGAACTAATGTCCTATTCAGGCAGAAGCCCACAGTCAACTTCTTTGAGAGTGTAAGAATCTTTCTAGAGACAGTATCTTTCTGAGGTTGTAGAGAATAGAGCACACTGTGAACCAAGAAATTTGCCAGCCATATCAGTAAACAAATGATGCTGCAGGCATAAGTCATAAGCCCTTGAATCTATCCATAAATGTAAAACCTGGGGGAACTCTTGATGAAATCAGTTTGCCCACTATCAAGTCCTTAGTTACTGCACTTGAAGCTAGTGTGGCCTGAAGAACTGACTTGAGACAGAAAGAATAGATACTAGCCCTAGTTAAGGTGATTATCAAAGGAATTATTTCAAGGAGCCCAGATTCTTGCATCTACCATAGGTAGAAAATATTTAAATCCATTCACTTGAGGTGTCCGGTTTTTCTTTCGTTAACCATAATATTCAGACATTCTCCATATCTGATCATTGTACCAAAATTTCTGTAACACTTGGATCCTCCTATCCTTCATTAGAGCAGTCTTTTTGCGATACTTGAGAAGTCGCTTCTCATGATTAAATCCTTCTTAGAATGAAAGGCTTGATGAAGAAAACATAATTCTCCACTTTTGAGCTATGCATTTTTCCCATTAGGTAGCACACATTCTAGAACTGCAATATAAGGGATTCTTGTGCAGCACCTCACTGTTAACTTATGTTTACTAATTCCTACTTCCCAAAGTTTTGAAAGTCAAAGGTCAGCTATTACTTGGGGCTGGTGCACTGGGACGACCCAGAGGGATGGTACGGGGAGGGAGGTGGGAGGAGGGTTCAGGATGGGGAATAAATGTATACCTGTGGTGGATTCATTTTGATATATGGCAAAGCCAATACAATATTGTAAAGTTAAAAAATAAAATTAAATTTAAAAAATAAAATTAAACTTGAGGGGATTCATGGTTTCATAAACCGGTGACATCAGTTTATGAAAATATATAACCATATATGTTTACTTTACTTTTAGAAAGCCGTTCTTTACTTTTGGAAACAATGGAAAATTAGGGAAGTGAAGGGACACAAGTATAGAGTCTGAATTTATTCTGCCCAACATAGCTCTGCATTTAAGTTTGTCTCTTTTTTTTTTTTTTTTTTTTTGCTTTTTCTTTGCCTATACATACTAAAGCCATCCTGGGTACACATTTTAATTGACATGCAGTGATGCTTTACTTGTCACTAGCACAAATTAGACAAAGACTGATTTTCTTTCCTTACAATGTTGTGTTAGTGTCTGCTGCCCAGCAAAATAAATCAGTTATTAGTAAATACAGGTGAGCCTCCCTTTTGAGCAGTCCTCGGATCTCCCACTTGGGCCTCCTCTCCTACTCCAAAACCAATTCCACTAGAGCACTGCATAGCAATAGCTATCTACTACATACTTGGTATGTCCTTCCTGCACTGTGTCCACAAGTCTGTTTTCCATGACTGCATCTCTTCCTACACTCCAAATGGTTTACTCAGCATTTGTTTTCTGGATTCCATTTAAATGCATTAATATGCACACACATATATTTATTACTTCTTTATTTGGTTGCCACAAACCTCAATTGCTCTGTGTGGAATTCAATTCCATGACCAGGGATCAAACCTGGGACCCCTGCATAGGGATCATGGTGTCTTAGCCACTGGACCAACAGGGCATTCCCCTGTTGTTGTGTTTTTTTTTAAATGATGGCCATTTGGAATGGTGTGAGGTGATATGTTGTTGTACTTTTGATCTGTGTGCCTTTGTTAAGTTGAGGTCGTTTTTTCTATGTTCAGTTTTTGAAGAGCTTCTATCACAAACACTTGTTGAATTATTTCAAAAACTTTCACCAACTATTGAGGTAATCATATGGTTTTAAACCTTGACTATACATTGATATGCAACTATTGAAGAATGTTTCCAAATCTTGAATAAACCCCACACTTAATTATGGTGTCCAATCCTTTTATGGTATTGGTGGAATTTTTTGCTAATATTTTGGTAAGGATGTTTGCCTCTGTTCATCTATGAGATATTAGTCTCTAACTTTCTTTTTCTGTGTTATCTTGGGGTTGATATCAGGGTGATGGTGAACTTGTAAGATGACTTCTGGGTTTTCCTTCCACTCTAGAGTTTTGGAAGCGTTTCAGAAGTGCATGTGCCAGCAGTTCTCTGACTGGTTCATAAAATTTCCCTGTGAAGCTTTCTGGAGTTTAAGTTTGCCAACTGGAAATTTTTTCATCACAGTTTCAATCTTAGTGCTTGTAATTGCTCTGTTCATATTTTCTGTTTTGTTTTTTTTTTTTTCAGCTAAAAAAAATTTAGCTGAATTTCTTAGTATTTGTCCATGGCTCAAATTCTAAATTTTATTGACTTATAGTTGTTTGCTGTAGTCCCTTATGACTCTTTGTTATTTCTGTTATATTAGTCATAATGTCATCCTTTGTCATGTCAAATTGATGGATTTGTTGTCCTCTTTGTCTTGATAAGTCTGTATCATGATTTGTCTATTTTACTTCTCCTCTCCAAGAGACCCTTTTTAGTGATACTGATTTTGGCTATTTTTTTTTTATCATTTCTTTTTTTTTTAATTTCTGCTTTGATTTTTACCATTTTTTCCCCTTCTATTCACTTTGGGGAATTTTGCCTGATTTTTCTTCTTTCTCTAAATGCTTTAGATTGTAGGTTATGTTGATTACTTGAGATGTGTAGAATTTATCAACTTCACTCTTTTACTGCTTTAGCATGCTCCATAACTTTTGGATAATCATGTTTTAAATATTATTTTCTTCTAAGATTTTTCTTTCATTTTCTCTCACATTTCATGAGTGATCTCTTGGCCATGTACAGTTGTATTTATTCATCTACATGGATTCATGTTTCTCACAGTCCTCACCTACAAATTCTGCTATGTAAATCATAACGTTGTGGTTAAAAAAAAAAAAAAAAAGATTAATACCATTACCACTATCTCAAATTTATCAAGGCTTGATTTGAGATCCATTTTGTGATATATCTTGAAGATATTTTATTTTCACTTTAGAAAAAGTGTGTATTCTGCTCTGCTTCAGTGAAATGTGCTATACGTATCAATTAACTTTGTCTGGTCTCGTGTGCCTTTGAACACTTGTGTTTCATTTTAAACTTTATTTCTAAATTGGAGGATAGTTTCTTTCCAGTGTTGTGTTGGCTTCTGCTGTACAACAGTGTGTATTAGCATATAGGAGGCCAAAGTCTTTTTTTGTGTGTGTGTTGTTGAGTGTCTGTTACTTATTCATTTTTCTAGTCCCTATAGAAATGTTTATCGTCTTTCCCCCATTCCATTTCTAGAATGTTTTATCACCTTTACTACCACAACATCCAAGTTATTTTCAAGGAGCCTGCCTACTTTTTCTTTCATTATGTTTTGAGTTTTTACCACATTCCTTTGCCTACAACATATTTCTCTGACTTCACATTTCCCTACTGCATTCCTCATCATTTCTTCCCAAACTTCTGCGTAATAGTTATTGCTCCTCGTCTCCACTCCAAGTTGATAAAATTAGTTGAGTGTCTAGTGTGGGCTTTGCAGTTGGAGAGACTGACAACTATGTTCTTGAATCTGCAGTTGAGTCTTCCGTCTCTAATGGTGATACCATATCTGTTCATGTCATTTGTAGATGTCTATAGAATTAGTCTGACATTAGGCAGTCTATTTGCTGAAGATTGGTTGCGTTTTTCTGTCTTACTTGTTGTGTAGTGTGAGGCATCAGCCCTGGGTTGTGTAGGCAGTTGGGTGCCGTACATCTGAGATTAAGAAAGAGGCCTTCAACGAGACTGTCACCAGTTAATAATCAGTGTAGACAGGAATTCTCTAGTGTCCCATGATCCTGGTCTCAGTGTGAAAGGTTGTAATGGAATGCAAAGAGCTGGGATTCTTGGCCTCCAGAGGAGAGGAATTCAATCTGGGGCCAGAGATAAGGCTGGATCACTCAGAGCTTTGTATAATAAAATTTTATTAAAATATCAATGAGATAGAGAAAACTTCTCATATAGGCATCAGAATGGGGCAGAAAGAGTACCCTCCTGCTAGTCTTCAGCTGGATATTATATAGTCACTAGTAGTCTGTTAATGAAAGAAAGGAATGTTTTAAAACTCAGAGTGGTACCAGGCCCCCTCACACATAAGATGCATTTTGGGATAATCTTGGCATCAGATGATTCATCCCGGGCCATAAAATGATTGTCCTGAAGAAGGATAGATTACCATACAATGATTCATTTACATAGATTAGGGAAATACTATCTGAGTATGACATACTGGTTTGTCAAGTAGGTTCTGAGCCATTAGGAGGAACTGACTTAAGAACAGAGTTTAGGGTAAAAGCATAATACATTAGCATAGTTTAAGACAAACATTTCCATAAGAAAAATGCATTGGTTATCTCAAGGTTTGAGAATAGTTAACTTCAGATGAAACCAGGTGTCATTCTGGCAATATAACATTTTAAGAGAAACCTCCTTTTAAATTTGTATAAAGACAGAAAAAAAAAATATTGCTAGTTTGTTTCCTCCTGCTACTTAAGAGAGATAAAAATGTCTGATACTTTCAGGCCAAATCCTTCATTTGGAGACCCCAGCCTTCCTGCCTGTTACCCTCTCAGATGATGACAGCAGAAAATATCAGGCCCAACTTATGCCCAGAGAACTACAATACCATAGTGATAGATTGAGGAGATTAAAAAAGTAACATAGATAAATGGTAAATAAATAAGTAAAAGGTGCCACAAGCAATAAACACTACAGAGAAGACAACAGATTCATAATGAGAGCCAATCAAGTAAATCTCAAGGCAAAAAACACCACCAGAGTAGAGTGCCAACTGAAAAATAAAGAAAGCAAATCTGACAAGAAGAGCAGGACAGCCCCCACAGAATAACAGGAAACCACAGTTAATATAGAAATGCATACCCATGTTAAAGAATGAAGTGATGCAACAGCAATTAAAGGCACAGAAAATAGGAAACCAAAGTAAAAGTAGAAATAGCTATACAAAAAATAAAAATATAGTTGAAATAATCTTCAAGATCAAATCAATATGTAGTAACAAAGAAGCATACAACTGAGAAAAATAGTGCACAAACAACACAACAATTCAATGCATCAAAAGAATAATACATATTTCCTTGTGCCTCATCTGTGAGTGTCCTAGTGCTCAACATGGGCCAGAGGACAATTACACCTCTTTGGGAAGTTCTCCAAAGATGGAGAGAACTGGATTCTGGATATCTCTAAGGGCACCTCAGACTCAAAACTGCTATAATTCCTGTGCGTTCTTATAGCTGCCTGAGCCTGGGCATTTTTTTTTTTTTTTGACCTCTTCTCAGCTTTGGATGTAATCCGTAGACACAGGGTCTGCATCATTAATCCTGTGTATTTAATCTGCAGCATGCACAACTGGATGGAAGATTCATAATCCTCTTTCTTAATGGCTCTGTCCCTGGGCCTCAGGTGTAAATTTCATCCTTGCTCACATGTGGTCACCAAATGTGTCTGACTTGAGACACTTGTGGTGCACTGGGGTCTGCCATGATGAGCACAGAAGGTTAAGGTACAGCTGCTTGGAATTCTGGAAACATGGTGGTGCTAGTTATGAATAGGAGCCAGCAGCCATAGGCAGAAGAGGTTTTGCCTGAATGGGATCCTTTTCTAGCCTGTGTTTGCAGGAGCACGAGTGGTACTTCTGCTGGTCTTTCTCTATTGCCTTATAGTAGGTGTTAACAGGTGGGAAGGTGAGGCGCTACCAAGGTATCTCTGCCTCCTGAGTGTGACACAGTACAGTCGCTTTGGCAGTTTGGGAATTCTCAAAAGGTATTCCCTGCTACACAATGACTCGTACCTGCTCCATCAGGCCATTTCCACATAGTCAACAGCAGTCCTCTCCCAGGATCCCTCTAAATCCCTTCTTAATTCCTTTTCACTCAGGTATGTCTGGAACCCACATGGGACACTCTGGTGAGCAGGGTCTTCTGCTATTTGATGCTGTGGGAGAACTATTGTCCTTGCAGAAGTATTATTTGTGATCCATTTATTGAGAGAGTTGCATTTCACATCTGCCTACATTTCTGCCTTCTTGGAACTTCTCAGTTTTTCCTGGAAAGCTCAATTATTATTTTTTCCTTGACAGAAAAACATGAAACATTAGTTGCCATGAATCAATCTGTTTGATGGGACGTTGCTTACGTACACACGTAACTGGTACTACTTTGACTTTCAATATGCAATCAAGCATATTGTGTTGTCTTTTTTTCTTTCCCCCTTGGAAATTTCTCTTAATGAGGAATTGTCATCAGCATGAAGAAATGCAGAACTTTCCACATAAAATATAATAGCAAAATTGGGCTCAAAAAGGCAGCACTTGAATATCTCTAGCTATTTTTTGAACGTTCCTGACATTTTCCCATCATACAAATGTCTAACTTCAGATCTCAAAGCGCAATTCCATTCAGTAGATATCAAAGGTGAGACTTCCATGGGCATAATTTAATTATTGTATAATAAGATGGCAAGTTCATAGGAAATTACCAGTTGGTACTTGACTACTTGAAAAAAGAGAGAAAACGACAGCAATGACCAAAAAATAAAATTGAAAAAAAAAAAAAAAAAAACAGGAATGTGTAGTTAGTTATTTAATTATAAGAGGTACACATGAATTGATGTTTGTATCACAGAATAAGCAAGGAGATAGCATACAATCATCTATATCTGCTTAACTGTCTCTGCTAATGACTTGGACACTGTGGATCACACACAAACCAAAAAAAGAAAGAAAGAAAGAAAGAAACATAATTTTGTAAAATTCTTAGAGATAAGAATACAAGAATACCTTATATGTCTCCTGGGAATCGTGTATGCTAGTAAAGGTGCAGCAGTTAGAATTGGACAGGGGACAATGAACTAATTCAAAATTGGGAAAGGAACAAGTCAAAGCTATATATTGTTGTCCTGATTATTTAACTTCTGTGCAGAGAACACCATGAAAAAATAAAAATCTAGATGAATCTCAAGTTAGAAACCGAATTTATGTGGGAGATATGAATAACCTTAGTTATCCCAGTGACAACACCAAAATGACAGAAGAAATATAATAATTAAGGCGCCTCTTGATGAAAGTATTATCTGTTTCAAATATAGACATCTGAAATGAGATAGTCCTACATAAAAGATGAAATTCTCAGTTTCACATATGAAAACCTAGATAAAGATTTCAGGGTGTGAAACATGAAATTCTCCATTATTCACATATACAAATCTGGAGAAAGATTTTCCAACGTAAAGTACGAATTCTCTGTACATCATACATGAATGTACGGACACGAAATATTCTGCAGAAAATGTGGAATTTTTTTACATTAGAGTTATGAAAATATGGATGCAGATTCTTTGACAGGAAATACAAAAATGTCTGTTTCACATATCCACACATGGTCACATGAAACATGAATTTTTTCATATTTGTCATTTGAAAATATTTGTGAGGTCTTTCCTTCATGAAATATTGAATACTGTCTATTTCACATTTGAAAAACCTGTGTTAATTTTCCTACAAGAAATATAGAATTTTCCCACAGATTTTCATGCTTGGGCTCTGAAATTCTCTATCTTTTCATCAAGAATGTTTGGAAGGTATTCTGATATGAGATTCGGAATTCTGTGTATTTCCCATTTGACAATCTGGGGAGAAATGTTCTCATATGAAATATGAATTCTCAATTGTTCACATGTGAAACATTTTCCAGATTTGTACACATGAAAGAGAATTTCCCGTCATTCAGAAATTAAGATCTGAGCTAAACCGCAAACATCAAACAGCTATATTTCATGTATATCCTGAATACCATATAGAGTTTTCTGTATTTCTTTGATAAAAATCTGGGTGAAGATTTCCCTATAAGAAATAGGGAATAATATATTTTACACATGTAAAATCAAAACCCTTATGATTAGACAGTGGAATTGATAAATAGATGCAGGGGATTCTATCTGACAGATGAGTGCCTGAAGACCTATGGATGGAGGTTAGTGATATCGTATAGGAAAAAGTGATCAAGACCATCCACATGAAAAAGAAATGAAAAATGGTAAAGTTACGAGGCCTCACAAAGAGCTGAGAAGAGGAGCGAAGCTAAACAAAAAGGGGAAAAAGAAAACAATAACCCTGTATCAGATCAGATCAGATCAGTCACTCAGTCGTGTCCGACTCTTTGTGACCCCATGAATTGCAGCATGGCAGGCCTCTCTGTCCATCACCAATTCCCGGAGTTCACTGAGAGGAGACAGCAAAAGAGACACAGATGTATATAACTGTCTTTTGGACTCTGTGGGAGAGGGAGAGGGTGGGATGATTTGGGAGAATGGCATTGAAACATGTATAATATCATATATGAAATGAGTCACCAGTCCAGGTTCCATGCACAATACTGGATGCTTGGGGCTGGTGCACTGGGATGACCCAGAGGGATGGTATGGGGATGGAGGAGGGAGGAGGTTTCAGGATGGGGAACACATGTATACCTGTGGAAGATTCATTTTGATATATGGCAAAACTAATATGATATTGTAAAATTAAAAAATAAAATAAAATAAAGCAAACCTTAGAGGGAAAAATGAACATTCACAGTGTTGTGTAACTATTGACACTATTTCTGGAATGTTTTCATCATTCTTCCTGCCAGCCGTGTTAAAGGACAATTTTGCAACACCTATAAATGTTTTTATTTTATTTTAAAATGCAAAATATTTTGATTCATTGTTTTAATCAATTTGGAACATGTGTTCAAATAGAAAATAAATGTTAACTGCTTCCTCTCAATCTGTATTTATATAATAATAAATCTGGATAGCACATAAAAAGAAAAGAAAAGAAAATTTTACACATTTGGATGAAGATCCCCAAAGAATTGCAAGGAGAGGTAAAACCACCCTCAGTTATCAATGTCAATAAATAAAGCAAATCAATAGAACTGGAAAGTCTACTGATCTCTTCAAGAAAATCACAGATACCAAGGGAAAATGTCATGCAATCATGGGCACAATAGAGGACAGAAATGGTATGGATGTAGCCAAAACAGAAACTATTAAGAAGAGGTGGGAAGAATACATGGATGAAATGTGCACAAAAGATCTTCATGACCCAGTTAAGCACGATGGTGTGATCGTTCACCTGAGGACCCGATGTCCTGGAATGTGAAGTCTAGTGGGACTTAGGAAGCATAACGACAAACAAAGCTTGTGGAGGTGATGGAATTCAGTTGAGATATTTCAAATTCTAAAAGATGATGATATGAATGTGCTGCCCTCCATATGCCAGCAAATTTGGGAGACTCAGCAGTGGCCAGAGGACTGGAAATGGTCAGTTTTCATTCCAACCACAAAGAAAGGCAATCCAAAGAATGTCCAAACTACCACTTAATTGCACATGTCTGACACACTTGCCCAGAACTGCTCAGAATTCCCCAAGCCAGGCTTCAACAGAATGTGAACCATGAGCTCCCAGATGTTCAAGCTGGATTTATAAAGGGCAGAGGAACCCGAGATTCAATTGTCAACACCCGTTGGGTCCTCCAAAAGGCAAGAGAACTCCAGGAAAGCAGCTACTCTTATTTGACTATGCCAAAGACTTTGACTGACACAACAAAACGACACACACACAAAAAGTCACATCAAAACGTGGAATATTCTTCCAAACATCGGAATGCATGCCTCCTGAGAATTCTTACATCCATGTAAATAAAATAAATATTTATCAACTTGGAAAATTTTCTCAGTCAATAGGAAAGGTGAATTATGATAGTAGTGCAGGTTATAGAATGTTGTTGAGTAATGTGTAGAGCATTTGATTGGTTATTACATTTCTTTATTGATAATTCAGTAAGCACTTAAAATGTGTCATTTTCAGGCTCTATGTTTCAGCTGTTGTGAAAGATACATAAAGAGGGTAGACCCAAAACACATTGAAGATATCTGTACTCTCCTTCGTAGGAGGGCAAACAGTAGTTCCTTCCAACCGCAAGAAATAGTTGAGACAAAGTTGTTAGAAGGGGCTTAGCATAAGGTAAGGTAAGGTTAGGTAAGTCACTTCAGTTGTGTTTGACTCTAGGCGACCCCATAGATGGCATCCCAACAGGCCCCCACATCCCTGGGATTCTCCAGGCAAGAACACTGGAGTGGGTTGCCATTTTCTTCTCCAATGCATGAAAGTGAAAAGTGAAAGTGAAGTCGCTGAGTCGTGTCCGACTCTTAGCGACCCCATGGACTGCAGCCTACCTGGCTCCTCTGACCATAGGATTTTCCAGGCAAGAGTACTGGAGCGTGGTGTCATTGCCCTCTCCGAGGGCTTAGCATGACTGAAAATAATTTGTGATTGTAGCTTCAGAAGAGAAAGATAATGAAATGACTAAGGAAAACAGATATCATGTCTTCCAAGAACTTTGTAACCATGCTGATGTGCTGCAGTAATGACCAGGAATTTATTCTGTCTCTATGGGGACACATAAGCAACATCTAAACATGCATTTGAAATTATAGGGTGGAATCTTGGTGTCAGGAAATAGAGACATGGCTTAAGGACAGCAGCGCAAAAATGACCCTATAGAATACCACTTGTAAAGTACATAACGTGTGCTGACCATGGGCCAGTCACTGATTATATCATGCTATCTTTTCTATCACAGTGATGGTATAATTGTGATCATGATTTTGGATGTACTACAATATCTATATTTTCAGGGACAAAATTAATTTCTATAATGAAAACAATCTGCTGTCTAATCTTTAAGACTCTACCAGTAACTAATAGAATATAATATGTGAATGTGCTGAAGATCATACTGTGTATTTTTATTTATCTAATTTTATTTGCATCTCTTTCTTCACCCATACCATCCTAATTTAGACACCCCTTCATTTCAGCAGGGATGATTTCAGAAATCACTTTACATCCATTACCTCTTTTCCCTTGCTTCTCATTTTCTTGCTTACAAATATTATATCAGGTGTCATTTACCTAGGATGCATAACGAATGCTTTCTTGAACTGAAGAGTTTGGAATACCATGCAGTAAAATAGTAAACCAATGAACTAAAGCCTCATTTTCTCTTCTTTGTTTAAAAATTGAAAATGAAACTATGAAGATGAACATGTAAATTTAATGTTCAAATACAAGAATGGTAGGTATTTGTTGACATCTCCCAAAGTAACGTTCAATCTTCCTTAGGCTCCATAATCTGACACGTATTTGGTAGGTCAGTTTTAATTAGCATGGTTTCCATATAATGGTGATTGTTGATGAGTTGACTTGAAAGAGAGGAAGCAGATGTGTAAGTGCTTGTTGGCACTGAGAACCACGAGTTGCCTGTCTCTTGCAGGTTAGGAAAAGGATTGTCATGGCCTGACATATCGCTATGCCTGACTGGAAATTTAGAAGGCTCCACCATCAGTCCAGAATAAGTGCTCTGTAATGGGGATACAATGTGGTTCTGAGAAGTAGATGTAGTTGTAGTAGCAAAGTCCTCAATGGGGCCATTTACTTGAGTGTAGCTGCTATGTGAATGCCAATTAAAAATGCTCAACTTTTTTAAAACAGCAGGTTGATTTACCAAAATCTGTTCTGTTTGTCTAACCGATATTGGTGATGGGTGGTTAGGTAAGTCACATGGAGATAGGGCATTTGTATTAGTGACAATCTGGATGGTATGAGGCTTTTGTATGAAAGGCACAGGTAAACTTGTGGAGGCTGAAAATGCACTCTCTCTACTAATTTCTGGAATAAATTCAGAGTTACGATCATCTTCGTTGACACTTGCTTTAACATGCTTGTTATCTTGCACTAATGAAGATATTTGAGACACATTATTAATCCCAACTCTTCTTTGCACTCTTAATAAAAGTTGAGGATGACCTCTTTTGAAATTTGGATTATAGTAGGTCTGTAACTAAAATCAAAGGATTACATTATTTAGTTTCTTTATAAACCAAGGTAAAACTGACAAGCAAAGCTAAGTTATAAAAATGTATTCCTTTAATGAAACCAACTAAATAGCATCAAATAAAACACCTCCATTAGTAGTTTAACAGGTAACATGTTAGAAAGAATACGATCCTCAATGAAAAATATATTTTATATATACAGTAAATACCACTTTAAGTTGCTTCAGGACTTATATCTGGTTTCACAGTGCTAGGAAAGTTTGTCAAACATCCAATATTTTAACATATCCAGCTGTTCTCAACTTCAAAAAATAAAACTTTTTAACGATTTGTTAGCTCAAGTTTAAATTCGGTTTTAGCTACATATGTAAATGTGCTTTCTAGGTCACATGATTTCATCTTACATATTGCCAATAAGTGAAAATGTTGGAATACCTTACTCAAAAGAGAGATGTTGTTTTCTTCTTCCAGAAAGACAGGTAGTGAAGCAGATCTTTGAAAAGTTTGTCGCTTTTTACTAAATCCATAAAGGTTAAGCTGTCGAATTAAACTCTTCATACTCTTGGTTTCAAATATTCTGAAAGGTGCCTTTCTTTCCAAGACTTCTTTCTTAAAGAGTTCTTCGTGGATCACTATACATGTGCCTCTCTCATCCCACCAAATAGATTCAAACTGATCACTTTCAACTATATTCCAAAGTTTTTGTGGAAAGGTGAGTGAAAGAAAATTAGTCACCTCATCTGTTTCAGATACAGAATATTTGTAGCATGGCCTTTTTATCACAAGATCCTCAGACAAAGCCTGAAAAGCATATTCTTCAATCATAGATCTCAAAACTGAGTCCCTAGTAAGTGTATAATCATACAAAGATCTAATGGAGGTTTCTGAATCAGTTGATTCATCCTTAGGAGGCCCATCTTGAATTTCTGAAGGTATATGTGCCATCTCAGAGAAATCTTTCTTCAGATCCTTTTCTCATTTGTCTGATTTTACTGACCACTACTTCAAAAATTGCTTGGCTGGCCAACAGAGAGAAACTCTCTAGACCATCGCAGAGGTCCTCAAAGTCAAAAGGCTGTGACATCACAAAATCACTTGTCTCCTAGCAATCAAAGGGTAGCTGTGACATCACAAAATCACTGGTCTCCTAGCCATTGAAAGGTGATGTTCAGCTAGGGTTTACTTCAGCATCAACTTAAAAATACAGCCTGCTTACAGAAATAGTAACCAAAACCATGAAGCATGCAAAATCTCATTCCTAAAGAATTTTTACACAGAAAAATCACATCAATAAATCTACTTGGTTTCTGAAATACAAGTGATTTATCACCCTTCTATACACACATTTTTCATATTCAGTACTGTTACCCAAGCAAAATTGGTCTACTGGCCTCTGCAATAAAATCTTTTAACTGTCTGGTTTCAACTACTCTGTGGTCTCTGTACTTAACTTTCAGCCTGGCTGGGGCTTTGGCATCTCTAAAACTGTTCATAGGATTATGCTCAGGATGTTATTGATGGCCCTTGAGGAGGAACTAAAGACCCTTGAATTTGACTAATGGCTAAATCATTATTATTCTCTATCACTTGATTATTATCCTTAGATTCTGTCTTTTCTAGCCTCACTGTTTAAAATTACTTTTTTTAATTGTTTTGTGTGTATTTTATTTTATTATTTTTTATTTGATTTTTTAACTTTACAATATTGTCCTGGTTTTGCCATACATCAACATGAATCCGCCACAGGTATACATGTGTTCCCCATCCTGAAACCTCCTCCCTCCTCCCTCCCCATACCATCCCTCTGGGTCGTCCCAGCACACCAGCCCCAAACATCCAGTATCGTGCATCGAACCTGAACTGGTGACTCGTTCATACATGATATTATACATGCTTCAATGTCATTCTACCAAATCATCTCACCCTCTACCTCTCCCAAGAGTCCAAAAGACTGTTCTATACATCAGTGTCTCTTTTGCTGTCTCATATACAGAGTTATTGTTACCATCTTTTAAATTCCATATATATGTGTTAGTATACTGTATTGGTGTTTTTCTTTCTGGCTTACTTCACTCTGTATAATAGGTTCCAGTTTCATCCACCTCATTAGAACTGATTGAAATTTATTCTTTTTAATGGCTGAGTAACACTCCATTGTATATATGCACCACAGCTTTCTCATTCATTCATCTGCTGATGGACATCTAGGTTGCTTCCATGTCCTGGCTACTAGAAACAGTGCTGCGATGAACATTGGGGTACACGTGTCTCTTTCAATTCTGGTTTTCTCAGTGTGTATGCCCAGCAGTGGGACTGCTGGATTATAAGGCAGTTCTATTTCCAGTTTTTTAAAGAATCTCCACACTGTTCTCCATAGTGGCTGTACTACTTTGCATTCCCAGCAACAGTGTAAGAGGGTTCCCTTTTCTCCACATCCTCTCCAACATTGATTGCTTGTGGACTTTTGGATCGCACCCATTCTGACTGGTGTGAAATTGAACACCAGGAGGTCTACAATCTCCTACCTCTTTCTCTCGGTTTTCATACTTTTCAGTCTTCAGAAGGGACTGCTTAGAACACGAAAGGAAATAAAGTGTTGGACTTAGAACTCAATCATAAATGTGACAGAAAATCTCAGTTGCAGGTTCGATGTCTTTTTCAGGTTTTCCAGCTCTTGGAGTGTTTCAATCAGCAACAACTTTGGCTATTTCCTGTTGAGATGGAGCCTGGAGTTGGAAATAATTCTGAAATCTAAGCTTGGCATCAATATTTTCTCTTATGAAAATATACTTCTATATTTTATGTATGATATATATGTATATATAAGTCTATATCTGTCTATTTTTGTCAAAACTGGACAAAAATTTGAAAATTGGTAGATCTTTATTAAAAGCAGAGAGGTGAGTGATATAAAAGAGTCCTCATATTTTACATTCAGCCAAGAAAACATATTTTGAAGTATTTCCGCTTACATATATTCAACAACCGAGTCGACTTTTTAATCATTCTTCATTTGGGTTTTAATTTTTTTCCATTTCTATTAAATCTAACAGGAGTTAAAAGCCATTGCACCTTTTTTATACACACACTCATACACACAGGTGTATATATGTCAAAATATAATTTTATGCAACACTATTTAGGTGGCCAAACTCATTGCTTGCTCCCAAGATCTTAAATAAACTGTTTGGGAAGCCTTACATTACTTAATAATTTTCTGGCTGAACAATTCAGATCCTGTTGCTGAAAAGCTCTCCTTTAATCTCGCTCATCTTCCACAATTCTTTCTGTAATAAGAGGTAGGGCTCATACTTATGGGGACACCTTGAACGCATAAAATCACAACTCTCATTTACTTAGATATATTGTTCAAAGAACGCTGTTGCTCTCCTCACATTGGACACAATTTTATTTTATTTATTTTCAATATAAATATATGTATTTTAATTGGAGTCTAATTGCTTTACAATATTGTACTGGTTTTGCCATACATAAATATGAATCTGCCACAGGTATACATGTGTGCCACCTCCCTCCTCATATCATCCCTCCTGGTTATCCCAGTGCACCAGCCCCAAGCATCCTGTATCATGCATTGAACCTGGACTGCCAGTTTGGTGACCTATGTTATTATACATGTGTCAGTGCCATTCTCCCAAATCATACCACCCTAGCCGTCTCCCAGAGCTCAAAAGACTGTTTTATACATCTGTGTCTTTTTTGCATTCTCGCATACATGGTTATCGTTATCATCTTTCTAAATTCCACATATATGTGTTAGTTTATTCTATTGGTGTTTTTCTTTCTGGCTAACTTCATTCTGTATAATAGGCTCCAGTTTCATCCACCCCATTAGAACTGACTGAAATGTATTCCTTTTAATGGCTGAGTAATACTCCATTATGTATATATCCCACAGCTTTCTTATCCATTCATCCACTAATGGACATCTAGGTTGCTTCCATGTCCTGGCTATTAGAAACAGTGCTGTGATGAACATCGGGGTACACATGTCTCTTTCAATTCTGGTTTCCTTGGTGTGTATGCACAGCAGTGGGATTGTTGGATCTTATGGCAGTTCTATTTGAAGGTTGTTTTTGTTTTTGTTTTTTTTTAAAGAATCTAAACAGTGTTCTCCATAGTGGCTGTACTAGTTTGCATTCCCACCAACAGTGTAAGAGGGTTCCTTTTTCTCCACACCTTATCCAGCATTTATTGCTTGTAGACTTTTGGAGCACAACCAATCTGACTGGCATGAAAAGGTACCTCATTGTGGTTTTGATTTTCATTTCTCTGATAATGAGTGATGTTGAGCATCTTTTCATGTGTTTGTTAGCTATCTGTATGTCTTCTTTGAAGAAATGTCTGTTTAGTTCTTTGGCCAATTTTTTCATTGAGTCGTTTATTTTCCTGGAATTGAGCTTCAGGAGTTGCTTGTATATTTTTGACATTAATTCTTTGTCAGTTGCTTCAGTTCAGTTCAGTTGTTCAGTCATGTCTGACTCTTTGCGACCCCATGAATTGCAGCACGACAGGCCTCCCTATCCATCTCCAACTCCTGGAGTTCAACAAACTCACGTCCATCGACTCGGTGATGCCAACCACCATCTCATCCTCTCTCGTCCTCTTCTCCTCCTGACCTCAATCCCTCCCAGCATCAGAGTCTTTACCAGTGAGTCAAATCATCACAGGAGGTGGCCAAAGTACTGGAGTTTCAGCTTTAGCATCATTCCTTCCAAGGAACACCCAGGACTAAACTCCTGTAGGATGGACTGGATGGATCTCTTACATCAAGAGTCTTTTCCAGCACTACAGTTCAAAAGCATCAATTCTTCCATGCTCAGCTTTCTTCACAGTCGTACTCTCACATCCATACATGACTACAGGAAAAACCATAGCCCTGACTAGATGGACCATTGTTGGCAAAGTAATGTCTCTGCTTTTGAATATGCTATCAAGGTGGGTCACAACGTTCCTTCCAAGGAGTGTCTTTTAATTTCATGGCTGCAGACACCAACTGCAGTGATTTTGGAGCCCCAAAAAATAAAGTTTGACACTGTTTCCCCATCTATTTCCCATGACATGATGGGACCAGTTGCCATGATTTTCATTTTCTGAATGTTGAGCTTGAAGCCAACTTTTTCACTCTCCTCTTTCACTTTGATCAAGAGTCATTTTAGTTCCTCTTCACTTTTTGCCAGAAGGATGGTATCATCTGCATATCTGAGGTTATTGATATTTCTCTTGGCAATCTTGATTCCACTTTGTGCTTCCTCCAGCCCTGTGTTTCTCATGATGTACTCTGCATATAAGTTCAATAAGCAGGGTGACAATATACAGCCTAGACATACTCCTTTTCCTATTTGGAACCAGTATGTGTTCCATGTACAGTTCTAACTGTTGCTTCCTGACCTGCATATAGGTTTCTCAAGAGTCAGGTCAGGTGGTCTGGTATTCCCATCTCTTTCAGAATTTTCCACAGTTTATTGTGATCCACACACTCAAAGGCTTCCACATAGACAATAAAGCAGAAACAGATGAATTTCTGGAACTCTCTTGCTTTTTCAATGATCCAGCAGATGTTGGCAACTTGATCTCTGGTTCCTCTGCCTTTTGTAAAACCAGCTTGAACATCTGGAAGTTCACAATTCACATATTGCTGAAGCCTGGCTTGGAGAATTTTGAGCATTTCTTTACTAGCAAGTGAGATGAGTGCAATTGCATGGTGATGTGAGAATTCTTTGGCATTGCCTTTCTTTGGGATTGGAATGAAAACTGACCTTTTCGAGTCCTTTGGCCACTGCTGAGTTTTCCAAATATACTGCCATATTGAGTGCAGCACTTTCACAGCATCATTAAAAAGGGCCAATAGCTCTAAATAGACATTTCTTTAAAGAAGACATATGGATGTCTAATAAACACATGAAATATGCTTAACATCATTCATCATTAGATAAATGAAAATTAAAATTGTAATGAGCAGTCATCTCACACTGTTCAGAATGGCCATCACCAGAAATTCTACAAGCAAGAAATCCTGGAAAGGCTGTGGAGAAAAGTTAACCCTAATACACTGTTGCCCGTAACACAAACTGGTACAACCTGTATTCAGAACAGTTTGGAGATTCCTTGAGAAACTTGGACTAGACCTGTCATATGACCCAGAAACCCCACTTCTTTGCATATACCCAGAGGGAATTAGGATGGAACATAACACATGTACCCCAATGTTTATTGAAATTGCCTTTACAATAGCTATGACATGGAAGTAATCTAGATGCACATCAGCAGATGAATATATAAGGAAGTTGTGGTATATATACAAACGAAATATTACTCAGCTACAGAAAGGCATATATTTGTGTCACTTTTAATGAAGCAGTTCAACCTACAGCCTATTATTCAGAGTGAAAAAAGTTAGAGAGAGGCAAATATTGCTCATTAATGCATATAAATTGGATTTAGGAAGACAGTAACAATAACCCTACCCACGTGGAGGCTAGTAAAGAAGACCCACATATAAATAACAGACTCTTAGACTGGGATGATTTGAGAACATAGCATTGGAACAGGTATATTACCATATATAAAAGAGATGATCAGTGCAAGTTCAGCATATGAAAGATGCACCCAACTCTTGTGCTGTGGAAGAACCCAGAATCATGGGGTAATAAGGAAGGTTTGAGTTGTGTTCAGGATAGGGAGATACATATTTTCATGTGGCTGGTTCATGTTGATCTATATGTCAAAAACCATCACAGTAATACATAGTAATTCTATTCCAATTAAATAAATCATTTTTGTAAAAAGAAATTAGAAGAAATTTTTAAAAATGCATTTAGAAATAGCATGGACATGATCCAGAATACAACCTCAACAGTTGTTTTATACCTACTCAAGAAAGTGCTGTGATGAACATTGGGGCAGCACTGTTTATAATAGCCAGGACATGGAAGCAACCTAGGTGTCCATCAGCAGATGAATGGATAAGAAAGCTGTGGTACATATACACAATGGAGTATTACTCAGCCATTAGAAAGAATAAATTTCAATCAGTTCTAATGAGGTGGATGAAACTGGAGCCTATTATACAGAGTGAAGTAAGCCAGAAGGAAAAACACCAATACAGTATACTAATGCATATATATGGAATTTAGAAAGATGATAATAATAACCCTGTGTACGAGACAGCAAAAGAGACACTGATGTATAGAACAGTCTTATGGACTTTGTGGGAGAGGGAGAGGGTGGGAAGATTTGGGAGAATGGCATTGAAACATGTAAAATATCCTGTAAGAAATGAGATGCCAGTCCAGGTTTGATGCACGATACTGGATGCTTGGGGATAGTGCACTGGGACGACCCAGAGGGATGGTATGGGGAGGGAGGAGGGAGGAGGGTTCAGGATGGGGAACACATGTATACCTGTAGTGGATTCATTTTGATATTTGGCAATACTAATACAATTATGTAAAGTTTAAAAATAAAATAAAATTAAAAAAAAAAAAAGAAAGTGGACTTAGGGCCCTTCTCCCCAGCCCATGACCCGCCTCCGGCCCCCGCCCTCCAAGTCCAACCTCCTATCTGTTTAATAAGAAGGCGCCTGTGTCTGGCAGGGCTGGTGTGAGACGAAGAGTCAATCCTTCCCAGCCACCGGGATAATCAAGAGTTTGGCGGGACCTTCAAGCACACACCGAAATAGTGAAGAGCCAGATGAAAAGCACAGACTATGGCGCTGAAATGGATTAATAAGGAACTTAGTGATTTGGCCCGTGACCCTCCAGCACAATGTTCTGCAGGTCCAGTTGGGGATGATATGTTTCATTGGCAAGCCACAATTATGGGACCTAATGACAGCCCTTATCAAGGCGGTGTATTCTTTTTGACAATTCATTTTCCTACAGACTACCCCTTCAAACTACCTAAGGTTGCATTTACAACAAGAATTTATCATCCAAATATTAACAGTAATGGCAGCATTTGTCTCGATATTCTAAGATCACAGTGGTCTCCTGCTTTAATTATTTCTAAAGTTCTTTTATCCATTTGTTCACTGCTATGTGATCCAATCCCAGATGACCCCCTAGTACCAGAGATTGCACGGATGTATAAAACAGACAGAGATAAGTACAACAGAGTATCTCGGGAATGGACACAGAAGTATGCCATGTGATGCTTAAAGTCAGACTAACCTGCATTATAGCTGGAATACAATTTAAATTACTGTGTTTTTTTTTTTTTTTTCTTATCTGGCTGCTCCCCTATCAGACCTCATCTTTTTTAATTTTATTTTTTGTTTACCTCCCTCCATTCATTCACATGCTCATCTGAGAAGACTTAAGTTCTTCCAGCTTTGGACAATAACTGCTTTTAGAAACTGTAAAGTAGTTACAAGAGAACAGTTGCTCAAGATTCAAAATTAAAAAAAAAAAATGGAGCATGTGTATTATGTGGCCAATGTCTTCACTCTAACTTGCTTATGAGACTAAAACCATTCCTCACTGCTCTAACATGCTGAAGAATCATCTGAGAGGGAGGGAGATGGATGCTGAGTTGTCACATCAAAGGAAGCAGCATTATTCTAACAGCATCCATTCTTTTTTAAGCCTTCCACTGTTAGAGATTTGAGGTTACATGATATGCTTTATGCTCATAACTGATATGGCTGGAGAATTGGTATTGAATTTATAGCATCAGCAGAACAGAAAATGTGATGTATTTTATGCATGTCAATAAAGGAATGACCTGTTCTTGTTCTACAGAGAATGGAAATTGGAAGTCAAACACCCTTTGTATTCCAAAATAGGGTCTCAAAACATTTTGTAATTTTCCTTTAAATTGTTAGGAGGCTTGGAGCTATTAGTTAATCTATCTTCCAATACACTGTTTAATATAGCACTGAATAAATGATGCAAGTTGTCAATGGATGAGTGACCAACTAATAGCTCTGCTAGTAATTGATTTATTTTTCTTCATTAAAGTTGCATAAACCAAAAAACAAAACAATAAAGAAAGAAAGAAAGTGGACATAGGAGGGGCAGACCATGTGTGCTGGTATAGAGGCTGAAAGTCAAAGAAGATAAGCTTGAGACTGCAACTATGTTTTTGCAGCATGACCTCAGTATCATAGTCTAAGTAGTGGAAGATGCATGTGGCAGAATGCAAGCTTAGTAGATCGGCATGCCTACTCTGGAACAGAGGTTCAGTAGGAGTTAAATGCATGCACTTGAGCGTCGTTTCAGGAGTGACGGTATATGTGTTTCAGAGTGAAGATAAATAGGTGCAGCAAAAGTGCTCTAAAATGTTGGAAAATACTTGTAAGAAGGCAGGTTCAGAGTGGAAGCTCAGTATTTGTGTGACTAATGTTATAGACTTAGACTTAAATTGAAGAAAGTAGAGAAGACCACTAGATGATTCAGTTCAGTTCAGTCGCTTAGTTGTGTCCGACTCTTTGTGACCCCATGAATCGCAGTATGCCAGGCCTTCCTGTCCATCACAAACTCCCGGAGTTCACTCAGACTTATGTCTATCGAGTCAGTGATGCCATTCAGCCATCTCATCATCTGTCGTCCCCTTCTCCTCCTGCCCCCAATCCCTCCCAGCATCAGAGTCTTTTCCAATGAGTTAGCTCTTCACATGAGATGGCCAAAGTACTGGAGTTTCAGCTTCAGCATCATTCCCTCCAAAGAAATCCCAGGGCTGATCTCACTCAGAATGGATTGGTTGGATCTCCTTGTAGTCCAAGGGATTTTCAAGAGTCTTCTCCAACACCAGAGTTCAAAAGCATCCATTCTTTGGTGCTCAGCCTTCTTCACAGTCCAAGTCTCACATCCATACATGACTACTGGAAAAAGCATAGCCTTGACTAGATGGACCTTTGTTGGCAAAGTAATATCTCTGCTTTTGAATATGCTATCAAGTTTGGTCATAACTTTCCTTCCAAGGAGTAAGCATCTTTTAATTTCATGGCTGCAATCACCCTCTGCAGTGATTTTGGAGCCCCCCCCCCCCCAATAAAGTCTGACACTGTTTCCATTGTTTCCCCATCTATTTCCCATTAAGTGATGGGACTGGAGGCCGTGATCTTTTTTTTTTTTTTTTTCCTGAATGTTGAGCTTTAAGCAAACTTTTTCACTCTCTACTTATGATTCAGGTATGACCTAAATCAGATCCCTTATGATTATATAGTGGACGTGACAAAAGATTTAAGGGAATAGATTTGACAGAGTGCCTGAAGAACTACAGATGGAGGTTCATGAAATTGTACAGGAGGCAGTGACCAAGAACATCCCCAAGAAAAGTAATGCCAAAAGGCGAAATGGTTGTCTGAGGAGGCCTTACAAATAGTTAAGTAAAGAAGAGAAGCAAAAGGCAAAGGAGAAAAGGGAAGATATACCCATATGACTGCAGATTACCAAAGAATAGCAAGGAGAGATAAAAAAGCCTTCCTCAGTGATCAATGCAAAGAAATAGAGGAAAACAATAGTTGGGAAAGACTAGCGATCTCTTCAAGGAAATTAGCGATACCAAGGGAATATTTCATGCCAAGATGGACACAATAAAGGACAGAAATTGTATGGACCTAAAAGAAGCAGAAGATATTAAGAAGAGGTAGCGAGAATCTATACAGAAAAGATTGAAGAACTATACAGAAAAAATCTTCATGATCCAGATAATCATGATGATGTGATCACTCACCTAGAGCCAGACATCCTGAAACATGAACTCAAGTCAGCCTTAGGAGGCATCAATACAAACAAAGCTCGTGGAGATATGGAACCCCAGTTGAGCGATTTCAAATCCTAAAAGATAGTTCTGTGAAAGTGCTGAATTCAATGTGCCAGCAAATTTGGAAAATTCAGCAGTGGCAACAAGACTGGAAAAGGTCAGTTGTTCCCGTATATGTATTTTAGAGCTTGTTCTCTGTAGTGGTGAAATGTGTCCCACAAAGTGTTAGACAGGACTGAAGCAAACGAGTGCAAAATGTTGCAAGTTTTTTTTGTTTGTTTTGTTTTCACCTGTGGCAGCTTTTCTCCAGTGAGAGTTAATTGTGAAAGTGGAGCAGGTGCTTGGCTTTCAAGGACCCTGGTGGTGCCAAGTGTACAGGGTTCAGGGACACAGAACTGACTAGACCACAGGAGTTATGACCCTATCAGAGTCTTTTTTTGAGCTTCTTGTAGCTGGCGATCAGAAGGCCTCTTTTGCCAGTCTTTCTCCCTAGTTCCACCCATTGAGGCACTTAGAAGGCTTCGTTGCCTGGAATCCTTCCCTGTTGTTCAATGTGTCAGCACATAAGAGATACCTCCCTGGCTGGGGTCCTACTCTGTAGATCAGTGCATCAGGCACTTAAAGAAGCATCGTGAGTAGGGTTCGACTCTAGTTTTGTGCATCAGGCACTTAAAGGAGCACCCTGGGTGGTGTCCTGCTCTGTATTTCAGTGTGTTCAGCATTTGATGGGTCAGCCTCACTATTGTAGTAACTGCTGATGCTATCATGTGGAGAGAGAGAGGCTATGGTGATTGCTCCACCCCCATACATGTGACTCAGTGATATCGCCTTGCTTCCTTGGCTGCCTGGCTTTCCTCCACAGGCGTATCCTAGCACAGTTTCCTCCCTCACAGCCCCTCTCTCCATCTCGCCACAGTAAACAGCAGCCTTCGCCCAGGAATCGCTCCAGAATCCCTCAATTCCAGCTCCCAGCCACTGTGCCTTTCAGGGGACACATATCCTTGGCTGGGGTATGTACAGCTGTAGCAAGGACTCACTGATTCTCATTACATCTAGTTATCCACAGATCAGTTGTCTCACTCTCAGCTTTAAATGTTTATTCTATGATTCAGACAAGCCCCCCAATATGGGATTAGACCCCTCCTTCACCCACTCAGGGCTGATTCAGTCCTAATAAGACTCATGATTTTCCCCCCCAGTTCTTTCATCCTACTGAGTTTTGCGTGGTTCTATATATTCTTTTCCACTGGTCAGGCACTCCTATCTGCTTTCAGCTAATGTTTTGATTACTTGTCTGTGTCTGAAGGTGTATGCCTGATGTATCCACAGAGAGATGTATTCCACATCTACCTACAGCTCCACCATCTTGTTCTCTCATCTCAAGATAGTTTTAGAGCACAGAATCCACAGTGGCAGTAGGTGTGCTATAAAATGTGAGTTCAGACATACACCTGAGGGCAAGCTCAGTGATTTTAGCACAGCTGATCTAAAGCATTGATTTACTATTGGCCAGACACATGGTTCAAATATTATGAAAATTATTTATGGTGTGCCAATTCTAGAGCACAAGATCAGTCGTTGTGTAACATTTGCTGTAGAATGCAAGTTCAGTTGTGGAAAGAGGTATGCTCCACAATGCAACTGAGACGTTTTAGTCATCTTGTGGTAGAGTACATGCTCAGTAATGGTAGGAACTGTGCTCTAGTGTTCATTCAGTAGTGGCTGGAGGCATGTTGCCATTGCCAATGGGATAGCTTCAGACAGCCTGTTCTAAAATGCAAGCACACTAGTGGCAGAATGTATGCTCCAGATTGCAAGCTAAGTAGTTTCAGTACTTCTATGCTAGAGCTCAGACACAGTAGTGATGTATGCAGGCTGCAAACTGCCATCCTACTATTTGTGTCATGTCCGCTCTAGGATACAGTCTTAGTACTGGTGGGGAGAATCCTCAAAAGTACAATCTCAGGAGACAAAGAACAAGTTCTCTAAAGCAAAGATTCAGTATTCGAACTATACTTGCTCTAGATCATGGTTCTGTATTACCAGGGGTGTGTCTAAAGTGTGCTTCAATGTTGAGATGCATGCTGAAGAGCTAAGTTCAGCAGATGAAGCATGCCTGCATTACATGTGCTTCAGAGTGTTGTCTCAGGAGTTGCAGTACACTTGCTTAAGAGTGCACACTCAGTAAGTGAGGGACATATTCTCTTGAACGCTGGGTTTTTATTTTTGGATGCATATCCAGAGATCAAACTGAGAAAATGTGATATGCCTGTTCTGCCACACAAGCTCAGTAGTGGGAAGATAAGTCCTCAACAGTGCAAGCACATGGGTTGTGGCATATGTGTGATGTGACACATGATCAATTGAGGCAGGAAATATGAAGTATACACCAAGTCTCTAGTTGTGAAAGATCATCCATAGATGTAGCTGTGGAACACAGGTACACTACTCACAACTTATACAGTCTAGAGTGCTGGATGGCTAGCAGCATAATGGCTGGTATAAAATGCCACTGGAGTGATGGTTGCACACACCTTCTAGAGCAATACTTCAGGGAAGTGACTTTAATGCTTCAGAATTCAAAGTCACTAGTGGTGACACAGTTGATCTAGAATGACGGTTCACTCGTGGGTAGGATATGTGTTTTATAATGCAACCTCCACTTTCCTGGAATAGGTCCTCCAGAGTGCAAATTCAGTAGCTGGGACACATGCTCTAGAGTACAGGAAGAAGAGTTGGGGGAAATATGCAACAGCGGGCAAGCCAAGTCATTGGCAAATTTCAGCTGCAGAGTGTGGGATCACTACTTTAAGCTCACAGGCCATGGGGCAAGATTAGTAGTAGTGGAACTCATGGTCTATAAGGCAGGCTCAGCAGTGATTAAATAGTGTAACAGGGTGCAAAATCAGTAGCTGAACCGCTTACAAGTGGCAAGACACATGCTTCAGAGTGCAAAATTAGTATTGGCCACACACATGCTCTAGGCCACATGCTCACTAGCTGTGCCATGCCTGCTTAGTGTAAGGACTCAGAAGTCACAGGTGTGCTATAGTACTAGGATTGATACTGCCGGGATGCATGATTCAGTGTGCAGGTGTGTAGCTCAGGCATTCTTACTCTACAGCATAGTCTCTGTAGTGTCAGAACATTGGCTCTTGAAGGCACACACAGTCATGATGGGAGATATGTTCCTGAGTAAACCGCAGTAGTGCAAAACCCATGATAAAATGTGTGCACTCTGTAGTCATGAGAGCTGTACTCCCAATTGCAAGTTCAGTTACTGTGGAATGTGTGAAACTAGAGCATGTTCTCTGCAGAGCCCGGATGCCTGCCCTTGAACTCATGCTCAGTAGAGGTGTACCATGTCCTCCAGTGTTCAAACTCACTATGTCCATAGGAGTGCTGGCTCAGGTGTGTCCAGAAGTAAACAAACATCAGAGTGCAAGTTCAGTAATTGTTTAGGCACACCTGAACTACAGCGCAGGTTGAGTAGTGGCCTGACTTACCTATAAAGCAACAAGCTAATTATTGTGATTTTTATTGTTTAGAGTGAAAATTCAGCAGTCAATGAACTCTTGTTCTGGAAGGCAATTTCAGTAGTGCAGGGATGCAGAATCCAGAGTGTAATATACCAAAAGTGTATGTGTACTTCCAACAGGCATGTTTTAGGGACAGGCTCAGTAGTGGCAGGCCATATTCTCAATAACCCGGGTTCAGGAGTGATGGGATGTATGCTCTACTGTGCAGTCTCAGTGACAGCAAGGCACTTGTTCTAAATTTTGTCAATAATCTCAATAGTGGCAGAAAGGGTGATCCAGATTAGAAACTAAGTAGTTCTAGCGTGCGTCCTCTGATGGTGGTCTCAGTATTGACAAGCGCATATTCCAGAGTGCAAAAGTCTTGTTTGTAGCATGTGTGCTTTGAAATCGGAGAAGGAAATCGCAACCCAGTCCAATATTCTTGCCTGGAGAATTCCATGGACAGAGGAACCTGCTGGGCTGCTCTCCATAGGTTCGCACGGAGTCGGACAAGACTAAAGCGACTTAGCATGCATACATGCGTTGGAGAAGGAAGTGGCAACCCCCTCCAGTATTCTCGTCTGGAGAATCCCAGGGATATGGAAGCCTGGTGGGCTGCTGTCTATGTGGTCACACAGAGTCGGACACTACTGAAGTGACTTGGCGGCAGCAGCAGCAGTGGTTTGAAATCAGGGGTCAGTAGTTGTGAAAAGCTTCTTGCATTTTCAGTTGTTACGGCATCCCAGGTCCAGAGTGCAGGCACACTTGGTTGTGATACTTATGCTCTAGAGTTGTAATGTATGTTCCAGAGTGCAAGCTAATTAGTATACCTGTTCTAATTCAATTCTCAGTAAAAGCAGAATGCAAAGTCCTGATTTCAACCTCAGTAGTTGCTGCATGCATAATCAGAAGTAGTGCTTCATACACTCATGAGTGCCAGATCATGAGCTGCAGCATAATTGTCACAGAGTGGGGCACAAGTAGTTGCTGGATGCATACTACAGAGGGTGAGCTCAGTAGCTTCGTTACATGCATGTTTCACACTGTGAGCTCAATAGTACTCGATGGTACTACATTGAGAGTATTCCTACTTTAGAGTACTTGCTTAACAGGGGCAGAATGCATACCTTTGAATATAAACTCGGTAGACTCGTCCTAAGGTGGCAGTGACATATGAGAAGGAGTTCAATTTTTCCCCAGTAAATACCTCAACGGATTGTCAGGATATGGAGTAACTTTCACTAAACCGTTTCTATATGCTGGCAGAGGACACCAGAAAGGCCAATCAATTTGCTCATAATGAGGGAGGAGAAGAGATAAACAAGAAAAGAGAGACAAAGGATTTAGGGATAGAGACTGATTCTAGAACCAGATACGCAACAATGGACTGGTTCTGAATTGTAACCCTGCTTATTTAAATTAGATGAAGAGCACATCGTGTGAAATGCCAGACTGGATGAAGCACAAGCTGGAATCAAAATTGCTGGGAGAAATAGCAATAACCTGAGATACATAGATGACAAAACCCATATAGCAGAAAGTGAAGAGGGACTAAAGAGCCTCTTGATGAAAGTGAAACAGGAGAGTGCAAACGCCAGCTTAAAACTCAACATTCAAAAATGAAGATCATGGCTTCTGGCCCCATGATTGAGAGATTTCACTTTTCACTTTCCTGCATTGGAGACGGAAATGGCAGCCTCCAGTGTTCTTGCCTGGCGAACCCAAGGGGCAGGGGAGCCTGGTGGGCTGACGTCTATGGGGTCACACAGAGTCGGACACGACTGAAGTGACTTAGCAACAGTAGCAGCCGCAGATGGGGAAACAATGGAAAGGCTGAGAGACTTTATTGTCTTGGCTTCAAAATCACTGTAGATGGTGGCTGCAGCATAAAATTAAAAGATACTTGCTTCTTGAAAGAAAAGCTATGACCAACCTAGGCAGGATATTTAAAAACAGAGATATGACTTTGCCAACAAAAGTCTTTCTAGTCCAAGCTATAATTTGTCCAGTAGTCATATATGGATGTGAGAGTTGGACTATACAGAAAGCTGAGCCCTGAAAAATTGATGCTTTTGAAGTGTGGTGTTGGAGAAGACTCTTGAGAGTCCCTTGGAGAGCAGGGAATAAAATTAGTCAGTAAGACATTCAGTCCTGAATATTTATTGGAAGCACTGATGCTAAAGCTGAATTTGGCCACCTGATGCAAATAACTGACTCTTGCAAATGACCCCAGTGTTGAGAAAGATTGAAGGCAGGAGGAGAAGCAGAAGACAGGATGAGATTGAGTCCATCACTAACTCAATGGAGATGAGTTTGAGCAAGCTATGGAAGTTCGTGATGACCAGAGGAGTCTGGTGTGTCACAGTCCTTGGGGTTACAAATAGTTGGACATAACTGAGAAACTGAACTGAACTTGTGTTGGGGAGAGAGAGTCAATTCCTATGCAGATTGATAAGAAGTCTGGCCTACCCAAAGAAGAGAAAAATATCTGGATTCTTGAGGAGGAGATAGGGTTCTGGAATTTTCAAGGAGGAGAATTGCTTGCTTGTTTGTTTTTCTCTATATTCATTAGTCTTAGTCACAGAAAATGTTTTGTTTTGTTTTTTCTTTAAACCTTGAAATGATGATTACACAGCAAACAATTCAGTTTAAACTCTGTAATTAGAATTATATAGCAACAGTGTATCATGCTTGAGGACAGTTTCTCCTCCCTGAAAACCTTCTGACGAATCCTTATATTTTAGAAGCTATATTATGGGAGTGGGTCTGGTAGGATCTTTCTATTGTTAACTTCTAATCCTGTTATCCTAAAATATAAATTGTGGGAGTAGAGACATGCTTTTGATGTATTATAATAACTAAATTAAAATGTATGTAACTCCCTGGCTAACACTAGCAAGGGGGGGCATTCTCTGGCCCCCTTCTGATGTCCATGTCAGAAGCTTTCTCTGTTCCTTTTCTTACTTTAATAAAACTCTGATATACAAGAACTCTTGAGTGATCAAGCCTGGTCCTTAGTCCTGAAGTTAAATCTTCTTCTCAGAGATCATGAATCCAGCACTATCCGTCTTAAGCTTTTAGAGAAGGAGAAGTTTCCATACCACAGGAAACCCTCTCAGAGGTTGATTCAGTGGGCCTCTTTGGAATCTCAGAGGGTGGTATAGCCACCCCACACCACCCCAAATCCAGCACTATCCACCTTAAGCTTTTAGAGAAGGAAAAGTTTCCATACGACAGGAAACCCTCTCAGAGGTTGATTCAGTGGGCCTCTTTGGAATCTCAGAGGGTGGTATAACCACCCCACACCACCATCTCAGAATTCAAGCCAAAAAAGCAATTTTTAGTGGGGAATTGCCTCACAGTCTCGTGTCCACCCACAGTGAGTGGGGGCTTTGTACAGGGGCGCCCTCTGCATCTTCAGTCCTTAGAATAAAGATGGGGTTTGAATGCTCTACAGACACTCTGAGAGAACTAATGTGATGTAGCAGGCGGAAGCACATAATGCCAGAGAGAGAAAAATAAACAAAGAAAAGGAATGTTCCCACGGGAAGGCTCTAAGACCACACTGCAACCCCTGACATGCTTACAGAACAGACGATGCCCTAGTATTTACTGAAGGAGAGCACACTAGCTTTCCTTATGGACCTCCCAGGAGGCAAAGATTCAGAATGTTGACAACCAGAGGCAGAAGGCCATAACCTTTTAGGCCCAGGAGACTGCATCTCCTGCCAAGCTGTGAGCAGACTCTATTCATGAGCAGCCACTAACCATGACTTCCTGAGATCTGGGACAGTTTATGGCTGCCAAGAGTGTCATAACCTGAGAGCAACTCCTCTGAGGAGATGCACAGCTCACCATGCATGGACTGTATCCTTGTGGAGTATCTGAGAAACTGACCAGAATGAACCTGAGCAGTGCACGAAAAACATGGTCCACCAGGAACTATGACATCACAGCTATCCTGAAAACCTGAGTGGCTCTCTAGAAGAGTGTACTCTGGAACATCCTGGAACCTGAGCAGCTTGGACCTGGAAAGTGCATTAGACAAAGGGCCCACCCGGGACTATGCTCTGGCAGAACACCAGGCCACTTTGGCCTGGGAAAAGCAGGAGATGCATGGCTCAACTGGGACTGGGCATTCATAGAACACCCAGAAATATGAGCAGCTTGGGCCTTGGAAGTGCAGGAGACAAAGAACCCACCTGGGACTGTGCCCCAAACAGAGAACTGGGGAGTCTGGACTGCTTGGGCCTGGGAAGAGCAAGAGATACATGGTTCAACTGGGGCTGAGCCTTCATACAACACCTGGGAATCTGAGCAGCTTGGACCTGGGAAGTGCAGGAGACACACGGCCAACCTGGGACTTCACGCCTAGCACAGGATGGACCCTAGGTAGCTTGGGCCTGGGAAGTGCGTGAGATCCATGGCCCTTCTGTAACTGTGCCCTCAAGGGACACCCAGGAGCTTGAGTGGCTGGATCTGAGAAGTGTACATCACCTTGGACTTTGGCAGACCCTGTGCTGTCCATTCACAACAAAGGCTACCCACAAATCCCAGTGGTATTTGTTTGCAGTGTTCCTGCCTCTCCACAGCAAAACAGAGCAAATGACCCTGAATAAGGGTCTATTGTCACCTCTTCCTATCAGGGCTCAGATTAGACATTGAAGAGACTTGCAAGCAGAGGAGGCCAGCCTAAGTAAAGATAAGACAGGGGAACCACTCAAGAAGTGGCAGGTGCAACAGATTAAAATTAAGCAGTAAAATTGCATTTAAGGACAATTGTGGACTTTGAGAAAAAGTGCAAGCTAGAACAAGGGATAACCTGACACTGAACTGACCCCAGAATATTTTTTCTAATTTTTGTGTTCAATTATGTTTCAGTTTATTTTATATTGTACATTTGGGAGTTCAAATTCTAGTCTAGGTTTTTTAATTTTTGCTTTCTGGAATTTGTTATGCATTTTGTAGTATTAAGAGTCTATTTTTTAATATCCATTTTCACTCAGGGATTTGATTACAGGCTTAATTGCTCTCTTTCCTTTTGACTTTCTTTTCTCCTCCTGATCACCTCTATCTAGCTCTTCCCTCTTCTTTTCTATACATAATGCTGTGGATCTCTTTGACTGTCCAGGATGTGGAGTTATTTCACCACTAACATGGGGTTTTGTCTTCTGTGCAATGTTGAAAGTGTAGTCTTGAGGTTACTGCAAGAGGGGGACCAAAAACCAGAGGCAGGTAGCTCAGCTCCAGAACTTTGGATCATCATAGAACCCCTGGCCCCAGGGAAGAGTGATAGACAAGATCCCATCCAAAAGGATACATGCCTACACTGAAAGCAAGCTCCATCCAAGAGCAGCAAGCTCCAGTGCAAGACAACCCATGCTAATCTTCCAGCAAAACAAGAACACACTCAAGAAAATTACAAGGCACTCTTCTAAATTCAGTCACTCAGTTGTGTCTGACTCTTTGCAACCCCATGGACTGCAGCACACCAGGCCTCCCTGTCAATCACCAACTCCCAAAGTTTACTCAACTCATGTCCACTGAATCAGTGATGCCATCCAACCACCTCATCCTCTGTCATACCTTTCTCCTCTGGACCTCAATCTCTCCCAGCATCAGGGTCATTTTAAATGAGTCAGCTCTTTGCATCTGGTGGCCAAATTATTGGAGTTTCATCTTCAGCATCACTTCTTCCAATGAATATTCAGGACTGATCTCCTTTAGGATGGACTTGTCGGATCTCCTTGAAGTACAAGGGCCTCTCAAGAGACTTCTCCGACAATACAGTTCAAAAGCATCAATTCTTTGATGCTCAACTTTTTTTTTTTTTCAAATTTTATTTTATTTTTAAACTTTACATAATTGTATTAGTTTTGTCAAATATCAAAATGAATCCACCAGTGGTATACATGTGTTCCCCATCCTGAACCCTCCTCCCTCCTCCCTCCCCATTCCATCCCTCTGGGTCGTCCCAGTGCACTAGCTCCAAGCATCCAGTATAGTGCATCGAACCTGGACTGGCATCTCGTTTCATAAATGATAGTGCAACTCTCACATCCATACATGACTACTAGAAAATCCATACCTTTGACTAGACAGACCTTTGTCGGCAAGATAATGTCTCTGTTTTTTAGTATGCTGTCTAGGTTGGTCATAACTTTCCTTCCCAGAAGTAAGCATCTTTGAATTTCATGGCTTCAATCACCATCTGCAGTGATTCTGGAGCCCTTCAAAAGAAAGTCAAACATTGATTGCCCTTCAATTTGCCATAAAGTGGTGGGATCAGATGCCATGATCTTAGTTTTCAGCTTTAAGCCAACGTTTCACTCTCCTCTTTTGATTTCATTAAATGACTCTTTAGTTCTTCCCTTTCTGCCATAAGGGTGGTGTCATCTGCATATCTGAGGTTATTTCTCCTGGAAAACTTGATTCCAGCTTGTGCTTCATCCAGCACAGTGTTTCTCATGAGGTACTCTGCATAGAAGTTAAATAAGCAGAGTGACAATATACAACTTTGACATATTCCTTATCCTATGTGAAGCTAGTCATTCCATGTCCCGTTCAAACTGCTGTTTTCCAGCCTGCATAGAGGCTTCTCAAGAGGCAGGTCAGCTGCTCTGGTATTCCCATCTCTTTCAGAATTTCCCAACATTTATTGTAATCCACACAGTCAAAGTCTTTGGAATAGTCAATAAAGCAAAAGTAGATCTTTTTCTGGAACTCCCTTGCTTGATTGATGATCCAGTGGATGTTGGCCATTTGATCTCTGTTTCCTCTGACTTTTCGAAAACCAGCTTGAACAGCTTGAAGTTTACGGTTCATGTATTGCTGAAGCATGGCTTGGAGAATTTTTAGCATTACTTTACTAGCATGTGAGATGAATGCAAATGTGCAGTAGTTTGAGCATTCTTTGGCATTGCCTTACTTTGGGATTGGAATGAAAACTAACCTTTCAAAGTCCCGAGCCACTGCTGAGTTTTTCAAATTTGCTGACATATTGAGTGCAGCACTTCCATAGCATAATCTTTTAGGATTTTAAATAGCTCAACTGCAATTCTATCACTTCCACTAACTTTGTTCATAGTGATGCTTCTTCAGGCCCACTTGACTTCACATTCCAAGATGTCTGGACCTAGGTGAGAGATCAGATCATCATAATTATTTGGATTGTGAAGATCTTTTATGGACAGTTCTTCTGTGTAATCTTTGCCAACTCTTCTTAATATCTTCTGCTTCTGTTGGGTCCATACCATTTCTGTCCTTATTGTGCCTATCTTTGCATGAAATATTCCCTTGGAACCTCAAATTTTCTTGACGTGATCTCTAGTCTTTCCCATGCTATTACTTTCCTCTATTTCTTTGCACTGATCACTAAGGAAGGCTTTCTTATCTCTCCTTGCTATTCTTTGCAACTCTATATTCAAATGGCTATATCTTTCCTTCTCTCCTTTGCCTTTCCCTTCTCTTCATTTCACAGCTATTTGTAAGGCTTCCTCAGGCACCCATTTTGAGTTTTTGCATTTCTTTTTCTTGGGGATGATCTTGATACCTGTCTCCATCCATGGTTCATCAGGCACTCTATCACACCTAGTCCCTTAAATTTATTTCTCACTTCCACTGTATAATCATAAGGGATTTGATATAGGTAATTCCTGAATGGTCTAATGGTTTTCCTTACTTTTTTCAATTTAAGTCAATATGTGGAAATAAGGATTTCCTGATCTGAGCCACAGTTAGCTCCTGGTCTTGTTTTATGCTCTCTAGGAGGAGTAAGCATCTTTTAATTTCATGGCTGTATTCACTATCTGCAGTGATTTTGTAGCCCCCCACCTCCCCAAAATAAAGTCTGCCACCATTTCCTCTGTTTGTGCATATATTTTCCATGAAGTGATGGGGCAGGACGCCATGATTTCAGTTTTCCTAATGTAGAGCTTTAAGCCTACTTCTTCACTTTCCTCTTTTATTTTCATCAAGAGATTGTTCAGTTTCTCTTTACTTTCTGCCATAAGGGTGGTTTCATCTGCATATCTGAAGTTATTGACATTTCTCCTGGCAATCTTGATTCCAGTTTTTGTTTCTTCCAGCCCAGCGTTTCTCTGCATAGAAGGTAAATAAGCAGTGTGACAATATGTAGCCTTGAGGTACTCTTTTCCTATTTGGAACCGGTCTGTTATTCAATGTCCAGTCCTAACTGTTGCTTCCTGACCTGCATACAGGCTCCTCAAGAGGCAGGTCCGGTGGTCTGGTATTCCCATCTCTTTCAGAATTTTCCAGTTCATTTTGATCCACACAGTCAAAGGCTTTTGCAGAAGTAGATGTTTTCCTGGAACTTGCTTGTTTTTTCAAAGATCCAGCAGATGTTGGGAATTTGATCTCTGGTTCCTCTGTATTTTCTAAAACAAGCTTGAACATCTGGAAGTTAACACTTGATGTATTGCTGAAGCCTGGCTTGGAGAATTTTGAGCATGACTTTGCTAGCATGTGAGATGACTGCAACTGTAGGGCAGTTTGAGCATTCTTTGGCATTCCCTTTCTTTGAGATTGGAATGAAAACTGACCTTTTCCAGTCCCGAGCCACTGCTGAGATTTTCAAATTTCCTGGCATAGTGAGTGCATCACTTCCACAGCATCATCTTCTAGGATTTGAAATAGCTCAACTGGAATCAAAGCCATAATAGAACCCCCTAATTCTCTCATGAACACTGCATTGCCTCTCAGAAAAAAATGAGATCCACAGCCATCTTCTATAACAACAACAAAATAATTCCTTCAACTAGAAAACCTTCACAATCCACTGGTCCCACCACATTCACTGGGAGGAGTCTAGCCAATTAACAGCAATGATGACCCTCCCGTTTGCAGAAAATAGACCTCAAAGACAGCCATCTAAACAACATGAAAAGACAGAGACATATCCAGCAGGTGAAGGAACACAATAAAAATCAACAAATCAATGAAAGAGGAGGAGATAAGAAGTCTACAGGAAAAACAATTCAGCATAATAATAGTCAAAGTCTTGGAAATAAATGGAGCTACAGATAAATAGACTTTAGACATGTATTGAGAAGATCAAAGGGGTGTTTTAAAAGGACCTAGAAGAAGTAATGAATAGTCAATCAATAATGAACAATGCAATAACTGAGATAGAAATCACTCTGTACAACAAAAACAGTAGAGTAACTGAAGCAGAAGAAGGACTAAGTGAGCTGGAAGATAGAATGTTGGAAATAAATGAAGCAGAACAGGAAAAAAAAAAATAGAGAAACGAAGACAGCCTCAGAAACTTCGGGGACAATGTTAAATGCCCCACATTTAAATCATAGGTTTCTTGGAGAAAGAAGACAAAAGGAAAGGGCATGAGAAAATATTTGAGGAGAAAATAGCTAAAAACTTCCCTGAAATAGGAAAGGGAATAGACATCTAAGATGAAAAACCCCAGAGTGTTCCACAGGGATAAATCCAAGACAAAACATATCAAAATATACATTAATCAAAATAAAAACAAACAAATAAATATACACAATGAACAAATATTCAAGGAAACAAAGGAATAACAACAAATAACATAGACGGGAATCCCCATAAGCATAACAGCTGATCTTACCCTAGAAACTCTTCAGCTTAGAAAGGAATGGCAAGATATACTTAAAGTGATGAAAGGCAAAAACCTACAGCCAAGATTACTCTATTCAACAAGGATAGCATTCTAATTCAAAAGAGGAGTCAAAAGCTTAACAGACAAACAAAAGCAATTAGAATTCAGAACCACCAAACCAGCACTTCAGGAAATGCTGAAGGATCTTATCTAGATTGGAAACAGAAAAGCTTTACAAAATAAATCCACAAAAATATATAGTAAATGCTAACAAGATCATACTTAGCAACAACTACCTTAAACATAAATGGGCTAAAAGCTCCAATGAAAATACAAAGACTGGCTGAATGAATATAAGAATATACTGCCTGCAAGAAAACCACCTCATAATTAGGGACACGTACAGAGTGAAAGTGATGACCAGGAAAAAGCTATTTTGTGAAAATGGAGAGCAAAAGAAAGTGGGAGAAGCAATACTCATATCAGATAAATGGGCTTTAATCAAAGACCACTATAGGAGACAAAGAAGGTTGCATTACCTAATAATCAAGGTATCAATCCAAGAAGAAGCTATATGCACCCCATGTAGGAGCACCTCAATACAAGAGACAAATGCCAACAACTATTAGAGCAGAAATAGACACTAACCAATAGTACTGGGTGATTTTAATACTTCACTCATAACATGGACAGATCATCCGGACAGAAAATCAATAAGGAAAGCTCATGTTTTAGATGATACATTAGACCAGTTTGACCTAATTGATATCTACAGGGCATCCCGCCCCAAAAGAATAGATTTCACTATTTTCTCCTTATTCTCAAGTGCAAATGGAACATTATCTTAAGACAGATCACATCCAAGGTCACGTCTAACCTTGGTAAACTTCAAAAAATTATAATATTTTCAAGCATATTTTCTGATCACAATGTTGTTAGATCAGATATCAACTACAGGAGAAAAACATAGAGGAAACACAAATAATTTGGAGGCTAAACAGCTGCTGCTGCTAAGTCACTTCAGTCGTGCCTGATTCCGTGCGACCCCATAGACGGCAGCCCACCAGGCTTCCCCGTCCCTGGGATTCTCCAGGCAAGAACACTGGAGTGGGTTGCCATTTCCTTCTCCAATGCATGAAAGTGAGAAGTGAAAGTGAAGTCGCTCAGTCGTGTCCGACTCTTAGCGATGCCATGGACTGCAGCCTTCCAGGCTCCTCCGTCCATGGGATTTTCCAGGCAAGAGTACTGGAGTGGGGTGTCATTGCCTTCTCCAAAACAGAAGAAAATTCAAATTTGAATTCAATAAAATTCAGAGATTTTTATGAAAAAAAAAAAAAGAAAAAAACTCTACCAAAGTAGTCATAGATGGAACATACCTCAACATAATGAAAGCCTGATATGACAAAATCACTTCAAACATTATTATCAATAATGAAAAACTTGAAACATTTCCTTTAAAATCAGCATTAAGACAAGGGTGCCCATACTCATCACTACTAGTTTTGGAAATTCTAGCCACACTTTTCAAAGAAGAAAAAGATATAAAAAGAATCCTGATTGGAAAAGAAGAGGTAAAACTCTCTATATTTGCACATGATATTATCCTTTACACAGAAAACCCAAGAGATGCCACCAGAAAATTACTGGAGTTAATCAATGAATAGAGTAAATGTGCAGGGTATAAAATTAATACACAGAAACCCTTATATTCCTATACACTAACAATGAAAATTCAGAAAGAGAAATTAAGGAATAATCCTGTTCATCATTGCAATGAAAGGAATAAAATAACTAGAAATAAATTTGCATAAAAAGACAAAGGGCTTCCCTGATAGCTCAACTGATAAAGAAGCTACCTTCAATGTAGGAGACTCCTGTTCAATTCCTGGGTCAGGAAGATCCCCTGAAGAAGGGATAGGCTACCCACTGTAGTATTCTTGGGCTTCCCTTGTGGCCTAGCACGTGAAGAATCCTCCTGCAATGTGTGAGACCTGCACACAATGTGTTTGAGCCTTGGGTTGAGAAGATCCTCTGGTGAAGGGAAAGGCTATCTATTCCAGTATTCTGGCCTGAAGAATTACAAATTCCATACACTGTATGATCCATGGGATTGCAAAAAGTCAGACATGACTAAGCAACTTTCACTTACCCAGAGAGATACAAAATAAGCATTGATGAAAGAAAGCAAAACACATATAGATGGAGAAACATACCATGTTCTTAGATTGGATTAATTGATATAGTTAAAATGAGTATACCACCCAAAACAATCAATAGATTCAATGCAATACCTACAGTATTTTTCATAAAACTAGAACAAATTATTTTATGATTTGCATGGAAACACATAAGACTTTGAAGAGACAAAGCCATTTTGAGAAAGAAGAATGGAACTAGAAGAGTCAAACTTTCTGATAAGACTACACCACAAAGATATCAAGAGAGTATGAAACTTGCACAAACATAGAAATACAGACCAATGGAACAAAATATAAAGTCCAAAGATAAATTCATGCACCCATTATCTTTGACAATGGAGGCAAAAATATGCAACCGAAAAATATATTTTCTTCAAAAAGTGTTACTGGGAAAACTGGACAGCTATGTGTAGAAACTAGAACAGTATCTAACATCATGTTCAAAATAAACTCAAAATGGATTACAGATGTAAATGTAAGACCAGAAAATATAAAACCCTTAGAGTAAAACATAGGTATAACCACTCTAAAATAAGACACAGCAAGATCCTCTATGACTCATTGCCTAGAGTAAAGGAAATAAAAACAAAATTTAAAAAAAGCAACCTAATTAAGCTCTATAGCTTGTGTACAACGAGGAAACTATAATTAATGTGAATATGTAGCCTTCAGTTTTATGTGATTATGGTTTCAGTGTATCTGTCCTCTGATGCCCTCTTGCAACACCTACCATCTTTTTTGGGTTTCTCTTACCTTGGTCATGGGGTATCTCTTCACGGCTGCTCCAGCAAAGCGCAGCCATTGCTCCATAGCTCCTCTAGGCCCTCCTGAGCCCACGCAGCCACTGCTCCTTGGGCCTGGGGTTACTCATCTGAGCTGCTGCCCCAGCTTTGGGTATGGGGTAGCTGCTCTTGGCTGCTCTTGTGCTGTCGCAGCCTTGCACTGTCCGCCACAGCCCCTGACCTCTGACACAGTTTAGCTCCTCCCTGCTGTGCCCCTGACCTTTGACACGGGTAAGCTTCTCTTGGCTACAGCCCGTGACCTCGGACGTGGGGTAGCTCCTCCCAGCCATCGCCCCTGACCTCAGACGTGGGGTAGCTCCTATGGGCTGCTCCAGCGCTGTTGTAGCCTTGCTCTCTCAGCTGCTGGCCCTGACCTCGGACATGGGGTAGCTCCTCTGGGCTGCTCCTGCGCTGTTGCAGCCTTGGAATCTTGGCCACCGTCCCTGACCTTGGACATGGTGTAGCTCCTCCCTGCCACCGCCCCTGACCTCAGACGTGGGGTAGCTCCTCTCAGCTATCCCTGCACCTTCGCAACCTGGCACTCTTGGCTGCTGTCCCTGACCTCGGACGTGGGGTACCCTCTCCGCCATGCTCTGTGCGCCATTGCAACTGCCGGTGCTCTGTGCCATGCCCATGGGGCCGCCCAAGATGGACGGGTCATGGTGGAGAGGTTTGACAGAATGTGGTCCACTGGAAAAGGGAAAGGCAAACCACTTCAGTATTCTTTCTTTGAGAAACCCACGAACAGTATGAAAAGGCAAACTGATAGGATAATGAAAGAGAAACTCCCCAGGTCAGTGGGGGCCCAATATGCTACTGGAGAGATCAGTGGATTACTAACTCCAGAAAGAATGAAGGGATGGAGCCAAAGCAAAAAGAAAAAAAAAAAAAAATACCCAGTTGTGGATGTGACTGGTGATAGAAGCAAGATACAATGCTGTAAAGAGCAATATTGTATAGGAACCTGGAATGTCAGGTCCATGAATCAAGGCAAATTGGAAGCGGTCAAACAAGAGATGGCAAGAGTGAACATCAACATTCTAGGAATCAGCGAACTAAAATGGATTGGAATGGGTGAATTTAACTCAGATGACCACTATATCTACTACTGTGGGCAGGAATCCTTTAGAGGAAATGGAGTAGCTATCATGGTCAACAAAAGAGCCAAAAATGCAGTACTTGGATGCAATCTCAAAAACGACAGACTGTTCTCTGTTCATTTCCAAGACAAACCATTCAATATCACAGTAATCCAAGTCTAGGCCCCAATCAGTAATGCTGAAGAAGCTGAGGTTGAACGGTTCTATGAAGACCTATGAGACCTTTTAGAACTAATAATCAAAAAAGATGTCCTTTTCATTATAGGGGACTGGAATGCAAAAGTTGGAAGTCAAGAAACACCTGGAGGAATAGGCAAATTTGGCCTTGGAATACAGAATGAAGCAGGGCAAAGACTAATAGAGTTTTGCCAAGAAAATGCACTGGTCATAGCAAACACCTTCTTCCGTCAACACAAGAGAAGACTCTACACATGGACACCACCAAATGTTCAACACCGAAATCAGATTGATATTCTTTGTAGCCAAAGATGGAGAAGCTCTATACTGTCAACAAAAACAAGACCAGGAGCTGACTGTGGCTCAGATCATGAACTGCTTATTACCAAATTCAGACTTAAACTGAAGAAAGTAGGGAAAACCACTAGTTCATTCAGGTATGACCTATATCAAAATTACTTATGATTATACAGTGGAAGTGAGAAATAGATTTAATGGAGTAGATCTGATAGATAGAGTGCCTGAAGAACTATGGACAGAGGTTCGTGACATTGTACAGAAGACAGGGATCAAGACCATCCCCATAGAAAAGAACTGCAGAAAAGCAAAATGAGTGTCTGAGTAGGCCTTACAAATAGCTGTGAAAAGAAGAGAAGCAAAAAGCAGAGGAGAAAAGGAAAGATAGAAACATCTGAATGCAGAGTTCCAAAGAATAGCAAGAAGAGATAAGAAAGCTTTCCTCAGCGATCAATGCAAATAAATAAGGAAAACAAGAGAATGGGAAAGACTAGAGATCTCTTCAAGAAAATTAGAGATACCAAGGGAACATTTCATGCAAAGATGGGCTCGATAAAGGACAGAAATATTATGGACCTAACAAAAACAGTACATATTAAGAAAAGGTGGCAGGAATACACAGAAGAACTGTAGAAAAAAAAAAAAAAAAGCTTCTGCACAACAAAGGAAACTATAAGCAAGGTGAAAAGACAACCTTCAGAATGGGAAAAATAATAGCAAATGAAGCAACTGAAAAACAACTAATATCAAAAATATAGAAGCAATTCCTATAGCACAATTTCAGAAAAATAAATGACCTAATCAAATAATGGGCCAAAGAACTAAATAGACATTTCTCCAAAGAAGACATACAGATGGCTAGCAAACACATGAAAAGATGCTCAACATCACACATTATCAGAGAAATGCAAATCAAAACGACAGTGAGGTACCATTTCATGCCAGTCAGAATGGTTGCGATCCAAAAGTCTGCAAGCAATACATTCTGGAGACGGTGTGGAGAAAAGAGAACCCTCTTACACTGTTGGTGGGAATGCAAACTAGTACAGCCACTATGAAGAACAGTGTGGAGATTCCTTAAAAAACTGGAAACAGAACTTCCTTATGACCCAGCAATCCCACTGCTGGGCATACACACCAAGGAAACCAGACTTGAAAGAAACATGTGTTCCCAAATGTTCATCACTGCACTGTCTCTAATAGCCAGGGCATGGAAGCAACCTACATGACCATCAGCAGACAAATGGATAAGAAAGCTGTGGTACATATACACAATGGAGTATTACTCAGCCATTGAAAATAATACATTTGAATCAGTTCTAATGAGATGGATGGAACTGGAGCCTATTATACAGACTGAAGTAACCCAGAAACAAAAACACCAGTACAGTATACTAATGCATATATATGGAATTTAGAAAGATGGTAATGATAACCCTGTACGTGAGACAGCAAAAGAGACGCACATGTATAGAGCAGTCTTTTGGACTCTGTGGGAGAGGGAGAGGGTTGGATGATTTGGAAGAAATACTATACATTGAAACATGTATAGTATCATATATGAAACAAATCACCAGTTCAAGTTCGATGCAGGATACTGGTTGCTTGGGACTGGTTGCACGATACTGGTACACGGGGACGACCCAGAGGGATGGTACATGGTGGGAGAAGGGAGGGGGGTACGGGATGGGAACACGCGTATACCTGTGGTGGATTCATGTTGATGTATAGCAAAACCAATACAATATTGTAAAGTAATTTAACTCCAATTAAAATAAATATATTTATACTACAAATTAAAAGATCTTCACGACCAAGATAATGACTATGGTATGATCATTCACCTAGTGCCAGACATCCTGGAATGTGATGTCAAGTGGGCTTTAGAAAGCATCACTATGAACAAAGCTAGTAGAGGTGATGGAATTCCAGTTGAGCTACTTCAAATCCTGAAAGATGATGCTGTGAAAGTGCTGTAGCAATATGCCAGCAAATTTGGAAAACTCAGCAGTGGCCACAGGACTGGAAAAGGTCAGTTTTCATTCCAATCCCAAAGGAAGGCAATGCCAACAAATGAGCAAACTACCACACAATTGCACTCATCTCACACGCTAGTAAAGTAATGCTCAAAATTCTCCAAGCCAGGCTTCTGCAATATATGAACCATGAACTTCCATATGTTCAAGCTGGTTTTAGACAAGGCAGAGAAACCAGAGATCAAATTGCCAACATCCGCTGGATCATCAAAAAACCAAGAGAGGTCCAGAAAAGCATCTAATTCTGTTTTATTGACTGTGCCAAAACCTTTGACTGGGTGGACCACAATAACCTGTGGAAAATTCTGAAAGAGATGGGATTACCAGAGCACCTGACCTGCCTTGGATAAATTTATACGCAGGTCAGGAAGCAACAGTTAGAACTGGACATGGAACAACAGACTGTTTCTACATAGGAAAAGGAGTACATCAAGGCTGTATATTGTCACCCTGCTTATTTAACTTGTAGGCAGAGTACATCATGAGAAATGCTGGGCTGAAAGAAGCACAAGCTAGAATCAAGATTGCCAAGAGAAATATCAATAACTTCAGATATGGAGATGACATCACCCTTATGGCAGAAAGTGCAGAGGAACAAAAAAGCCTCTCGATGAAAGTGATAGTGGAGAGTGGGAAAAGTTGACATAAAGCTCAACATTCAGAAAACGAAGATCATGGCATCTGGTCCCATCACTTTATGGAAAATAGATAGGTAAACAGTGGAAACAGTGTCAGACTTTATTTTTCTGGGCTGCAGATGGTGACTGCAGCCATGAAATTAAAAGACACTTACTCCTTGGAAGAAAAATTATGACCAACCTAGATAGTATATTGAAAAGCAGAGACATTACTTTGCCAACAAAGGTCCGTCTAATGGTGGCTATGGTTTTTCCAGTGGTCATGTATGTATGTGAGAGTTGGACTGTGAAGAAAGCTGAACGCTGAAGAACTGATGCTTTTGAACTGTGGTGTTGGAGAAGACTCTTGAGAGTCTTTTGGACTCCAAGGAGATCCAACCAGTGCATTGTGAAGGAGATCAACCCTGGGGTCTCTTTGGAAGGACTGATGCTAAAGATGAAACTCCAGTACTTTGGCCACCTCATGTGAAAAGTTGACTCATTCGAAAAGACTCTGCTGCTGGCAGGGATTGGGGGCAGGTGAAGAAGGGGACAACAGAGGATGAGATGGCTGAATGGCATCACTGACTCGATGGACGTTGAGTCTGAGTGAACTCCGGGAGTTGGTGATGGACAGGGAGGCCTGGTGTGCTGTGATTCATGGCTTTGCAAAGAGCCGGACACATCTGAGTGACTGAACTAAACTGAACTGTCGCCTTCAGAATTGGGAGAAAATAATAGCAACTGGAAAACTAACAAAAAAATTAATCTCCAAAATATGCAAGCTGCTCAAGTATCTCAATACTCAGCTACAAATACTACTCAGAAAAACAAACCAAAGAAGATATACAGATTACTAAGAGACACAGAAAAGCTGCTCAGCATCACTCATCATAAAAGAAGTGCAAATCAAAACCACATTGAGGTATCATTTCACACTGGTCAGATTGGCCATGATTAAAATGTCTACAGTGTAATTGCTGCAGAGGCTGTGGAGTAGAGAGAACCTTTTTGAATTGTTGATGGGAATGCAAACTGGCACAACCTTTATAGAGTACTTTGTGGAAACTCCTTAGAAAGTTGAAAATAGAAGTGCCATATGACCCAGCAATCCCACTCTTGGGCATGAACCTCAAGGAAACTAGAATTGAAAGAAACACGGTATTCTAGTGTTTACTGAAGCACTGTTTACAATAGCTAGGACATGGAAGTGACCAAGAGGTCCATCAGCAGATGAATGATTAAGGACATTTTGCTACATATGCATATGAAATATTACTCAGTAATAAGAAGTCATGCATTCGAGTCAGTTCTAATGAGGTGGAAGCGTGTGAAACCTATTACACAAAGTGAAGGAACTAAGAAAGAGAAAGACAAAGCTGTATATTAATTCATATATGTGGAATTTATAAAGATGGCCTATACGCAGGCCAGGAGAAGAGACAAATATCTAAAGAACAGACTTTTGGACTCAGTGAGAGAAGGTGAAGGTGAAGATTTGAGAACATAGCATTTAAATGTGTACAGTGCTATATGTAAAAAATAGATGACCAGTGTGAGGTTTTATAACATGGGTGCTATATAATACCCATGTCACAACTTCTGAACTTGCAATCTAATACATGCATCAACCACCAATGAGCCCACATTCTAGTGCACATCATGCACGTGCTGAGCTTGCAGCCTGGAGCTCTCATTTTCAACCCCACGATCCAGGGTAGGCTCGTAGTAACTGCTGAATTTTCACTTTCGGGGAGGCATCACAAACTTATTAAACCCACATTCTAGTGCAAACATGCTGCATCTTGAACCTGAACTCTGGAGCAGGCATCTTGCCACTACTAATACTGTTTATCATCATCTACTCTTTCACTGTCATGACATGCTTCCGTTGCTTCTTCATCTCCTCTGGTCAACACACTGAGTTGTTTATCATCATCCAGTGTTTACTTCAGTCCTGTAACCTGTTTTGAGTGCTTGTTCAACCCACTCCAGGTCAAATATATCTAGTATTCAATGCTGCGACAGGTTATGTGTTTCTTCATCCTCCTCTGTTTAAACATACTGTAATTTACCACCCTTTGCATTTCAGTTCTGTGACATGCTTCTATCCACTCCAGGTCTAACAGAATCAGAAGATTATCATCATCCAATGATTTAACTGTGGAACATTCCACAAGTCTTCTTCATGCACCCCATGTCAAACATACCCAGTAGCTTATCACCATCCTGTGTTTCAGTGCAGTGACATGATGTAAGTGTTTCTTCATTTTTTCCAGGTAAAGCACACTCAATAGTTTGTCACCAATGTTTCACCTGTGACATGATTCTTCTTAATTTATTTAGTTGGCTGTGTTGGGTCATAGTTGTGCAACGTAAGATAGTCCTTGAGACAAGCCAACTCTCACCATGGCATGCAGTCTCTGGAGTGTGAGAACTTCAGTGTTTGCAGCTGTGCAGGTTTAGTTACTCTGTAGCATATGGGATGTTAGTTTCCCAGTCAGCGATTGAACCTTCATCCCCTACACTTCAAGGTGGATGCTTAACCACTGAACCACCAGGAAAGGCCCTGTGACATGCTTTAAGTGCTTGCTTTTACACCCTATATCAAAAAGACACATTGTTTGATGGGATTATATCACCATCCAGGGTTGCAAAGCATTTGGCATGCTTCAAGAACTTCTTCATCCACATTGGTCAAACACAACCAGGTGTTTATCACCATGCAGCACCATTCCATGCAATGTGCTTCCTCATTGATTACTCGTTGAACACTTCCAATAGATTATCATGATCTACTGTTTCAGTGCAATGACACCTCAAGTTATTCTTCACGCACCCTGGGTCAAACACATCCAGTTGTATATCTCCATCCAGTGTTTCTTCATCCAGTGAAAGCTGTGACATGCTTTCAGTGTTTCTTTATCCACCCCAGGTCAAACGTACTCAGGAGCTTATCATTATCCACACTTTAAAGAGGTGATTCAGCCGCATCTTGGTCCACCTGACCTAAAATAGACTCATCAGCTTATCACCTTTTGTTTTTCACTGCTGTCACAAGTTCAAGTGCATCTTTATCAAACACACCAGTAGTTTATCACCATCCAGTATTTCCAAGCTCTGACACAACTGCTTTATCATCCAGACTATAAAAATACATCCAGTAGCTTATCAACGTCAGTGTTTCAGTGCTGTGATGTGATTCAAGTGCCTATTCATCCACACTCTGGAAATACACACTCTGTAGTTTATTACCATACAGTGCTCAGTGCCTTGACATGTGACATGCTCCAAATGTTTCTTTGTCCACCTGGTGTCAAATACTCAATAGTGTATCAACGTCTATATTTCAGCATATGCTTCTTTGTCAATCCTGGCCCATCACTTCTAGGAGTTTACCACCTTCAGGGTTTCAGTGCTGTGATATACTTCATGTGCTTCATCCTCTCCTGTAAAACATACTCATTTGTGTATCATCATCCCGTATTCAGTAGAGTGATATGCTTCAAGTGCCTAATAGTCCATATCAGTCGAACGTTCCCAGCATTTTATCATTCGCCAAGGTTTCAGGGCTGTAACTTGTGGCATATATTAGGTGTTTGTTTGACTCCCAGAGGTCAAACTCAACAAGTGTTTTTTCACCATTCAGTCTATCAGTGCTGTGACATACACCAGTGATTCCTTATCTACTCTGGGTTAATACACACATCCATTCTTTCAGTGCTGATTAATTCACAAGGCTTCCTCATCTATCCTATTTCAAATACATACAGTCGTTTATCAACATCCAGTGTTTAAGTGCTGTGACACACTTCAGGTGCTTCCTTATTTACCCATGACTGATGTTTTTCGGTCACACAGCCATGTCCAGCTCTTTGCAACCCCATGAACTACAGCACACCAGGCTTCCCTGTCCTTCACTATCTCCTGGAATTTGCTCAAATTCATGCCCATTGAGACAGTTATGCCAACATTCAACTATTTTATTCTCTGTCACACCCATCCCCACCTGCTTACAATCTTACCCAGCATTAGTGTCTTTTCTAATGATTTGGCTCTTTGCATCAGGTGGCCAAAGTATTGCAACTTCAACATCCGTCCTTCCAATTAGTAGTCAGTGTTGATTCTCTTTAGAACTGACTGGTTTGAACTCTTTGCAGTTCAAGGGACTCAAGAGTCTTCTCCAGCACCACAGTTCTAAAACATCAATTATTTGGCATTCAACCTTCTTTATGGTTCAGATCTCACATCCATGCACGACTACTGGGTAAAACCATACCTTGATTATATGGACCTTTGCCAGAAAAGCGATGTCTCTGGTTGCATATGCTGTCTAGGTTTGTCATAGCTTTTCGTCCAAGAAGCAAGTGTCTTTTAGCTTCATGGCTTCAGTTACCATGCACAGTGATTTTGGAACTACAAAAATAAAAATCTGTCACAGTTTCCTTGTGTCTTAATCTATTTGCTATCAAATACTTTGGCCATCTCACATGAAGAGTTGACTCATTGGAAAAGACTCTAATGCTGAGAGGGATTGGGAGCAGGAGGAGAAAGGTACGACAGAGGATGAGATGGCTGGATGGCATCGCTGACCCGATGGACATGAGTCTGAGTAAACTCCGGGAGCTGGTGATGGACAGAGAGGCCTGGCATGCTGCAATTCATGGGGTCACAAAGAATTGGACATGACTGAGTGACTGAACTGAACTGGACTGATGGGACTGGACGACATGATCTTAGTTTATTGAATGTCGAGGTTTAAGCCAGCTTTTTTAATTCCCACTTTCATCTCAGCAAGGAGCTCTAATTCCTATTCTGCTTTCTGTCATCCGCATGTCTGAGTTTATTGATATTTCTCCCAGAAATTTTGATTCCAGCTTGTGCTTCTTCCAGTCTGACATTTTGCATGGTATACCTTGCAGGTAAGTTCAAGACAGTCTTGATGTACTCCTTTACCAATTCTGAACAAGTCCTTTGTTCCTGCCTGATTCTGTTACTTCTTGACCTGCATACAGGTTTCACAGGAACCAGGTAATGTGGTCAAGTATATACATCTCTTTAAGAATTTCCCACATTTTCAGTGACCCTCATATGCAAAGTCTTTAGCATAGTGAGTGAAGCAGAAGTAGATCATTTTCTGGAATTCCATGCTTTGTCTATGATCCAGTGAATGTTGGCAATTTGATCTCTGATTCCTCTGCGTTTCCTAACCCTATTTGTACATTTGAAAGTCCTCAGTTCACATATTGTTGAAAACTAGATTGAGGAATTTTGAGCATCACATTGCCAGCATATGAAATGAGCACGATTGTGCAGTAGTTTGAGCATTCCATCACAATTCCCCTCTTTGGGATCAGAGTGAAACTGACCTTTTCCTGTCCTGTGGTCATTGATGATTTTTCCAAATTTCCTGGCACATTGAGTGCAGCATTTTAACAGCATTATTGTTATTGTTTTAATTTGAAATAGATCAGATCAGTCGCTTAGTCGTGTCCAACTCTTTGCGACGCCATGAATCGCAGCACGCCAGGCCCCCTTGTCCGTCACCAACTTCCGGAGTTCACTGAGACTCTCGTCCATCAAGTCAGTGATGCCATCCAGCCATCTCATCCTCTGCTGTCCCCTTCTCCTCCTGCCCCCAATCCCTCCCAGCATCAGAGTCTTTCCCAATGAGTCAACTCTTCGCATGAGGTGGCCAAAGTACTGGAGTTTCAGCTTTAGCATCATTCCTTCCAAAGAATCCCAGGGCTGATCTCCTTCAGAATGGACTGGTTGGATCTCCTTGCAGTCCAAGGGATTCTCAAGAGTCTTCTCCAACACCACAATTCAAAAGGATCAATTCTTCGGTGCTCAGCCTTCTTCACAATCCAACTCTCACATCCATACATGACCACAGGTAAAACCATAGCCTTGACTAGAGGAACCTTTGTTGGCATAGGTAAGCTTCAATTCTATCACCTCGACTAGCATTGTTTGTGGTCATTCTTCCTAAGATCCACTTGACTTCACACTCCAGGTTGTCTGCTCTATGTGAGTGATCACACCATTATGGTTATCTAGATGATTAAGTGGAGAAGGCAATGGCACCCAGCAGCAGGTGATTAAGACCTTTCTTTGATACAGTTCTCTTATACTCTTGCCAACACTTCATCACATTTTCTGCTTCTGCTAGGCTCATACCACTTCTGTCCTTGATAGTGCCCATGTTTGCAAGAAATATACCCTTTGTGTCTCTAAGTTCCTTGGCAAGATTTCTAGCCTTTCCTATTCTATTGCTTCCTCTATTTTTACTGGCCTTATACACACACAATATCATATCCCCATTCAGTGTTTACGTTCAGATATGCTTCAAGTGTTTTTTAATCCACTCCAGAAGAATGTAGTGTGATAGTTTATCAACATCCTTTTTTTCTGTATTGTGACATGTTTTGAGCCTCCTTCATTCCCTCCAGGTAAAACACACCCTATAAATTATCATCATTCATTGATGCTGTGCTATTACAGACTTGAAGTGTCCATTTGTCTGATTGAGTCAAACACTCCCTGTAGTTTACCACTATCCAGTGTTCCAGTACTGGGGCATGCCTCATGTACTTCGTTATCCTCTCCAAATAAAATATGGTCAGTAGCTTATCACAATTACTGTTTCGATTCTATGATGAGTTTCAAGTCCTTCTTTAATTCATTCTAGATAAAACACATTCAGAAGTTTACCATGGTCCCAAGTTTTACTCTGTGTCATGCTTCCAGTTTCTCTTCATTCAACATGTATCAAACACACTCAATAGTTTATCACCATCCAGTGTTTCCGTGCTGTTTACTGCTTCAACTGTTTCTTCATTCTCTGAAGAAAATACACAACCAATAATTTATCACAATCCAGTGTGTTAATTCTGGTATATGTTTCAAAAGATCCTTTGTCCACCCAAGGTTGACCGCACTCTTAGTTTATCACCATCCCTGGATTCAGTGCTGTTACATACTTTCATCAATTTTTCAACTACCACAGGTCATCATACACAATGATTTATCACGATCCAGTTTCAGAGTTGTGACATGCTTCATGTGCTTCTTTCCCTATACAAGATCAAAGAAAGACCGCCTAAAGTGTGAACATACAGTGTTTCAGTCGTGAAACATACTTCAAGTGGTTCTTGATTCACTCCATGTCAAATGCAGCATATAGGTTATCGACATTCATTGTTTCAGTGCTATGACACATTTCACTGGCTGCTTCACTAACTCCCGGTCAAACACATTCAGCATTTTACCACTATCTAGGGTTTCAGATCTGTGACATGCTTCAAGTGCTCCTGAAACTACTCAAGGTCAAATGCATTCAGTAGCTTTGTTGTTGCTGGTTGTTATTTGTTGTTCAGTCACTCAGTCATCTCCAGCTCTTCGTAATCCCATGGACTGCAGCATATCTCGCCTTTTTGTCCTTCACCATCTCCCGTAGCTTGTTCAAACTCAAATTCAATGGGTCAGTAATGCCATCCGACCATTTTGTCCTCTTCCATCTCCTTCTCCTGCTCCAATCTTTTCCAGCATCAGAGTGTTTTCCAATGAGTTGGCTCTTCACATTAGATAGCCATAATATTAGGGCTTCTGCCTCAGCACCAGCCCCTCCAGTGAATTTTCAGGATTGATTTCCTTTAGGGTTGACTGGATTCATTTCCTTGCAGCCCAAGGGACTCACAGGAGTCTTCTCCAAGATTGCAGTTCAAAAGTATCAATTCCTTAATGTTCAGCCTCCTTTATGGTATGGCTTGCTTTGGCACATGACTACTGAAAAATACAAAAACATAGCTCTGACTATATGGGTCCTTGTTGGCAAAGGAATGCCTCTGCTTTTTTACATGCAGCATGGGTTTGTCACAGCTTTTACAAGAAATAAGTGTCATTTAATTTCATAGCTTCAGTCACCATCTGCCATGGTTTTGGAGTCCACAAAAACAGAAGTCTGTCACTGTTTCCATTGTTTTTCCATCTATTTGTATAAAGTGATAGCATTGGATGCCATGATCTAAGTATTTTGAATGTTGAGCTTTAAGCCAACTTATTCAATCTCCCATTTTACTTTCATCAAGAGGCTCTTTAGTTCTTCTTATCTTTCTGCCATAAGGGTGGTGTCCTCTGCATATTTGAAGTTATTGATATTTCTCCATCAATCTTGATTCCACCTTGTGATTCCTCCAGCACAATGTTTCTCATTATGTATTCTATGTAGAAGTTAAATAAGCAGGGTGACAATTATACAGCCTTGAGGTACGCCTTTTCCTATTTGGAACCAGTCTGTAGTTCTATTTCCAGTTCTAACTGTTGCTTCCTGACCTGCATACAGGTTTCTTAAGAGGCAGGTCAGGTGGTCTGGTATTCCCATCTGTTTCAGAATTTTCCAACATTTATTGCAATCCACACAGTCAAAGTCTCAATAAAACATAAACAGATTTCTTCTGGAACTGTCCTGGTTTTTCAGTGATCTGGTGGTTGTTGGCAATTTGATCTTGGTTCCTCTGCCTTTTCGAAAACCAACTTGTATATCTGGAAGTTCACGATTAATGTATCGCTGAAGCATGGCTTGGAGAATTTTGAGCATTAATTTAGTAGCGTGTGAGATGAGTGCAGTAGTTGGAGAATTCTTTGACATTGTCTTTCTTTGGGATTGGAGTGAAAACTGACATTTTTCTGTCCTGTGGTCAGTGCTGAATTCTCCAAATTTGGTGGCATGTTGAGTGCAGAACTTTCATAGCATCATCTTTTGGGATTTGAAAGAGCTCAACTGGAATTCTATCACCTCCACTACCTTTCTTTGTAGTGACGCTTCCTAAGGCCCACTTGAGTTCACATCCCAGGATGTCTGGCTCTAGGTGAATGATCACACCATTGTGATTATCTGGGTCATGAATATCTTTTTTGTACAGTTTTTTTCTGTGTATTTTTGCCACCTCTTCTTAAAATCTCCTGCTTCTTTTAGGCCCATACCATTTCTGTCCTTTATTGAGCCCATTTTTGCATGAAATGTTTGTTTGGTATCTCTAATTTTTTTTGAGGAGATCTCTAGTCTTTTCCATTCTATTGTTTTCCTATATTTCTTTGCTTCAATGGGTGTGGCACAATTCAAATGCTTCTCTTTCCACTCTGGTCAGTCATAGCCAATATTTTGTACCAACCAGTGTCCAGTGCTGTGACATATGACTGATTTCAATTCATCAGTGAAGTGAGTAAAAAAAAAAAAAAAAAACCTCCAGGAGTTTATCAACACAGTGTTTCATGGCTGCCACTGGATTCGAGTACTTCTTCACCCACTCCAGGTTAACATAGTCATTTATCACCATCCATTGCTTCACTACACTGACATGTTTCAAATGCTTCTATATTAATCCTGGTGCAAAATTTCTAGTAGTTATAAACAGCCAGTGTTTTAGTTTTGGAGCATGACCCAATGGCTTCTTCATTCTCACCCATAAGCCAAAGTCTAGTGTTTACATACTGTGACATGCTTAAAGAGCTTCATCATCCACCCTAGATCTAGACAGTCAGCATTTTATCATCATACCAGCATTTTAGTGGTGTTACATGATTTTAAATTTTGTTTGCCCACACTGAGGCATACACAGCCAGTACTTCATCATCCTCCAGTGTTTCAGGCTTTGATAAAATTAAATGTGTTCTTGGTCCCACTGACATCAATATACTTACCATTGATTACCATCTGGTTTCACTGCTGTGACATAATGTCAACTGCTTCTTCATCCATTCCTGTGTCAAACAAACCCAGTAGTTTTTTCCCCATCTAGTGTTAGTGTTCAATACTATGAAATGATTTCTGGAGTCTCTGTGTCCATCCCACCTCAAACATAGTCAGTATTATCAATCAATGCTTCAGTGATGTCACATGCTTCAGGTGCTTTCTTCATTCACTCCATATCAAGTACTTTCAGTCATTTATAAGCATCCAATGTTTCAGTTGTGTGACATGCTTCAACTATTTCTCTAAACCACTTGAGCTGAAACATACCCAATATCTTATGACCATCCAGTGTTTCAGTGCTGTGACATGCTTCAAGTGCTTCTTCTACTCCATGTTAAACACAAGCAATAGTTTATCACCATCAATTGTTTCAGTTCTGTAACATTCTTTAAGTCTTTTTCCATGTACTCTGCTTCAAATACACTGGGCAGTTGTTCACCATCAAGTATTTAGTTCTATGATATGTTTCAACGTTTTCTGTACCTACCAATTCATACACACTCATAAATTTATCACCATCCTGTGTTTTAGGGCTGTCATATGGTTAAATGAGTCCCCATCCCCTCCCCAGGTCAAACACACCCAGTATTGATCAACATACAGCCTTTCAGCTATGTGATACATTTCGAGTGTTCTATGATCCAATCTTGGAAGATACATCCAATAATTTATCGAATTCCAGTGTTTCAGTGCTCTGAAGTTTTTAAGTGTTTCTGCATCCAAATAGCTCAGGCATGATTAATAGATTATAACCATCACTGTTTCAGTTTTATGACATGACTTGAGTACATCTTCATCTACTTTATACTCAATAATTACCACCATCCTGTAAATCAGAGGTAAAATATTCTTGGAATGCTTCTTTGTCTACTGTGGGTCAAACACACCTAGTAGTTTTTCACCATTCAGTGTTTCAGTGCTGTGACGACTTCCACTGCTTCTTCGTGTACTACAGGTCATCGCACCAAGTATCTTGTAACTACGAGCTTGCACTCTAGAGAACATATCTCTCCACTACTGAGACTGAATTGTAGAGCATGCATCTCACAACTACTAAGACCCCATTCTAAGTGCACATGACACTTCTGCAGTGCCTAAACTCTGGAGGAAATGTGATGACAGTATTGTCACACAGTATTGATCCTGTATTCTAGAACACACATCTTACCAGAACACACTGAACCAGTGCTCTACAGCAGGCTTAGCACAACTACTTAGCTTCCATTCTGGATGTATCATCCTACCTCTACTGAGTCACTACTATATGGCATACGTGACCCAACTTCTGAGTTTGCACTATGGAATACACATTATGCCACCACTGAGCCAGCTCTAGTGTACACATGACAAAGTACTGATCCCCACGTCAAAGGGCAATGCCGAACATTATTCAAAGTACTGGACAATTGTGCTCATTTCACATACAAAGCAAGACAATGCTCAAAATTCTTTGAGCTAGGCTTCAAAGTATGTGATCCAATACACTGGATTTAGAAAAAGCAGAGGAATGAGGGCTTATACTGTCCAGCTCCATGGCCTACTAGAAAAAGTAGGAAGTCAAGAGATACCTGGAGTAACAGGCAAGTTTGACCTTGCAGTACACATGAAGCAGGGCAAAGACTAACAGAGTTTCCTAAGAGAACTCACCACTCATAGCAAACACTCTCTTCCAACAACACAAGAGATGAGTCTAGAGATGGTCAGTGCTGAAATCAGATTATGTTCTTTGCAGCCGAAGATGGAGAAGCTCTATACATTCAGCCACAACAAGACTGAGCAGTGACATGGCTCAGATCATGAATGCCTTTAAGCAAAGTTCAAACTTAAATTGAAGAGAGTATGAAAAACCACTAGACCATTTGGGTTTGACTGAAATCAAACCCTTATGATTACACAGTGGATGTGACAAATCAAATTGAAGGATTTGATCTTATAGACAGACTACAGGGAGAATTATGGACCAAGTGTCATGACATTCTGCACGAGACAGTGATCAAGAGCATACTTAAGAAAGATAAATTCAAAAAGGCGAAAGGGTTGTCTGAGGAGCCCTTACAAATAGCTTAGAAAAGAAGAGAAGCTAAAGGCATAGGAGAACAAAAAAGATAATCTATTTGAATCCAGTTTCCCAAAGAACACCAAGGAGAGACAAGAAAGCCTTCCTCGGCGGTCAGTGCAAAGAAATAGAGAAAAACAATAGGATGTCAAAGACCAGGTATCGCCTCAAGAATGTTACAGATACCAAGGGAACATTTCATGCAAAATTGGCACAATAAAGGAGAGAAACAATATGGACCTGACAGAAGCAGAATCTATTAAGAAGTGGTGGCAAAAATACGCAGAACTGTACCAAATAATAATAATAATAAAAATAATAATAAGATCTTAATGACCCAGTTAGCTGTGATGGTGTCTTTACTCACCTAGAACCAGACATCCTGGAATGTGAAATCAAGTAGCCCTTAGTAAATCACTATGAACAAAGTTACTAGAGGTGATGGGTTTCCAGTCGTGCAGTTTCAAGTCCTATCAGATTATACCATTAAAATCCTGCACTCAATATGCCAGAAACTTTGGAAAACTCGGCATTGGCCACAGAACTGGAAAAGGTTAGTTTAAAGTCCAATCCCAAAGAAAGGCTATGCCAAAGAATGTTCAAACTACAACACAATTACATGTATCTCACATGCAAGCAAAGTGATGCTCAAAGTTCTCCAAGCCAGGCTTCAACAGTACGTGAACCCAGAATTTCCAGATGTTAAGGGTGGATTTAGAAAAGTCAGAGGAACCAGAGATCAAATTGCCAACATCCATTGGATCAGAGAAAAAGCAAGGGAGTTCAAGATATACATCTACATCTGATTTGGACTATGCCAAAGGTTTTGACTGTGTGGATGACAACAAACTATGGAAAATTCTTGAAAAGATGCAAATATCAGATCTCTTTAGCTGCCTCCTGAGAAATCTGTAGGCAGATTAAGAAGCAAGAGTTAGAACTGGACATGGAACAATGCACTAGATTCAAATTGGGAAAGGAGTACATCAAGGCTGTATATTGCCATGTGGCTTATTTAACTTATATTCAGAGCACATCATGTGAAATGCCAGGCTGGATGAAGCCCAAACTAGAATCAGGATTGCCTGGAGAAATATCAATAACCTCAGATATGCACTTGACACCACATATATGACTGAAAGTGAAGAATAACTAAGGAGCCTGCTGATGAAAAGAAAGAAGAGAGTGAAAAAGCTGGCTCATAACTCAACATTGAAAAAATGAAGATCATGGCATCTGGTCCCATCACTTCATGTCAAATAGGGAAAACATGGAGAAAATGGAAACAGTGATAGACTTTATTTTCTCAGGCTCCAAAATCACTGCAGATGCTGACTGCAGCCATGAAATTAAAAGGTGCTAGATCCTTGGAAGAAAAGCTGTAACCATCTAAAGAGCATATTCAAAAGCAGAGGCATAACTTTGCAATTATGGGAGAGTTGAACTATACAGGAAACTGAGCATGGAATAATCAATGCTTTTGAACTGTGGTGTTGGAGAATACTCTTGTGAGTCCGTTGGACTGCAAGGAGATCAAAGCAGGCAATCCTGATAGAACTCAGCTCTGAATATTCATTGGAAGTACTTTTGCTGAAGCTGAAACTCTGATACTTTGGCCACCTGATGCAAAGAAATGACTAGAGGAAAAGGCCCTGATGCTGGGAAATCTTTAGGGGAGAAGGAGAAGGGCCTAACAGAGGATGAGATGGTCAGATGGTACAACTAATTTGATGCACATTAGTTTGAGCAAACTCTGGGAGTTAGTGATAGATAGTAAGGCCTCGTGGTGTTGCAGAGAGTTGCTATGACTGAGCAACTGAACAACAGGGGAATAATACATTTCAGTAAGAAGTGAAGACACACCTTTCAAGAAGTTACTCAGAGAAAAATAGAGAAAAATTATCAATCCACTGCTCATACAGCCATTTTTACTGCTATTGAAACAAGTTTTTCCATATTTAAATGTGACTTTCCTGAAGCATGTGAATTCTGTTTTTGTTTTTTAATCTCAGAGAGGTGTATTGATGAAATCATGATGCACAGAGAAATGTCAGTTCTCACAGATTCCCTTAATAAAATCATGATGTACTTAAGGAGTTAGCGTTTTTTTTTTTTTCCATGGGAATGAAATTTTTTGATGAGTAACTTTTTAATTCTTTAGAAAACATTAATTACTATGATCAAATTAGTTTGGAATATTTGTAGTCTTTCCTTCAGTATCAGAAGATACTACAGCCCTAATAATAATGCAGGATTTTCCGACTGAAATCCTGAAACAGAATAGCTCACCACATTCTAAAAGCACTGCTACCCCTATAAAGCTAACAACAGTATTTTTCACAGAGCTAGAACAAATAATATTTCACAATTCATATGGAAATACAAAAAAACTGGAATAGTCAAAGCAATGTTGACAAAGAAGAATGGAACTGGAAGAATCAACCTGCCTGACTTCAGGCTCTACTACAAAGCCACAGTCATCAAGACAGTATGGTACTGGCACAAAGACAGAAATATAGATCAATGGAACAAAATAGAAAGCCCAGAGATAAATCCACACACATATGGACACCTTATCTTTGACAAAGGAGGCAAGAATATAAAATGGATTAAAGGCAATCTCTTTAACAAGTGGTGCTGGGAAAACTGGCCAACCAACTACTTGTAAGAGAATGAGATTAGAACACTTTCTAACACCCTACACACAAAAAGACACAAAATGGATTAAAGATCTAAATGTAAGATCGGAAACTATAAAACTTCTAGAGGAGAACATAGGCAAAACACTCTCCGACACAAATCACAGCAGGATCCTCTATGACCCACCTCCCAGAATATTGGAAATAAAAACAAAAATAAACAAATGGGACCTAATTAAACTTAAAACCTTCTGCAGAACAAAGGAAACTACTAGCAAGGTGAAAAGACAGCCTGGAATGGGAGAAAATAATAGCAAATGAAGCAACTGACAAACAACTATACTCAAAAATATAGAAGAAACTCTTGCAGTGCAATTCCAGAAAAATAAATGACCCAATAAAAAAATGGCCAAAAAAACTAAATAGACTTTTCTCCAAGAAGACATACAGATGGCTAACAAACACATGAAAAGATGTTCAACATCACTCATTATCAGAGAAGTGCAAATCAAAACCACAATGACGTACCATTTCACACCAGTCAGAATGGCCATGATCCAAACACCTACAAGCAATACATGCTGGAGAGGGTGTGGAGAAAAGGGAACCCTCTTACACTGTTGGTGGGAATGCAAACTAGTACAGCCACTATGGAGAACAGTGTGGAGATTCCTTAAAAAACTGGAAATAGAATGGCCATACGACCCAGCGATCCCACTGCTGGGCATACACACCGAGGAATCCAGAATTGAAAGAGACACGTGTACCCCAATGTTCATTGCAACACTATTTATAATAGCCAGGACATGGAAGCAACCTGGATGACTGTCAGCAGATGAATGGATAAGAAAGCTGTGGTACATATACACAATGGAGTATTACTCAGCCATTAAAAATACTACATTTGAATCAGTTCTAATGAGGTGGATGAACTGGAGCCTATTATATAGAGTGAAGTAATCCAGAAAGAAAAATACCAATACAGCATACACATGCATATATATCGAATTTAGAAAAATGGTAATGACAACCGTGTAAGCGAGACAGCAAAAGTGACACAGAGGTATAGGACAGTCTTTTGGACTCTGTGGGAGAGGGAGAGGGTGGAATGATTTGGGACAATGCCACTGAAACATGTTTAATATCACATATGAAATGAATCACCAGTCAAGGTTTCATGCATAATACTGAATGCTTGGGGCTGGTGCACTGGGACGACCCAGAAGGATGGATGACCCAGAAGGGTAGGGTGGAGGGGCGGGTGGGTTCAGGATGGGAACATGTGTATACCTGTGGCGGATTCACGTTGATGCATGGAAAAACCAATACAATATTGTAAAGTAATTAACCACCAATTAAAATAAATAAATTTATATAAAAATAATAAAAGCACAGTAGAAAACTGTTAATTTTCTATTAAAATCAGTGAGCATTTTATCCAAATTAAAGAATGGCAAAAACAACTTGAAGAACATCACTAAAGCCTGCTGAAAGAAATACAGTACAGGGTTAATGGTATGCAAGTTTAGGGTACACAAAACTTGAACTATAGTAATGGAAAATATATTAAAAGTTTCCTAGTGTGTGGGCAGAATGAGAAGTCTCCTCAGAAACTAAAACAAAGAAAACAAATCTTCACATTCTTTTAGAAAATCCAAATTGCTTCAGAAGGAAATATAAAGACACAGAAGAGAGAGCTAACAGCTTAAGTAGATCTATGTATGCTCGAATTATATAAGCAACATTATGTTTCATAGGCTTTTAGGCATTCATACCACAAATTTGAACTCTGATGGTTGGGATACCCTTACATCTCATCTTGGTGAACTATTGCATAGAATATTTTTATTTTGTGGTAAATTTGTCTAATCAGTATTGTTCTATCATGTTTTAAAAAATAAGTATTTTTGTGCTTTCAACATTCAAGGTACATTTGCTTGTTGCTGCATATATGTAACTACACTTCTATGTTAAACAAACTCACTTTTTTAAGGAACTTATTTATTTTATTATTTTTTAAATTTTATTTATTTTGGCGGGGCCAGGTATTCATGGATGCTCAAGGGCCTTTTCTAGCTGAGGCAAGTGGTATGGTGCACTTTGATATGGTGCATAGCCTTCCCATTGTGATGGTTTCTTTTGTTGCAGAACACTGGCTCTAGTTTTGGCACATGAGCTCATGAGTTGTGGCCCATGAGTTTAGTTACACTTCGGCATGTGGGATCCTCCCAGACAAGGATCACTGGGAAGCTGACTATTAACCAATGGATCACTAGGGTAGTTCTGAACAAACCCAGACTCTGCAGGCTAGAAGTTTGTTCTACTTATCTACTTAAGTTGTACTTATCTATCTTAAGTAGATACTGTGTTGCTTTGGGGGATTCTCCTGGTGGCTCAGTGGTAAAGAATCCACCTCCCAATGTGGATGACCCAATGTTGAGAAATCCCTGAGCTTGAAACGAGATGTGTCAATGTAATGAAGACTGCGTTCATTTCCCTAATTAGAAACCGCTTGAGCTAACTCATACTACTGAACAGACTTCTGCTACCTGTTAATAAGTGCTCTTGCCTGACCATTTCTTCACTTAAATTGTATCCATTGTCTTCCTTCTTGGAGAAACAAATTCCATCAGGATGCTTCTGTTAGGAATCTAGCGTAATACAAGTGGTGGAGGAATTAAAGAGAAAGGTTATATATCTATCAGAGGACCTGGACAAACGTTCTTATGTTTGGGAGACAGGAACCTCTTGTGGTTCATTAGAGATCCCTCTCTTTGAAATATTTAGGCCCAGTAAGCTAGGGACTGGTGGTGGCGGTAGTAGAGCCCCTAGTCTGTGTATCCAATGTTGGAGTGATGGAATAAAGTTTAAAGTTACTGCAAACAAATAAACAAACAAAAATACCTTCTCTTCGGAAATAAAATGTTTAGTATTGTTTTTCATAGTGATGGAAGACCTTTTCACCTATTTAAGCATTAGTGAACATTCTAACTAGATATAATTTTGCTTGAACTTTATGCTAGACACCCTATTTTTGACCTGTGAAACAAATATTGTACATCTGCTTTAACCATGGAGAATAGTCACTGGGTATTCACTTGAATGGGGAGGTAAAAATCTACTGTAGTTGTCTGTCATCAGTGTACCCTCTGGAAAATCAGGATACGAAAATGAGATTGTGCATTTCTGTGCTTTGGAGTTGTGTGTTCCTAGTCAGTTAAGATAATTAAGAAGTTTAATGATTCCAGATTCTTGCCTAGGAAAACACTAACATCACTGCTTGCCATATTTGTATTTTGTGGTTAACAGGATCCTTTTTACCACGATATATGTTTCACTCATGTATTTTCCACTTTAAAGAAATTTCTGTGTATACTGGCTCTGCCCCTACAGCTTCAGAACACTCCTCTTAAAACTGTATGAAAGACCATTTACCAGGCTATGGCCCTTGAGTTTGTTTGAATATTTTTTCCAATTTTAGTATATAATTTGTTGGGTATTTTCATCAATATGGTATAATTTCCTTCAAAGGAAAAAAAATGTGTTTGACTTCAAGTATGAAACGTTGTACTGAAAGTTATCTCTTACTTAATCATGACATATGATCAGTGAGTCCACATAATAAGGAATGACAATTGGAACTTTTAAGCAGAAACTAGGGCTTCCCTGGTAGGTCACCTGCTTAACAATCTGCTGCAATGCAGTTTGATTTCTGGTTTGGAAGGATTATCTGGACAAGCAACAGGTCACTCACTCCCATATTCTTTAGGCTTCCTTGGAGGTGCAGATAGTAAAAAATTCACCTGCTATAAGAGATCTGCTGGAAGAGTGGCCTGACAACCCACTCCAGTATGCTTGCCTGGAAAACCCCCATAGACAGAGGAGCTTGATGGGCTATAGTCCAGAGGTCACAAAAAGTCAGACATAACTGTGAGACTAAGCAGACCAGAAACCAAAATAGATTTTTTAAAAATGCTTGAAAAACTTGAAGTTTGGAGGTCTGCCTTAGAAAGAGTATTTTAACCCTGAAAAAAATACATTAAGCAATGAACTTTACTACTCTCTTGTCCCTATAAAATCACAGGAGAAATGGAGTGTCATTTCCCTTTTTAGAGGATAGTTGTTGTAGTGAAGATATTAAATGATTAAATAAGTGATTTAAATCTACTGAAATGCTGCTTGCAAAAATGACAAAAAAATCTAATTCAAGATGAATATTAAAGCAAGAACATAATTGAAATCAGTTGCTGTTGTAAGACATGGCTTCAAAAGAGAGCTAAATAAATGTATATAATGACTGGCTAAATTCTCTGGCAATACATTATAAAAAATCACGGTCAATATTGAAAAGATTTTTACACACAATAAAAATAAATGCCTTTTAGTTATGCATAGTTTGAATAATCAAAAACACTGACTACTTTTCAGACATTCCAGGAAAAGGTCTTTTAAACAAATTATTTACTTTATCTCCCAAAACAATATAGTGGTGGTGGTCGTGATTAGTTGCTAAGTTATTTCCTTCTCTTTTTCATCTCCATGGACCATAGACTACCAGGCTTCTCTGCCCGTGGGATTACCCAGGCAAGAATACTGAGGTTGGTTTCCATTCTCTCTTCCAGAAGATCTATCTTTCCAATTCAGGGTTTTCTCAACGTTGGGTCATCCACATTGGGAGGTGGATTCTTTACCACTGAGCCACCAGGAGAATCCCCCAAAGCAACACAGTATCTACTTAAGATAGATAAGTACAACTTAAGTAGATAAGTAGAACAAACTTCTAGCCTGCAGAGTCTGGGTTTGTTCAGAACTACCCTAGTGATCCATTGGTTAATAGTCAGCTTCCCAGTGATCCTTGTCTGGGAGGATCCCACATGCCGAAGTGTAACTAAACTCATGGGCCACAACTCATGAGCTCATGTGCCAAAACTAGAGCCAGTGTTCTGCAACAAAAGAAACCATCACAATGGGAAGGCTATGCACCATATCAAAGTGCACCATACCACTTGCCTCAGCTAGAAAAGGCCCTTGAGCATCCATGAATACCTGGCCCCGCCAAAATAAATAAAATTTAAAAAATAATAAAATAAATAAGTTCCTTAAAAAAGTGAGTTTGTTTAACATAGAAGTGTAGTTACATATATGCAGCAACAAGCAAATGTACCTTGAATGTTGAAAGCACAAAAATACTTATTTTTTAAAACATGATAGAACAATACTGATTAGACAAATTTACCACAAAATAAAAATATTCTATGCAATAGTTCACCAAGATGAGATGTAAGGGTATCCCAACCATCAGAGTTCAAATTTGTGGTATGAATGCCTAAAAGCCTATGAAACATAATGTTGCTTATATAATTCGAGCATACATAGATCTACTTAAGCTGTTAGCTCTCTCTTCTGTGTCTTTATATTTCCTTCTGAAGCAATTTGGATTTTCTAAAAGAATGTGAAGATTTGTTTTCTTTGTTTTAGTTTCTGAGGAGACTTCTCATTCTGCCCACACACTAGGAAACTTTTAATATATTTTCCATTACTATAGTTCAAGTTTTGTGTACCCTAAACTTGCATACCATTAACCCTGTACTGTATTTCTTTCAGCAGGCTTTAGTGATGTTCTTCAAGTTGTTTTTGCCATTCTTTAATTTGGATAAAATGCTCACTGATTTTAATAGAAAATTAACAGTTTTCTACTGTGCTTTTATTATTTTTATATAAATTTATTTATTTTAATTGGTGGTTAATTACTTTACAATATTGTATTGGTTTTTCCATGCATCAACGTGAATCCGCCACAGGTATACACATGTTCCCATCCTGAACCCACCCGCCCCTCCACCCTACCCTTCTGGGTCATCCATCCTTCTGGGTCGTCCCAGTGCACCAGCCCCAAGCATTCAGTATTATGCATGAAACCTTGACTGGTGATTCATTTCATATGTGATATTAAACATGTTTCAGTGGCATTGTCCCAAATCATTCCACCCTCTCCCTCTCCCACAGAGTCCAAAAGACTGTCCTATACCTCTGTGTCACTTTTGCTGTCTCGCTTACACGGTTGTCATTACCATTTTTCTAAATTCGATATATATGCATGTGTATGCTGTATTGGTATTTTTCTTTCTGGATTACTTCACTCTATATAATAGGCTCCAGTTCATCCACCTCATTAGAACTGATTCAAATGTAGTATTTTTAATGGCTGAGTAATACTCCATTGTGTATATGTACCACAGCTTTCTTATCCATTCATCTGCTGACAGTCATCCAGGTTGCTTCCATGTCCTGGCTATTATAAATAGTGTTGCAATGAACATTGGGGTACACGTGTCTCTTTCAATTCTGGATTCCTCGGTGTGTATGCCCAGCAGTGGGATCGCTGGGTCGTATGGCCATTCTATTTCCAGTTTTTTAAGGAATCTCCACACTGTTCTCCATAGTGGCTGTACTAGTTTGCATTCCCACCAACAGTGTAAGAGGGTTCCCTTTTCTCCACACCCTCTCCAGCATGTATTGCTTGTAGGTGTTTGGATCATGGCCATTCTGACTGGTGTGAAATGGTACGTCATTGTGGTTTTGATTTGCACTTCTCTGATAATGAGTGATGTTGAACATCTTTTCATGTGTTTGTTAGCCATCTGTATGTCTTCTTGGAGAAAAGTCTATTTAGTTTTTTTGGCCATTTTTTTATTGGGTCATTTATTTTTCTGGAATTGCACTGCAAGAGTTTCTTCTATATTTTTGAGTATAGTTGTTTGTCAGTTGCTTCATTTGCTATTATTTTCTCCCATTCAAGGCTGTCTTTTCACCTTGCTAGTAGTTTCCTTTGTTCTGCAGAAGGTTTTAAGTTTAATTAGGTCCCATTTGTTTATTTTTGTTTTTATTTCCAATATTCTGGGAGGTGGGTCATAGAGGATCCTGCTGTGATTTGTGTCGGAGAGTGTTTTGCCTATGTTCTCCTCTAGAAGTTTTATAGTTTCCGATCTTACATTTAGATCTTTAATCCATTTTGTGTCTTTTTGTGTGTAGGGTGTTAGAAAGTGTTCTAATCTCATTCTCTTACAAGTAGTTGGTTGGCCAGTTTTCCCAGCACCACTTGTTAAAGAGATTGCCTTTAATCCATTTTATATTCTTGCCTCCTTTGTCAAAGATAAGGTGTCCATATGTGTGTGGATTTATCTCTGGGCTTTCTATTTTGTTCCATTGATCTATATTTCTGTCTTTGTGCCAGTACCATACTGTCTTGATGACTGTGGCTTTGTAGTAGAGCCTGAAGTCAGGCAGGTTGATTCTTCCAGTTCCATTCTTCTTTGTCAACATTGCTTTGACTATTCCAGTTTTTTTGTATTTCCATATGAATTGTGAAATATTATTTGTTCTAGCTCTGTGAAAAATACTGTTGTTAGCTTTATAGGGGTAGCAGTGCTTTTAGAATGTGGTGAGCTATTCTGTTTCAGGATTTCAGTCGGAAAATCCTGCATTATTATTAGGGCTGTAGTATCTTCTGATACTGAAGGAAAGACTACAAATATTCCAAACTAATTTGATCATAGTAATTAATGTTTTCTAAAGAATTAAAAAGTTACTCATCAAAAAATTTCATTCCCATGGAAAAAAAAAAAAAACGCTAACTCCTTAAGTACATCATGATTTTATTAAGGGAATCTGTGAGAACTGACATTTCTCTGTGCATCATGATTTCATCAATACACCTCTCTGAGATTAAAAAAACAAAAACAGAATTCACATGCTTCAGGAAAGTCACATTTAAATATGGAAAAACTTGTTTCAATAGCAGTAAAAATGGCTGTATGAGCAGTGGATTGATAATTTTTCTCTATTTTTCTCTGAGTAACTTCTTGAAAGGTGTGTCTTCACTTCTTACTGAAATGTATTATTCTCCTGTTGTTCAGTTGCTCAGTCATAGCAACTCTCTGCAACACCACGAGGCCTTACTATCTATCACTAACTCCCAGAGTTTGCTCAAACTAATGTGCATCAAATTAGTTGTACCATCTGACCATCTCATCCTCTGTTAGGCCCTTCTCCTTCTCCCCTAAAGATTTCCCAGCATCAGGGCCTTTTCCTCTAGTCATTTCTTTGCATCAGGTGGCCAAAGTATCAGAGTTTCAGCTTCAGCAAAAGTACTTCCAATGAATATTCAGAGCTGAGTTCTATCAGGATTGCCTGCTTTGATCTCCTTGCAGTCCAACGGACTCACAAGAGTATTCTCCAACACCACAGTTCAAAAGCATTGATTATTCCATGCTCAGTTTCCTGTATAGTTCAACTCTCCCATAATTGCAAAGTTATGCCTCTGCTTTTGAATATGCTCTTTAGATGGTTACAGCTTTTCTTCCAAGGATCTAGCACCTTTTAATTTCATGGCTGCAGTCAGCATCTGCAGTGATTTTGGAGCCTGAGAAAATAAAGTCTATCACTGTTTCCATTTTCTCCATGTTTTCCCTATTTGACATGAAGTGATGGGACCAGATGCCATGATCTTCATTTTTTCAATGTTGAGTTATGAGCCAGCTTTTTCACTCTCTTCTTTCTTTTCATCAGCAGGCTCCTTAGTTATTCTTCACTTTCAGTCATATATGTGGTGTCAAGTGCATATCTGAGGTTATTGATATTTCTCCAGGCAATCCTGATTCTAGTTTGGGCTTCATCCAGCCTGGCATTTCACATGATGTGCTCTGAATATAAGTTAAATAAGCCACATGGCAATATACAGCCTTGATGTACTCCTTTCCCAATTTGAATCTAGTGCATTGTTCCATGTCCAGTTCTAACTCTTGCTTCTTAATCTGCCTACAGATTTCTCAGGAGGCAGCTAAAGAGATCTGATATTTGCATCTTTTCAAGAATTTTCCATAGTTTGTTGTCATCCACACAGTCAAAACCTTTGGCATAGTCCAAATCAGATGTAGATGTATATCTTGAACTCCCTTGCTTTTTCTCTGATCCAATGGATGTTGGCAATTTGATCTCTGGTTCCTCTGACTTTTCTAAATCCACCCTTAACATCTGGAAATTCTGGGTTCACGTACTGTTGAAGCCTGGCTTGGAGAACTTTGAGCATCACTTTGCTTGCATGTGAGATACATGTAATTGTGTTGTAGTTTGAACATTCTTTGGCATAGCCTTTCTTTGGGATTGGACTTTAAACTAACCTTTTCCAGTTCTGTGGCCAATGCCGAGTTTTCCAAAGTTTCTGGCATATTGAGTGCAGGATTTTAATGGTATAATCTGATAGGACTTGAAACTGCACGACTGGAAACCCATCACCTCTAGTAACTTTGTTCATAGTGATTTACTAAGGGCTACTTGATTTCACATTCCAGGATGTCTGGTTCTAGGTGAGTAAAGACACCATCACAGCTAACTGGGTCATTAAGATCTTATTATTATTTTTATTATTATTATTATTTGGTACAGTTCTGCGTATTTTTGCCACCACTTCTTAATAGATTCTGCTTCTGTCAGGTCCATATTGTTTCTCTCCTTTATTGTGCCAATTTTGCATGAAATGTTCCCTTGGTATCTGTAACATTCTTGAGGCGATACCTGGTCTTTGACATCCTATTGTTTTTCTCTATTTCTTTGCACTGACCGCCGAGGAAGGCTTTCTTGTCTCTCCTTGGTGTTCTTTGGGAAACTGGATTCAAATAGATTATCTTTTTTGTTCTCCTATGCCTTTAGCTTCTCTTCTTTTCTAAGCTATTTGTAAGGGCTCCTCAGACAACCCTTTCGCCTTTTTGAATTTATCTTTCTTAAGTATGCTCTTGATCACTGTCTCGTGCAGAATGTCATGACACTTGGTCCATAATTCTCCCTGTAGTCTGTCTATAAGATCAAATCCTTCAATTTGATTTGTCACATCCACTGTGTAATCATAAGGGTTTGATTTCAGTCAAACCCAAATGGTCTAGTGGTTTTTCATACTCTCTTCAATTTAAGTTTGAACTTTGCTTAAAGGCATTCATGATCTGAGCCATGTCACTGCTCAGTCTTGTTGTGGCTGAATGTATAGAGCTTCTCCATCTTCGGCTGCAAAGAACATAATCTGATTTCAGCACTGACCATCTCTAGACTCATCTCTTGTGTTGTTGGAAGAGAGTGTTTGCTATGAGTGGTGAGTTCTCTTAGGAAACTCTGTTAGTCTTTGCCCTGCTTCATGTGTACTGCAAGGTCAAACTTGCCTGTTACTCCAGGTATCTCTTGACTTCCTACTTTTTCTAGTAGGCCATGGAGCTGGACAGTATAAGCCCTCATTCCTCTGCTTTTTCTAAATCCAGTGTATTGGATCACATACTTTGAAGCCTAGCTCAAAGAATTTTGAGCATTGTCTTGCTTTGTATGTGAAATGAGCACAATTGTCCAGTACTTTGAATAATGTTCGGCATTGCCCTTTGACGTGGGGATCAGTACTTTGTCATGTGTACACTAGAGCTGGCTCAGTGGTGGCATAATGTGTATTCCATAGTGCAAACTCAGAAGTTGGGTCACGTATGCCATATAGTAGTGACTCAGTAGAGGTAGGATGATACATCCAGAATGGAAGCTAAGTAGTTGTGCTAAGCCTGCTGTAGAGCACTGGTTCAGTGTGTTCTGGTAAGATGTGTGTTCTAGAATACAGGATCAATACTGTGTGACAATACTGTCATCACATTTCCTCCAGAGTTTAGGCACTGCAGAAGTGTCATGTGCACTTAGAATGGGGTCTTAGTAGTTGTGAGATGCATGCTCTACAATTCAGTCTCAGTAGTGGAGAGATATGTTCTCTAGAGTGCAAGCTCGTAGTTACAAGATACTTGGTGCGATGACCTGTAGTACACGAAGAAGCAGTGGAAGTCGTCACAGCACTGAAACACTGAATGGTGAAAAACTACTAGGTGTGTTTGACCCACAGTAGACAAAGAAGCATTCCAAGAATATTTTACCTCTGATTTACAGGATGGTGGTAATTATTGAGTATAAAGTAGATGAAGATGTACTCAAGTCATGTCATAAAACTGAAACAGTGATGGTTATAATCTATTAATCATGCCTGAGCTATTTGGATGCAGAAACACTTAAAAACTTCAGAGCACTGAAACACTGGAATTCGATAAATTATTGGATGTATCTTCCAAGATTGGATCATAGAACACTCGAAATGTATCACATAGCTGAAAGGCTGTATGTTGATCAATACTGGGTGTGTTTGACCTGGGGAGGGGATGGGGACTCATTTAACCATATGACAGCCCTAAAACACAGGATGGTGATAAATTTATGAGTGTGTATGAATTGGTAGGTACAGAAAACGTTGAAACATATCATAGAACTAAATACTTGATGGTGAACAACTGCCCAGTGTATTTGAAGCAGAGTACATGGAAAAAGACTTAAAGAATGTTACAGAACTGAAACAATTGATGGTGATAAACTATTGCTTGTGTTTAACATGGAGTAGAAGAAGCACTTGAAGCATGTCACAGCACTGAAACACTGGATGGTCATAAGATATTGGGTATGTTTCAGCTCAAGTGGTTTAGAGAAATAGTTGAAGCATGTCACACAACTGAAACATTGGATGCTTATAAATGACTGAAAGTACTTGATATGGAGTGAATGAAGAAAGCACCTGAAGCATGTGACATCACTGAAGCATTGATTGATAATACTGACTATGTTTGAGGTGGGATGGACACAGAGACTCCAGAAATCATTTCATAGTATTGAACACTAACACTAGATGGGGAAAAAACTACTGGGTTTGTTTGACACAGGAATGGATGAAGAAGCAGTTGACATTATGTCACAGCAGTGAAACCAGATGGTAATCAATGGTAAGTATATTGATGTCAGTGGGACCAAGCACACATTTAATTTTATCAAAGCCTGAAACACTGGAGGATGATGAAGTACTGGCTGTGTATGCCTCAGTGTGGGCAAACAAAATTTAAAATCATGTAACACCACTAAAATGCTGGTATGATGATAAAATGCTGACTGTCTAGATCTAGGGTGGATGATGAAGCTCTTTAAGCATGTCACAGTATGTAAACACTAGACTTTGGCTTATGGGTGAGAATGAAGAAGCCATTGGGTCATGCTCCAAAACTAAAACACTGGCTGTTTATAACTACTAGAAATTTTGCACCAGGATTAATATAGAAGCATTTGAAACATGTCAGTGTAGTGAAGCAATGGATGGTGATAAATGACTATGTTAACCTGGAGTGGGTGAAGAAGTACTCGAATCCAGTGGCAGCCATGAAACACTGTGTTGATAAACTCCTGGAGGTTTTTTTTTTTTTTTTTTTTTTTTTTACTCACTTCACTGATGAATTGAAATCAGTCATATGTCACAGCACTGGACACTGGTTGGTACAAAATATTGGCTATGACTGACCAGAGTGGAAAGAGAAGCATTTGAATTGTGCCACACCCATTGAAGCAAAGAAATATAGGAAAACAATAGAATGGAAAAGACTAGAGATCTCCTCAAAAAAAATTAGAGATACCAAACAAACATTTCATGCAAAAATGGGCTCAATAAAGGACAGAAATGGTATGGGCCTAAAAGAAGCAGGAGATTTTAAGAAGAGGTGGCAAAAATACACAGAAAAAACTGTACAAAAAAGATATTCATGACCCAGATAATCACAATGGTGTGATCATTCACCTAGAGCCAGACATCCTGGGATGTGAACTCAAGTGGGCCTTAGGAAGCGTCACTACAAAGAAAGGTAGTGGAGGTGATAGAATTCCAGTTGAGCTCTTTCAAATCCCAAAAGATGATGCTATGAAAGTTCTGCACTCAACATGCCACCAAATTTGGAGAATTCAGCACTGACCACAGGACAGAAAAATGTCAGTTTTCACTCCAATCCCAAAGAAAGACAATGTCAAAGAATTCTCCAACTACTGCACTCATCTCACACGCTACTAAATTAATGCTCAAAATTCTCCAAGCCATGCTTCAGCGATACATTAATCGTGAACTTCCAGATATACAAGTTGGTTTTCGAAAAGGCAGAGGAACCAAGATCAAATTGCCAACAACCACCAGATCACTGAAAAACCAGGACAGTTCCAGAAGAAATCTGTTTATGTTTTATTGAGACTTTGACTGTGTGGATTGCAATAAATGTTGGAAAATTCTGAAACAGATGGGAATACCAGACCACCTGACCTGCCTCTTAAGAAACCTGTATGCAGGTCAGGAAGCAACAGTTAGAACTGGAAATAGAACTACAGACTGGTTCCAAATAGGAAAAGGCGTACCTCAAGGCTGTATAATTGTCACCCTGCTTATTTAACTTCTACATAGAATACATAATGAGAAACATTGTGCTGGAGGAATCACAAGGTGGAATCAAGATTGATGGAGAAATATCAATAACTTCAAATATGCAGAGGACACCACCCTTATGGCAGAAAGATAAGAAGAACTAAAGAGCCTCTTGATGAAAGTAAAATGGGAGATTGAATAAGTTGGCTTAAAGCTCAACATTCAAAATACTTAGATCATGGCATCCAATGCTATCACTTTATACAAATAGATGGAAAAACAATGGAAACAGTGACAGACTTCTGTTTTTGTGGACTCCAAAACCATGGCAGATGGTGACTGAAGCTATGAAATTAAATGACACTTATTTCTTGTAAAAGCTGTGACAAACCCATGCTGCATGTAAAAAAGCAGAGGCATTCCTTTGCCAACAAGGACCCATATAGTCAGAGCTATGTTTTTGTATTTTTCAGTAGTCATGTGCCAAAGCAAGCCATACCATAAAGGAGGCTGAACATTAAGGAATTGATACTTTTGAACTGCAATCTTGGAGAAGACTCCTGTGAGTCCCTTGGGCTGCAAGGAAATGAATCCAGTCAACCCTAAAGGAAATCAATCCTGAAAATTCACTGGAGGGGCTGGTGCTGAGGCAGAAGCCCTAATATTATGGCTATCTAATGTGAAGAGCCAACTCATTGGAAAACACTCTGATGCTGGAAAAGATTGGAGCAGGAGAAGGAGATGGAAGAGGACAAAATGGTCGGATGGCATTACTGACCCATTGAATTTGAGTTTGAACAAGCTCCGGGAGATGGTGAAGGACAAAAAGGCGAGATATGCTGCAGTCCATGGGATTACGAAGAGCTGGAGATGACTGAGTGACTGAACAACAAATAACAACCAGCAACAACAAAGCTACTGAATGCATTTGACCTTGAGTAGTTTCAGGAGCACTTGAAGCATGTCACAGATCTGAAACCCTAGATAGTGGTAAAATGCTGAATGTGTTTGACCGGGAGTTAGTGAAGCAGCCAGTGAAATGTGTCATAGCACTGAAACAATGAATGTCGATAACCTATATGCTGCATTTGACATGGAGTGAATCAAGAACCACTTGAAGTATGTTTCACGACTGAAACACTGTATGTTCACACTTTAGGCGGTCTTTCTTTGATCTTGTATAGGGAAAGAAGCACATGAAGCATGTCACAACTCTGAAACTGGATCGTGATAAATCATTGTGTATGATGACCTGTGGTAGTTGAAAAATTGATGAAAGTATGTAACAGCACTGAATCCAGGGATGGTGATAAACTAAGAGTGCGGTCAACCTTGGGTGGACAAAGGATCTTTTGAAACATATACCAGAATTAACACACTGGATTGTGATAAATTATTGGTTGTGTATTTTCTTCAGAGAATGAAGAAACAGTTGAAGCAGTAAACAGCACGGAAACACTGGATGGTGATAAACTATTGAGTGTGTTTGATACATGTTGAATGAAGAGAAACTGGAAGCATGACACAGAGTAAAACTTGGGACCATGGTAAACTTCTGAATGTGTTTTATCTAGAATGAATTAAAGAAGGACTTGAAACTCATCATAGAATCGAAACAGTAATTGTGATAAGCTACTGACCATATTTTATTTGGAGAGGATAACGAAGTACATGAGGCATGCCCCAGTACTGGAACACTGGATAGTGGTAAACTACAGGGAGTGTTTGACTCAATCAGACAAATGGACACTTCAAGTCTGTAATAGCACAGCATCAATGAATGATGATAATTTATAGGGTGTGTTTTACCTGGAGGGAATGAAGGAGGCTCAAAACATGTCACAATACAGAAAAAAAGGATGTTGATAAACTATCACACTACATTCTTCTGGAGTGGATTAAAAAACACTTGAAGCATATCTGAACGTAAACACTGAATGGGGATATGATATTGTGTGTGTATAAGGCCAGTAAAAATAGAGGAAGCAATAGAATAGGAAAGGCTAGAAATCTTGCCAAGGAACTTAGAGACACAAAGGGTATATTTCTTGCAAACATGGGCACTATCAAGGACAGAAGTGGTATGAGCCTAGCAGAAGCAGAAAATGTGATGAAGTGTTGGCAAGAGTATAAGAGAACTGTATCAAAGAAAGGTCTTAATCACCTGCTGCTGGGTGCCATTGCCTTCTCCACTTAATCATCTAGATAACCATAATGGTGTGATCACTCACATAGAGCAGACAACCTGGAGTGTGAAGTCAAGTGGATCTTAGGAAGAATGACCACAAACAATGCTAGTCGAGGTGATAGAATTGAAGCTTACCTATGCCAACAAAGGTTCCTCTAGTCAAGGCTATGGTTTTACCTGTGGTCATGTATGGATGTGAGAGTTGGATTGTGAAGAAGGCTGAGCACCGAAGAATTGATCCTTTTGAATTGTGGTGTTGGAGAAGACTCTTGAGAATCCCTTGGACTGCAAGGAGATCCAACCAGTCCATTCTGAAGGAGATCAGCCCTGGGATTCTTTGGAAGGAATGATGCTAAAGCTGAAACTCCAGTACTTTGGCCACCTCATGCGAAGAGTTGACTCATTGGGAAAGACTCTGATGCTGGGAGGGATTGGGGGCAGGAGGAGAAGGGGACAGCAGAGGATGAGATGGCTGGATGGCATCACTGACTTGATGGACGAGAGTCTCAGTGAACTCCGGAAGTTGGTGACGGACAAGGGGGCCTGGCGTGCTGCGATTCATGGCGTCGCAAAGAGTTGGACACGACTAAGCGACTGATCTGATCTATTTCAAATTAAAACAATAACAATAATGCTGTTAAAATGCTGCACTCAATGTGCCAGGAAATTTGGAAAAATCATCAATGACCACAGGACAGGAAAAGGTCAGTTTCACTCTGATCCCAAAGAGGGGAATTGTGATGGAATGCTCAAACTACTGCACAATCGTGCTCATTTCATATGCTGGCAATGTGATGCTCAAAATTCCTCAATCTAGTTTTCAACAATATGTGAACTGAGGACTTTCAAATGTACAAATAGGGTTAGGAAACGCAGAGGAATCAGAGATCAAATTGCCAACATTCACTGGATCATAGACAAAGCATGGAATTCCAGAAAATGATCTACTTCTGCTTCACTCACTATGCTAAAGACTTTGCATATGAGGGTCACTGAAAATGTGGGAAATTCTTAAAGAGATGTATATACTTGACCACATTACCTGGTTCCTGTGAAACCTGTATGCAGGTCAAGAAGTAACAGAATCAGGCAGGAACAAAGGACTTGTTCAGAATTGGTAAAGGAGTACATCAAGACTGTCTTGAACTTACCTGCAAGGTATACCATGCAAAATGTCAGACTGGAAGAAGCACAAGCTGGAATCAAAATTTCTGGGAGAAATATCAATAAACTCAGACATGCGGATGACAGAAAGCAGAATAGGAATTAGAGCTCCTTGCTGAGATGAAAGTGGGAATTAAAAAAGCTGGCTTAAACCTCGACATTCAATAAACTAAGATCATGTCGTCCAGTCCCATCAGTCCAGTTCAGTTCAGTCACTCAGTCATGTCCAATTCTTTGTGACCCCATGAATTGCAGCATGCCAGGCCTCTCTGTCCATCACCAGCTCCCGGAGTTTACTCAGACTCATGTCCATCGGGTCAGCGATGCCATCCAGCCATCTCATCCTCTGTCGTACCTTTCTCCTCCTGCTCCCAATCCCTCTCAGCATTAGAGTCTTTTCCAATGAGTCAACTCTTCATGTGAGATGGCCAAAGTATTTGATAGCAAATAGATTAAGACACAAGGAAACTGTGACAGATTTTTATTTTTGTAGTTCCAAAATCACTGTGCATGGTAACTGAAGCCATGAAGCTAAAAGACACTTGCTTCTTGGACGAAAAGCTATGACAAACCTAGACAGCATATGCAACCAGAGACATCGCTTTTCTGGCAAAGGTCCATATAATCAAGGTATGGTTTTACCCAGTAGTCGTGCATGGATGTGAGATCTGAACCATAAAGAAGGTTGAATGCCAAATAATTGATGTTTTAGAACTGTGGTGCTGGAGAAGACTCTTGAGTCCCTTGAACTGCAAAGAGTTCAAACCAGTCAGTTCTAAAGAGAATCAACACTGACTACTAATTGGAAGGACGGATGTTGAAGTTGCAATACTTTGGCCACCTGATGCAAAGAGCCAAATCATTAGAAAAGACACTAATGCTGGGTAAGATTGTAAGCAGGTGGGGATGGGTGTGACAGAGAATAAAATAGTTGAATGTTGGCATAACTGTCTCAATGGGCATGAATTTGAGCAAATTCCAGGAGATAGTGAAGGACAGGGAAGCCTGGTGTGCTGTAGTTCATGGGGTTGCAAAGAGCTGGACATGGCTGTGTGACCGAAAAACATCAGTCATGGGTAAATAAGGAAGCACCTGAAGTGTGTCACAGCACTTAAACACTGGATGTTGATAAACGACTGTATGTATTTGAAATAGGATAGATGAGGAAGCCTTGTGAATTAATCAGCACTGAAAGAATGGATGTGTGTATTAACCCAGAGTAGATAAGGAATCACTGGTGTATGTCACAGCACTGATAGACTGAATGGTGAAAAAACACTTGTTGAGTTTGACCTCTGGGAGTCAAACAAACACCTAATATATGCCACAAGTTACAGCCCTGAAACCTTGGCGAATGATAAAATGCTGGGAACGTTCGACTGATATGGACTATTAGGCACTTGAAGCATATCACTCTACTGAATACGGGATGATGATACACAAATGAGTATGTTTTACAGGAGAGGATGAAGCACATGAAGTATATCACAGCACTGAAACCCTGAAGGTGGTAAACTCCTAGAAGTGATGGGCCAGGATTGACAAAGAAGCATATGCTGAAATATAGACGTTGATACACTATTGAGTATTTGACACCAGGTGGACAAAGAAACATTTGGAGCATGTCACATGTCAAGGCACTGAGCACTGTATGGTAATAAACTACAGAGTGTGTATTTCCAGAGTGTGGATGAATAGGCACTTGAATCACATCACAGCACTGAAACACTGACGTTGATAAGCTACTGGATGTATTTTTATAGTCTGGATGATAAAGCAGTTGTGTCAGAGCTTGGAAATACTGGATGGTGATAAACTACTGGTGTGTTTGATAAAGATGCACTTGAACTTGTGACAGCAGTGAAAAACAAAAGGTGATAAGCTGATGAGTCTATTTTAGGTCAGGTGGACCAAGATGCGGCTGAATCACCTCTTTAAAGTGTGGATAATGATAAGCTCCTGAGTACGTTTGACCTGGGGTGGATAAAGAAACACTGAAAGCATGTCACAGCTTTCACTGGATGAAGAAACACTGGATGGAGATATACAACTGGATGTGTTTGACCCAGGGTGCGTGAAGAATAACTTGAGGTGTCATTGCACTGAAACAGTAGATCATGATAATCTATTGGAAGTGTTCAACGAGTAATCAATGAGGAAGCACATTGCATGGAATGGTGCTGCATGGTGATAAACACCTGGTTGTGTTTGACCAATGTGGATGAAGAAGTTCTTGAAGCATGCCAAATGCTTTGCAACCCTGGATGGTGATATAATCCCATCAAACAATGTGTCTTTTTGATATAGGGTGTAAAAGCAAGCACTTAAAGCATGTCACAGGGCCTTTCCTGGTGGTTCAGTGGTTAAGCATCCACCTTGAAGTGTAGGGGATGAAGGTTCAATCGCTGACTGGGAAACTAACATCCCATATGCTACAGAGTAACTAAACCTGCACAGCTGCAAACACTGAAGTTCTCACACTCCAGAGACTGCATGCCATGGTGAGAGTTGGCTTGTCTCAAGGACTATCTTACGTTGCACAACTATGACCCAACACAGCCAACTAAATAAATTAAGAAGAATCATGTCACAGGTGAAACATTGGTGACAAACTATTGAGTGTGCTTTACCTGGAAAAAATGAAGAAACACTTACATCATGTCACTGCACTGAAACACAGGATGGTGATAAGCTACTGGGTATGTTTGACATGGGGTGCATGAAGAAGACTTGTGGAATGTTCCACAGTTAAATCATTGGATGATGATAATCTTCTGATTCTGTTAGACCTGGAGTGGATAGAAGCATGTCACAGAACTGAAATGCAAAGGGTGGTAAATTACAGTATGTTTAAACAGAGGAGGATGAAGAAACACATAACCTGTCGCAGCATTGAATACTAGATATATTTGACCTGGAGTGGGTTGAACAAGCACTCAAAACAGGTTACAGGACTGAAGTAAACACTGGATGATGATAAACAACTCAGTGTGTTGACCAGAGGAGATGAAGAAGCAACGGAAGCATGTCATGACAGTGAAAGAGTAGATGATGATAAACAGTATTAGTAGTGGCAAGATGCCTGCTCCAGAGTTCAGGTTCAAGATGCAGCATGTTTGCACTAGAATGTGGGTTTAATAAGTTTGTGATGCCTCCCCGAAAGTGAAAATTCAGCAGTTACTACGAGCCTACCCTGGATCGTGGGGTTGAAAATGAGAGCTCCAGGCTGCAAGCTCAGCACGTGCATGATGTGCACTAGAATGTGGGCTCATTGGTGGTTGATGCATGTATTAGATTGCAAGTTCAGAAGTTGTGACATGGGTATTATATAGCACCCATGTTATAAAACCTCACACTGGTCATCTATTTTTTACATATAGCACTGTACACATTTAAATGCTATGTTCTCAAATCTTCACCTTCACCTTCTCTCACTGAGTCCCAAAGTCTGTTCTTTAGATATTTGTCTCTTCTCCTGGCCTGCGTATAGGCCATCTTTATAAATTCCACATATATGAATTAATATACAGCTTTGTCTTTCTCTTTCTTAGTTCCTTCACTTTGTGTAATAGGTTTCACACGCTTCCACCTCATTAGAACTGACTCGAATGCATGACTTCTTATTACTGAGTAATATTTCATATGCATATGTAGCAAAATGTCCTTAATCATTCATCTGCTGATGGACCTCTTGGTCACTTCCATGTCCTAGCTATTGTAAACAGTGCTTCAGTAAACACTAGAATACCGTGTTTCTTTCAATTCTAGTTTCCTTGAGGTTCATGCCCAAGAGTGGGATTGCTGGGTCATATGGCACTTCTATTTTCAACTTTCTAAGGAGTTTCCACAAAGTACTCTATAAAGGTTGTGCCAGTTTGCATTCCCATCAACAATTCAAAAAGGTTCTCTCTACTCCACAGCCTCTGCAGCAATTACACTGTAGACATTTTAATCATGGCCAATCTGACCAGTGTGAAATGATACCTCAATGTGGTTTTGATTTGCACTTCTTTTATGATGAGTGATGCTGAGCAGCTTTTCTGTGTCTCTTAGTAATCTGTATATCTTCTTTGGTTTGTTTTTCTGAGTAGTATTTGTAGCTGAGTATTGAGATACTTGAGCAGCTTGCATATTTTGGAGATTAATTTTTTTGTTAGTTTTCCAGTTGCTATTATTTTCTCCCAATTCTGAAGGCGACAGTTCAGTTTAGTTCAGTCACTCAGATGTGTCCGGCTCTTTGCAAAGCCATGAATCACAGCACACCAGGCCTCCCTGTCCATCACCAACTCCCGGAGTTCACTCAGACTCAACGTCCATCGAGTCAGTGATGCCATTCAGCCATCTCATCCTCTGTTGTCCCCTTCTTCACCTGCCCCCAATCCCTGCCAGCAGCAGAGTCTTTTCGAATGAGTCAACTTTTCACATGAGGTGGCCAAAGTACTGGAGTTTCATCTTTAGCATCAGTCCTTCCAAAGAGACCCCAGGGTTGATCTCCTTCACAATGCACTGGTTGGATCTCCTTGGAGTCCAAAAGACTCTCAAGAGTCTTCTCCAACACCACAGTTCAAAAGCATCAGTTCTTCAGCGTTCAGCTTTCTTCACAGTCCAACTCTCACATACATACATGACCACTGGAAAAACCATAGCCACCATTAGACGGACCTTTGTTGGCAAAGTAATGTCTCTGCTTTTCAATATACTATCTAGGTTGGTCATAATTTTTCTTCCAAGGAGTAAGTGTCTTTTAATTTCATGGCTGCAGTCACCATCTGCAGCCCAGAAAAATAAAGTCTGACACTGTTTCCACTGTTTACCTATCTATTTTCCATAAAGTGATGGGACCAGATGCCATGATCTTCGTTTTCTGAATGTTGAGCTTTATGTCAACTTTTCCCACTCTCCACTATCACTTTCATCGAGAGGCTTTTTTGTTCCTCTGCACTTTCTGCCATAAGGGTGATGTCATCTCCATATCTGAAGTTATTGATATTTCTCTTGGCAATCTTGATTCTAGCTTGTGCTTCTTTCAGCCCAGCATTTCTCATGATGTACTCTGCCTACAAGTTAAATAAGCAGGGTGACAATATACAGCCTTGATGTACTCCTTTTCCTATGTAGAAACAGTCTGTTGTTCCATGTCCAGTTCTAACTGTTGCTTCCTGACCTGCGTATAAATTTATCCAAGGCAGGTCAGGTGCTCTGGTAATCCCATCTCTTTCAGAATTTTCCACAGGTTATTGTGGTCCACCCAGTCAAAGGTTTTGGCACAGTCAATAAAACAGAATTAGATGCTTTTCTGGACCTCTCTTGCTTTTTTGATGATCCAGCGGATGTTGGCAATTTGATCTCTGGTTTCTCTGCCTTGTCTAAAACCAGCTTGAACATATGGAAGTTCATGGTTCATATATTGCAGAAGCCTGGCTTGGAGAATTTTGAGCATTACTTTACTAGCGTGTGAGATGAGTGCAATTGTGTGGTAGTTTGCTCATTTGTTGGCATTGCCTTCCTTTGGGATTGGAATGAAAACTGACCTTTTCCAGTCCTGTGGCCACTGCTGAGTTTTCCAAATTTGCTGGCATATTGCTACAGCACTTTCACAGCATCATCTTTCAGGATTTGAAGTAGCTCAACTGGAATTCCATCACCTCTACTAGCTTTGTTCATAGTGATGCTTTCTAAAGCCCACTTGACATCACATTCCAGGATGTCTGGCACTAGGTGAATGATCATACCATAGTCATTATCTTGGTCATGAAGATCTTTTAATTTGTAGTATAAATATATTTATTTTAATTGGAGTTAAATTACTTTACAATATTGTATTGGTTTTGCTATACATCAACATGAATCCACCACAGGTATACGCGTGTTCCCATCCCGTACCCCCCTCCCTTCTCCCACCATGTACCATCCCTCTGGGTCGTCCCCATGTACCAGTATCGTGCAACCAGTCCCAAGCAACCAGTATCCTGCATCGAACTTGAACTGGTGATTTGTTTCATATATGATACTATACATGTTTCAATGTATAGTATTTCTTCCAAATCATCCAACCCTCTCCCTCTCCCACAGAGTCCAAAAGACTGCTCTATACATGTGCGTCTCTTTTGCTGTCTCACGTACAGGGTTATCATTACCATCTTTCTAAATTCCATATATATGCATTAGTATACTGTACTGGTGTTTTTGTTTCTGGGTTACTTCAGTCTGTATAATAGGCTCCAGTTCCATCCATCTCATTAGAACTGATTCAAATGTATTATTTTCAATGGCTGAGTAATACTCCATTGTGTATATGTACCACAGCTTTCTTATCCATTTGTCTGCTGATGGTCATGTAGGTTGCTTCCATGCCCTGGCTATTAGAGACAGTGCAGTGATGAACATTTGGGAACACATGTTTCTTTCAAGTCTGGTTTCCTTGGTGTGTATGCCCAGCAGTGGGATTGCTGGGTCATAAGGAAGTTCTGTTTCCAGTTTTTTAAGGAATCTCCACACTGTTCTTCATAGTGGCTGTACTAGTTTGCATTCCCACCAACAGTGTAAGAGGGTTCTCTTTTCTCCACACCGTCTCCAGTATGTATTGCTTGCAGACTTTTGGATCGCAACCATTCTGACTGGCATGAAATGGTACCTCACTGTCGTTTTGATTTGCATTTCTCTGATAATGTGTGATGTTGAGCATCTTTTCATGTGTTTGCTAGCCATCTGTATGTCTTCTTTGGAGAAATGTCTATTTAGTTCTTTGGCCCATTATTTGATTAGGTCATTTATTTTTCTGAAATTGTGCTATAGGAATTGCTTCTATATTTTTGATATTAGTTGTTTTTCAGTTGCTTCATTTGCTATTATTTTTCCCATTCTGAAGGTTGTCTTTTCACCTTGCTTATAGTTTCCTTTGTTGTGCAGAAGCTTTTTTTTTTTTTTTCTACAGTTCTTCTGTGTATTCCTGCCACCTTTTCTTAATATGTACTGTTTTTGTTAGGTCCATAATATTTCTGTCCTTTATCGAGCCCATCTTTGCATGAAATGTTCCCTTGGTATCTCTAATTTTCTTGAAGAGATCTCTAGTCTTTCCCATTCTCTTGTTTTCCTTATTTATTTGCATTGATCGCTGAGGAAAGCTTTCTTATCTCTTCTTGCTATTCTTTGGAACTCTGCATTCAGATGTTTCTATCTTTCCTTTTCTCCTCTGCTTTTTGCTTCTCTTCTTTTCACAGCTATTTGTAAGGCCTACTCAGACACTCATTTTGCTTTTCTGCAGTTCTTTTCTATGGGGATGGTCTTGATCCCTGTCTTCTGTACAATGTCACGAACCTCTGTCCATAGTTCTTCAGGCACTCTATCTATCAGATCTACTCCATTAAATCTATTTCTCACTTCCACTGTATAATCATAAGTAATTTTGATATAGGTCATACCTGAATGAACTAGTGGTTTTCCCTACTTTCTTCAGTTTAAGTCTGAATTTGGTAATAAGCAGTTCATGATCTGAGCCACAGTCAGCTCCTGGTCTTGTTTTTGTTGACAGTATAGAGCTTCTCCATCTTTGGCTACAAAGAATATCAATCTGATTTCGGTGTTGAACATTTGGTGGTGTCCATGTGTAGAGTCTTCTCTTGTGTTGACGGAAGAAGGTGTTTGCTATGACCAGTGCATTTTCTTGGCAAAACTCTATTAGTCTTTGCCCTGCTTCATTCTGTATTCCAAGGCCAAATTTGCCTATTCCTCCAGGTGTTTCTTGACTTCCAACTTTTGCATTCCAGTCCCCTATAATGAAAAGGACATCTTTTTTGATTATTAGTTCTAAAAGGTCTCATAGGTCTTCATAGAACCGTTCAACCTCAGCTTCTTCAGCATTACTGATTGGGGCCTAGACTTGGATTACTGTGATATTGAATGGTTTGTCTTGGAAATGAACAGAGAACAGTCTGTCGTTTTTGAGATTGCATCCAAGTACTGCATTTTTGGCTCTTTTGTTGACCATGATAGCTACTCCATTTCCTCTAAAGGATTCCTGCCCACAGTAGTAGATATAGTGGTCATCTGAGTTAAATTCACCCATTCCAATCCATTTTAGTTCGCTGATTCCTAGAATGTTGATGTTCACTCTTGCCATCTCTTGTTTGACCGCTTCCAATTTGCCTTGATTCATGGACCTGACATTCCAGGTTCCTATACAATATTGCTCTTTACAGCATTGTATCTTGCTTCTATCACCAGTCACATCCACAACTGGGTATTTTTTTTTTTTTTCTTTTTGCTTTGGCTCCATCCCTTCATTCTTTCTGGAGTTAGTAATCCACTGATCTCTCCAGTAGCATATTGGGCCCCCACTGACCTGGGGAGTTTCTCTTTCATTATCCTATCAGTTTGCCTTTTCATACTGTTCGTGGGTTTCTCAAAGAAAGAATACTGAAGTGGTTTGCCTTTCCCTTTTCCAGTGGACCACATTCTGTCAAACCTCTCCACCATGACCCGTCCATCTTGGGCGGCCCCATGGGCATGGCACAGAGCACCGGCAGTTGCAATGGCGCACAGAGCATGGCGGAGAGGGTACCCCACGTCCGAGGTCAGGGACAGCAGCCAAGAGTGCCAGGTTGCGAAGGTGCAGGGATAGCTGAGAGGAGCTACCCCACGTCTGAGGTCAGGGGCGGTGGCAGGGAGGAGCTACACCATGTCCAAGGTCAGGGACGGTGGCCAAGATTCCAAGGCTGCAACAGCGCAGGAGCAGCCCAGAGGAGCTACCCCATGTCCGAGGTCAGGGCCAGCAGCTGAGAGAGCAAGGCTACAACAGCGCTGGAGCAGCCCATAGGAGCTACCCCACGTCTGAGGTCAGGGGCGATGGCTGGGAGGAGCTACCCCACGTCCGAGGTCACGGGCTGTAGCCAAGAGAAGCTTACCCGTGTCAAAGGTCAGGGGCACAGCAGGGAGGAGCTAAACTGTGTCAGAGGTCAGGGGCTGTGGCGGACAGTGCAAGGCTGCGACAGCACAAGAGCAGCCAAGAGCAGCTACCCCATACCCAAAGCTGGGGCAGCAGCTCAGATGAGTAACCCCAGGCCCAAGGAGCAGTGGCTGCGTGGGCTCAGGAGGGCCTAGAGGAGCTATGGAGCAATGGCTGCGCTTTGCTGGAGCAGCCGTGAAGAGATACCCCATGACCAAGGTAAGAGAAACCCAAAAAAGATGGTAGGTGTTGCAAGAGGGCATCAGAGGACAGATACACTGAAACCATAATCACATAAAACTGAAGGCTACATATTCACCTTAATTATAGTTTCCTCGTTGTACACAAGCTATAGAGCTTAATTAGGTTGCTTTTTTTAAATTTTGTTTTTATTTCCTTTACTCTAGGCAATGGGTCATAGAGGATCTTGCTGTGTCTTATTTTAGAGTGGTTATACCTATGTTTTACTCTAAGGGTTTTATATTTTCTGGTCTTACATTTACATCTGTAATCCATTTTGAGTTTATTTTGAACATGATGTTAGATACTGTTCTAGTTTCTACACATAGCTGTCCAGTTTTCCCAGTAACACTTTTTGAAGAAAATATATTTTTCGGTTGCATATTTTTGCCTCCATTGTCAAAGATAATGGGTGCATGAATTTATCTTTGGACTTTATATTTTGTTCCATTGGTCTGTATTTCTATGTTTGTGCAAGTTTCATACTCTCTTGATATCTTTGTGGTGTAGTCTTATCAGAAAGTTTGACTCTTCTAGTTCCATTCTTCTTTCTCAAAATGGCTTTGTCTCTTCAAAGTCTTATGTGTTTCCATGCAAATCATAAAATAATTTGTTCTAGTTTTATGAAAAATACTGTAGGTATTGCATTGAATCTATTGATTGTTTTGGGTGGTATACTCATTTTAACTATATCAATTAATCCAATCTAAGAACATGGTATGTTTCTCCATCTATATGTGTTTTGCTTTCTTTCATCAATGCTTATTTTGTATCTCTCTGGGTAAGTGAAAGTTGCTTAGTCATGTCTGACTTTTTGCAATCCCATGGATCATACAGTGTATGGAATTTGTAATTCTTCAGGCCAGAATACTGGAATAGATAGCCTTTCCCTTCACCAGAGGATCTTCTCAACCCAAGGCTCAAACACATTGTGTGCAGGTCTCACACATTGCAGGAGGATTCTTCACGTGCTAGGCCACAAGGGAAGCCCAAGAATACTACAGTGGGTAGCCTATCCCTTCTTCAGGGGATCTTCCTGACCCAGGAATTGAACAGGAGTCTCCTACATTGAAGGTAGCTTCTTTATCAGTTGAGCTATCAGGGAAGCCCTTTGTCTTTTTATGCAAATTTATTTCTAGTTATTTTATTCCTTTCATTGCAATGATGAACAGGATTATTCCTTAATTTCTCTTTCTGAATTTTCATTGTTAGTGTATAGGAATATAAGGGTTTCTGTGTATTAATTTTATACCCTGCACATTTACTCTATTCATTGATTAACTCCAGTAATTTTCTGGTGGCATCTCTTGGGTTTTCTGTGTAAAGGATAATATCATGTGCAAATATAGAGAGTTTTACCTCTTCTTTTCCAATCAGGATTCTTTTTATATCTTTTTCTTCTTTGAAAAGTGTGGCTAGAATTTCCAAAACTAGTAGTGATGAGTATGGGCACCCTTGTCTTAATGCTGATTTTAAAGGAAATGTTTCAAGTTTTTCATTATTGATAATAATGTTTGAAGTGATTTTGTCATATCAGGCTTTCATTATGTTGAGGTATGTTCCATCTATGACTACTTTGGTAGAGTTTTTTTCTTTTTTTTTTTTTTCATAAAAATCTCTGAATTTTATTGAATTCAAATTTGAATTTTCTTCTGTTTTGGAGAAGGCAATGACACCCCACTCCAGTACTCTTGCCTGGAAAATCCCATGGACGGAGGAGCCTGGAAGGCTGCAGTCCATGGCATCGCTAAGAGTCGGACACGACTGAGCGACTTCACTTTCACTTCTCACTTTCATGCATTGGAGAAGGAAATGGCAACCCACTCCAGTGTTCTTGCCTGGAGAATCCCAGGGACGGGGAAGCCTGGTGGGCTGCCGTCTATGGGGTCGCACGGAATCAGGCACGACTGAAGTGACTTAGCAGCAGCAGCTGTTTAGCCTCCAAATTATTTGTGTTTCCTCTATGTTTTTCTCCTGTAGTTGATATCTGATCTAACAACATTGTGATCAGAAAATATGCTTGAAAATATTATAATTTTTTGAAGTTTACCAAGGTTAGACGTGACCTTGGATGTGATCTGTCTTAAGATAATGTTCCATTTGCACTTGAGAATAAGGAGAAAATAGTGAAATCTATTCTTTTGGGGCGGGATGCCCTGTAGATATCAATTAGGTCAAACTGGTCTAATGTATCATCTAAAACATGAGCTTTCCTTATTGATTTTCTGTCCGGATGATCTGTCCATGTTATGAGTGAAGTATTAAAATCACCCAGTACTATTGGTTAGTGTCTATTTCTGCTCTAATAGTTGTTGGCATTTGTCTCTTGTATTGAGGTGCTCCTACATGGGGTGCATATAGCTTCTTCTTGGATTGATACCTTGATTATTAGGTAATGCAACCTTCTTTGTCTCCTATAGTGGTCTTTGGTTAAAGCCCATTTATCTGATATGAGTATTGCTTCTCCCACTTTCTTTTGCTCTCCATTTTCACAAAATAGCTTTTTCCTGGTCATCACTTTCACTCTGTACGTGTCCCTAATTATGAGGTGGTTTTCTTGCAGGCAGTATATTCTTATATTCATTCAGCCAGTCTTTGTATTTTCATTGGAGCTTTTAGCCCATTTATGTTTAAGGTAGTTGTTGCTAAGTATGATCTTGTTAGCATTTACTATATATTTTTGTGGATTTATTTTGTAAAGCTTTTCTGTTTCCAATCTAGATAAGATCCTTCAGCATTTCCTGAAGTGCTGGTTTGGTGGTTCTGAATTCTAATTGCTTTTGTTTGTCTGTTAAGCTTTTGACTCCTCTTTTGAATTAGAATGCTATCCTTGTTGAATAGAGTAATCTTGGCTGTAGGTTTTTGCCTTTCATCACTTTAAGTATATCTTGCCATTCCTTTCTAAGCTGAAGAGTTTCTAGGGTAAGATCAGCTGTTATGCTTATGGGGATTCCCGTCTATGTTATTTGTTGTTATTCCTTTGTTTCCTTGAATATTTGTTCATTGTGTATATTTATTTGTTTGTTTTTATTTTGATTAATGTATATTTTGATATGTTTTGTCTTGGATTTATCCCTGTGGAACACTCTGGGGTTTTTCATCTTAGATGTCTATTCCCTTTCCTATTTCAGGGAAGTTTTTAGCTATTTTCTCCTCAAATATTTTCTCATGCCCTTTCCTTTTGTCTTCTTTCTCCAAGAAACCTATGATTTAAATGTGGGGCATTTAACATTGTCCCCGAAGTTTCTGAGGCTGTCTTCGTTTCTCTATTTTTTTTTTCCTGTTCTGCTTCATTTATTTCCAACATTCTATCTTCCAGCTCACTTAGTCCTTCTGCTTCAGTTACTCTACTGTTTTTGTTGTACAGAGTGATTTCTATCTCAGTTATTGCATTGTTCATTATTGATTGACTATTCATTACTTCTTCTAGGTCCTTTTAAAACACCCCTTTGATCTTCTCAATACATGTCTAAAGTCTATTTATCTGTAGCTCCATTTATTTCCAAGACTTTGACTATTATTATGCTGAATTGTTTTTCCTGTAGACTTCTTATCTCCTCCTCTTTCATTGATTTGTTGATTTTTATTGTGTTCCTTCACCTGCTGGATATGTCTCTGTCTTTTCATGTTGTTTAGATGGCTGTCTTTGAGGTCTATTTTCTGCAAACGGGAGGGTCATCATTGCTGTTAATTGGCTAGACTCCTCCCAGTGAATGTGGTGGGACCAGTGGATTGTGAAGGTTTTCTAGTTGAAGGAATTATTTTGTTGTTGTTATAGAAGATGGCTGTGGATCTCATTTTTTTCTGAGAGGCAATGCAGTGTTCATGAGAGAATTAGGGGGTTCTATTATGGCTTTGATTCCAGTTGAGCTATTTCAAATCCTAGAAGATGATGCTGTGGAAGTGATGCACTCACTATGCCAGGAAATTTGAAAATCTCAGCAGTGGCTCGGGACTGGAAAAGGTCAGTTTTCATTCCAATCTCAAAGAAAGGGAATGCCAAAGAATGCTCAAACTGCCCTACAGTTGCAGTCATCTCACATGCTAGCAAAGTCATGCTCAAAATTCTCCAAGCCAGGCTTCAGCAATACATCAAGTGTTAACTTCCAGATGTTCAAGCTTGTTTTAGAAAATACAGAGGAACCAGAGATCAAATTCCCAACATCTGCTGGATCTTTGAAAAAACAAGCAAGTTCCAGGAAAACATCTACTTCTGCAAAAGCCTTTGACTGTGTGGATCAAAATGAACTGGAAAATTCTGAAAGAGATGGGAATACCAGACCACCGGACCTGCCTCTTGAGGAGCCTGTATGCAGGTCAGGAAGCAACAGTTAGGACTGGACATTGAATAACAGACCGGTTCCAAATAGGAAAAGAGTACCTCAAGGCAACATATTGTCACACTGCTTATTTACCTTCTATGCAGAGAAACGCTGGGCTGGAAGAAACAAAAACTGGAATCAAGATTGCCAGGAGAAATGTCAATAACTTCAGATATGCAGATGAAACCACCCTTATGGCAGAAAGTAAAGAGAAACTGAACAATCTCTTGATGAAAATAAAAGAGGAAAGTGAAGAAGTAGGCTTAAAGCTCTACATTAGGAAAACTGAAATCATGGCGTCCTGCCCCATCACTTCATGGAAAATATATGCACAAACAGAGGAAATGGTGGCAGACTTTATTTTGGGGAGGTGGGGGGCTACAAAATCACTGCAGATAGTGAATACAGCCATGAAATTAAAAGATGCTTACTCCTCCTAGAGAGCATAAAACAAGACCAGGAGCTAACTGTGGCTCAGATCAGGAAATCCTTATTTCCACATATTGACTTAAATTGAAAAAAGTAAGGAAAACCATTAGACCATTCAGGAATTACCTATATCAAATCCCTTATGATTATACAGTGGAAGTGAGAAATAAATTTAAGGGACTAGGTGTGATAGAGTGCCTGATGAACCATGGATGGAGACAGGTATCAAGATCATCCCCAAGAAAAAGAAATGCAAAAACTCAAAATGGGTGCCTGAGGAAGCCTTACAAATAGCTGTGAAATGAAGAGAAGGGAAAGGCAAAGGAGAGAAGGAAAGATATAGCCATTTGAATATAGAGTTGCAAAGAATAGCAAGGAGAGATAAGAAAGCCTTCCTTAGTGATCAGTGCAAAGAAATAGAGGAAAGTAATAGCATGGGAAAGACTAGAGATCACGTCAAGAAAATTTGAGGTTCCAAGGGAATATTTCATGCAAAGATAGGCACAATAAGGACAGAAATGGTATGGACCCAACAGAAGCAGAAGATATTAAGAAGAGTTGGCAAAGATTACACAGAAGAACTGTCCATAAAAGATCTTCACAATCCAAATAATTATGATGATCTGATCTCTCACCTAGGTCCAGACATCTTGGAATGTGAAGTCAAGTGGGCCTGAAGAAGCATCACTATGAACAAAGTTAGTGGAAGTGATAGAATTGCAGTTGAGCTATTTAAAATCCTAAAAGATTATGCTATGGAAGTGCTGCACTCAATATGTCAGCAAATTTGAAAAACTCAGCAGTGGCTCGGGACTTTGAAAGGTTAGTTTTCATTCCAATCCCAAAGTAAGGCAATGCCAAAGAATGCTCAAACTACTGCACATTTGCATTCATCTCACATGCTAGTAAAGTAATGCTAAAAATTCTCCAAGCCATGCTTCAGCAATACATGAACCGTAAACTTCAAGCTGTTCAAGCTGGTTTTCGAAAAGTCAGAGGAAACAGAGATCAAATGGCCAACATCCACTGGATCATCAATCAAGCAAGGGAGTTCCAGAAAAAGATCTACTTTTGCTTTATTGACTATTCCAAAGACTTTGACTGTGTGGATTACAATAAATGTTGGGAAATTCTGAAAGAGATGGGAATACCAGAGCAGCTGACCTGCCTCTTGAGAAGCCTCTATGCAGGCTGGAAAACAGCAGTTTGAACGGGACATGGAATGACTAGCTTCACATAGGATAAGGAATATGTCAAAGTTGTATATTGTCACTCTGCTTATTTAACTTCTATGCAGAGTACCTCATGAGAAACACTGTGCTGGATGAAGCACAAGCTGGAATCAAGTTTTCCAGGAGAAATAACCTCAGATATGCAGATGACACCACCCTTATGGCAGAAAGGGAAGAACTAAAGAGTCATTTAATGAAATCAAAAGAGGAGAGTGAAACGTTGGCTTAAAGCTGAAAACTAAGATCATGGCATCTGATCCCACCACTTTATGGCAAATTGAAGGGCAATCAATGTTTGACTTTCTTTTGAAGGGCTCCAGAATCACTGCAGATGGTGATTGAAGCCATGAAATTCAAAGATGCTTACTTCTGGGAAGGAAAGTTATGACCAACCTAGACAGCATACTAAAAAACAGAGACATTATCTTGCCGACAAAGGTCTGTCTAGTCAAAGGTATGGATTTTCTAGTAGTCATGTATGGATGTGAGAGTTGCACTATCATTTATGAAACGAGATGCCAGTCCAGGTTCGATGCACTATACTGGATGCTTGGAGCTAGTGCACTGGGACGACCCAGAGGGATGGAATGGGGAGGGAGGAGGGAGGAGGGTTCAGGATGGGGAACACATGTATACCACTGGTGGATTCATTTTGATATTTGACAAAACTAATACAATTATGTAAAGTTTAAAAATAAAATAAAATTTGAAAAAAAAAAAAAGTTGAGCATCAAAGAATTGATGCTTTTGAACTGTATTGTCGGAGAAGTCTCTTGAGAGGCCCTTGTACTTCAAGGAGATCCGACAAGTCCATCCTAAAGGAGATCAGTCCTGAATATTCATTGGAAGAAGTGATGCTGAAGATGAAACTCCAATAATTTGGCCACCAGATGCAAAGAGCTGACTCATTTAAAATGACCCTGATGCTGGGAGAGATTGAGGTCCAGAGGAGAAAGGTATGACAGAGGATGAGGTGGTTGGATGGCATCACTGATTCAGTGGACATGAGTTGAGTAAACTTTGGGAGTTGGTGATTGACAGGGAGGCCTGGTGTGCTGCAGTCCATGGGGTTGCAAAGAGTCAGACACAACTGAGTGACTGAATTTAGAAGAGTGCCTTGTAATTTTCTTGAGTGTGTTCTTGTTTTGCTGGAAGATTAGCATGGGTTGTCTTGCACTGGAGCTTGCTGCTCTTGGATGGAGCTTGCTTTCAGTGTAGGCATGTATCCTTTTGGATGGGATCTTGTCTATCACTCTTCCCTGGGGCCAGGGGTTCTATGATGATCCAAAGTTCTGGAGCTGAGCTACCTGCCTCTGGTTTTTGGTCCCCCTCTTGCAGTAACCTCAAGACTACACTTTCAACATTGCACAGAAGACAAAACCCCATGTTAGTGGTGAAATAACTCCACATCCTGGACAGTCAAAGAGATCCACAGCATTATGTATAGAAAAGAAGAGGGAAGAGCTAGATAGAGGTGATCAGGAGGAGAAAAGAAAGTCAAAAGGAAAGAGAGCAATTAAGCCTGTAATCAAATCCCTGAGTGAAAATGGATATTAAAAAATAGACTCTTAATACTACAAAATGCATAACAAATTCCAGAAAGCAAAAATTAAAAAACCTAGACTAGAATTTGAACTCCCAAATGTACAATATAAAATAAACTGAAACATAATTGAACACAAAAATTAGAAAAAATATTCTGGGGTCAGTTCAGTGTCAGGTTATCCCTTGTTCTAGCTTGCACTTTTTCTCAAAGTCCACAATTGTCCTTAAATGCAATTTTACTGCTTAATTTTAATCTGTTGCACCTGCCACTTCTTGAGTGGTTCCCCTGTCTTATCTTTACTTAGGCTGGCCTCCTCTGCTTGCAAGTCTCTTCAATGTCTAATCTGAGCCCTGATAGGAAGAGGTGACAATAGACCCTTATTCAGGGTCATTTGCTCTGTTTTGCTGTGGAGAGGCAGGAACACTGCAAACAAATACCACTGGGATTTGTGGGTAGCCTTTGTTGTGAATGGACAGCACAGGGTCTGCCAAAGTCCAAGGTGATGTACACTTCTCAGATCCAGCCACTCAAGCTCCTGGGTGTCCCTTGAGGGCACAGTTACAGAAGGGCCATGGATCTCACGCACTTCCCAGGCCCAAGCTACCTAGGGTCCATCCTGTGCTAGGCGTGAAGTCCCAGGTTGGCCGTGTGTCTCCTGCACTTCCCAGGTCCAAGCTGCTCAGATTCCCAGGTGTTGTATGAAGGCTCAGCCCCAGTTGAACCATGTATCTCTTGCTCTTCCCAGGCCCAAGCAGTCCAGACTCCCCAGTTCTCTGTTTGGGGCACAGTCCCAGGTGGGTTCTTTGTCTCCTGCACTTCCAAGGCCCAAGCTGCTCATATTTCTGGGTGTTCTATGAATGCCCAGTCCCAGTTGAGCCATGCATCTCCTGCTTTTCCCAGGCCAAAGTGGCCTGGTGTTCTGCCAGAGCATAGTCCCGGGTGGGCCCTTTGTCTAATGCACTTTCCAGGTCCAAGCTGCTCAGGTTCCAGGATGTTCCAGAGTACACTCTTCTAGAGAGCCACTCAGGTTTTCAGGATAGCTGTGATGTCATAGTTCCTGGTGGACCATGTTTTTCGTGCACTGCTCAGGTTCATTCTGGTCAGTTTCTCAGATACTCCACAAGGATACAGTCCATGCATGGTGAGCTGTGCATCTCCTCAGAGGAGTTGCTCTCAGGTTATGACACTCTTGGCAGCCATAAACTGTCCCAGATCTCAGGAAGTCATGGTTAGTGGCTGCTCATGAATAGAGTCTGCTCACAGCTTGGCAGGAGATGCAGTCTCCTGGGCCTAAAAGGTTATGGCCTTCTGCCTCTGGTTGTCAACATTCTGAATCTTTGCCTCCTGGGAGGTCCATAAGGAAAGCTAGTGTGCTCTCCTTCAGTAAATACTAGGGCATCGTCTGTTCTGTAAGCATGTCAGGGGTTGCAGTGTGGTCTTAGAGCCTTCCCGTGGGAACATTCCTTTTCTTTGTTTATTTTTCTCTCTCTGGCATTATGTGCTTCCGCCTGCTACATCACATTAGTTCTCTCAGAGTGTCTGTAGAGCATTCAAACCCCATCTTTATTCTAAGGACTGAAGATGCAGAGGGCGCCCCTGTACAAAGCCCCCACTCACTGTGGGTGGACACGAGACTGTGAGGCAATTCCCCACTAAAAATTGCTTTTTTGGCTTGAATTCTGAGATGGTGGTGTGGGGTGGTTATACCACCCTCTGAGATTCCAAAGAGGCCCACTGAATCAACCTCTGAGAGGGTTTCCTGTCGTATGGAAACTTTTCCTTCTCTAAAAGCTTAAGGTGGATAGTGCTGGATTTGGGGTGGTGTGGGGTGGCTATACCACCCTCTGAGATTCCAAAGAGGCCCACTGAATCAACCTCTGAGAGGGTTTCCTGTGGTATGGAAACTTCTCCTTCTCTAAAAGCTTAAGACGGATAGTGCTGGATTCATGATCTCTGAGAAGAAGATTTAACTTCAGGACTAAGGACCAGGCTTGATCACTCAAGAGTTCTTGTATATCAGAGTTTTATTAAAGTAAGAAAAGGAACAGAGAAAGCTTCTGACATGGACATCAGAAGGGGGCCAGAGAATGCCCCCCTTGCTAGTGTTAGCCAGGGAGTTACATACATTTTAATTTAGTTATTATAATACATCAAAAGCATGTCTCTACTCCCACAATTTATATTTTAGGATAACAGGATTAGAAGTTAACAATAGAAAGATCCTACCAGACCCACTCCCATAATATAGCTTCTAAAATATAAGGATTCGTCAGAAGGTTTTCAGGGAGGAGAAACTGTCCTCAAGCATGATACACTGTTGCTATATAATTCTAATTACAGAGTTTAAACTGAATTGTTTGCTGTGTAATCATCATTTCAAGGTTTAAAGAAAAAACAAAACAAAACATTTTCTGTGACTAAGACTAATGAATATAGAGAAAAACAAACAAGCAAGCAATTCTCCTCCTTGAGAATTCCAGAACCCTATCTCCTCCTCAAGAATCCAGATATTTTTCTCTTCTTTGGGTAGGCCAGACTTCTTATCAATCTGCATAGGAATTGACTCTCTCTCCCCAACACAAGTTCAGTTCAGTTTCTCAGTTATGTCCAACTATTTGTAACCCCAAGGACTGTGACACACCAGACTCCTCTGGTCATCACGAACTTCCATAGCTTGCTCAAACTCATCTCCATTGAGTTAGTGATGGACTCAATCTCATCCTGTCTTCTGCTTCTCCTCCTGCCTTCAATCTTTCTCAACACTGGGGTCATTTGCAAGAGTCAGTTATTTGCATCAGGTGGCCAAATTCAGCTTTAGCATCAGTGCTTCCAATAAATATTCAGGACTGAATGTCTTACTGACTAATTTTATTCCCTGCTCTCCAAGGGACTCTCAAGAGTCTTCTCCAACACCACACTTCAAAAGCATCAATTTTTCAGGGCTCAGCTTTCTGTATAGTCCAACTCTCACATCCATATATGACTACTGGACAAATTATAGCTTGGACTAGAAAGACTTTTGTTGGCAAAGTCATATCTCTGTTTTTAAATATCCTGCCTAGGTTGGTCATAGCTTTTCTTTCAAGAAGCAAGTATCTTTTAATTTTATGCTGCAGCCACCATCTACAGTGATTTTGAAGCCAAGACAATAAAGTCTCTCAGCCTTTCCATTGTTTCCCCATCTGCGGCTGCTACTGTTGCTAAGTCACTTCAGTCGTGTCCGACTCTGTGTGACCCCATAGACGTCAGCCCACCAGGCTCCCCTGCCCCTTGGGTTCGCCAGGCAAGAACACTGGAGGCTGCCATTTCCGTCTCCAATGCAGGAAAGTGAAAAGTGAAATCTCTCAATCATGGGGCCAGAAGCCATGATCTTCATTTTTGAATGTTGAGTTTTAAGCTGGCGTTTGCACTCTCCTGTTTCACTTTCATCAAGAGGCTCTTTAGTCCCTCTTCACTTTCTGCTATATGGGTTTTGTCATCTATGTATCTCAGGTTATTGCTATTTCTCCCAGCAATTTTGATTCCAGCTTGTGCTTCATCCAGTCTGGCATTTCACACGATGTGCTCTTCATCTAATTTAAATAAGCAGGGTTACAATTCAGAACCAGTCCATTGTTGCGTATCTGGTTCTAGAATCAGTCTCTATCCCTAAATCCTTTGTCTCTCTTTTCTTGTTTATCTCTTCTCCTCCCTCATTATGAGCAAATTGATTGGCCTTTCTGGTGTCCTCTGCCAGCATATAGAAACGGTTTAGTGAAAGTTACTCCATATCCTGACAATCCGTTGAGGTATTTACTGGGGAAAAATTGAACTCCTTCTCATATGTCACTGCCACCTTAGGACGAGTCTACCGAGTTTATATTCAAAGGTATGCATTCTGCCCCTGTTAAGCAAGTACTCTAAAGTAGGAATACTCTCAATGTAGTACCATCGAGTACTATTGAGCTCACAGTGTGAAACATGCATGTAACGAAGCTACTGAGCTCACCCTCTGTAGTATGCATCCAGCAACTACTTGTGCCCCACTCTGTGACAATTATGCTGCAGCTCATGATCTGGCACTCATGAGTGTATGAAGCACTACTTCTGATTATGCATGCAGCAACTACTGAGGTTGAAATCAGGACTTTGCATTCTGCTTTTACTGAGAATTGAATTAGAACAGGTATACTAATTAGCTTGCACTCTGGAACATACATTACAACTCTAGAGCATAAGTATCACAACCAAGTGTGCCTGCACTCTGGACCTGGGATGCCGTAACAACTGAAAATGCAAGAAGCTTTTCACAACTACTGACCCCTGATTTCAAACCACTGCTGCTGCTGCCGCCAAGTCACTTCAGTAGTGTCCGACTCTGTGTGACCACATAGACAGCAGCCCACCAGGCTTCCATATCCCTGGGATTCTCCAGACGAGAATACTGGAGGGGGTTGCCACTTCCTTCTCCAACGCATGTATGCATGCTAAGTCGCTTTAGTCTTGTCCGACTCCGTGCGAACCTATGGAGAGCAGCCCAGCAGGTTCCTCTGTCCATGGAATTCTCCAGGCAAGAATATTGGACTGGGTTGCGATTTCCTTCTCCGATTTCAAAGCACACATGCTACAAACAAGACTTTTGCACTCTGGAATATGCGCTTGTCAATACTGAGACCACCATCAGAGGACGCACGCTAGAACTACTTAGTTTCTAATCTGGATCACCCTTTCTGCCACTATTGAGATTATTGACAAAATTTAGAACAAGTGCCTTGCTGTCACTGAGACTGCACAGTAGAGCATACATCCCATCACTCCTGAACCCGGGTTATTGAGAATATGGCCTGCCACTACTGAGCCTGTCCCTAAAACATGCCTGTTGGAAGTACACATACACTTTTGGTATATTACACTCTGGATTCTGCATCCCTGCACTACTGAAATTGCCTTCCAGAACAAGAGTTCATTGACTGCTGAATTTTCACTCTAAACAATAAAAATCACAATAATTAGCTTGTTGCTTTATAGGTAAGTCAGGCCACTACTCAACCTGCGCTGTAGTTCAGGTGTGCCTAAACAATTACTGAACTTGCACTCTGATGTTTGTTTACTTCTGGACACACCTGAGCCAGCACTCCTATGGACATAGTGAGTTTGAACACTGGAGGACATGGTACACCTCTACTGAGCATGAGTTCAAGGGCAGGCATCCGGGCTCTGCAGAGAACATGCTCTAGTTTCACACATTCCACAGTAACTGAACTTGCAATTGGGAGTACAGCTCTCATGACTACAGAGTGCACACATTTTATCATGGGTTTTGCACTACTGCGGTTTACTCAGGAACATATCTCCCATCATGACTGTGTGTGCCTTCAAGAGCCAATGTTCTGACACTACAGAGACTATGCTGTAGAGTAAGAATGCCTGAGCTACACACCTGCACACTGAATCATGCATCCCGGCAGTATCAATCCTAGTACTATAGCACACCTGTGACTTCTGAGTCCTTACACTAAGCAGGCATGGCACAGCTAGTGAGCATGTGGCCTAGAGCATGTGTGTGGCCAATACTAATTTTGCACTCTGAAGCATGTGTCTTGCCACTTGTAAGCGGTTCAGCTACTGATTTTGCACCCTGTTACACTATTTAATCACTGCTGAGCCTGCCTTATAGACCATGAGTTCCACTACTACTAATCTTGCCCCATGGCCTGTGAGCTTAAAGTAGTGATCCCACACTCTGCAGCTGAAATTTGCCAATGACTTGGCTTGCCCGCTGTTGCATATTTCCCCCAACTCTTCTTCCTGTACTCTAGAGCATGTGTCCCAGCTACTGAATTTGCACTCTGGAGGACCTATTCCAGGAAAGTGGAGGTTGCATTATAAAACACATATCCTACCCACGAGTGAACCGTCATTCTAGATCAACTGTGTCACCACTAGTGACTTTGAATTCTGAAGCATTAAAGTCACTTCCCTGAAGTATTGCTCTAGAAGGTGTGTGCAACCATCACTCCAGTGGCATTTTATACCAGCCATTATGCTGCTAGCCATCCAGCACTCTAGACTGTATAAGTTGTGAGTAGTGTACCTGTGTTCCACAGCTACATCTATGGATGATCTTCCACAACTAGAGACTTGGTGTATACTTCATATTTCCTGCCTCAATTGATCATGTGTCACAACACACATATGCCACAACCCATGTGCTTGCACTGTTGAGGACTTATCTTCCCACTACTGAGCTTGTGTGGCAGAACAGGCATATCACATTTTCTCAGTTTGATCTCTGGATATGCATCCAAAAATAAAAACTCAGCGTTCAAGAGAATATGTCCCTCACTTACTGAGTGTGCACTCTTAAGCAAGTGTACTGCAACTCCTGAGACAACACTCTGAAGCACATGTAATGCAGGCATGCTTCATCTGCTGAACTTAGCTCTTCAGCATGCATCTCAACATTGAAGCACACTTTAGACACACCCCTGGTAATACAGAACCATGATCTAGAGCAAGTATGGTTCGAATACTGAATCTTTGCTTTAGAGAACTTGTTCTTTGTCTCCTGAGATTGTACTTTTGAGGATTCTCCCCACCAGTACTAAGACTGTATCCTAGAGCGGACATGACACAAATAGTAGGATGGCAGTTTGCAGCCTGCATACATCACTACTGTGTCTGAGCTCTAGCATAGAAGTACTGAAACTACTTAGCTTGCAATCTGGAGCATACATTCTGCCACTAGTGTGCTTGCATTTTAGAACAGGCTGTCTGAAGCTATCCCATTGGCAATGGCAACATGCCTCCAGCCACTACTGAATGAACACTAGAGCACAGTTCCTACCATTACTGAGCATGTACTCTACCACAAGATGACTAAAACGTCTCAGTTGCATTGTGGAGCATACCTCTTTCCACAACTGAACTTGCATTCTACAGCAAATGTTACACAACGACTGATCTTGTGCTCTAGAATTGGCACACCATAAATAATTTTCATAATATTTGAACCATGTGTCTGGCCAATAGTAAATCAATGCTTTAGATCAGCTGTGCTAAAATCACTGAGCTTGCCCTCAGGTGTATGTCTGAACTCACATTTTATAGCACACCTACTGCCACTGTGGATTCTGTGCTCTAAAACTATCTTGAGATGAGAGAACAAGATGGTGGAGCTGTAGGTAGATGTGGAATACATCTCTCTGTGGATACATCAGGCATACACCTTCAGACACAGACAAGTAATCAAAACATTAGCTGAAAGCAGACAGGAGTGCCTGACCAGTGGAAAAGAATATATAGAACCACGCAAAACTCAGTAGGATGAAAGAACTGGGGGGGAAAATCATGAGTCTTATTAGGACTGAATCAGCCCTGAGTGGGTGAAGGAGGGGTCTAATCCCATATTGGGGGGCTTGTCTGAATCATAGAATAAACATTTAAAGCTGAGAGTGAGACAACTGATCTGTGGATAACTAGATGTAATGAGAATCAGTGAGTCCTTGCTACAGCTGTACATACCCCAGCCAAGGATATGTGTCCCCTGAAAGGCACAGTGGCTGGGAGCTGGAATTGAGGGATTCTGGAGCGATTCCTGGGCGAAGGCTGCTGTTTACTCTGGCGAGATGGAGAGAGGGGCTGTGAGGGAGGAAACTGTGCTAGGATACGCCTGTGGAGGAAAGCCAGGCAGCCAAGGAAGCAAGGCGATATCACTGAGTCACATGTATGGGGGTGGAGCAATCACCATAGCCTCTCTCTCTCCACATGATAGCATCAGCAGTTACTACAATAGTGAGGCTGACCCATCAAATGCTGAACACACTGAAATACAGAGCAGGACACCACCCAGGGTGCTCCTTTAAGTGCCTGATGCACAAAACTAGAGTCGAACCCTACTCACGATGCTTCTTTAAGTGCCTGATGCACTGATCTACAGAGTAGGACCCCAGCCAGGGAGGTATCTCTTATGTGCTGACACATTGAACAACAGGGAAGGATTCCAGGCAACGAAGCCTTCTAAGTGCCTCAATGGGTGGAACTAGGGAGAAAGACTGGCAAAAGAGGCCTTCTGATCGCCAGCTACAAGAAGCTCAAAAAAAGACTCTGATAGGGTCATAACTCCTGTGGTCTAGTCAGTTCTGTGTCCCTGAACCCTGTACACTTGGCACCACCAGGGTCCTTGAAAGCCAAGCACCTGCTCCACTTTCACAATTAACTCTCACTGGAGAAAAGCTGCCACAGGTGAAAACAAAACAAACAAAAAAAACTTGCAACATTTTGCACTCGTTTGCTTCAGTCCTGTCTAACACTTTGTGGGACACATTTCACCACTACAGAGAACAAGCTCTAAAATACATATACGGGAACAACTGACCTTTTCCAGTCTTGTTGCCACTGCTGAATTTTCCAAATTTGCTGGCACATTGAATTCAGCACTTTCACAGAACTATCTTTTAGGATTTGAAATCGCTCAACTGGGGTTCCATATCTCCACGAGCTTTGTTTGTATTGATGCCTCCTAAGGCTGACTTGAGTTCATGTTTCAGGATGTCTGGCTCTAGGTGAGTGATCACATCATCATGATTATCTGGATCATGAAGATTTTTTCTGTATAGTTCTTCAATCTTTTCTGTATAGATTCTCGCTACCTCTTCTTAATATCTTCTGCTTCTTTTAGGTCCATACAATTTCTGTCCTTTATTGTGTCCATCTTGGCATGAAATATTCCCTTGGTATCGCTAATTTCCTTGAAGAGATCGCTAGTCTTTCCCAACTATTGTTTTCCTCTATTTCTTTGCATTGATCACTGAGGAAGGCTTTTTTATCTCTCCTTGCTATTCTTTGGTAATCTGCAGTCATATGGGTATATCTTCCCTTTTCTCCTTTGCCTTTTGCTTCTCTTCTTTACTTAACTATTTGTAAGGCCTCCTCAGACAACCATTTCGCCTTTTGGCATTACTTTTCTTGGGGATGTTCTTGGTCACTGCCTCCTGTACAATTTCATGAACCTCCATCTGTAGTTCTTCAGGCACTCTGTCAAATCTATTCCCTTAAATCTTTTGTCACGTCCACTATATAATCATAAGGGATCTGATTTAGGTCATACCTGAATCATAAGTAGAGAGTGAAAAAGTTTGCTTAAAGCTCAACATTCAGGGAAAAAAAAAAAAAGATCACGGCCTCCAGTCCCATCACTTAATGGGAAATAGATGGGGAAACAATGGAAACAGTGTCAGACTTTATTGGGGGGGGGGGCGCTCCAAAATCACTGCAGAGGGTGATTGCAGCCATGAAATTAAAAGATGCTTACTCCTTGGAAGGAAAGTTATGACCAAACTTGATAGCATATTCAAAAGCAGAGATATTACTTTGCCAACAAAGGTCCATCTAGTCAAGGCTATGCTTTTTCCAGTAGTCATGTATGGATGTGAGACTTGGACTGTGAAGAAGGCTGAGCACCAAAGAATGGATGCTTTTGAACTCTGGTGTTGGAGAAGACTCTTGAAAATCCCTTGGACTACAAGGAGATCCAACCAATCCATTCTGAGTGAGATCAGCCCTGGGATTTCTTTGGAGGGAATGATGCTGAAGCTGAAACTCCAGTACTTTGGCCATCTCATGTGAAGAGCTAACTCATTGGAAAAGACTCTGATGCTGGGAGGGATTGGGGGCAGGAGGAGAAGGGGACGACAGATGATGAGATGGCTGAATGGCATCACTGACTCGATAGACATAAGTCTGAGTGAACTCCGGGAGTTTGTGATGGACAGGAAGGCCTGGCATACTGCGATTCATGGGGTCACAAAGAGTCGGACACAACTAAGCGACTGAACTGAACTGAATCATCTAGTGGTCTTCTCTACTTTCTTCAATTTAAGTCTAAGTCTATAACATTAGTCACACAAATACTGAGCTTCCACTCTGAACCTGCCTTCTTACAAGTATTTTCCAACATTTTAGAGCACTTTTGCTGCACCTATTTATCTTCACTCTGAAACACATATACCGTCACTCCTGAAACGACGCTCAAGTGCATGCATTTAACTCCTACTGAACCTCTGTTCCAGAGTAGGCATGCCGATCTACTAAGCTTGCATTCTGCCACATGCATCTTCCACTACTTAGACTATGATACTGAGGTCATGCTGCAAAAACATAGTTGCAGTCTCAAGCTTATCTTCCTTGACTTTCAGCCTCTATACCAGCACACATGGTCTGCCCCTCCTATGTCCACTTTCTTTCTTTCTTTATTGTTTTGTTTTTTGGTTTATGCAACTTTAATGAAGAAAAATAAATCAATTACTAGCAGAGCTATTAGTTGGTCACTCATCCATTGACAACTTGCATCATTTATTCAGTGCTATATTAAACAGTGTATTGGAAGATAGATTAACTAATAGCTCCAAGCCTCCTAACAATTTAAAGGAAAATTACAAAATGTTTTGAGACCCTATTTTGGAATACAAAGGGTGATTGACTTCCAATTTCCATTCTCTGTAGAACAAGAACAGGTCATTCCTTTATTGACATGCATAAAATACATCACATTTTCTGTTCTGCTGATGCTATAACTTCAATACCAATTCTCCAGCCATATCAGTTATGAGCATAAAGTATATCATGTAACCTCAAATCTCTAACAGTGGAAGGCTTAAAAAAGAATGGACGCTGTTAGAATAATGCTGCTTCCTTTGATGTGACAACTCAGCATCCATCTCCCTCCCTCTCAGATGATTCTTCAGCATGTTAGAGCAGTGAGGAATGGTTTTAGTCTCATAAGCAAGTTAGAGTGAAGACATTGGCCACATAATACACATGCTCCATTTTTTTTTTTTTAATTTTGAATCTTGGGCAACTGTTCTCTTGTAACTACTTTACAGTTTCTAAAAGCAGTTATTGTCCAAAGCTGGAAGAACTTAAGTCTTCTCAGATGAGCATGTGAATGAATGGAGGGAGGTAAACAAAAAATAAAATTAAAAAAGATGAGGTCTGATAGGGGAGCAGCCAGATAAGAAAAAAAAAAAACACAGTAATTTAAATTTTATTCCAGCTATAATGCAGGTTAGTCTGACTTTAAGCATCACATGGCATACTTCTGTGTCCATTCCCGAGATACTCTGTTGTACTTATCTCTGTCTGTTTTATACATCCGTGCAATCTCTGGTACTAGGGGGTCATCTGGGTTTGGATCACATAGCAGTGAACAAATGGATAAAAGAACTTTAGAAATAATTAAAGCAGGAGACCACTGTGATCTTAGAATATCGAGACAAATGCTGCCATTACTGTTAGTATTTGGATGATAAATTCTTGTTGTAAATGCAACCTTAGGTAGTTTGAAGGGGTAGTCTGTAGGAAAATGAATTGTCAAAAAGAATACACCGCCTTGATAAGGGCTGTCATTAGGTCCCATAATTGTGGCTTGCCAATGAAACATATCATCCCCAACTGGACCTGCAGAACATTGTGCTGGAGGGTCACGGGCCAAATCACTAAGTTCCTTATTAATCCATTTCAGCGCCATAGTCTGTGCGTTTCATCTGGCTCCTCACTATTTCGGTGTGTGCTTGAAGGTCCCGCCAAACTCTTGATTATCCCGGTGGCTGGGAAGGATTGACTCTTCGTCTCACACCAGCTCTGCCAGACACAGGCGCCTTCTTATTAAACAGATAGGAGGTTGGACTTGGAGGGCGGGGGCCGGAGGCGGGTCATGGGCTGGGGGGAAGGGCCCTAAGTCCACTTTCTTTTTTTTTTTTTAATTTTATTTTATTTTTAAACTTTACATAATTGTATTAGTTTTGCCAAATATCAAAATGAATCCACTACAGGTATACATGTGTTCCCCATCCTGAACCCTCCTCCCTCCTCCCTCCCCATACCATCCCTCTGGGTCGTCCCAGTGCACTATCCCCAAGCATCCAGTATCGTGCATCGAACATGGACTGGCATCTCATTTCTTACAGGATATTTTACATGTTTCAATGCCATTCTCCCAAATCTTCCCACCCTCTCCCTCTCCCACAAAGTCCATAAGACTGTTCTATACATCAGTGTCTCTTTTGCTGTCTCGTACACAAGGTTATTGTTATCATCTTTCTAAATTCCATATATATGCATTAGTATACTGTATTGGTGTTTTTCCTTCTGGCTTACTTTGGCCACCTCACGTGAAGAGTTGACTCATTGGAAAAGACTCTGATGCTGGGAGGGATTGGGGGCAGGAGAAGAAGGGAACGACAGAGGATGAGATGGCTGGATGGCATCACTGACTCCATGAACGTGAGTCTGAGTAAACTCTGGGAGTTGGTGATGGACAGGGAGGCCTGGAGTACTGCTATTCATGGGGTCACAAAGAGTTGGACACGACTGAGCGATCGAATTGAATTGACCCTTAGAAAATGGCCAGGCGTGGCATGCCAACAAACAAACAAACGGGTGCAAACCACATGTAAGGAAGGAAACATCAACAGGTAAATACTTAGTCAATGCTTAGAAAGGAGCCTCTGGAAATGTGCCTCATTTGCTCTATTATCAGTGAATTGAAAACTTAAACTGCAAGGCAATATCACTAATAAGAAACCAAAAAGGTCATTATCCAAAAGTCTACAGACAAGAAAGAGTAGATCAATGTTAGTAAAGGGGAACCCTGTATGCCATTAGTGGGAGGAAAGTGGTCAGAGACTTTATAAGCATGGCTGCCAAAGTGCCTAGGAATCACAAAATGACATAGAGAATGTCATATGTCAGCTCGACTCCCAGAGTATTTGAGCAATCAACAGATTGTGAAAAACACACACAACACCACCACCTCCACAAACATACCCTGGAGCAGCAGTCACAATGCCCAAGAGATGAAAGGAAAGAGAATCGCTGGCTGCAAATTAAAAGAGAAACATATGGGACATAGAGACACAATAAATGTGAGTCTGACATTATGAAAATGCAAAAAAAAAAAAAAAAAAAAAAACATTTGCAGGAATATGCAGAAATCTAGGGCGAATCACAGAAAGTAAAGAAAGGCAGATTAAAGAGATATTATAAAATATGCCTTCCAGAAGGGATTAAAAAACATATTGATGGGATGAGTACCCAAGGAAAAGTGAAATGGACTTACACTCCTGGTAAGAAAATTACAGTTGGCAAAGGGTATTGGTGGGTGAGAGGCCAAAAGGTGAAGGCTGGAATAGAGTTATACCCACAAATACCTATGCAATTCATAATCCACATGGACCTCCTGTATCAAGAGATATGTACCCAATAGATTCCAAAAGATACCTCTGACAATAACTAGAGCTAATTCCTCCAAGTGTCTGTGGAAAGGAAGGTGGAAATGTTTCTAAGCAACAACTACAAGAGTGTTAATAGTCTTAAAAAATATATAGTTTCGCTTAAAAAAAAGATCAAAGAGTAAACAACCAAAACTTTTGGTGACTACCTGTGTCTCATTTTACTCTCATTTACAACCAGACTTGGGAATAACACAGAGGCTGCTGTTACCATGGGAAAAGAGGAGGGAATGAAGAAATGCTGTCACCTTGTGGACATTTTCTCTAACAGCAACTTTAAAATGCTTGCTGATGGCCACAATATTCGCAAGGGTGCTGAGTTCTAATTGATACCCACCCTTAACAAATTTTCAGGGTTCACAGAGGGGAAAATAAGTAAAGTAAACTTGGGAGAAACTAACAGGAAGAGGATATGAACAGCCAAACATAGTTCCGTGTTTCTTGAAAAAAGCACATGACACATAGGGTGAATTCTAAGAGATACAGGCATCTAACCTCTGAGGACATTATCACCTCCGCATGAGCATGGAAAGGGCCACTGTCAAATTCTGGACATGGCATCAATGGCAGAGTAGGAGTAGTACAGTGGATGCTTTAAGGTAATGCTTTAATGGACCTGGTAAGAGCCACTATGGACATGACTAGAAAGGTGCACTCCCATGAGAGAAAAATAAATAAATAAAGATGTCGTGACAGCATGATAAATCAAATCCTCTCCTGCAGTATTTCAGACATGTACAGATTTCAAACACCACACACCCCAAACTAGGTCCTGCTGCATCTTTCAGAACATCAAAGAAATGAAAGTTAAGATAGTGTACTTGGATAGAGGAATGGATAAAGAAGTGTGATATAGGTCTGGAATGAAGCTTTAATCAGGATTGAGATTTGAAAGTAGGCCCTCTTCACCAATAGAGAGAAATCCAGAGATCATCACACTAAACGAAGGAACATTTCAAGAAACATCATGGGATACATTGGAATGGTGGGATACAGAAATACACTGCAGTGTGCACCCACATAAATGTGATGTGGACATCCAAACTGGCAAGAAACTTATGGTAGCCAAGGACCTTGGTGGATGGAAGGGATACATCTGGAACTTGATATTAATTTCTTCCCACAGATACATCTTAAATACAAAATCCGTATAAACCTATTGCAGCAAGAGTGGTAGACAAAATAATTTCTAATAATATGTAGGGAAAAGCAAGCACCGCTGAATACATAAAGTCATCTCAGTGTTTCAGAACAAGAATCTGTACACGTAAAACCAACTCACCTTATCTTCAACTTAAAGAGAATATGAACACTTACTTCAAAGATCCAAAAGTGAGGATACATTAGGTTTGGTGGCATCCTTTGGATCATTCTACTCTAATGTACTTCCAGGCCTGACAAAAACTCTCAGACATCACAGGCCATCCTAAAAAGGAGCAAATAATAAAGCCTTGCAGCATGGAGTTTTCTCTGTAACAGCAGCCTTAAAACTATCACTGATGGACATCTGATATACACAAGGTCCTATTGCTGGACTTGATATGACACCTACCCTTGAACATGACAGTAGTCATTCATCAAAAATAATAATAATAATAATAATAAGTGAAAAAGAAATCCGGGACACTCTTAAGAAGAAAACATCAACATTTAAATACAGCTCAAACTGCTTGAAAAAAAAACAAAAACAAAAACAAAACAGACTCACTTAATATTCCAAAGGCTTCTGAGCTTTAAATATATCTGTCTTTAGAGGAGAACATAGGCAAAATACTCTCTGACATACATCACAGCAGGATCCTCTATGACCCACCCCCCAGAATATTGGAAATAAAAGCAAAAATAAACAAATTGGACCTAATTAAACTCTAAAGCTTCTGTACAACAAAAGATCTATAAGCCAGGTGAAAACACAGCCTTCAGAATGGGAAAAAAAATAATAGCAAATGAAGCAACTGACAAACTAAACTCAAAAATATACAAGCAACTCCTACAGCTCAATTCCAAAAAAATTAATGACCCAATCAAAAAATGGGCCAAAGAACTAAATAGGTATTTCTCGAAAGAAGACATACAGATGGCTATGAAACACATGAAAAGATGCTCAGCATCACTCATTATTGGATAAATGCAAATCAAAACCACAATGAGGTACCACTTCACACCAGTCAGAATGGCTGCGATCCAAACGTCTACAAGCAGTAAATGCTTGAGAGGATATGGAGAAAAGGGAACCCCTTTACACTGTTGGTGGGAATGTAAATTAGTACGGCCACTATGGAGAACACTGTGGAGATTCCTTAAAAAAAAAACTAGAAATAGGACTGCCATACGACCTAGCAATCCCACTGCTGGGCATACACACTGAGGAAACCAGAAGGGAAAGAGACACGTGTACTCCAATGTTCATCGCAGCACAGTTTCTCATATCCAGGACATGGAAGCAACATAGATGTCCACCAGCAGATGAATGGATAAGAAAGCTGTGGTACATATACACAATGGAGTATTACTCAGCCATTAAAAAAATGCATTTGAATCAGTTCTAATGAGGTGAATGAAAGTGGAGCCTATTATGCAGAATGAAGTAAGCCAGAAAGAAAAACACCAATACAGTATACTAACACATATATATGGAATTTAGAAAGATGGCAATGACAACACTGTATGTGAGATAGCTAAAGAGACACAGATGTATAGAACAGTCTTTTGGACCCTGTGGGAGAGGGAGCGGAGGATGATTCGAGAGAATGGCATTAAAACATGTATAATATCATATTAGAAATGAATCGCCAGTCCATGTTCCATGCAGGATACGGGAAGCTGGGAGCTGGTACGCTGGGATGACCCAGAAGGATGGTATAGGGAAGGAGGTAGGAGGGGGTTCAGGATGGGGAAAACGTGTATATCTGTGGCAGATGCATGTTGATGTATGGTGAACCACTACAATAGTGTAAAGTAAAAAACAATAAGAATAAAATAAATAAATACAGAAATGAAAACAAACAACAAAAATTTCTAACTCTTTTGTGTGGATGAAAAATGTCAAATAGCACACCGTATCTGGAAGAAAATACCAACAGGTAAATACATTTCTCAGTATTTCTTTAACAGCACATGAAATACACTCATTATAGTGAATTACCAAGAAGTCTTTTAGGTTCACCTTTTTGTGATCCTGGAGACCATAGCCCAACAAGTTCCTCTGTCCTTGGAATTTTCCAGGCAAGAATTCTGGAGTGAGTTGCCATTTCCTCCTCCAGGGCATTTTCCCAAATCACATCTCCTTTGACTCCTGCCTTTGCTGGAAGATTCTTAACAACAGTGCCACCTGAGAAGCCCAGTGTATTATTATAAATAATCAAACTATGCTAATGAAGTATCACCTCTGAGTAGTGAAAAAGTATCAAACATTATACAGAGAAGACATGGTAGAGAAACATTGCTAAACGGGAATCTTTATGGTACTAGTGAGATATATTTGGTAGGAGCCATTATAAATGTCACTACTAAGTGCCCTTTATTTTTTTTAATTTAATTTAATTTTTTAAATTTTATTTTCTTTTTAAACTTTACAATACTGTATTAGTTTTGCCAAATATTGAAAGAATCCGCCACAGGTATACCCGCGTTCCCCATCCTGAACCCTCCTCCCTCCCCATACCATCCCTCTGGGTCGTCCCAGTGCACCAGCCCCAAGCATCCAGTATCGTGCATTGAACCAGGACTGGCGACTTGTTTCATATATGATATTATACATGTTTCAATGCATTCTCGCAAATCAACCCACCCACTCCCTCTCCCACAGAGTCCAAAAGACGGTTCTATACATCTGTGTCTCTTTTGCTGTATCGTATGCAGGATTACTGCTACCATCTTTCTAAATTCCATATATATGCATTAGTAAACTGTATTGGTGTTTTTCTTTCTGGCTTACTTGACTCTGTATAATAGGCTCCAGTTTCATCCACCTCATTAGAACTGGTGCAAATGTATTCTTTTTAATGGCTGAGTAATACTCCATTGTGTATATGTACCACAGCTTTCTTTTGATGGACATCTAGGTTACTTCCATGTCCTGGCTATTATAAACAGTGCTGCTATGAACATTGGGGTACATATGTCTCTTTCCCTTCTGGTTTCCTCAGTGTGTATGCCCAGCAGTGGGATTGCTGGATCATAAGACAGTTCTATTTCCAGTTGTTTAAGGAATCTCCACACTGTTCTCCATAGTGGCTGTACTAGTTTGCATTCCCACCAACAGTATAAGAGGGTTCCCTTTTCTCCACACCCTCTCCAGCATTTATTGCTTGTAGGTGTTTGGATCGCAGCCATTCTGACTGGTGTGAAATGGTACCTCATAGTGGTTTTGATTTGCATTTCTCTGATAATGAGTGATGTTGAGCATCTTTTCATGTGTTTGTTAGCCATCTGTATGTCTTCTTTGGAGAAATGTCTATATAGTTCTTTGGCCCATTTTTTGATTGGGCCATTTATTTTTCTGGAATTGAGCTGTAAGAGTTGCTTGTATATTTTTGAGATTAGTTGTTTGTCAGTTGCTTCATTTGCTATTATTTTCTCCATTCTGAAGGCTGTCTTTTCACCTTGCTTATAGTTTCCTTTGTTGTGAAGAAGCTTTAGAGTTTAATTAGTTCTCATTTGTTTATTTTTGCTTTGATTTCCAATATTCTGGGGGGTGGGTCATAGAGGATCCTGCTGTGATGTATGTCGGAGAGTGTTTTGCCTATGTTCTCCTCTAGGAGTTTTGTAGTTTCTGGTGTTACATTTAGATCTTTAATCCATTTTGAGTTTATTTTTGTGTATGGTGTTAGAAAGTGTTCTAGTTTTATTCTTTTACAAGTGGTTGACCAGTTTTCCCAGCGGCACTTGTTAAAGAGATTCTCCTTAATCCATTGTATATTCTTGCCTCCTTTGTCAAAGATAAGGCGTCCATATGTGCGTGGATTTATCTCTGGGATTTCTATTTTGTTCCATTGATCTATATTTCTGTCTTTGTGCCAGTACCATACAGTCTTGATGAATGTGGCTTTGTAGTAGAGCCTGAAGTCAGGCAGGTTTATTCCTCCAGTTCCATTCTTCTTTCTCAAGATAGCTTTGGCTATTCGAGGTTTTTTTTTTGCATTTCCATACAAATTGTGAAATTATTTGTTCTAGCTCTGTGAAGAATACCGTTGGTAGCTTGATAGGGATTGCATTGAATCTATAAATTGCTTTGGGTAGTATACTCATTTTCACTATATTGATTCTTCCAATCCATGAACATGGTATATTCCCCCATCTATTAGTGTCCTCTTTGATTTCTTTCACCAGTGTTTTATAGTTTTCTAATATAGGTCTTTAGTTTCTTTAGGTAGATATATCCCTAAGTATTTTATTCTTTCTGTTGCAAAGGTGAATGTAATTGTTTCCTTAATTTCTCTTTATGTTTTCTCATTATTAGTGTATAGGAATGCAAGGGATTTCTGTGTGTTGACTTTATATCCTGCAACTTTACTATAATCATTGATTAGTTCTAGTAATTTTCTGGTTGAGTCTTTAGGGTTTTCTATGTAGAGGTTCATGCCATCTGCAAATAGTGAGAGTTTTACTTCTTCTTTTCCAATTTGGATTCCTTTTATTTCTTGTTGTGCTCTGATTGCTGTGGCCAAAACTTCCAAAACTATGTTGAATAGTAATGGTGAAAGTGGGTACACTTGTCTTGTTCCTGACTTTAGAGGAAATGCTTTCAATTTTTCACCATTGAGGATAATGTTTGCTGAAGGGTTTGTCTCATATAGCTTTTATTATGTTGAGGTATGTTCCTTCTATCCCTGCTTTCTGGAGAGTTTTTATCATAAATGGATGTTGAATTTTGTCAAAGGATTTCTCTGCATCTTTTGAGATAATCATATGGTTTTTGTTTTTCAATTTGTTAATGTGGTGTATTACATTGATTGATTTGTGGATACTGAAGAATCCTTGCATCCCCGGGATAAAGCCTACTTGGTCGTGGTGTATGATCCTTTTAATGTGTTGTTGGATTCTGATAGCTAAAATTTGCCTTTTCAAGAATACAAGTGACTGAGCATATGACCTGGCAGCTCCACTCCTAAGACTATGTATTAAAACAAAACTAAACAAAACAGATTTTGAAAAAAACATGTAACTCAGCCATGTACTGCAGGGAGATCAACAACATCCTATAATGGCACCACACTCCGGTACTCTTGCCTGGAAAATCCCATGGATGGAGGAGCCTGGTAGGCTGCAGGGCATGGAGTTGCGAAGAGTCAGACAGGACTTAATGGCTTCCCTTTCATTTTCTACTTTCATGCATTGGAAAGGAAATGGGAACCCACTCCAGTGTTCTTGCCTGGAGAATCCCAGGGATGGGGGAGCCTGGTGGGCTACCGTCTATGGGGTCTCACAGAGTCAGACACAACGAAGCGGCTTAGCAGCAGCAGCATACATGAAAAATCAGGCTTCCCTTGTGGCTCAGCTGGTAAAGAATCCACCTGCAATGCAGGAGACCTGGTTTCGACCCCTGCGTGGGGAAGATCCCCTGGAGAAGGAAAAGGCTGCCCATTACAGTATTCTGGCCATGGGCTATATAATCCATGTGGTCGCAAAGTGTCGGACATGACTGAGTGACTTTCACTACCACTACTATACATGAAAATCAAGAAACTGATGCAGCCACTATTGAAAACAGTAAGCAGTTATTTTATAATTATTATTATTTTTTTCTTAAGGGTAATTGCTTTTCAGAATTTTGTTGCTTTCTTTCAAACCTCAACATGAATCAGCCATATGTATACATATATTCCTTCCTTTTGAACCACCTGCCCATTATCTCCTTCCCTCGTATAGAGTTTTTTAATACTCTAAAAATACAGTTAGTATATGATCCAACAATAACACTACTGGGCATATATCCATTAAGATGAAAACTCCCATCAGAAAAGTGATACGCACAACAGTGTTTATAGTAGCACAATGTACAGTAGCAAAGACATGCAAATGACCTTAAGGCACTTAAATATGTGAGTGGATAAAGACAGATATATTATGCATACAATGGAATATTTTCCATAAGAAAGAATGAAATAATGTTATTCTTTCCAACATGGGTGGATCTAGAGATGATCATACTAAATAAGTCAGAGAAAGACATGAGGAGCTTAGGTGGGTTCAGCTTACCTTGACACATTCTTTGGACCTCAGTTGGTGGGAGATCTTCATCTTTTCCTCCTGGGTATCTAGAGTCAGCTGTCTAAGAATGATGCTAAAGCTGAAACTCCAGCACTCTAGAGCCTTCCCAGTTATCTTAGTAATTTTGAAGACTTGCAGTCGTCTACTTGAGAGCCCCTGAACACCCCTATATATATCCTTCCCCAGGTGGCCACACCCTTACACTTTATGAGGTCAGCAAGCCACTTCCACAGCCAATGGTGGCCCTGGTGAGCCTTGACATCACAAAGCCTCATCCTGACACCTCTAGGGGAGTATGGGGAGCAAGTCAGAGAGAGTTGACCTCTCCCGATTCTTTTAACCACACCCTCTATCTTCCTAGAGTTTTGGGCCACCTTTAAAATTTCTTATTTTACATGTTCTTTGTCCAGAAGTTTAAAAGGGAAAATTTACATAATGCTTTTTTTGTAGGAAAACTCCTGCATGACTGAATAGAAAATAAATAAGGAATTATAAAATGACAATTGAGAAATATTTGGAAGACAGCTGACAAATGACTCATTTACCTCATTTATGCAGAGTCCAAAGTTAAAATAAGAAAAGATGAAAAACCCAATAGAAGAGAATTGTGAAGTAAACAAGAATACAAAAAAAAAAAAAAAAAAATACAAATTACCCAGAAAAAAAAGGAAAATTACCAAAAATCAGGAAAAAATATCAAACCCACTTGGTATTAAAATAAATGCAAACAAAAATAATAATGGAATATGATTTCTCAACATGAAAATTGCCAAAGTTCAATGACAAAGTTGAAATATACCAAATTGTTCCTCCAAATGGAGGATGACAAATTGGAAAAGGAGTGTTTAAGCAGTGTTGTGAGCGCATAGTGTGATGCAACTTTCTGAAGGACAATATGACATTATCTAGTAAATTTATAAATACATAGAGCCACTTGGCAAGACCCTGTTTGGAATTTCCATTTCAGAAATATTTCTGCAATTTCACCTAGATTATATAGCTAATGCTCACTGAAAAAAAATTTTTTTTCCACATCTTCCTAGATAATTTCTTTGGCACACTTCCCCACACTGTCCTTCCCCATGCAACCCCTGTTCTCAGTTCTGTTATTGTAGATTACTTCTGCTTCTTTTAGAACTTCCTTTAAATGGAGCCTAGAGTATGTACGTATGTACACATGTAGTTGCTTAACAATGTTGTGTTACATTCTTCTGTCGCAAATCACACTAGGTGTACAAGTGTATAAACATAACATCTTTCATTTAATTTTCTTCTAAATTTAGGTCATCACAGAGCATGGAGGACAGTTTCTTGTGCTACACAGATAGTTCCCATTATTTATCAAGGCATTATTTTCCAAAATATACAAACGGCTATGTAGCCCAGTATCAAACACACACACACACACACACACACACACACACACCACCTCAGTAAAAAAAAACAGGCAGATCTAAATAAACATTTCCCAAAAGAAGTTATACAGATGATTAAAAAACCCTTGTAAAGAGGCTAAGTTCAGGTTAGTCACTCAGTCGGGTCCGACTCTTTGCGACCCCATGGACTTCAGCACGCCAGGCCTCGCTGTCCATCACCAACTCCCGGAGTCCTCCAACTTATGTCCACTGAGGCAGTGAAGACATCCAACCATCTCATCCACTGTCGTCCCCTTCTCTGTCTGCCCTCCATCTTTCCCATCATCAGGGTCTTTTCAAATGAGTCAGCTCTTCACATCAGGTGGCCAAAATATTGGAGTTTCAGCTTAAACATCAATCCTTCCAATGAACACCAGGACTGATCTCCTTTACGCTGGACTGATTGGATCTCCCTGGAGCCCACGGGACTCTCAAGAGTCTTCTCCAACACCACAGTTCAAAATCATCACTTCTTCAGTGCTCAGCTTTCTTTACAGTCCAACTCTCACATCCATACAGGACTACTAGAAAACACATAGCCTTGACTAGATGGACCTTCATTGGCAAAGTAATGTCTCTGCTTTTTAATAAGTTGCCTAGGTTGATCATAACTTTCCTTTCAAGGAGTAATGTCTTTTAACTTCATGGTTGCAGTCATCACCTGTAGTGATTTTCGAGCCCCCCAAAATAAAGTCAGCCACTGTTTCTGCCATTTCCCCATCTATTTGCCATAAAGTGATGAGACCATGATCTTCATTTTCTGAATGTTGAGCTTTAAGCCAACTTTTTCTCTCTCCTCTTTCACTTTTGTCAAGAAGCTCTTTAGTTCTTCTTCACTTTCTGCCTGCAGAAATGGTGGTGTCGCCTGTGTATCTGAGTTTATTGATATTTCTCCCAGCAAACTTGATTCCGGCTTGTGCTTCCTCCAGTGCAGGGTTTCTCATGATGTACTCTGCATGTGAGTTAAATAAGCACGGCAAGAATATACAGCCTTGATGTACTCCTTTCCCGCTTTGGAACCAGTTTGCTGTTCCATGTCCAGTTTTAACTCTTGCTTCCTGACCTTCATACAGATTTGTCAAGAGGCAGATCAGGTGGTCTGGTATTTCCATCTCTTTGAGAATTTCCTACAGTTTATTGTTATTCACACACTCAAAGGCTTTGGCATAGTCAATAAAGAATAAATAGGTGTTTTTCTGGAATTCTCTTGCTTTTCATGATCTGACAGATGTTGGCAATTTGATCTCTTGTTCCTCTGCCTTTGCTAAAACCTCCTTGAACATCTGGAAGTTCATGCTTCATGTATTGCTGAAGCCTGGCTTGGATAATTTTGAGCATTACTTTACTAGTGTGTGAGATGAGTGTAATTGTTCTGTAGTTTGAGCATTCTTTGACATTGCCTTTCTTTGGGATTGGAAGGAAAGCTAATGTTTTCTTGTCCTGTGGCCACTTATGAGTTTTCCAGATTTACTGGCATATTGAGTGCAGAACTTTCACAGCAGCATCTTTGATAATTTGAAATAGCTCAACTGGAATTCCATCACCTCCACTAGCTTTGTTCATAGTGTTGCTTCCGAAGGACCACTGGACTTCACATTCCAGGATGTCTGCCTCTAGGTGAGTGATCAGACCAGTGTGATTAAATGGGTCTTGAAGATATTTTTGGTACAGTTCTCCTCTTAATGTCTTCTGCTTCTGTTAGGTCCATATCATTTCTGTCATTTATTGAGCCCATCTTTGCATGAAGTGTTCCCTTGGTATCTCTAATTTTCTTGAAGAGATCTCTAGTCTTTTTCATTCTTTATTTCCTTCTATTTCTTTGCACTGATCACTGAGGAAGGCTTTCTTATCTCTACTTGCTATTCTTTGGAAATCTGCATTCAAATGGATATATCTTTCCTTTTCTCCTAGCTTTTGGCTTCTCTTATTTTCACAACTATTTGTAAGGCCTCCTCAGACAGCCATTTTGCTTTTGTGTATTTCTTTTTCTTGGGGATGGTCTTGGTTCCTGTCTCCTGTACAGTGTCATGAAACTCCATCCATAGTTCATCATCACTATTCATTAGAGAAATACAAATCAAAACTACAATGTGGTATTCCTTCACGCCAGTCCGAATAGATAGCAACAAAAATTCTACAAGCAATAATTCCTGGGGAGAATGCGGGAAAAAAGGGAACAATCTTGCACTGTTAGTGGGCATGTAAATTGGTACGGCCACTATGATGAAGACTATGGCAGCTCCTTTAAAAACTAAAAAATATAGTCACCTGATGACCTACTCCTGGGCATTTTTTCTGGAAAAAACCTTAAAACCAAAAGATTGATGCACACTAATGTTCATTACAGCATTATTTCCTGGAGGCGCGACATGCAACATTTTTTATTTATAGCAAAAACGGAAAAAAGAAAACAAAAAGGAATAAAAAACGTATAAAGCAAGCAGTCTCTAAAGATGCGGTCAAATTACTCAGTATTTGTAAAAGGAAAATCTTCAGTATAAGTAAACAAAGCAAGAACCACATATCAGAACCAAGTTATATGTTAAAATTCAAATAACAGAAAGTATTTTATAGTGAAAGAACTAACACTCCCTGATATTTTATCTCTCCAGCTCAGGAACTCAGAATTCTGAGCCAGTGTTAAATGAGATCATGAGCGATTTTTTCTTCTTTTTTTTTTTTCGAGCAAATTTACATTTTCTATTAAGAGCATGTGTTAAATTTTTAATAAACTTATACAGTATCTTTTTCAATATGTGAAGAATGCATCTGGATTTTTTAAATTTCATTCATAAGCATTCTTCTATTTCTCCATGAGATGGCAGTATAACCACAGTAAATATTTCTTCATACACATTTATACATGAGTGAATACATTCGGATTTTATATTTTCATTTGTTATCATTTTTCTATTTCTGCTTGAGAGGGCATCATATGCATCCGTTCAGTTCAGTTCAGTGGATCAGTGGTGTCGGGCTTTTTTGAACCCATGAATTGCAGCACGCCAGGCCTCCCTGTGCATCACCAACTCCTGGAGTTCGCTCAGACCCACGTCCATTGAGTCAGTGATACCATCCAGCCATCTCATCCTCTGTCGTTCCCTTCTTCTCCTGCCCCCAATCCCTCCCAGCATCAGAGTCTTTTCCAATGAGTCAACTCTTTGTGTGAGGTGGCCAAAGGACTGGAGTTTCAGTTTTAGCATCATTTCTTCCAAAGAAATCCCAGGGCTCATCTCCTTCAGAATGGACTGGTTGGATCTCCTTGCAGTCCAAGGGACTCTCAAGAGTCTTCTCCAACTCCACAGTTCAAAAGCATCAATTCTTCGGCGCTCAGCCTTCTTCACAGTCCAACTCTCACATCCACTTGACCACTGGAAAAACCATAGCCTTGACTAGATGGACCTTTGTTGGTAAACGAATGTCTCTGTTTTTGAATATGCTATCCAGGTTAGTCATAACTTTCCTTCCAAGGAGTAAGCGTCTTTTAATTTCATGGCTGCAGTCATCATCTGCAGTGATTTTGGAGCCCTAAAAAATAAAGTCTGACGCTGTTTCCACTGTCTCCCCATCTATTTCCCATGAAGTGATGGGACCAAATGCCATGATCTTCGTTTTCTGAATGTTGAGTTTTAAGCCAACTTTTTCCCTCACCTCTGTCACCTTCATCAAGAGCATCGTAAACTTTTATTCATACCCACATATACATAAGAGAGAATACATCAACATTTTATGAATTACATTCATAAGTATTATTCTATGTCTCCAAAAGACGTAACATAAGCACAATAAATATTTGTTCATACCTACATGTACTCTGGAGAGTCTCTTGGATTGCAAGGAAATCAATCCAGTCAATCCTTAAGGGTATTACTCTTGGATATTCACTGGAAGGACTGATGCTGAAACGTCAATTCTTTGGCTACCTTATGTGAAGGACTGACTCATTGGAAAGGCCCCTGATGCTGAGAAAGATTGAAAGCAGGAGGAGAAGCAGAAAACAGAGGATGAGATCATTGGTTAACATCACCCACTCGGTGGATCTGGGTTTAAGCAGGCTCAGGTAGCAGATAATTGAACAGGGACGCGTGGCATGGCACAGTTCATGGAGTCGCAAAGAGTTGGACATGACTGGGCAACTGAGGTGAAGTGACAGATACATATAAAATCCGTATACAGACTCAAAATGGACATACTATACCAAGAGTGCTTTATAAACACCTTTTAATAATATATTTTAGAAAATAACCATAGATGAATAGCTCTATGTATGGTTAAAATGATACAGGAATATGTACAGTTACAACAATAAGGCCATTTGAGTCAACATGCATGGCCTGAGAGTTGATCATACTAAATGAAGTGAGGCACACAGGGAAACATATATACCAAATAATATCATAATATCCAAATGTGGAATCTAAGATATGACACAAATGAACATGTGTGTGAATCAGAAAGACACTCATAGACAGAGAGAATAGACCTACAGCTTCAAGGCAGAGAGAATTGGGGGAGAAATGGAGTAAGAGACTGGGGTTAAGAGATATAAAACAAATTATATGGATTGGATTGACAAGTTCCTACTCTAGAGCACAGAGGACTACATTCAGTATCCAATTTCTCCCCCAATTCTCTCTGCCTTGAAGCTGTAGGTCTATTCTCTCTGTCTATGAGTGTCTTTCTGATTCACACACATGTTCATTTGTGTCATATCTTAGATTCCACATTTGGATATTATGATATTATTTGGTATATATGTTTCCCTGTGTGCCTCACTTCATTTAGTATGATCAACTCTCAGGCCATGCATGTTGACTCAAATGGCCTTATTGTTGTAACTGTACATATTCCTGTATCATTTTAACCATACATAGAGCTATTCATCTATGGTTATTTTCTAAAATATATTATTAAAAGGTGTTTATAAAGCACTCTTGGTATAGTATGTCCATTTTGAGTCTGTATACGGATTTTATATGTATCTGTCACTTCACCTCAGTTGCCCAGTCATGTCCAACTCTTTGCGACTCCATGAACTGTGCCATGCCACGTGTCCCTGTTCAATTATCTACTACCTGAGCCTGCTTAAACCCAGATCCAACGAGTGGGTGATGTTAACCAATGATCTCATCCTCTGTTTTCTGCTTCTCCTCCTGCTTTCAATCTTTCTCAGCATCAGAGGCCTTTCCAATGAGTCAGTCCTTCACATAAGGTAGCCAAAGAATTGACGTTTCAGCATCAGTCCTTCCAGTGAATATCCAAGAGTAATACCCTTAAGGATTGACTGGATTGACTTCCTTGCAATCCAAGAGACTCTCCAGAGTACATGTGGGTATGAACAAATATTTATTGTGCTTATGTTACGTCTTTTGGAGACATAGAATAATACTTATGAATGTAATTCATAAAATGTTGATGTATTCTCTCTTATGTATATGTGGGTATGAATAAAAGTTTACGATGCTCTTGATGAAGGTGACAGAGGTGAGGGAAAAAGTTGGCTTAAAACTCAACATTCAGAAAACGAAGATCATGGCATTTGGTCCCATCACTTCATGGGAAATAGATGGGGAGACAGTGGAAACAGCGTCAGACTTTATTTTTTAGGGCTCGAAAATCACTGCAGATGATGACTGCAGCCATGAAATTAAAAGACGCTTACTCCTTGGAAGAAAAGTTATGACCAAACTTAGATGGCATATTGAAAAGCAGAAACATTACTTTGCCACCAAAGGTCCATCTAGTCAAGGCTATGGTTTTTCCAGTGGTCAAGTGGATGTGAGATTTGGACTGTGAAGAAAGCTGAGTGCCGAAGAATTGATGCTTTTGAACTGTGGAGTTGGAGAAGACTCTTGAGAGTCCCTTGGACTGCAAGGAGATCCAACCAGTCCATTCTGAAGGAGATGAGCCCTGGGATTTCTTTGGAAGAAATGATGCTAAAACTGAAACTCCAGTCCTTTGGCCACCTCATGCGAAGAGTTGACTCATTGGAAAAGACTCTGATGCTGGGAGGGATTGGGGACAGGAGAAGAAGGGAACGACAGAGGATGAGATGGCTGGATGGTATCACTGACTCAATGGACGTGGGTCTGAGCGAACTCCAGGAGTTGGTGATGCACAGGGAGGCCTGGCGTGCTGCAATTCATGGGTTCAAAAAAGCCCGACACCACTGATCCACTGAACTGAACTGAACGGATGCATATGATGCCCTCTCAAGCAGAAATAGAAAAATGATAACAAATGAAAATATAAAATCCGAATGTATTCACTCATGTATAAATGTGTATGAAGAAATATTTACTGTGGTTATACTGCCATCTCATGGAGAAATAGAAGAATGCTTATGAATGAAATTTAAAAAATCCAGATGCATTCTTCACATATTGAAAAAGATACTGTATAAGTTTATTAAAAATTTAATACATGCTCTTAATAGAAAATGTAAATTTGCTCGAAAAAAAAAAAAGAAGAAAAAATCGCTCATGATCTCATTTAACACTGGCTCAGAATTCTGAGTTCCTGAGCTGGAGAGATAAAATATCAGGGAGTGTTAGTTCTTTCACTATAAAATACTTTCTGTTATTTGAATTTTAACATATAACTTGGTTCTGATATGTGGTTCTTGCTTTGTTTACTTATACTGAAGATTTTCCTTTTACAAATACTGAGTAATTTGACCGCATCTTTAGAGACTGCTTGCTTTATACGTTTTTTATTCCTTTTTGTTTTCTTTTTTCCGTTTTTGCTATAAATAAAAAATGTTGCATGTCGCGCCTCCAGGAAATAATGCTGTAATGAACATTAGTGTGCATCAATCTTTTGGTTTTAAGGTTTTTTCCAGAAAAAATGCCCAGGAGTAGGTCATCAGGTGACTATATTTTTTAGTTTTTAAAGGAGCTGCCATAGTCTTCATCATAGTGGCCGTACCAATTTACATGCCCACTAACAGTGCAAGATTGTTCCCTTTTTTCCCGCATTCTCCCCAGGAATTATTGCTTGTAGAATTTTTGTTGCTATCTATTCGGACTGGCGTGAAGGAATACCACATTGTAGTTTTGATTTGTATTTCTCTAATGAATAGTGATGATGAACTATGGATGGAGTTTCATGACACTGTACAGGAGACAGGAACCAAGACCATCCCCAAGAAAAAGAAATACACAAAAGCAAAATGGCTGTCTGAGGAGGCCTTACAAATAGTTGTGAAAATAAGAGAAGCCAAAAGCTAGGAGAAAAGGAAAGATATATCCATTTGAATGCAGATTTCCAAAGAATAGCAAGTAGAGATAAGAAAGCCTTCCTCAGTGATCAGTGCAAAGAAATAGAAGGAAATAAAGAATGAAAAAGACTAGAGATCTCTTCAAGAAAATTAGAGATACCAAGGGAACACTTCATGCAAAGATGGGCTCAATAAATGACAGAAATGATATGGACCTAACAGAAGCAGAAGACATTAAGAGGAGAACTGTACCAAAAATATCTTCAAGACCCATTTAATCACAATGGTCTGATCACTCACCTAGAGACAGACATCCTGGAATGTGAAGTCCAGTGGTCCTTCAGAAGCAACGCTATGAACAAAGCTAGTGGAGGTGATGGAATTCCAGTTGAGCTATTTCAAATTATCAAAGATGCTGCTGTGAAAGTTCTGCACTCAATATGCCAGTAAATCTGGAAAACTCATAAGTGGCCACAGGACTAGAAAACATTAGCTTTCCTTCCAATCCCAAAGAAAGGCAATGTCAACGAATGCTCAAACTACAGAACAATTACACTCATCTTACACACTAGTAAAGTAATGCTCAAAATTCTCCAAGCCAAGCTTCAGCTATACGTGAACCGTGAACTTCCAGATGTTCAAGGCGGTTTTAGCAAAGGCAGAGGAACAAGAGATCAAATTGCCAACATCTGTCAGATCATGAAAAGCAAGAGAATTCCAGAAAAACACCTATTTATTCTTTATTGACTATGCCAAAGCCTTTGAGTGTGTGAATAACAATAAACTGTAGGAAATTCTCAAAGAGATGGAAATACCAGACCACCTGATCTGCCTCTTGACAAATCTGTATGAAGGTCAGGAAGCAAGAGTTAAAACTGGACATGGAACAGCAAACTGGTTCCAAAGCGGGAAAGGAGTACATCAAGGCTGTATATTCTTGCCGTGCTTATTTAACTCACATGCAGAGTACATCATGAGAAACCCTGCACTGGAGGAAGCACAAGCCGGAATCAAGTTTGCTGGGAGAAATATCAATAAACTCAGATACGCAGGTGACACCACCATTTCTGCAGGCAGAAAGTGAAGAAGAACTAAAGAGCTTCTTGACAAAAGTGAAAGAGGAGAGAGAAAAAGTTGGCTTAAAGCTCAACATTCAGAAAATGAAGATCATGGTCTCATCACTTTATGGCAAATAGATGGGGAAATGGCAGAAACAGTGGCTGACTTTATTTTGGGGGGCTCGAAAATCACTACAGGTGATGACTGCAACCATGAAGTTAAAAGACATTACTCCTTGAAAGGAAAGTTATGATCAACCTAGGCAACTTATTAAAAAGCAGAGACATTACTTTGCCAATGAAGGTCCATCTACTCAAGGCTATGTGTTTTCTAGTAGTCCTGTATGGATGTGAGAATTGGACTGTAAAGAAAGCTGAGCACTAAAGAAGTGATGATTTTGAACTGTGGTGTTGGAGAAGACTCTTGAGAGTCCCATGGGCTCCAGGGAGATCCAATCAGTCCATCTTAAAGGAGATCAGTCCTGGTGTTCATTGGAAGGACTGATGTTTAAGCTGAAACTCCAATATTTTGGCCACCTGATGTGAAGAGCTGACTCATTTGAAAAGACCCTGATGATGGGAAAGATGGAGGGCAGACAGAGAAGGGGACGACAGTGGATGAGATGGTTGGATGTCTTCACTGCCTCAGTGGACATAAGTTGGAGGACTCCGGGAGTTGGTGATGGACAGTGAGGCCTGGCATGCTGAAGTCCATGGGGTCGCAAAGAGTCGGACCCGACTGAGTGACTAACCTGAACTTAGCCTCTTTACAAGGGTTTTTTAATCATCTGTATAACTTCTTTTGGGAAATGTTTATTTAGATCTGCCTGTTTTTTTACTGAGGTGTTTTTGTGTGTGTGTGTGTGTGTGTGTGTGTGTTTGATACTGGGCTACATAGCCGTTTGTATGTTTTGGAAAATAATGCCTTGATAAATAATGGGAACTATCTGTGTAGCACAAGAAACTGTCCTCCATGCTCTGTGATGACCTAAATTTAGAAGAAAATTAAATGAAAGATGTTATGTTTATACACTTGTACACCTAGTGTGATTTGTGTACAGAAGAATGTAACACAACATTGTTAAGCAACTACATGTGTATATGTGTACATACTCTAGGCTCCATTTAAAGGAAGTTCTAAAAGAAGCAGAAGTAATCTACAATAACAGAACTGAGAACAGGGGTTGCATGGGGAAGGACAGTGTGGGGAAGTGTACCAAAGAAATTATCTAGGAAGATGTGGAAAAAAATTTTTTTTCAGTGAGCATTAGGTATATAATCTAGGTGAAACTGCAGAAATATTTCTGAAATGGAAATTCCAAACAGGGTCTTGCCAAGAGGCTCTATGTATTTATAAATTTACTAGATAATGTCATATTGTCCTTCAGAAAGTTGCATCATATTATGCACTCACAACACTGCTGAAACAGTCCTTTTCCAATTTGTCATCCTCCATTTGGAGGAACAATTTGGTATATTTCAACTTTGTCATTGAACTTTGTCAATTTTCATGGTGAGAAATCATATTCCATCATTATTTTTGTTTGCATTTATTTTAATACCAAGTAGGTTTGATATTTTTTCCTGATTTTTGGTAATTTTCCTTTTTTTTCTGGGTAATTTGTTTGTTTGGTTTTTTTTTTTTTTTTTTTTGTATTCTTGTTTACTTCACAATTCTCTTCTATTGGGTTTTTCATCTTTTCTTATTTTAACTTAGGACTCTGCATAAATGAGGTAAATGTGTCATTTGTCAGTTGTCTTCCAAATATTTCTCAATTGTCATTTTATAATTCCTTATTTATTTTCTATTCAGTCATGCAGGAGTTTTCCTACAAAAAACATTATGTAAATTTTCCCTTTTAAACTTCTGGACAAAGAACATGTAAAATAAGAAATTTTAAAGGTGGCCCAAAACTCTAGGAAGATAGAGGGTGTGGTTAAAAGAATCGGGAGAGGTCAACTCTCTCTGACTTGCTCCCCATACTCCCCTAGAGGTGTCGGGATGAGGCTTTGTGATGTCAAGGCTCACCAGGGCCACCGTTGGCTGTGGAAGTGGCTTGCTGACCTCATAAAGTGTAAGGGTGTGGCCACCTGGGGAGGATATATATAGGGGTGTTCAGGGGCTCTCAAGTAGACGACTGCAAGTCTTCAAAATTACTAAGATAACTGGGAAGGCTCTAGAGTGCTGGAGTTTCAGCTTTAGCCTCATTCTTGGACAGCTGACTCTAGATACCCAGGAGGAAAGGATGAAGATCTCCCATCAACTGAGGTCCAAAGGATGTGTCAATGTAAGCTGAACCCACCTAAGCTCCTCATGTCTTTCTCTGACTTATTTAGTATGATCATCTCTAGATCCACCCATGTTGGAAAGAATAACATTATTTCATTCTTTCTTATGGAAAATATTCCATTGTATGCATAATATATCTGTCTTTATCCACTCACATATTTAAGTGCCTTAAGGTCGTTTGCATGTCTTTGCTACTGTACATTGTGCTACTATAAACACTGTTGTGCGTATCACTTTTCTGATGGGAGTTTTCATCTTAATGGATATATGCCCAGTAGTGTTATTGTTGGATCATATACTAACTGTATTTTTAGAGTATTAAAAAACTCTATACGAGGGAAGGAGATAATGGGCAGGTGGTTCAAAAGGAAGGAATATATGTATACATATGGCTGATTCATGTTGAGGTTTGAAAGAAAGCAACAAAATTCTGAAAAGCAATTACCCTTAAGAAAAAAATAATAATAATTATAAAATAACTGCTTACTGTTTTCAATAGTGGCTGCATCAGTTTCTTGATTTTCATGTATAGTAGTGGTAGTGAAAGTCACTCAGTCATGTCCGACTCTTTGCGACCACATGGATTATATAGCCCATGGCCAGAATACTGTAGTGGGTAGCCTTTTCCTTCTCCAGGGGATCTTCCCCACGCAGGGGTCGAAACCAGGTCTCCTGCATTGCAGGTGGATTCTTTACCAGCTGAGCCACAAGGGAAGCCTGATTTTTCATGTATGCTGCTGCTGCTGCTAAGCCGCTTCGTTGTGTCTGACTCTGTGAGGCCCCATAGACGGCAGCCCACCAGGCTCCCCCATCCCTGGGATTCTCCAGGCAAGAACACTGGAGTGGGTTCCCATTTCCTCTCCAATGTATGAAAGTAGAAAGTGAAAAGGAAGCCGCTAAGTCCTGTCTGACTTTTCGCAACTCCATGCCCTGCAGCCTACCAGGCTCCTCCATCCATGGGATTTTCCAGGCAAGAGTACCGGAGTGTGGTGCCATTATAGGATGTTGTTGATCTCCCTGCAGTACATGGCTGAGTTACATGTTTTTTTCAAAATCTGTTTTGTTTAGTTTTGTTTTAATACATAGTCTTAGGAGTGGAGCTGCCAGGTCATATGCTCAGTCTCTTGTATTCTTGAAAAGGCAAATTTTAGCTATCAGAATCCAACAACACATTAAAAAGATCATACACCACGACCAAGTAGGCTTTATCCCGGGGATGCAAGGATTCTTCAGTATCCACAAATCAATCAATGTAATACACCACATTAACAAATTGAAAAACAAAAACCATATGATTATCTCAAAAGATGCAGAGAAATCCTTTGACAAAATTCAACATCCATTTATGATAAAAACTCTCCAGAAAGCAGGGATAGAAGGAACATACCTCAACATAATAAAAGCTATATGAGACAAACCCTTCAGCAAACATTATCCTCAATGGTGAAAAATTGAAAGCATTTCCTCTAAAGTCAGGAACAAGACAAGTGTACCCACTTTCACCATTACTATTCAACATAGTTTTGGAAGTTTTGGCCACAGCAATCAGAGCACAACAAGAAATAAAAGGAATCCAAATTGGAAAAGAAGAAGTAAAACTCTCACTATTTGCAGATGGCATGAACCTCTACATAGAAAACCCTAAAGACTCAACCAGAAAATTACTAGAACTAATCAATGATTATAGTAAAGTTGCAGGATATAAAGTCAACACACAGAAATCCCTTGCATTCCTATACACTAATAATGAGAAAACATAAAGAGAAATTAAGGAAACAATTACATTCACCTTTGCAACAGAAAGAATAAAATACTTAGGGATATATCTACCTAAAGAAACTAAAGACCTATATTAGAAAACTATAAAACACTGGTGAAAGAAATCAAAGAGGACACTAATAGATGGGGGAATATACCATGTTCATGGATTGGAAGAATCAATATAGTGAAAATGAGTATACTACCCAAAGCAATTTATAGATTCAATGCAATCCCTATCAAGCTACCAACGGTATTCTTCACAGAGCTAGAACAAATAATTTCACAATTTGTATGGAAATGCAAAAAAAAAACCTCGAATAGCCAAAGCTATCTTGAGAAAGAAGAATGGAACTGGAGGAATAAACCTGCCTGACTTCAGGCTCTACTACAAAGCCACATTCATCAAGACTCTATGGTACTGACACAAAGACAGAAATATAGATCAATGGAACAAAATAGAAATCCCAGAGATAAATCCACGCACATATGGATGCCTTATCTTTGACAAAGGAGGCAAGAATATACAATGGATTAAGGAGAAACTCTTTAACAAGTGCTGCTGGGAAAACTGGTCAACCACTTGTAGAAGAATGAAACTAGAACACTTTCTAACACCATACACAAAAATAAACTCAAAATGGATTAAAGATCTAAATGTAACACCAGAAACTACAAAACTCCTAGAGGAGAACATAGGCAAAACACTCTCCGACATACATCACAGCAGGATCCTCTATGACCCACTCCCCAGAATATTGGAAATCAAAGCAAAAATAAACAAATGGGACCTAATTAAACTCTAAAGCTTCTTCACAACAAAGGAAACTATAAGCAAGGTGAAAAGACAGCCTTCAGAATGGAGAAAATAATAGCATATGAAGCAACTGACAAACAACTAATCTCAAAAATATACAAGCAACTCTTACAGCTCAATTCCAGAAAAATAAATGGCCCGATCAAAAAATGGGCCAAAGAACTATATAGACATTTCTCCAAAGAAGACATACAGATGGCTAACAAACACATGAAAAGATGCTCAACATCACTCATTATCAGAGAAATGCAAATCAAAACCACTATGAGGTACCATTTCACACCAGTCAGAATGGCTGTGATCCAAACACCTACAAGGAATAAATGCTGGAGAGGGTGTGGAGAAAAGGAAACCCTCTTATACTGTTGGTGGGAATGCAAACTAGTACAGCCACTATGGAGAACAGTGTGGAGATTCCTTAAACAACTGGAAATAGAACTGTCTTATGATCCAGCAATCCCACTGCTGGGCATACACACTGAGGAAACCAGAAGGGAAAGAGACATATGTACCCCAATGTTCATAGCAGCACTGTTTATAATAGCCAGGACATGGAAGTAACCTAGATGTCCATCAGCAGATGAATGGATAAGAAAGCTGTGGTACATATACACAATGGAGTATTACTCAGCCATTAAAAAGAATACATTTGCACCAGTTCTAATGAGGTGGATGAAACTGGAGCCTATTATACAGAGTCAAGTAAGCCAGAAAGAAAAACACCAATACAGTTTACTAATGCATATATATGGAATTTAGAAAGATGGTAGCAGTAACCCTGCATACGATACAGCAAAAGAGACACAGATGTATAGAACCGTCTTTTGGACTCTGTGGGAGAGGGAGTGGGTGGGATGATTTGCGAGAATGCATTGAAACATGTATAATATCATATATGAAACAAGTCGCCAGTCCAGGTTCAATGCACGATACTGGATGCTTGGGGCTGGTGCACTGGGACGACCCAGAGGGATGGTATGGGGAGGGAGGAGGGAGGAGGGTTCAGGATGGGGAACGCGGGTATACCTGTGGCGGATTCTTTCAATATTTGGCAAAACTAATACAGTATTGTAAAGTTTAAAAAGAAAATAAAATTTAAAAAATTAAATTAAATTAAAAAAAAAAAATAAAGGGCACTTAGTACTGACATTTATAATGGCTCCTACCAAATATATCTCACTAGTACCATAAAGATTCCCCTTTAGCAATGTTTCTCTACCATGTCTTCTCTGTATAGTATTTGATACTTTTTCACTACTCAGAGATGATACTTCATTAGCATAGTTTGATTATTTATAACAATACACTGGGCTTCTCAGGTGGCACTGTTGTTAAGAATCTTCCAGCAAAGGCAGGAGTCAAAGGAGATGTGATTTGGGAAAATGCCCTGGAGGAGGAAATGGCGACTCACTCCAGAATTCTTGCCTGGAAAATCCCAAGGACAGAGGAATTTGTTGGGCTATGGTCTCCGGGATCACAAAAAGGTGAACCTAAAAGACTTCTTGGTAATTCACTATAATGAGTGTATTTCATGTGCTGTTAAAGAAATACTGAGAAATGTATTTACCTGTTGGTATTTTCTTCCAGATACGGTGTGCTATTTGACATTTTTCATCCACACAAAAGAGTTAGAAATTTTTGTTGTTTGTTTTCATTTCTGTATTTCTGTACTTATTTATTTTATTCTTATTGTTTTTTACTTTACACTATTGTAGTGGTTCACCATACATCAACATGCATCCGCCACAGGTATACACGTTTTCCCCATCCTGAACCCCCTCCTACCTCCTTCCCTATACCATCCTTCTGGGTCATCCCAGTGCACCAGCTCCAAGCTTCCTGTATCCTGCATGGAACATGGACTGGCGATTCATTTCTAATATGATATTATACATGTTTTAATGCCATTCTCTCAAATCATCCTCTGCTCCCTCTCCCACAGGGTCCAAAAGACTGTTCTATACATCTGTGTCTCTTTAGCTATCTCACATACAGTGTTGTCATTACCATCTTTCTAAATTCCATATATATGTGTTAGTATACTGTATTGGTGTTTTTCTTTCTGGCTTACTTCATTCTGCATAATAGGCTCCACTTTCATTCACCTCATTAGAACTGATTCAAATGCATTTTTTTTAATGGCTGAGTAATACTCCATTGTGTATATGTACCACAGCTTTCTTATCCATTCATCTGCTGGTGGACATCTATGTTGCTTCCATGTCCTGGATATGAGAAACTGTGCTGCGATGAACATTGGAGTACACGTGTCTCTTCCCTTCTGGTTTCCTCAGTGTGTATGCCCAGCAGTGGGATTGCTAGGTCGTATGGCAGTCCTATTTCTAGTTTTTTTTTAAGGAATCTCCACAGTGTTCTCCATAGTGGTCATACTAATTTACATTCCCACCAACAGTGTAAAGGGGTTCCCTTTTCTCCATATCCTCTCAAGCATTTACTGCTTGTAGACGTTTGGATCGCAGCCATTCTGACTGGTGTGAAGTGGTACCTCATTGTGGTTTTGATTTGCATTTATCCAATAATGAGTGATGCTGAGCATCTTTTCATGTGTTTCATAGCCATCTGTATGTCTTCTTTCGAGAAATACCTATTTAGTTCTTTGGCCCAGTTTTTGATTGGGTCATTAATTTTTTTGGAATTGAGCTGTAGGAGTTGCTTGTATATTTTTGAGATTAGTTTGTCAGTTGCTTCATTTGCTATTATTTTTTTTCCCATTCTGAAGGCTGTGTTTTCACCTGGCTTATAGATCTTTTGTTGTACAGAAGCTTTAGAGTTTAATTAGGTCCAATTTGTTTATTTTTGCTATTATTTCCAATATTCTGGGGGGTGGGTCATAGAGGATCCTGCTGTGATGTATGTCAGAGAGTATTTTGCCTATGTTCTCCTCTAAAGACAGATATGTTTAAAGCTCAGAAGCCTTTGGAATATTAAGTGAGTCTGTTTTTTTTTTTTTTTTTTCAAGCAGTTTGAGCTGTATTTAAATGTTGATGTTTTCTTCTTAAGAGTGTCTTGGATTTCTTTTTCACTTATCATTATTATTATTATTATTATTTTTGATGAGTGACTACTGTCATGTTCAAGGGTAGGTGTCATATCAAGTCCAGCAATAGGACCTTGTGTATATCAGATGTCCATCAGTGATAGTTTTAAGGCTGCTGTTACAGAGAAAACTCCATGCTGCAAGGCTTTATTATTTGTTCCTTTTTAGGATGGCCTGTGATGTCTGAGAGTTTTTGTCAGGCCTTGGATTACATTAGAGTAGAATGAGCCAAAGGATGCCACCAAATCTGATGTATCCTCACTTTTGGATCTTTGAAGTAAGTGTTCATATTCTCTTTAAGTTGAAGATAAGGTGAGTTGGTTTTACGTGTACAGATTCTTGTTCTGAAACACTGAGATGACTTTATGTATTCAGCGGTGCTTGCTTTTCCCTACATATTATTAGAAATTGTTTTGTCTACCACTCTTGCTGCAATAGGTTTATACGGATTTTGTATTTAAGATGTATCTGTGGGAAGAAATTAATATCAAGTTCCAGATGTATCCCTTCCATCCACCAAGGTCCTTGGCTACCATAAGTTTCTTGCCAGTTTGGATGTCCACATCACCTGTGGGACCCACTAGCTCTTTGGGGGCGGGGAGTGAGGGGGATGGTCGGGAGGTGGGGAGTGGTGTGTTGGGGGTGACGTGAGGCCAAGGAAAGGGGTGCCGGACAGCCCAGGCCAGGGTGAACGGGCCCTGGGACATCAGCGGAAAACAGGCAGGAGCCTAGGCTGTGAGCCACGCACAGGCTCCTTGCCCAAATCTAGACCAAAGGCGGAGAGGGTAGTGGGCGGCACCCTTATGGACATGCCCCTAGACCGGAGGGCATCTTCCGCGGTTCCTGTGCTCCGGTGCCCCGACGTGGCCAGATTCTGCCCCAGGAATGTAGAGGGTTTTGCATGTGGCTGGGGTAGCCCCAGGCGCTGTCATTGACCTGGCTCTTGAAATTCCAACCACGGGTTCCTGCTCCGCAATCCAAACAATACACTCCTGTGTCCCCCAGAACCGGCAATAACTGGGAGCTCTCCCTGACTATCCAAAGGATATGCGGGGGTGCCAAGTGGCTGGATAATTTTCTTCATGGGACAGGGAGCCTGTTGCTGTCCTGATGCTAGGGGAGTAGGGAAAAAACCCCAAATTTGCTACAGTTGATCTTCACTGTTCAGGGAGACCAGAGCCTTAGGGTGCAGAGCTCGCTCTTTGTCTCTCTATCTTTGCTTCCGGCATAGCACTGTTTTGGGCAATCCTTCTGTATGTGTACCAGGGGCTGATGTCTGTGTGTCTCTGTCTCTCTAAGTAGTGTTGTTGCTGTCTGCCACTCTCTGGACAGCAGCTCTCAGAAAAGACGCTTATCCTTTGCAAGCCCTTCGCGTCCTGAGTGAGTTGCAGCAATGGGAGATTAGACGGTTTTAGTCGACACGTTCCGAGAGTGCTTTCTCAACCTTGAGAGCCAACAGTGGGCGGTCACTGCTGAACTGCAGAATTGGACGTGCGACCCTCCCTCCCTCGCTGGACAGATGTGAACACTGCACAGGCCTGAGGTGGCTTGGCCACACTTTGCACAGAGGGAGAAATGGGGCCCACTCTGCTGGCATGAGGGAACTCCCTGAACCTTGTTCGAATGCCTGCCAGGGAGACTCTAAAGACAGTTCCCCTTAAGTTCCATGACTCACCGGTGTTGGAGACATGCATGTCTGCCATTTACCCTATTGAGGCCCTTTCAAAATGGCACTGTTCTCCATGTGAGAACACATCCCAGCCTGCCCTGTCACCCAAGCCTGTGGGGCCTGGAGCAGCAAGAGGACCAAGCTAAGCCAGCCATCCTATAGTCCTGATATATGATACATGCATTCTACAAAGAGCTTGAACATGGGCAGGACCCACCTGATTCAGTGCAAGGACTGAGATGTGGGCTCAAGAGTGTTTGTTGGGGGCTTGAACAAAGGCAGAACCCAGCCTGGTTCATTGGAGCGACTGAGATGTGGCCTCAGGAGTGTCTGTCTGGATGAACAAGGGGTGGATCCTGCCGCGCTCAGTGCAGGGACCGAGATGTGGGCTCAGGAGTGTTTTTCGGGTGCTTGAACAAGGGCAGGAACCGGCCTGGTTCAGAGAAGGGACCCAGATATGGGCTCAGGAGTATTTCCCATGGATTTCAGCAAGTGCTGGACCTAGCCTAGTTCAGTGTAGGGAACGAGATCAGCCTGAGAGTCAAATGCACGCCAAGCAGTGTTTGTCAGGGTCTTGAACATATGTAGGACCCAGCCTAGTCCAGTTCAGGGGCAAAAAATGGGGTCAGGAGTGTTTGTCTGGGCTTGAATATGGGCAGGACCCAGCCGCTATCAGTGCAGGAACCAAGATGTGGTCTTAGGAGTGTTTGTCGTGGTTGATATGGGCAGGAACCAGCCTGGTTTGGTGCAGGAACCGGGATGTTGGCTCAGCAGTATTTGTCATGGCTTGAACTTTGGAGGGACCCACCCTGGTTCAGGGCAGCGAGTGAGATGCAGGCTCAATAATGTTTCCTGGGGGATTGAACAAGGGGAGCACACACATTAATTCAGGGTCAGGGAGCAATTTGTGGGCTCAGGATTGCTTGCTGGGGCTTAAATAAGACCAGAAACCAGCCTTTGAGTCAGATGCAGGCCCAGAACAGTTGGTCAGGGACTTGAATATGTGCAGTTCCTGGCCTGGTTCAGTGAAGTTTCTGATGTGTGGGCTCAGGAGTGTTTGTCAGGGGTTTCAACAAGGGCAGGACCCAGCCTGCCTCAGTGCAGGGACCAGGATGTGGGTTCAGGAGCATTTGCAGGGAACTTCTGCAAGTGCTGAACCCAGCCTATTTCAGTGCAGGGAACAAGATATTGGCACAGGAGTGTTTGTAAGGGTCTTGAACAAGTGTGTGGATCACAGTAAAGTGTGAGAAATTCTGAAAGAGATGGGAATACCAGACCACCTGATCTGCCTCTTGAGAAATTTGTATGCAGGTCAGGAAGCAAGAGTTAGAACTGGACATGGAACAACAGACTCATTTCAAATAGGAAAAGGAATACCCCAAAGCTGTATATTGTCACACTGTTTATTTAACTTACATGCAGAATACATCATGAGAAACGCTGGACTGGAAGAAACACAAGCTGGAATCAAGATTGCCGGGAGAAATATTAATAACCTCAGATATGCAGATGACACCACACTTATGGCAGAAAGTGAAGAGGAACTGAAAAGCCTCTTGATGAAAGTGAAAGTGGAGAGTGAAAAAATTGGCTTAAAGTTCATCATTCAGAAAATAAAGATCATGGCCTCCAGTCCCATCACTTCATGGGAAATAGATGAAGAAATAGTGGAAAAAGAGGCAAACATTATTTTTCTGGGCTCCAAATCACTGCAGATGGTGACTGCAGCCATGAAGTTAAAAGATGCTTACTCCTTGGAAGTAAAGTTATGACCAACCTAGATAGCATATTCAAAATCAGTCTAGTCAAGGCTATGGTTTCTCCTGTAGTCATGTATAGTTGTTAGAGTTGGACTGTGAAGAAGACTGAGCGCCAAAGAATTGATGCTTTTGAACTGTGGTGTTGGAGAAGACTCTTGAGAGTCCCTTGGACTGCAAGGAGATCCAACCAGTCCATTCTGAAGGAAATCAGCCCTGGGATTTCTTTGGAAGAATGATGCTAAAGCTGAAACTCCAGTCCTTTGGCCACCTCATGCGAAGAGTTGACTCATTGGAAAAGACTCTGATGCTTGGAGGGATTGAGGGCAGGAGGAGAAGGGGACCACAGAGGATGAGATGGCTGGATGGCATCATTGCCTCGATGGACGTGAGTCTCAGTGAACTCCTGGAGTTGGTGTTCGACAGGGAGGCCTGGCGTGCTGAGATTCATGGGGTCGCAAAGAGCCAGACATGACTGAGCAACTGATCTAATCTTAACAAGTGTAGGACTCAGCCCAGTTCAGTGTAGGGAGCGAGATGCGGGCTCAGAAGTGTTTGTCAGGGCTTCAACGTGGGCAGGACCCACCTGCTTCAGTGCAGGGACCGAAATGTGGCTTCAAGAGCATTTATCAAAGTCTTGAACAAGGGCAGGAACCAGGCGGCTTCAAGGCAGGGCGTGAGATGCGGGTACAGGAGTGTTTCCAGGGGGATTGAAAAAGGGGAGGACACACCTTAGTTCAGGGGCAGGCAGCGAGTTGTCAGCTCAGGATGGTTTTGTGGGGGCTTGAACAAAGTAGAAACCATTCTAGTTCAGTGCAGGGATGGAGATGTTGGCTCAGGAGTGTTTGTCAGGGATTTGAATGAGGGCAGGGACCAGCGTACTTCAGTGCAGTGAATGAGATATGGGCTCGTAGTGTTTCCTGGGGTATTGGTCAAGGGGAGGACACACCTTACTTCAGTGGCAGGGAGAGAGTTTTCGGCTCAGGATTGTTTGCCGGGGCTTGAACAAAGGCAGGAACTATCCTGGTTCAGTGCAGGAACCAAGATGTTGGCTCAGGAGTAGTTTGTCAGGGTCTTGAACAAGTGCAGGACACAGTCTAGTTCAGTGCAGGGATGGTGGTGGAGGCTCAAGAGTGTTTGTCGTGGGGGTTGAACAAGGGCTTGACCCAGCCTATTTTAGTGCAGGTACTGAGATGTGGGCTTAGGAGTTTTTGTCAGGGATTTCGACAAGGTCTGGACCCAGCCTGGTTCAGTGCAGTTCGTGAGATGAGGGCTTAGTAGTGTTTCTGGGGGGTTGAAAAAGGGAAGGACTCACCTTAGTTCAGGGGCAAGGAGCGAGTCGTCGGCTCAGGATTGTTTGTCAGGGCTTGAACAGAGGCAGAAACCATCCTGATTCAGTGCAGGGATGGAGATGTTGACTCAGGAGTTTTTGTCAGGGAGTTGAACATGGGCAGGACCCAGCCTAGTTCAGTGCATGGACTGCGATGCATGCTCAGGAGTGTTTGTCGTGGGTTTGAACAAGGGCAGGACCCAGCCTAGTTCAGTGCTGAGACCGAGATGTGGCCTCAGGAGTATGTGTAGGGGGATCGAACAATGGCAGGACCTAGACTCGTTCAGTCGGAGAAGTCAATGGCACCCCACTTCAGTACTCTTTCCTGGAAAATCCCATAGATGGAGGAGCCTGGTGGGCTACAGTCCACAGGGTCACTAAGAGTTGGACACGACTGACCGACTTCACTTTCACTCTCATTCTTGGAAAAGGAAATGTCAACCCACTCTAGTGTTCTTGTCTTGAGAATCTCAGGGATGGGGGAGCCTGGTGGGCTGCCATATATGGGGTCGCACAGAGTCGGACACAACTGAAGAGACTTAGCAGTGGTAGCAGCAGACTCGTTCAGTGCAGTGACCGAGATGTTGGCTCAGGAGTGTTTGTCAGGGTCTTGAACAAGTGTAGGACCCAGCCTAGTTCATTGTAGTGAGTGATATGTGGGCTCAGGAGTATTTGTCGTGGCTTGAACATGGGCAAGAACCCATCTGCTTCAGTGCAGGGACTGACATGTGGGTTCCAGAGTATTTGTCAGGGTCTTGAACAAGGGTAGGACCCAGGCGGCTTCAGTGCAGGGAGTGATATGTGGGATCAGGGGTGTTTCCTGGGGGGCAGAGAGTTGAACAAGGGGAGGACACACCTTAGTTCAGGGGCAGGGAGCTAGGTGTCGGCTCAGGATTGTTTGCCAGGGGGCTTGAACATGGACAGTGCATGGACAGAGATGTTGGCTCTGGAATGTTTGTCGGGAGTTTGAACAGGGGCAGGACCCAGCCTAGTTCAGTGCAGGGACTGAGATGCAGGCTCAGGAGTGTTTGTCAGGGTCTTCAACAAGGGCAGGACCCAGACTGCTTTTATGCAGGGACCGAGATGTGGGTTCAGGAGTATGTGTTGGGGGATCTAACAAGGGCATGATCTAGACTGGTTCAGTGCTGGGGATGTGATATGGACACAAGAGTGTTTGTTGGGGTCTTAAACAAGGGCAGGACCCAGACTGCTTTTGTGCAGGGACCGAGATGTGGGTTCAGGAGTATGTGTTGGGGGATCTAACAAGGGCATGATCTAGACTGGTTCAGTGCCGGGGATGTGATATGGACACAAGAGTGTTTGTTGGGGTCTTAAACAAGGGCAGGACCCAGCCTAGTTTAGTGCAGGGACTGAGATGTGCGCTCAGCAGTATGTGTTGGTGGATCTAACAAGGGCATGACCTAGACTGGTTCAGTGCATGAACTAAGACGTAGGTTCAGGAGTATTTATCGGGGTCTCAGAGCAGGGAGTGAGATGAGGGATCAGGAGTGTTTTCTGGGGGATTGAACAAGGGCAGGACAGACCTAATTTCAGGGGCAGGGAGCGAGTTGTGGGCTCACAGTTGTTTGCCGGAGGCTTGAACAAAAGGCAGGACTCAGCCTGCTTCAGTGCGGGGACTGAAATGTGGGCTCAGGTGTATGTGTTGGGGGATCTAACAAGGGCAAGACATAGACTGGATCTTGTGCAGGGCATGAGATTCAAGTGTAGGAGCGAGCCTAGTTCAGTTCAGTGACCGAGAGGTTGGCTCAGGAGCATTTGTCGGGGCTTGAACATGGGAAGGACCAACCTGCTTCAGGGCAGGGCCCGAGATGTTGGTTCAGAGGTATGTGTCGGGGGACTAACTAAGGAAGAACCTAGACTGGTTCAGTGCAGTGACCGAGATGTGGACTCATGAGTATTTTCCAGGGGTTTGAGCAACTGCTGGACCCAGCCTAGTTCAGTGCAGTGACAGAGATGTGGGCTCAGGAGTGTTTCTCACGGTTTGAACATGGGAAGGATACAGCCTGCTATTGTGCAGGGACCAAGACTTGGGCTCAGGACTGCACTGGAAAAAGGTGATTCCATTACTAATGAGTGTAATGCCTATGTATAACAATTAGGTGTAACTAGTCCATTGTGCCATTTAGGAGCACCTCAAGATGCAAGGCAAATGCAAGGAAGTAGGAAAGGGGGAATTAACAGTACCACAATTATAATGGGGGACTTTAATACCCCACTCACACCTATGGATACATCAACTGAAAAGAAAATTAGCAAAGAATCATGAGCTATAAATGTACTTGTGTGTGTTATCTGCCTTTACACTTACTGTAGTGCCTCTAGTATGGCAGGAGGAGATACTATGTAGTTGGCCATATTTAGTAGTGTCAGGAAGTTACCTAGAACAATTGGTAGAGTTGGGAAATTGATATAAAAGTCCTAATACAAAGATGTACCTTCTAACTAGTGCTATCTTCCTTTTTCTTAAGTGGAGAAGTACCAAGAAAGTGAAATCCCAGATATCAGGTTATATGATCTCATAATTGGAATTTTCCTAAGATAGCAGTCTACATGCATATAAGTGAGTCCTGGCTCGAGCCACGTTAATTATGCTAAATGTTAGAACATGTCTGATAGAACACATCTCCGACAAGTCTCACACACCCTCCCTAAATTAATAACTCTTGAATTTCTAAGCTATAACTCTCTACTTGGTATAGTATCATAGGCTGAGGCTTTAACGTTGTAAAAGCTTGTAAAGGACAGAGACCACATTAATTTATTACATTTGGAAATATCTCCTCAAGGCCTGCAGCCAGGTCTGGAGCAGCTGCCATCACCCTAAATGTCCAGAAGCTAGATCTGAAATCTGCCCTTCATTCTCCTCTCCAACTTCCTCCATCTTATCACCAACCTGTGGTGTTGTCTGTCCCTTGCCCTGGAAAGATACTTTGTTCTTACAGTCTTCATCATCTTCCGTGGGTGCCTACCCATTGCCTATATTTCATACTGTCTGCTGATTGAATGAACACAATTTATGAATGGAAAGCAGAGGCTGAAGACAGGCCTGCACAGAAGCTTCTGAAGTTACCTAGTGGGAATCTGCATTGACATGTGGCTACGTTGAGTGTTATTAGTGACTTGAATCCTGTTCACTTGGGCATCTGGGAAATGCACATTTTCAGTCTGAAACTGGCACAAAAGGCTTTTTTTTTTATTATTTCATTTTTGTGTACACCTTCTCTATAGTGTCCTATACCTGGTACTGTTACCTCCAAATATTCCCAGTTGAATGTGTCTTGGGCCTGATATGCACATATTCTGTCTTTTAGGCTTGGCTAAGATGGGAGGTTCAGAGGTCTTGTTGACACAATTTCTCAAATTGGTAGAGGACTTACAATCTACAATCTTTATCCATTACCAGGACATGTCCTTTGAAGGGCTGCGGTGTTAACAATGAACTTGCCTAGACCCATGCTCTTGTGGCCCTAATGGCCCTTCATAGAACTGAGGACCATTTGATTATCCTTAGGCACTTCAGTTTGGACTGGATTTTATCCTTTTGTTTGTTTTTTAAGCAGATGTATACTTTGCAAGCTAGAATTGGTCTTGTGGGGTTCTCACAAATTCAGAGGACTGGCAGTAAGACTGGTGGCCATAGATGAGAATTTTTGCCATGGAAAAGGTGACCTCATCACACCTGCAAACCCTCTGTGGGAAAGGCCCAGGTGGCTCCAACCATTTACAGGAGACCTTGTGATCCTGTAAGCTCCCCAATGGCTAGTGCAGCCTATTGTCTTGGTTAGGGAAGGTTAACGAAGGCATGATTACCATAATGTGCTTGCTTTGTGTCATCACTAAAGTAATAGGCAGAAATTGTTTTAGATAACATCCATTTGCAATGACCATTCCTCAGGATTGGTGAGGTCCCATCGTCAGGATTCAATTGATGGGTAAGAGAGTTCTTTACCATTTTCATTTTGCTGAGAACCTAAGTAAGTACGGTGAGTATCATTAAGTACTTAGTCCAGTCCGACTTCTGACCCCATGGATTGCAGCATGCCAGGCTTCCCTGTCAATCACCAACTCATAGAGCCTGCTCAAACCCATAACCACTGATTCCGTGATGCCACCAAGCATTTCATCTTCTGTCGTCACCCTCTCCTCCACACTTCAATCTTTCTCAGCATCAGGTTCTTTCCCAATGAGTCAGCCTTTCATTTCAGGTGGCTAAAATATCCAGGATCCAGTTTCAGCATCAGCCCTTCCAATCAATATTCTGAACTGATTTCCTTTAGAATTGACTCCTTTCATTTCCTTGCAGTCCAAGGGACTCTCAAGTGTTTTCTCTAACACCACATATCAATAGCATCGATTCCTTGGAGGTCAAGATTCTTTAGGTCCAATTCTCATCTCTGTACATAGCTTTGATGAGACTGACCTTTGTCTGCTTTATAATGTGCCATCTAGCCTGGTTGTAACTTTTCTTCTAAGCAGAAAGCATATTTTAATTTCCTGAACAGAGTCACCATCTTCAGTGATTTTGGAACCTGCTCCCCCCAAATAAAGTTTCTCAGTGTTTCCGTTGGTTCCCCATCTTTATGCCATGAAGTGATGGGACTAGATGCCATGAATCTCATTTTGAATGTTGAGTTTTAAGTCACCTGAATCACTCTCCTCTTTTACTTTCCTCAAGATACTCTGTAGTTCTTTCCATGTTCTGCTACATGAATCATGCCATCTGCATATCTGATGTTATTAATATTTCTCCCAGAAAACTTGATCCCAAACCCTGTTTCATTCAGTCTGGCATTTTGTGTGATGAACTCTTCATGTAAGTTCAATAAAGAGGTTGACAGTACAGCCTTGAAATATTCCTTTCCCAACTCAGAACCTGTCTGTTGTTCCATTTCCTTTTCTGACTGTTACTTCTTGAACTGCATACAGATTTATCAGGAGGCATATAACATACTCTAGTAGTCCCATGTTTAGAAGAATTTAAAATGTTTTGTTGTGATCTACACAAACAAGACTTTGGCATAGCCAAAAAGGAGTAGATGTTTTTCTGGTGTTCTCTTGCTTTTTTGATAACCCAACGTGTGTTGGAAATTTGATCTCAGGTTCTTCTGACCTTTCTAAATCGAGCTTGAACATCTGGAAGCTCATGGTTCACATTCTATTGAAGCCTGGCTTTGGGAATTTTGAGCAGTACTTTGCGAATGTGTGAGATGAGTGCAGTTAAGCAGTAGTTTGCACATTCGATGGCTTGCCTTTTATTGTGGTTGGAATGAAAACTGAACTTTTCCAGTCATCTGGTCACAGCTGTGTCTTCCAAATCTGCTGGCATATGGAGGGCAGCACACTCACAACATCATCTTTTAGAATGTGAAAGAGCTCAACTGAATTCCATCACCTCCATGAGCTTTGTTTATAGTTATGCTTCTAAAGTCTGACTTGACTTTGCATTCCAGGACGTCTGGCTCTAGGTGAGTGATCACACCATTGTGCTTAACTGGGTCATGAAGATCTTTTGTGCATAGTTCATCTGTGTATTCTTCCCTCCTCTTCTTAATAGCTTCTGCTTCTGTTATCTCCATACCATTTCTGTCCTTTATTGTGCCCCTCTTTGCATGAAATGTGCCCTTGGTATCTCTGATTTTCTTGAAGAGATCTGTAGGCTTTCCCATTCCATTTATTTCCTCTATTAACTGGTTTTGATAACTGAGGAAGGTTTTATCTCTCCTTGCTATTCTTTGGGACTCTGCACTCAAGTGGGTATTGTTTCCATTTTCCCGTTTTTGTTTTGCGTCTTTGGTCTTTTCAGATCTTTGCAAGGCCTCATCACTTTGTCATTTTGCATTTCTTTTATATGGGAATGGTCTTTATCCCTGATTACTGTACAATGTCACGCCTCCACCCATAGGTCTTCAGGCACTCTGTCTATCAGATAGAATCCCCTGAATCTATTTATCACTTCCACTGTATAATCATAAGTGTTTTGGTTTTGCATGTGTAAAATATGCTAATCCCCTATTTCATGCAGAGAAATCTTCACCCAGACTTTTTTCAAAGAAATACAGAGAACCCTTTCTGTTATTCAGGAAATATATGAAATATAGCTGTACCTATTTGATGTTTTAGCTCAAATATCAATTTCTGATTCATTGAAAATTCTCTATTTCACGTATACAGTTCAGTTCAGTTTAGTTCAGTCACTCAGTCGTGTCTGACTCTTTGCAACCCCATGAATTGCAGTATGCCAGGCCTCCCTGTCCATCACCATCTCCCGGAGTTTATTCTAACTCACTTCCATCGAGTCAGTGATGCTGTCCAACCATCTCATCCTCTGTCATCCCCTTTTCCTTCTGTCCCCAATCTCTCCCATCATCAGAGTCTTTTCCAATGAGTCAACTCTTCCTATGAGGTCGCCAAAGTACTGGAGTTTCAGCTGTAGCATCAGTCCTTCCAAAGAAATCCCAGGGCTGATCTCCTTCCAAATGCACTGGTTGGATCTCCTTGCAGTCCAAGGGACTCTCAGGAGTCTTCTCCAACACCACAGATCAAAAGCGTCAGTTCTTCAGCGCTCAACAATCTTCACAGTCCAACTGTCACATCCATATATTACCACTGGAAAAACCATAGCCTTGACTAGATGAACCTTTCTTGACAAAGTAATATCTCTGCTTTTGTATATTCTATCTAGCTTGGTCATAACTTTTCTTCCAATGAGTAAGTATCTTTTAATTTCATGGCTGCTCATTATCTGCAGTGATTTTGGAGCCCCCAAAAATAAAGACTGACATTGTTTCCAATGTTTCACCATCTATTTCTCATGAAGTGATGGGACCAGATGCCATGATCTTTGTTTTGTTAATGTTGAGCTTTAAGCCAACTTTTTCACCCTCCTCTTTCACTTTCTTCTAGAGGCTTTTTTGTTCGTCTTCTCTTTCTGCCATAAGGGTGGTGTCATCTGCATATCTGAGGTTACTGATATTTCTCCCAGCAATCTTGATTCCAGCTTGCACTTCTTCCAGCCAAATGTTTCTCGTGATGTACCCTGCATATAATTTAAATAAGCAGGGTGACAATATATAGGCTTGCGGTCCTCCTTTTCCTAATTGGAACCAGTCTGTTGTTCCATGTTCAGTTCTAACTGTTTCTTCCTGACCTGCATATAAGTTTCATGTGTACAAATCTAGAAAAAATTTCATAAGTGAATAATCAAGATTTCATATTTCATATGAGAACATTTCTCCCCAAATTGTTATATGTGAAATACACAAAATTCCAAGTCTCATATCAGAAGACCTTCATTCAAGCTTTCTTGATGGAAATATAGAGAATTTCACAGCTCAAGCATAAAAATCTGTGGGAAAATTCTGCATTTCTTGTAGGAGAATGAATGCACTTTTTTCAAATGTTAAATAGACAGTATTCAATATTTCATGAAGGAAAGACAGCACAAAATTTTCAAATGAGAAATATGAAAAAATTCCATATTTCATGTGAGAAAAACCTGTGACTATATTTTGATATGTGAAATAGCCATTTTTGTATTTCCTGTCAAAGAATCTGCATCCCGATTTTCATATCTCTAACATGAAAAATTCCACATTTTACACAGAAAATATTGTATCTATACTTTCATGTGAGAATTCCACATTTCTAGTTGGAAAAATTGTCCCCAGATTTGTATATGTGACTAATAGAGAAATTCATATTTCACATTCTGAAATATGCATCTAGATTTTCATATGTGAAACTGAGAATTTCATATTTTATGAAGGACTATGTCATTTCAGATGTCTGTACTTGAAACAGGTAATACCTTCATCAAGAGGTGCCTTAATTCCTATTATTCTTCTGTCATTTGGGTGTTGTCATCTGGATAACTAAGTTATCATATCGCCCACATAAATTTTGTGTCTAGCTTGAGATTCATCTGGGATTTTATTTTTTCATGATGTCCTCTGCACAGAAGTCAAATAACCAGGGCAACACTAGATAGCTTTGACTTATTCCTTTCCCGATTTTGAATCACTTCATTGTCCCGTGTCCAGGTCTAACTGTTGTAAATTTAATAGCGTACACATTTCCCAGGAGACAGGTAAGGGATTATAGTATTCTTTTGTCTAAGAATTTTCCAAAATTACTTTTCTTTTTTAATGGTTTGTGTGTGATTCACAGTGTCCAAGTCATTAGCAGAAACAATTAAGCAGATATAGATGATTATATAGTCCATACATCAATTCATGTGTACCTGTTATGACTGAATCCCTAACTACACATTTCTGTGTTTTTTTGTTTGTTTATTTTTTGGTCATTGTTGCTATTGTCATTTTCTCTCTTTATCAAGTAGTCAAGTACCAAGTAGTCAAGTCAGTATGAACTTGCCAACTTATTCTACAGGAATTAAATTATGCCCATGGCAGACTCTGACCCTTGAGACTCACTGAATGGAATTAAGTTTTGAGATTCAAAATCAGACATCGGTACTCTGGGAAAATGTCAGGAACATTCAAAATATAGCTAGATATATTCAAGTGCTGACTTTTTGAGCCCAGTTATGCTATTATATTTTATGTGGAAAGTTCTGCATTTCTTCATGCTGATGACAATTCATCATTAAGAGAAATTTTCTAGGGGGAAAACAACAAAAACAACAAATGTGCTTGATTGCATGTTGGAAGTCAAAGTAATGCCAGTGACATGTGTACGTAAGCAACATCCCATCAAACAGAGTAATTCATGTCCACTAATGTTTCATGTTTTGCTGTCAAGGAAAAAGAATAATAGAGCTTTCCAGGAAACACTGAGAAGTTCAAAGAAGGCAGAAATGTAGAAGGATATGAAATACACCTCTCTCAATGTATAGATCAGAAATAATACTTCTACATGGTCAACAGTTTTCCCAGAGCATCAGATAAATACTAGCAGAAGACCCTAGTCCCCAGAGTGTCCCATGTGGGTTTCAGACATACCTGGGTGGGAAGGAATTAGGATGGGAGAAGGAGTATAAGAGGAAGCAAAACAAAACCTGAGCCTTGTGGTGGGAGATGGAGAAGCAGGGAAGAGATTTCCAGAATGAGGCAAGCCCCTTCAGTAAAGGGTAAATTGCTTTGGACTAAAAGGAAGCAAGGTAGAACAGCTGATGAAATATTATTTATATAGAGCAAAAGTTACACAGATAATGTGTGTCGTGGCTCTATATGGCCCAAACTGCAATGCAGCTCAACCAGTGTGCATGGGGTCTGGAAGCTGGACACGGGATTTAGAGAGCCATCCTGGGAGAGGACTGTTGTTGGTTATGTGGAGATGGCCTGACGGAGCACGTATGAGTAGTTGTGTAGCAGAAAATGCCTTTTGAGAAATCACAAACTGCCAAAGAGGGAGAACCTTACTGCTGTGTCACACTCAGGAGGTAGAGATACCTTTGTAGCCACTCCTCTTCCTGCCTGTTAACACCTACTACAAGGCAATAGAGAAAGACCAGTCAGAAGTACTACTCATGCTTCTGCAAAAACACGCTAGATAAGGATCCCATTAAGGCCAAATCTCTTCTGCCCATGGCTGCTGGCTCCTATTCATAATTGGCACCACCAGGGTTCCAGCACTCCAAGCAGCTGTACCACAACCTGTGCTCACCCAGGCAGACCCCGGTGTGCCACGAGTTTCTCAGGGCAGACTCCTTTGGTGACCACATGTGAGGAAGGACAAAAATTACACCAGAGACCCAGGGATAGAGCCATTAAGCAAGAGGATTGGAAACCTTCCAACCAGTTGTGCACGCTGCAAATTAAATATACATGATTAATGACACAGACCCTGTATCTATGGAATACATCAAAAGATGAGAAGAGGCCAAAGGAAAGAAAATGCCCAGGATCAGGAGTATACTAACACATGTATATGGAATTTAGAAAGATGGTAACGATGACCCTATATGTGAGACAGCAATATAGACATAAATGTACAGAACGGTATTTTGCACTCTGTAACCTAGATAGCATATTCAAAAGCAGAGACACTATTTTTCCAACAAAGGTTCGTCTAGTCAAGGCTATGGCTTTTCCTGTGGTCATGTATGGATGTGATAGTTGGACTGTGAAGAAGGCTGAGCGCCAAAGAATTGATGCTTTTGAACTCTGGTGTTGGGGAAGACTCTTCAGAGTGCCTTGGACTGCAAGGAGATCCAACTAGTCCATTCTGAAGAAGATCAGCCCTGGGATTTCTTTGGAAGGAATGATGCTAAAGCTGAAACTCCAGTTCTTTGGCCACCTCATGTGAAGAATTGACTCATTGGAAAAGGCTTTGATGCTGGCAGGGATTGGGGGCAAGAGGAGAAGGGGACGACAGAGGATGTGATGACTGGATGGCATCACTGACTAGATGGACATGAGTCTGGGTGAACTCCGGGAGTTGGTGATGGACAGGGAGGCCTGGCGTGCTGCAATTCATGGGGTCACAAAGAGTCGGATACGACTGAGCAGCTGATTTGATCTGATCTGATCTGAAGAGAAGGCGAGGGTGGGATGATTTTAGAGGTTAGCATTGAAAAATGTATATTATGATATGAGAAACAGATCTCCAGTTTGGATTTGATACATGAGAGAAGGTCCTCAGGGCTGGTGCACTGGGATGATCCTGAGGGATGGGATGGGGAGGGATGTGGAAGGAATGTTCATATCAGGAACACATGTAAACACATGGCTGATTCATGCCAATGTATGGAAAACCAACTACAATATTTTATTTTATTTTATTTTTGCTCCCATGTTCTGGCTATTATAAACAGTGCTGCGATGAATATTGGGGTACACGTGTCTCTTTCCCTTCTGGTTTCCTCAGTGTGTATGCCCAGCAGTGGGATTACTGGATCATAAGGCAGTTCTATTTCTAGTGTTTTAAGGAATCTCCACACTGTGCTCCCTAGTGGCTGTACTAGGTTGCATTCCCACCAACAGTGTAAGAGGGTTCCCTTTTCTCCACACCCTCTCCAGCATTTATTATTTGTAGACTTTTGGATTGCAGCCATTCTGACTGGTGTGAAATGGTACCTCATAGTGGTTTTGATTTGCATTTCTCTGATAATGAGTGATGTTGAGCATCTTTTCATGTGTTTGTTATCCATCTGTATGTCTTCCTTGGAGAAATGTCTATTTAGATCTTTGGCCCATTTTTTGATTGGGTCATTTATTTTTCTGGAGTTGAGCTGTAGGAGTTGCTTGTATATTTTTGAGATTAGTTGTTTGTCAGTTGCTTCATTTGTTATTATTTTCTCCCATTCTGAAGGCTGTCTTTTCACCTTGCTAATAGTTTCCTTTGATGTGCAGAAGCTTTTAAGTTTAATTAGGTCCCATTTGTTTATTTTTGCTTTGATTTCCAATATTCTGGGAGGTGGGTCATAGAGGATCCTGCTGTGATGTATGGAAGAGAGTGTTTTGCCTATGTTCTCCTCTAGGAGTTTTATAGTTTCTGGTCTTACGTTGAGATCTTTAATCCATTTTGAGTTTATTTTTGTATATGGTGTTACAAAGTGTTCTAGTTTCATTCTTTTACAAGTGGTTGACCAGATTTCCCAGCACCACTTTTTAAAGAGATTGTCTTTAATCCATTGTATATTATTGCCTCCTTTGTCAAAGATAAGGTGTCCATATGTGTGTGGATTTATCTCTGGGCTTTCTATTTTGTTCCATTGATCTATATTTCTGTCCTTGTGCCAGTACCATACTGTCTTGATAACTGTGGCTTTGTAGTAGAGCCTGAAGTCAGGTAGGTTGATTCCTCCAGTTCCATTTTTCTTTGTCAAGATCGCTTTGGCTATTCGAGGTTTTTTGTATTTCCATACAAATTGTGAAATTATTTGGTCTAGCTCTGTGAAGAATAATGTTGGTAGCTTGATAGGGATTGCATTGAATCTATAAATTGCTTTGGGTAGTATACTCGTTTTCACTATATTGATTCTTCCAATCCATGAACATGGTATATTTCTCCATCTATTAGTGTCCTCTTTGATTTCTTTCACCAGTGTTTTATAGTTTTCTATATATAGGTCTTTAGTTTCTTTAGGTAGATATATTCCTAAGTATTTTATTCTTTTCGTTGCAATGGTGAATGGAATTGTTTCCTTAATTTCTCTTTCTGTTTTCTCATTATTAGTGTATAGGAATGCAAGGGATTTCTGTGTGTTGATTTTATATCCTGCAACTTTACTATAATCATTGATTAGTTCTAGTAATTTTCTGGTGGAGTCTTTAGGGTTTTCTATCTAGAGGATCATGTCATCTGCAAATAGTGAGAGTTTTACTTCTTCTTTTCCAATTTGGATTCCTTTTATGTCTTTTTCTGCTCTGATTGCTGTGGCCAAAACTTCCAAAACTATGTTGAATAGTAATGGTGAAAGTGGGCACCCTTGTCTTGTTCCTGACTTTAGAGGAAATGCTTTCAATTTTTCACCATTGAGGATAATGTTTGCTGTGAGTTTGTCATATATAGCTTTTATTATGTTGAGGTATGTTCCTTCTATTCCTGCTTTCTGGAGAGTTTTTATCATAAATGGGTGTTGAATTTTGTCAAAGGCTTTCTCTGCATCTTTTGAGATAATCATATGGTTTTTAGTTTTCAATTTGTTAATGTGGTGTATTACATTGATTGATTTGCGGATATTGAAGAATCCTTGCATCCCTGGGATAAAGCCCACTTAGTCATGGTGTATGATCTTTTTAATGTGTTGTTGGATTCTGATTGCTAGAATTTTGTTTAGGATTTTTGCATCTATGTTCATCAGTGATATTGGCCTGTAGTTTTCTTTTTTTGTGGGATCTTTGTCAGGTTTTGGTATTAGGGTGATGGTGGCCTCATAGAATGAGTTTGGAAGTTTACCTTCCTCTGCAATTTTCTGGAAGAGTTTGAGCAGGATAGGTGTTAGCTCTTCTCTAAATTTTTGGTAGAATTCAGCTGTGAAGCCGTCTGGACCTGGGCTTTTGTTTGATGGAAGATTTTTTATTACAGTTTCAATTTCCGTGCTTGTGATGGGTTTTTTAAGGTTTTCTATTTCTTCCTGGTCGAGTTGTGGAAAGTTGTACTTTTCTAAGAATTTGTCCATTTCTTCCTCGTTGTCCATTTTATTGGCATATAATTGTTGATAATAGTCTCTTATGATCCTTTGTATTTCTGTGTTGTCTGTTGTGATCTCTCCATTTTCGTTTCTAATTTTATTGATTTGATTTTTCTCCCCTTGTTTCTTGATGAGTCTGGCTAATGGTTTGTCAATTTTATTTATCCTTTCAAAGAACCAGCTTTTGGCTTTGTTGATTTTTGCTATGGTCTCTTTTCTTTCTTTTGCATTTATTTCTGCTCTAATTTTTAAGATTTCTTTCCTTCTACTAACCCTGGGGTTCTTCATTTCTTCCTTTTCTAGTTGCTTTAGGTGTAGAGTTAGGTTATTTATTTGACTTTTTTCTTGTTTCTTGAGGTGTGCCTGTATTGCTATGAACTTTCCCCTTAGGACTGCTTTTACTGTGTCCCACAGGTTTTGGGTTGTTGTGTTTTCATTTTCAATCGTTTCTATGCAAATTTTGATTTCTTTTTTGATTTCTTCTGTGATTTGTTGGTTATTCAGCAGTATGTTGTTCAGCCTCCATATGTTGGAATTTTTAATAGTTTTTCTCCTGTAATTGAGATCTAATCTTACTGCATTGTGGTCAGAAAAGATGCTTGGAATTATTTCTATTTTTTTGAATTTACCAAGGCTAGCTTTATGGCCCAGGATGTGATCGATCCTGGAGAAGGTTCCATGTGCGCTTGAGAAAAAGGTGAAATTCATTGTTTTGGGATGAAATGTCCTATGTCTTCTTCTTCTGGAACCCCTATGATTTGAATGTTGTAGCGTTTAATATTGTCCTGGAGGTCTCTGAGATTGTCCTCATTTCTTTTAATTCGTTTTTCTTTTATTCTCTCTGATTCATTTATTTCTACCATTCTATCTTCTAATTCACTAATCCTATCTTCTGCCTCTGTTATTCTATTATTTGTTGCCTCCAGAGTGTTTTTAATTTCAATTATTGCATTATTCATTATATATTGACTCTTTTTTATTTCTTCTAGGTCCTTGTTAAACCTTTCTTGCATCTTCTCAATCCTTGTCTCCACGCTATTTATCTGTGATTCCATTTTAATTTCAAGATTTTGGATCAATTTCACTATCATTATTCGGAATTCTTTATCAGGTAGATTCCCTATCTGTTCCTCTTTTGTTTGGTTTGGTGGGCATTTATCCTGTTCCTTTATCTGCTGGCTATTCCTCTGTCTCTTCATCTTGTTTAAATTGCTGAGTTTGGGGTGTCCTTTCTGTATTCTGGCAGTTTGTGGAGTTCTCTTTATTGTGGCTTTTCCTCGCTGTGTGTGGGTTTGTACAGGTGGCTTGTCAAGGTTTCCTGGTTAGGGAAGCTTGTGTCGGTGTTCTGATGGGTGGAGCTGTATTTCTTCTCTTTGTTCAGTCGCGCTGTGGGGAGGGAGGGAGGGATGCTGCAAACAAATAACACTGGCGTGCGCTCGCAGTGCCTCAGCCACACTGGGTCTGCCCCCGCTCATGGCACGTGTAGCCTCCCTGCCCACACTGCTCGGGCTCTAGGTTGTTCCGCTGGGAACAATCCGAGGCTGGCCCTGGGCTGCATGTACCTCCCACGTCCAAGCCGCTCAGGTTCAGGCGCTCGGGCAGTCCTCAGAGGCGCAGACTCAGTTGGGCCTGAGTTTTGTGCTGTTCCCAGGTCCAAGCAGCTCAAGTGATGAGGTGTTTGGCGAGCACCAATGCTGCGACTTATCGCCTCCCAGCCACTCGGTTATCTGGGTATAAAACCGGCGCACCTTCTCAGGCAGATGTTAACCGTCCAGACCCCCAAGAAGTTTTAGTTAGCAAAGAAGCCGGCTTACAGTTTTATAGATAATGTCTCTCTGGGGCTGCGATTGCCCCCTTCCGGCTCTGGCTGCCTGTCACTGGAGGGGGAAGGTCTGCAGCCAGCTATCTCTGTTCAGTTCTTTGTTCCCTGCGCGGGCCTGGCGGTGTCTTAGGTTGGGGCTGGCTTTTCGCGTGGTAGATATCCCACAGTCTAGTTTGCTAGCCCAAATTATTTCGCTCAGATAGTGCTCAGGGTATTCAGGCCAGATTCTTACTCTAAGCGATGCAGCCCGCGCTGCGCCTCCCTGCCCAGCCCCGCTTGCTAATGGTGCGTGCAGGCGTCTGCGCTGCTTCTCCGCTGGGGGAGTTACTGTAGGATTCGCAATCTTCGAGTTTTAATTGTTTATTTATTTTTTCTCCCCGTTATGTTGCCCTCTGTGCTTCCAAAGCTCGGCACAGATTCGTCAGTGAGAAGGTTTCCTGGTGTTTGGAAACTTCTCTCTTTTTAAGAATCCCTTCCCGGCATGGAACTCCGTCCCTCCCTCTTTTGTCTCTTTTTTTGTCTTTTATATTTTTTCCTACCTCCTTTCGAAGAGTTGGATTACTTTTCTGGGTGCCTGATGTCCTCTGCCGGCATTCAGAAGTTGTTTTGTGGAATGTACTCGACATTTAAATGCTCTTTTGATGAATTTGTGGGGGAGAAAGTGTTCTCCCCGTCCTACTCCTCCATCATCTTAGACTAGTCTCCAATATTTTAAAGTAATTAGGCCCCAATTAATATAAATGAAATTTAAATATATATATATATATACTTTAAAAAAAGCCTGCTGGGTTTCTCCAGTGATCCTGTGGGTTTAGAATTTCCCTGCCAATGCAGGGGACGTGGGTTCGATCCTTGGTCTGAAGATATGGCACATGCTACCAAAGTAGATAACCCTTTTTGCCCCAACTACCTAATCTGGGCGTCCTAGGGCTTCTGTTTGCAATGGAAGGGAGTACCATGAGACACTAGCTAACTGCAATGAAGAGTAGTCCCCAACTACTGTAACTTGAGAAACTTTGTGCACAGCAATGAAGAAAGTGCAGCCATAAATAAATAAATAATTTCTAAAAAATATAAATAAATTCTAGATTTTTAAATTTCTTCCATATAATATGAATTTCCTGTATTTCATTGAATATCCAGATGTTGGATTGACTGCTTGAAATATGGAATTCCTCTCTTTCAAATATTAAAATCAAGGGCACTATTCCTAAATGAAATATAAATTCTCTATATTTCACATATAAGAATTTTGGTGTAGATTTTCTTATATGAGTCACTAAATTTCACATAGGAAAACATAGGTGTCAATTCTATTTGAAAGTTGCTATTCTCTATAATTCACTTTTGAAATTCAGGATGATTATGCTTCCTACTGCACATGTGGAATTCCTTAATTTTGTATGAAAATTTGAATGTAGATTTTCATAGATAAACAATGCAAATTTCTGCATTTCAAATTTTTACCACTGAAGCTATCACGGAACTTTAATAGTTTAGGAAAACATCCAAGATTTTCTAAAATTACCACCCAAAAGAGATGCCCTTTTCATGATAGCTGACTGTGATGTAAAACAGGAAGTCAGGAGATACATGGGTAACAGGCAAGTTTGGACTTGGGTACAAAATGATGCAGAACAAAGGCTAAATGCAGTTTTTCAAATACAAAGGTTAAACATAGAAAGACGACAGTGTTCCTGGTCTCCAAAATCATTGGGGACAGTGATTACAGCCACGAAAATAGGACACTCTAGCTCCACGGAAGAAAACCTATGATAAACCTAGATACAATGTGCTGAGAAGCAGAGACATCATTTTGTTGACAAAGGTCCGTTTAGGCAAAGCTGGTTTTTCCTTCCCCCCACCCCCAGGCAAAGCTAGTTTTTCCTCCCCCCGCCCCCTCAGGGGATATGTATGGATGTCCATCTTGTGTGAGCCTACAAAGCATGGCTTAGTTCCACTGAGTTAGACAAGCCGGGGTTCATGTGATAGATTGGTTAAGTTTCTGCGATGGTGGTTTCAGTGTTTCTGCCCCCTAATGCCCTCTCTCAGCACCTACCATCTTACTGGGATTTCTCTTACCTTGGATGTGCAGTATCTCTTCACTCCTGCTACTGCAAAGTACAGCCGCTGCTCCTTACTTTGGACGTGGGATATCTCCTCCTGACTGCTGGCGGTTCCAGTGCCACAGAGCCACAGCTCGCTGCTCTAGTGAATTAGGAAAACTCAGTAATGGCCACAGGAATGGAATGTCAGTTTGCATTCCAATCCCAAAGAGAGGTAATGCCAAAGAATACTCAAACTACAACACAATTGCCTTCATCTCATGCACTAGTAAAGTAATACTCAAAATTCTCCAAGGTAGGCTTCAACAATATGTGAACTGTGAACTTCCAGATGTTCAAGCTGGTTTTGGAAAAGACAGAGGAACTAGAGATCAAATTGCAAACATCTGCTGGATCTCTGAAAAAGCAAGAGAGTTTCAGAAAAACATCAATTTCTGCTTTATTGACTATGCCAAAGACTTTGACTCTATGGATCACAACAAACTGAAAAATTCTACAAGAAATGGGAGTATCAGACCACCTGGGCTGCATCTTGATAAATCTGGATGCAGGTCAGTAAGAAACAGTTAGAACAAGGCATAGAAGAGCAGGCTGGTTCAAATAGGAAATGGAGTAGGTCAAGGCTGTATTGTCACCCTGCTTATTTAATTTATATGCATAATACATCATGAGAAACACTGGGTTGTATGAAGTACAAGCTGGAATCAAGCTTGCGCCAAGAAATATCAATAAATATAAACATGCAGATGACACCGCCCTTATGACAGAAAAAACGGAAGATCTAAAAGTCTCTTGATGAAAGTGAAAAAGAGTGAAAAAATGACTTAAAATTCAACATTCAGAAAACTAAGATCATGTTATCTGGTCCCATCACTTCATGCCAAATAGATAGGGAAACAATATTAGACCTTATTTATTTTATTGGTGGATGGTGGGTCCAAATCACTGCAGATGGTGACTGTATCCATGAAATTAAAAGATGCTTCCTCTTTGAAAGAAAATTTATGAGCAACCTACACTGTCTATTAAAAAGCAGAGACATTACTTTGCCAACAAATGTCTGTCTAGTCAAGGCTACTGTTTCTCCAGTAGTCATATATGAATGTGACAGTTGGACTATATAGAAAGCTGAGAAGAATAAATGATGCTTTTGAACTGTGATTTTGGAGAAGACTCTTGAGAAACACTTGGACTGCAGGAGATCCAATCATTCAATCTTAAGGAGTTCAGTCCCTGGATGTTCACTTGAAAAACTGCTGTTGAAGCTGAAATTCCAATACTTTGCCCAACTGATAAGAAGAGCTGACTCATGGGAAAAGACCCTGATGCTGGGAAAGATTGAGGGAAGGAGGACAAGGGGATGACAGAGGATGAAATGGTTGGATGGCATAGCAGACTCAATGGGCATGAGTTTGTGTAGACTCTGGGAGTTGGTGATGGACAGGGAGACCTGGACTCCTGTGGCCCATGTGGTCACAAAGAGTTGGATATGATTGCGAGAATGAACTGAACTGATCTGAGCCGATGTATGGATGTGAGAGTTCGACTATAAAGAAGCCTGAGTATGAAAACTGAGGTTTGAACCCTGTCCTGAACGCAACTACTGAGAGTCCCTTGAACAGCAGGAGTTCAACCCAGTCAATCCTAAAAGAAACTAACTGTAAATGTTCATTGGAAGGTCTGATGCTGAAGCTCAAGCTCCAATATTTTGGCTAAAGGACTCATGAGAAAAGACTGCCACTCTAACTTGTCATGAAACATTATTGGCTCTAATGTGGGAAAGACTGAGTGAAGGAGAAGAAGGCAACAGAAGTTGAGTTGCTTGGACGTCCATCCTGGAATCTCTTGACTCAACAAAGGTGAGTCTGAGCAAAGTGTTGGAAACAGGGAAGGGTTGGGAAGGCTGCAGTGATGCTGTCCACGGTGTTACAGTGTTGGAACTGGCCAGTCAACTGAAAACCAGCAAAAACTCTGTCTCATATATGTCAATCAGGAGGAGATTTTTGTACCTGAAATATGGAATTTTCTATATCCCCTTAGGAAAATTAAATGCTTCTTTATGAATTACGGATATCTCTCCATTTCATTTATGAAAGTCTGGGTGGATATTTCACTTCTTAATCTATGAGAGATTCAATTATTCAGGAAGCAAATTTTAATACAACGATGTTTACATGTAATACAGAGTATTGTACATTTCAAATGTGAAAATGAGGGTATACACGTCCTTATGGGACATGCCATTAGAAAATCTGGGTGTCCATTTTCCTATATTAAAGATGAAATTCTCCGTATTTCCAGGACCAAAAACTGAGCACAGTTTTTGTTACATGAAATATGCAATTGTTTCTATTTCCCTTTTGAAAATATAGCTTTGAACTTTGCAGTATGATAGATGAAATCTGTGGAATTCATGCACTAAAAGGTGGGTCCTTGATAATTTAACATGAATTATGGAATGCACGTTATTTCATGTATAAAAATCAAGGCACATACTTTCTTGCATGAAATATGGTATTCTCAACTGAATGTTAAAGTTTAATACCAAACAAAATTCTGTAAAATAATTGCCCATCAGTTAAAAATATATACTAACAAAGTTGCTTAAAACATATTATTCCTTATATTTTTTATTTCACCATCTAGATGTAGATGTTTCTAACTGAAATAGGAAATTCTCTATATCTCATGTATGTAAATCTGCAAGCAGGGTCTCCAATATGCGGTAGTGAATTCTCTATATTTGACGTAAGAAAAACTGCTGAGGAATCTTGGACATGGCAAAGTCGGATTTTTGTTCCTTTCACATGTGAAAACCAGGCCACAGTTTGTCTTATAAGATATGAACTGTACATATTTCAGATATGAAAATTTGAATGAAGCAATTTTACATGAAATACACATTTAGTCAAAGCCTTTGTTTATCCAGAAGTCATGTATGGAGGTGAGAGATGAACTATAAAGTAAGGTGAGCAGGAAAATTAATGCTTTTGAACTGTGGTGTTGGAGAAGGCTCTTGAGAGTCTCTTGGATGTCTAGGAGAAATCCAACCAGTCCATCCTAAAGGACATCAATCCTGAATATTCTTTGCAAGGACTGGGGCTAATGGTGAAACTCCAATACTTTGGTCACACGATGTGAAGAACTGACACATTGGAAAGGATCATGATGCTGGGAAAGGTTCAAGGCAGGAGGAGGAGGGACAACACAGGATGAGAAGATTGGATGGAATCACTGAATCAATGGATATGAGACTGAGTAAACTTAGTGAGTTGGTGACCAACAGGGATTCCTGGCAAGCTCCAGTTTACGTGGAGCTTGTTCAAATCAACAAAGATTTGAACATGATTGAGCCACAAAACTCAACCAAACATGGCCCTGTCCATCAGAACAAGAATCAGATTCCCCCTCAGTTAGTCTTTCCCATAAGGAAGTTTCCACAAGCCTCTTATTCTTATTCATCAGAGGGTAAAGAGAATGAAAATCATAATCACAGAAAACTATCCAAACTGATCACATGGTCCATAGCCTTGTCTAACTCAATGAAACTGTGAGTCGTGGGTGTAGGGCCACCCAAGATGGACGGGTCATGGTGAAGCGTTCTGACAAAACGAGGTCCTTGGAGAAGGAAATGGAAAACCTCTTGAGTATCCCTGCTTTAAGAAAGCCGTTAGCAGGATGCTATGGCAAAATATACCATACAGAAAGAAGAACTCCCAAGGGTGGCAGGTGCCTGATATGCTACAGGAGATCAGTTGAGAAGAAACTACAGAAAGAAAATTCTTGTTCCATGAAGGCATGGAACCAGAGAAAAAACAGCACCCAGTTGTAGATATGACTGGTGATGGAATGAAGTCCGATGCTATAAGGAGTAATGCTGCCATATAACCCAGCAATCCCACTGCTGTGCATACACACTGAGGAAACCAGAATTGAAAGAGCCACGTGTACCCCAATGTTCATCACATCACTGTTTCTAATAGCCAGGACATGGAAGCAACCTAGATGACCATCAGCAGATGAATGGGTAAGAAAGCTGTGGTACAAATACACAATGGAGTATTACTCAGCCATTAAAAAGAATTCATTTGAATCAGTTCTAATGAGGTGGATGGAACTGGAGCCTATTATACAGAGTGACATAAGCCAGACAGAAAAACTCCAATACAATATACTAATGCATATATATGGAACTTAGAAAGATGGTAATGATAACCCTGTATGTGAGAGAGCAAAAGAGACACAAATGTGTAGAACAGTTTTTTGGGCCCTGTGGGAGAGGGAGGGGGCGGATGATTTGGGAGAATGGCATTGAAACATATATAATATCATATAAGAAAAGAACTGCCAGTCAAGGTTCGATGCAGGATGCAGGATACATGAAGCTTGGGGCTGGAGTACTGGGATGACCCAGAGGGACGGTATGGGGAGGGAGGTGGGACGGGGATTCAGGATGGGGAACATGTGTACACCCGTGGCGGATTCATGTTGATGTATGGCAAAACCAGTACAATATTGTCAAGTAATTAGCCTCTAATTAAAATAAATATATTTAAATTTAAAAAAAGAGTAATGTTGCATAGGAACCTGGAAGGTTATGTCCATGAATTACGGAGAATTGCAAGGGGTCAAACAGGGGGTGCCAAGAGTGAGCATCAACATTTTAGGAATCAGTGAATTAAAATGGACTGGAATGGGTGAATTTGACTCAAATGACCACTATGTCTACTACTGTGGGCATGAAGCTCTTAGAAAAAATGGAGTAGTGGCCATAGTCAACAAAGAGTCTGAAATGTAGTACTTGGAGGCAATCTCAAAAATGATAGAATGATCCCTGTTCATTTTCAAAACAAACAATATTACAGTCATCTAATTCTATGCCACTATAAGTAATAGTAATGTTGAAGGAAATGAAGTAATAGCTTTTTCTATGAAGACCTACAAGAACTTATAGAACATACATGCATAAAATATGTCCTTTTCATCACAGGGGAATGGAATTCAAAATAGGAAGTCAAGAGACACCAGGAGTAGCACGCAAATATGGCCCTGGAGGACAAAATGAAACCACTGAAAAGAAATAGAGTTTTGCCTAGGGAACACACGGCTCATACGAAGCACTCACTTCCAGGAACACCAGAGAAGACTCTACACAAGGACATTACCAGATGCTCATACTGAAATCAGATTGATTCTTTTATTTGTGGCCAAACATGGAGTAACTATATACACTCAGCAAAACAAGACTGGGATCTATTGTAGCTCAGATCATGACCTCCTTGTTGCCAATTTCAGGCTTAAATTGAAAAAAAGTGGGGAAACCACTAGAATTTTCAGGTAGAACCTAAATCATAACCCTTTTGATTACACAGTGAAAGTGACAAATAGATTCAAGAGATTAGATCTGATAGAAAGGGTTTCTGAGTAACTATGGACAGAGGTTTGTGAAAGTGTACAAAAGGCAGTGATCAAGACCATCCTCAAGAAAAAAAAAAAAAAACTGCAAAAAGCCAAAATGGGTGTCTGAATATACCTTACAAGTTACTGAGAAAAGAAGAGAAGAGAAAGCAAAGGAGAAAGACAAAGATATATCCATGTGAATGCAGAATTACAAAGAAGAGGAAGGAGAGATAAGAAAGCTGACTTTAGTGAAGAATGCAAAGAAACAGAGGAAAATAATGTAATGGCAAAGACAAGATATGTTCAAGAAAATTAGAGATACCATGGGAACATTCCATGCAAAGATGGTCGAAATAAAGAACAGAAGTGGTACTGACTTAACAGAAGCAGAATGTATCAAGAAGAGGTGTAAATAATACACAGAAGAACTATACAAAAAGGATCTTCAATATCCAGATATCCACGATGATCGCTCACCTAGAGCCAGGCATCTTGGAATGTGAAATCAAGCCATCCTTATGAATCATCACTATGGAGAAAACTAGTGGAGCTGATGGAATTCCAGTAGGCCTATTTCACAGACTAACCGATGATTCTATGAAAGTGCTACATTCAATATGCCAGGACATTTGAAAAACTCACCAGTTGAAACAGGACTGGAAAATATCTGTTTTCGGTCCAATCCTAAAGAAAGGCATTACCAAAGAATGTCCACTATCACACATTTTCCCCTATGTCAAATGGGAGAGAAGTAATGCTCAAAATTCTCCAATCTGGGCTTCAGCAGTTCCTGAACAATGAGCTTCCACATGTTCTAGCTGAATTTAGAAAAGTGTGAGGAACAAAAGATCAAATTGCCAACAACCATGGGGTCATCAAAAAAGTAAGATATATAAAAAAAGACCTGTTTCATTCTTTATACAGAAACCTTTGACTGAGGGGATCAGAAAAAATTGTTAAATACATTCAAAGTGCTGGGAAAACTGACCACCTGACCTGCCTCCTGAGAAATCTGTATCCAGGTGAAGAAGCAACAGGCTATGGAGCAACAGGGTGCTTTCAAATAAGGAAAGGATTATACCAAGGCTGTATATTGTCACCCTGCTTATTTAATTTCAATGCAATGTGCAACATGAGAAATGCCAGGCTGTATGAAGCACAGGCTTTAAATAATACTGCTGGGAGAAATATCAATAAACTCAGAGAAGTAGACGACATCAGCCTTATGGCAGAAAATGAAGAAGAACTAAAGAGCTTCTTGATGAAAATGAAAGAGAAGAGTGAAAAATCTGGCTTAAAATCTCAATATTCAAAGAACTAAGATCATGACTTCTGATACAATCACTGATTAGTAAAGGGATGGAGAAACAATGGAAAGAGCAAAAGACATTATTTTGGTGGGTCCAAAATTGCTTCAGATGTTGACTTCACCATGAAATTAAAACATCCTCCTTGGAAGAAAGCTATGACCAAACTAGACAGCATACTGAAAAGCAGAGACATTGCTTTGCCAACAAAGGCTCACATACTCAAAGATATGGCTTTTCTAGCAGTCATGTATGGGTGTGAGATTTGGAGTCTAAAGATAGCTGAAGGTGGAAGAATCGATGCTTTTAATCTGTCCTTTTGGTGGAGATTCTTAAGGGTCTCTTGGCCTTAAGGTGGCTAAAGGAAATCATTTCTGATTATTCATTGGAAGCACTGATTTTGAAGGTGAAACTCCAATAATTTGGCCACCTGATTCAAATAAATGACGCATTTGAAAAGACCCTGACGCCTGGAAAGTTTGAAGGCAGGAGAAGAAGAGGATGACAGAAGATGAGGTGGTTGGATGGAGTCACCTACTTGATGGACACGAGTTTGGGTATGCTCAAAGAATTGTTGATGGACAGGAAAGCATGGCGTGCTGCAGTCCGTGGGGTCGCAGATTTGGACAAGATCCAGAAACTGAACTGAACTAAACACAAATGTAGAATCACCTATATTTTTACATGCCAATATAACGATGCTGGATTTACCACCTGATATATTGCATTTCTTTTTCACTTCATGAAAATATGGAAGCTGTTCTTCTTACATGAAAGGTGGAATTCTCTCCACCTCATGCATGAAAATCTGGGCGGTGGTTCTCTACCATTCAATGTGGACATATGTATATTTCACATATGAAAACCATGGCACTGAAGATTTGAATCTTCGATCTGAAGATAAGAAGAACCCGTATGAAATTTCAATTCTATTTCACAAATGAAAATCTGGACACCACTGTTTCTTCATAGAGAGTGTTTGCTTTTCTCAAACATATATCAAAACAAAGAGTTTGTTTGATGAAATATGTAATGTTCTGTATCAGCTGTATCACAAGTTAGGTGCAAATTTTCCATCTAGAATTTTGGACTTCTACGGGAGAAAGTCAAGTGGAACTCAAAAGCCTCTTGATGAAAGTGAAAGAGGAGAGTGAAAATGTTGCCTTAAAGCTCAACATTCAGAAAACTAAAACCATAGCATCTGGCCCCATCAGTTCATGGGAAATAGATGGGGAAACAGTGGAAACAGTGTCAGACTTTATTTTGAGGGGCTCCAAAATCACTGTAGATGGTGATTTCAGCCATGAAATTAAAAGACGCTTACTCCTTGGAAGAAAAGTTATGACCAACCTAGATAGCATATTGAAAAGCAGAGACATTACTTTGTCAACAAAGTTCCATCTAGTCAAGGCTATGGTTTTTCCAGTAGTCATGTACGGATGTCAGAGTTGGACTGTGAAGAAAGCTGAGTCCTGAAGAATTGATGCTTTTGAACTGTGGTGTTGGAGAAGACTCTTGAGAGTGCCTTGGACTGCAAGGAGATCCAACCAGTCCATTCTAAAGGAGATCAGTCCTGTTTACTTTGGAAGGAACGATGCTAAAGCTGAAACTCCAGTGCTTTGCCCACCTCTTGTGAAGAGTTGGTTGACTCATTGGAAAAGACTCTTATGCTGCGAGGGATTGAGGGCTGGAGGATAAGGGGAAGACAGAGGATGAGATGGCTGGATGGCATCACCCACTCAATGGACTTGAGTTTGAGTAAACTCCAGGAGTTGGTGGTGGACAGGGAGGCCTGGCGTGCTGCAATTCATGGGGTCACAAAGAGTCAGACACAACTGAGCGACTGAACTGAACTGAACTGATATAGTATTTGAGATCAGAATGGAGATTTTACCATAAAAACCTGGAAATCTTATATTTCATACAAAGAACGGGTTCTGCAGCTACAGAAACACCTATGTTTCCTGTTTACCTGTTTCCTGTGTCTTGAATATTAATTTGTGTCTGTATATGTGAGATTGTTGACTCTTTTCTGTATATTTTTCTGTGTGGTTGTGTGTTCTTCCACAGTTGATGAAGAGATGAAGCTGACAGATCACAAGATATGTAAGAAGAAGGATCTCTCTTCATTTCCAAGACAAACCATTCAACAGCACAGTAAACCAAGTCTGTGTCCTGACCAGTTATGCTGAAGTAGCTGAAGTGGAACATTTGTATGAAGACTTGAAAGACCATCTAGAACTAACATCCAAAAAAAGACATCATTTTCCCCATAGAGGAATGGAATGCAAATGTAGAAAATCAAGAGATACCTGGAATAACAGACAAATTTGGCATTGGAGTGCAAAAGGAATCCAGTCAAAGTCTAACAGAGTTCTGCCAAGAGAACACACAACATATAGCACGCACCCTGGTCCACCAACACAAGAGAAGACTCTACTCATGGATTCACCGTAAGTTCAGGACTGACATCACATTGCAGCCAAAATGGAGAAGCAATATGTAGTCAGCAAAAACAGGATGGTGACCTGACTATGGCTCAAATCATGAATTCCTTATTGCCAAATTCAGACTTAAAATTTTAAAGTAGAGAAAAACATTAGACTATTCAGGTATAACCTAAGTCAAATCCCTTAAGAAAGGCTTCCTCAGTGATCAATGCAAAGAAATAGAGAAAAATAATAGAATGGGTATGACTTGAAGTCTCTCTAAAAAATTAGAGATACCGAGGAAATATTGCATGCAAAGTTGGTCAAAATAAAAGAAACTTCACGGACCTAATGGAAGCAGAAGATACTAAGAAGAGGTGGCAAGAATACACAGATCAGATCAGTCGCTCAGTCGTGTCCCCATGAATCACAGCACCCCATGCATGCCAGGCCTCCCTGTCCGCACCAAATCCCGGAGTTCACTCAGACTCACATCCATCGAGTCAGTAACGCCATCCAGCCATCTCATCCTCTGTCGTCCCCTTCTTCTGCCCCCAATCCCTCCCAGCATCACAGTCTTTTCCAATGAGTCAACTCTTCACATGAGGTGCCCAGAGTACTGGAGTTTCAGCTTTAGCATCATTCCTTTCAAAGAAATCCCAGGGCTGATCTTCAGAATGGACTGCTTGGATCTCCTTGCAGTCCAAGGGACTCTCAAGAGTCTTCTCCAACACCACAGTTCAAAAGCATCAATTCTTCAGCGCTCACAGAAGAACTGCACAAAGAAAGTACTCATGAACCAGATAGCCAAAATGACCACGCACCTAGAGCCAGACATCTTAGAATGTGAAGTCAAGGAGTCCTTATGAAGCATCCTTATGAACAACGCTTGTGGAATTGATGGAATTCTACTTGAGTTATTTCATAGCTATGGGAATGCTTCATTCAATATGCCAGCAAATTTGGAAAACTCAACAGTGGACACAGAACTGGGAAAGTTCATCCAATTCCATAGACAGGCAATTCCAAAAACTGTTCACACAACCATACAATTGTCCTCATCTAAAACGGAAGCAAAGTAATGTTCAAAATTCTCCAAGCCAGGCTTCAACAGTACATGAACCATGAAATCCCCGATGTTCAAGCTGGATTTAATAAAGGCAGAGGAACTAATAATCAAATATCCAACATGTGTGGGGTTATCAAAGTGACAAGAGAGCTCCAAAGGTGGGGAAAATCTATTTCTTCTTCATTGTTTTTACCAAAGCTTTTGACTGTGTGGATCAAAACAAACTGGAAAATTCTTAAAGTGATAGGAATACCGGATCACCTTACCTGCCTCCAGGAAATCTGTTTCAGCTCAAGAAGCAACAGTTAGAACTGAATGTAAAACAACTGAATGCTTCCCAAAAGGAAAAGGGTATGACAAGGCTGCATACTGTCACCCTGCTTATTTAAATTGTATGTAATGTTCACTTCAATAGTTCAGTGGTGTCCAACTCTTTGTGACCCCATGAACCACAGCATGCCAGGCCTCCTTGTCCGTGACCAGCTCCTTGAGTTTACCCACTCATGTCAATTGTGTTGGAGATGCTATCTAACCATCTCATCCTCTGCCATCCCTTTATCTTCCTGCCCTCAATATTTTGAAGTATCAGAAGCATTTCCGTGAGTCAATTGCTTGCATCAGGTGGCCAAAGTATTTCAGTTTCAGCTTCAACATCAATCCTTCCAGTGAAAGCCCAGGGCTGATCTCTTCTAGGATGTACTCATTGGACCTCCTTGCAGTCCAAGGCACTTTCAAGACTCTCCTCTAACATCACATTTCAAAAGTATCAATTCTTGGTTCTTAACTTTCTTTATAGTCCAAATAACACATCCATACATGACTACAGGAAAAACCATAGCCTTGACTAGACAGACCTTTGTTGGCGAACTAATGTTTCTGCTTTTTAATATGTTGTCTAGGTTGGTGATAACATTCCTTCCAAGGAGTAAGCATTTTTAATTTAATGGCTTCAATCATCATCTGAAGTGATTTGGAGACGCACCACCAAAAATAAATAAATAAATAAAAATTAAAATAATGTCAGGCACTCTTTCCACCATTTCCCATTCTATTTGGCATGAAATGATGGGGCCAGAGTCCATGATCTTAGTTTTTGTAAATGCTGGGGTGTAAGCCAAATTGTTCACTCTCCTCATTACTTTAATCAAGAAGCTCTTTAGTTGTTCGTCACTTTCTGCCCTATGTGTGGTGTTGTCTTCGTATCTGACATTATTGATATTCCTTCCAGCAATCTTGCTTCCAGCTTGTGTTTCTTTCAGCCTAGCTTTTCTCATGATGTACTCTACATTTAAGTTAAATAAGTAGGGTGACAATATACAGCCTTGGCATACTCCTTTTCCTATTTGGAACCAAAATGCTGTTCCATCTCCAGCTCCAGCTGTTGCTTCCAGACCTGCATACAAGTTTCTTAGGAGTCAGGTCAGATGGTCTGGTATTCCCATCTCTTTCAGAATTTTCCATAGTTTATTGTGATCCACACAGTCAAAGGCTTTGGCATAGTCAAACAAGCAGAAATAGATATTTTTCTGGAACTCTCTTGCTTTTTTTGATGATAGTAGCTGCCGCTGCTGCTGTTAAATCACTTCAGTCGTGTCTGACTCTGTGTGACCACATAGACGGCAGCCCACCAGGCTCCCCCATCGCTGGGATTCTCCAGGAAAGAACACTGGAGTGGTTTGCCATTTCCTTCTCCAATACCTGAAAGTGAAAATGAAGTTGCTCAGTCGTGTCTGACCCTCGGTGGCCCCATGGACTGCAGCATTCCAGGCTCCTCCATCCATGGGATTTTCCAGGCAGGAATACTGAGGTGGGGGTGCCATTGCCTTGATGTTGGCAATTTGATGTCTGGTTCGTCTGCCTTTTCTAAAACCACTTTAAGCATCTAGGACTTCATGGTCACACATATCGAACTCTGGCTTCGAGAATTTTGAGCATTATTTACTAGAGTGTGAGGTGAGCGCAATTGTGCGATAGTTTGAGCATTCTTTGGCATTGGCTTTCTTTGGGATTGGAATGAAAGCTGACTGTTTCCAGTCCTGTGACCACCGCTGAGTTTTCCAAATTTGCTAACATATTGAGTGCAAAACTTTCACAGCATCATCTTTTAGGATTTCTCATAGCTGAACTGGAATTCCATCACCTCCACTGGCTTTGTTAATAGTGATGTTTCCTAAGGCCCACTTGACTTCTCATTCCAGGATGTCTGGCTCTAGGTGAGACTAAGTGATAACACCATTGTGATTATCTAGGTCATGAAAATGTTTTTTGTATAGTTCTTCTGTGTATTCTTGAGACCCCTTAATATCTTCTGCTTCTGATAAGTCCATACCATTTCTGTTCTTTATTGAGGCCATTTTGGCAAGAAATGTTCCCTTGGTATGTCTAATTTTTTGAATAGACTCTAGTCTTTCCCATTCTATTGTTCTCCTCTATTTCTTTGCATTGATTGCTAAGGAAGACTTTCTAACACTCCATGATATTCTTTGTAACTCTGCATTGAAATAGATAAATCTTTCCTTTTCTCCTTTGCTTTTGTCTTGTCTTCTTTAACAGTTCTTTGTAAGGCCTTCTCAGACAGCCACTTTGCTTTTTTTTTTTTTTTTTCCTTTTTCTTTGTGCTGGGGATGGTCTTGATTTCTGTTCCCTGTACAATGTCACAAACCTCCGTCCATAGTTCATATGTCGTGTACAACATGCTAAATGCCAGGCTTGAAGAAGCACAAGCATGAATCAAGAATGCTGGGAGAAATATCAACAGCCTCAGATACTTAGACGAAATCACTCTTATGGCAAAAAGTGAAGAAATGTAAAAAAGCTCTTGATGAAAATGAAAAAGAGTGAAAAATGTGGTTTAATACTCAACATTCAAAAAGTAAGATCATGATAACTGGTCTCATCATTGCTTAGCAAATGGATGGAGAAACAATGAAAATACCAAAAGACTTTATTTTGGGGGGCTCCAAAATTATTGGAGATTGTGACTGCGGCCATGAAATTAAACGGTACTTACTGTTTGGATGAAAAGCCGGGAACTACCTAGACAACATATTCAAAAACAGAGACATTGTTTGCCAGCAAAGGTCCACCTGGTCAAAGCTATGGTTTTTCCAGAGGTCATGACTGGAAAGACAGCTGAGCATGGAGGAATTGATGCTTTTATTTATTTATTATTATTATTATTTTTTTTTTTGGTGAACAAGGCCCACACTTTATTTTCCAAAGTAGTTTTTATACCTTAAGTTATGCATAGAGGATAATGGGGGAAAGGGTAGAGTCATACAGTAAGCCAGGCTTTCTTCCTGCAAACTTATCACATGCAAAAGTTTAGGTGATTTGCATCATCTTCTGGCCCAGAGGACTGTTAACATTTTAAGATCATTTCTTCAGAAAACTTATTTTTCTCTGAAGGTGATTAGTCAGGTGCCACCATCCAAAAGCATTAGATAAAGTTGCTTTCCTATAGGGTAAAGGTGTGGTTTGCTACAACAAGAAAAATAATTAACTCAAGGGTCCAAGGTTACAAACATTAAAGCTACTACTTACACCAATTATATTAATAAATACACTGCCAGGGACACAGCAGGTAAGGGATATGGAAACTTAGCAACAAACATTGGCCTAACAAGTGAAAAACCCTTCACCAATACAATTTCTTTCTTTCTTTTTTTTCCTTTTTTTGAAATTTTTTTTTTTATTTTTTAAACTTTACATAATTGTATTAGTTTTGCCAAATATCAAAATGAATCCGCCACAGGTATACATGTGTTCCCCATCCTGAACCCTCCTCCCTCCCCATACCATCCCTCTGGGTCATCCCAGTGCACCAGCCCCAAGCATCCAGTATCGTGCGTCGAAGCTGGACTGGCAACTCGTTTCATAGGAAAGGAGTTGATGCTTTTAAAATGTGGTGTTGGTGAAGACTCTTGAGAGTCACTTCTACTGCAAGGATGTTAAAGTAAATCAGTCCTGAATATACATTGGAAGCACTAATCCTGAAGCTGAAACTTCAATAGTCTGGCCCTTGATGTGAAGAATGGACTCATTGGACAAGACCCTGATGCTGGGAATCATTGAAGGCAATAAGAGAAGAGGACAACAGAGGATTAGATGGTTAGATGGCATCATCAACTTGATGGACATGAGTTTACAGAGGTTCTGGGTGTTGGTGATAGACACGGACACGTGACATGCTGCAGTCCATGGGGTCATTAAAGTTGAACACGACTGAGAGACTGAACTGAACTGATCTCAAATGTAGAAGTACCTATATTTTTACATGCAAATATAGTGATGCTTGTTTCCCTCCATGATATATCACAGTTTTTATCTCACTTTATGAAAATCTTGAACCTCTTTTTCTTATGTGAAATTTGGACTTGTCCATCCTTCATATCTATCTAGATGGTGGTTTTCTACCATTAAATGTGAAGTTCTGGATATTTCACATAGGACAATCTTGGCAGTGGTTTCTGAAGATATGGAAAACCCTTATGAAAATGGAATTATCTCTATTGTACAAATGAAAATCTGGGCACCCCTTTTTTTAAGTGAAGTAAGGAGTTTGCTGTATTTCTAATAATATATACCAAAACAAAGGATTGATTCCATGAAGTGGGGAATGGTTTGAATGTACTGCATGAAAACCTAGGTGCTAAGTCTCCATCATGGAACTTGGACTTCTCTATACTTCATATTTCAGCTTAGAATGGAGATTTTCCTATAAGAAAATGGAAATAGCTGTATTTCATATGAAGCACTGGAAACATCTATATTCACTGTTTGCTTATGTTTCCACGTGCCTTAAACATTTGTGTGCCTACCCACATGAGTTTGTTGCCCACGTTTGTGTGATTTTCTGTGTGGATTGTGTCCAACCACAGCTGACAGAAATGAATGTTACAGACCGTGAGATATGGAGCAAGCAGAAGGCTGCACCAGGCATCCACAGAGTGTGGGAGACTGGCCCATGCATCTCTGAGGTCGTCCTGTTCAAGACAGGAATGAGGAAAGAATGGCCAGTGACAACACAGAACAGTGTATTCACAAATTTGGGCTTACATCAAGAGACATAAAGAAGCTCACAGTGTCTGCTGTGTTGATGTGTGTGTGTACATAAAATGTATGTGGAAGGCTTGAGGACTCATCCAGTGTAAATCCAGTGGTGTGGGGCTTTTAAAGCATAGCCTGTGGACCTTTCAGTCTATGATAACTGGGCTGGCCTGTCGAAATGGTGGATATGGCTATAACTGGATCTAAGTCTGTGAAGAGGTGAAGGTCCTTCAGAAAAGAGTAGAGACTGGAAGGAGGAGGAACAGAAAGATAAGATACTGCACTGGAGAAGTTTTCAATATTAGAGGAAGGCTCTGGGATAGTGCTGCCTTGGGTCAGCCCATCAAAAAGCACATTCTCTCTTTACACGTCACAAATAATATCATCATGTGAGACAAATGACATGATAAGGTAGGATTCTTCATTGTGAAAAGACAGACATCCTAGAAGAGAGGAGGTGACCTTCGCTCTGTCCATGGGCTTCTAGCCTATCTGACAGTGCAGAAAGGTGAAGAAATTTCAGAGGTGGGATGTAGACATTTTGCCCTTTGCCGGTTTGTGCCCATGAGTAAGTGAGGATGGCAAAGTAGATGGGTTTGAATTCATCTTTTCCTGTGAGAGATCCAAAATTACAGCTTTCTGCTGAATGATCATTGACAGGAGAATGTTGGGTCCCACCAAAAAGAAAAACAACAACAACAACAACAATAAAAAGACATGTCCATGGCAAAGGAAAAGAGCCAACAAGATTGTAGAAGGGGTGAATTTCCATTTAAAATCAATACCTACCAGGCACACTGAGAGTGCTCAATAAAATATTTTGTGCACCTATACCCAAGGAATGCACAAAGACAGAGTCAGAACTGCTTTTGAGTGATTGAGTGTCTCTTGCAGAAGCATGGGTCAGCAATGGCCTAACATGGAAGAGAGGCTCTGTCTGCTACAGACCTTGTTCATGCAGTTTGTGATATAAGCCCTCTCAGAGGAGGTAACCTTTCAACCCACCAAAAAGTGGCCTAGTGCACAATCCATAAATTGCAGGATAATTATTCTAAAGAAATTCTTGTACAGGTAAGGAAGTTTTAGGACCACTAGAGATTTCTCAACCTGCGGATCTGGCAAAGAGATTGAGAACCCTCAGGGAATTTGACTTTGGAGGCCAGTTGATTTAATTATAGAACTTCCACAGGACTGAAACAGACTGTTGGAGGGCACAAACAAAACCTTGTGTCCACCAGGAGCCAAGAGTAAGGGCAGTGTCCCCACAAAAGACTGAGTCAGACTTGCTTGTGAGTGTCTAGGAGTCTCCAGCAGAGGCATGGTCCAAGAATGGGATGCAGCAGGGTGGTGGGCATTGAATACAAGAGTGCCTGCTCAAGTCCTTTTGAAGAAGGTCCCGATTTCTTTCATTACTCATACCATAATTAGGCCTGAACAGGGCCTAGGTTCACTCACAGTCTGTCTCTCCCATCAGGAAGTTTCCACAAGCCTTCTTACCCTTATCCATCAGAGGGCAGACAGAATGAAAACCACAATCGCAGAAAACTAACCAAATTGATCAAATGGATCACAGCCTTGTCTACCTCAATAAAACTATGAGACATGCCATGTAGGGCCACCCAGGATGGATTGGACATGGTGGAGAATTCTGGCAAAATGTGGTTCATTGGAGAAGGGAAATGGAAAAGCACTTCAGTATTCTTGCTTTGAAAACCCCATGAACAATATGATAAGCCAAAAAGATAGGACACTGAAAGGTAAACTCTCCAGGTTTGTCGGTGTCCTCTATGCTTCTGGAAATCACTAAAAAAGAAGAGATGGAGCCAAAGGAAAAACAACACATAATTGTGGATATGACTATGGATAAAAGTACAGTTTGATGCTGTAATGAACGATATTTCATAGGAACCTAGAATGCTAGGTCTACGAAGGAAGGTAAATTGGAGTGGTCAAACAGAAGATGACATGTGTGAACATCAGACTTTCAGGATTCAATGAATTAAAATTCACTGCAATGGACGAATATAATTCAGAGGGCCATTCAAAAGCCCGACAGTTTATACAAATGCACATTTATATAAACACAGGCATTGAGATAAAGAGCCTCATATTCCTCTTAATTATTTCAGAGTAGAAAGTGAAACTATGAAGGTGAAGATGTAAATTTAATATTGAAATAAGAGAAACGTAGGAATTTGTTGGCATCACCAACATAAATTTTAATCTACAATATCCTGCATGATCAGGTTCCTACTTGGGAGATCAGTTGTAATTAGTAATTATATGAAAGAAATTATATGTAATTATATGAAAGATGGCTGATGAGTTGACCTTGAAAGAGAAGTAGTAAATGCATCAGTATTGTTTGCACTGGGAACCATGCCTCCCAGTTGCAGTTTAGGGAAAATATCTTCATGGGCTGACATATTGCTGTTTCTAACTGTAAAGGTACAAGGCTGATCATCAGTCAAAATCATGTATCTGCAAAAGAGATATGATGTGGTACTGAGAAACAGAAATAGTCATAGTAACAAAATTCTCCCTGTGACCATTTGCTTGATTGTAGTTGCTCTGTGAATGCTGATGTAAAAAGATCAACAGATTTTAAACATCATTTTGATCTATCACACTTTGCTCTTTCAGTCTAACTGACATTGATGATGAAGAAAAAAATCACTTTGAGTTGGGACACTTGCACTAGCAACTATGTGGCTCATAGAAGAATTTCGTATGAAAGACACACTTAGAATTGTGAAGGCTGAAAATACACACTCTCCTCTAGTTTCGGGAAGAATCCAGGAGATATGATCATCCACATTACTCCTTCCTTTAGCATGCTTCATCTTGTAATCTCAAACTAATGAAGGTACTGGAGAGATATTTTTAGTGCCAACTCTTCTTTCCATTCTTAGTAAAACTTGGGGATAGTATCGCTTAACATTTGGATTATGAGATAACTTCAACTAAAACCAAAGAAGAACATTATTAGTGACCTTTCAAACCAAGGTAAAATAGAGAAACATAGCCAGACTCAAAATATCGTTCCTTTAAACATACAAAGATAATAGCCTCAAATAATACACCTCCACTAATAGTTTTAAATATTTAAATATTTGAATTATTTCCTCATGTAACAATATATTATATATCCACACCATATACTCCTTTAAGTGCTTCAGGATTTCTCTCTGGTTCCAAGTTGCTAGGGGAACTTAAAACTTAAATTTGTTACACTTAAAATGTCTTAATATCCAGCTCTTCTCAACTTGAGAAGAATAGAAAAATATTTCAGCAGCATATTATCTCAATTTTAAAGTCAGTTTTAGCTACCTATGTTAACACAGTTAAATTGTCACTATATTTTAAAAATATATATTTCCTATAATAATTGAAATTTATGGAGTGCCTTACTCAAAACAGAGACTTCTTTTTCTCCTGCCAGACGGTCAGCTAGTGAAGCAGATCTTTGAAAAAGCCATCACATTTTACAGGTGCTTGGAGTTTTGGAACCCTGGTGGTGTCAGTTTTTCTGAGAAGCCAGCAATCACAGGCAGAAATGGTATGGCGCTAATGCGATCATCTTCTAGCTTGTGGTGGCAGAAGCATGGGTGGTAGTTCTGGCTAGTCTTTTCTATCACCTGATAGTAGGTCTTAGTATGTGGCAAGAGGGGAAAATTCAATACTCTCACCACCTGGCTGGGTGACTTGAGCCCTAAGGTCCTGCTTCTTTGTCAGTTTGGGAATTTTCAAAAGCCATTCCTTTCTACACACCTTGTCATCACAGATCCAACATTCCGTCTCCACATAGTCAAAAACCAACCCTCCCAGGTTGGCTTTCTAACCTCATGTTTCATCTTCCAGGCCCTATGCACACTACTTGACCTGCATTGCAGTTTGGGGGATGCAGGACCACACAACACATTCTCTATTTGATTCTCACTCTAGACAAACTAAATGTCATCATCTTCTTCACCTTGCTTCCTTTCAGTCAAAAGAAATTTAAGTTTAGTGAGGTGACTTATCTGAATCCTCAATCTATTCCTTGCTTCTCCAAATCCTAACCCAGGACACATATTTGTTTCTATTTGTCTCGTCCTCCTTCTCCCATCTTCCCTCCGTTCTTCACAGTTATGTCTACTTTTCATATAGTCTCTCTTAAGCAAGATCGTCTGCTAATATTCATTTGATGCTCTGGAGGAACTGTTGCCTTTATAGAAGGGTTATTTGTGATGCTTCCATGGAGAGAGTTGCACTCAATGTGCTCTTTTACTTTCTGTCAAATCAGAAGTTTTGATTTCCTTTTTAGGCAAACTAGGTAATTCTTTTAGACATGCTGATGAAACAACAAATTTGCTTGACATAAATTAATCTGTCTGATGGGAGGCTACATACATACTCACATAATTGGTACTTCACTAACATGAACATTCCAATAAGCACATTTATTTTTCCTAAAATTTCTGCTAATGAGAAATTCTCATCAACATGAGGAAACATAGTTCTTTTCCAGATAAGTGATGGTACAGGAATTTTTCTCAAAATCAGTCAGTTCCTGAAAATATCTAGCTATTTATCAAAATGTCCTGACGTTTTCCCAGAGCACAGATTCATTCTGTCCTGGAAACTTAGTTGTTTTACAGAGGTGTCAAAGGCCAGAGACTGGCATGATAATAATTTAATTCTTGTATAAGAAGGTGGCAAATGCCCAGGAACGTAAAAATATGTAGATGATAGCTTGAAAAAGAGAGACTGAGGGAAAAAAAAAAAAAATATATATATATATATAAGAACAGGCAGGTATAGTTAGTCGTACTCATGTAATATTAATAGGTAAACCTTAAATTGAGTTTGGATCATAGAAAAAAGCAAGGGGGCTTCATAAAGTCATCTACATCTACTTTATTATCTCTTACTGGCTTAGACTGTGTGTGAAAATGAGGTCATTCAGTCATGTCTGACTCTTTGTGACCCCATGGACTGTAGCCTACCATTTCCTTCTCCTGGGGATCTTCCAAACCCAGGTACCAAACTGGTTCTGCCCCATTGCAGGCGGATGCTTTATCATCTGATACACCAGGGAAGACCTTTGACTGTGAGGGTCACAACAAATTGTGGAAAATTCTTAAGGAGATAAGAATACCAGACTACTGTCCCTGTTTCCACGGAAGGCTGGAGGCGAGGCAAGTCAAACACAGGAGTTGAAATTGGACAAAGAACAATGAACTGGTACAAAATAGGGAAGGAAATGCTGTGCTATGCTAAGTCACTTCAGTCGTGTCCGACTCTATGTGACCCCATAGACGGCAGCCCACCAGGCTTCCCCTTCCCTGGGATTCTCCAGGCAAGAACACTGGAGTGGGTTGCCACTTCCTTCTCCAGGAAATGGAGAAGGAAATACATCAAGGCTATATATTTTCATCCAGCTTATTTGACTTATGTGCAGAGTACTTCATGGAAAGTAACTTGCTGAAAGAATCTGAAGTGGGAAACAAAATTACTGTGAGAAGTATGAATAACCTTAGTTTTAAGATGACAACATATAAATGGCTGAAAAACACTAGGAACTAAAGGTGAAAGGAGAAATTGAAAAAGCTGAATTAAAACTCAATACAAAAACAGACACAAAACATAAGATCATGGAATTTGGCCCCATCATTTTGAGATATTTTAATGAGATACAATTGAATTAGTGACAGGTTTCACTTTCTTGATCTCTGATATGACTGCGTGATGTGACTGAAGCCATGAAACAAAAAGGCACTTGCCCATTGGATGAAAAGCTATGACCAATCTCAAAACCATATTACAAAGCTGAGAGATTATTGAAAAAGGCCTGAATGGTCAAAGTTGATTTTCAGGAGTAATGTATGGAGGAGTGAGCAGGAACACAAGAACTGACTGCCAAAATATAGATGCTTTACAACAGGAGGGCTAGAGAAGACATGTTGAGAATGGAGTTCAAACTAATAAAGTGTGAAGGAAATGATTTCAGATTATTCTCAGAAGGACTGATGCTGCACATGAAGAGCCAATATATCAGCCTCTTGAAGCCAAGAGCAAAATCACTGGGAAGAAACTGATGCTGGGAAAGATTGAGCACAGGAGAAGAAGGAAACGACAGAGGGTGAGATGGCTGAAAAGCATTGTTGACTCAAAGGTCATGGGTTTGAATACAACTCTGGGAGATTTGAATGGCAGGTGAGCCCTGGGTTCTTGCTGTACATGGAGTCACAAGAGTCTGACAAGTCTGAGTGACTGAACAACATCAAAAAGTTAGAACTGGCAATGCTTGGGACATGGTTCAGATTGCATGTTAAGTCTGTCATTGTAATTGGAATGATAAGTGAGATTTGGGACATTTAGAAAGAACACAGCTCTTGTCAGTTTCCTTGTTTTCCTCCCTCATATTGTACTTCCCACAATGTCTTTTTAAAGCTTCCCAGAGAAGGAGAACACCGGCGGTGTCATATGATATCCTGAGATGGAAACCTTATCCCACCTGCCACTTGGATCTATAAGCTTGGCCTTAGGCAGAAGCAGACATTGTCTGTAAATACCTGGTAGAGCTGTCCATCTTCTGATGTGTTAACAGGAATGGTATGTGATCTTAAGGGTTATCTCTAAGTTAAGCACACTTATAGCTTCTCAATCAACCTCTCTTATCCTGGGAGAAGCATCTTTGAGTTGTTTATCCTAGTTGCCCTTAGGAATGCTTACAAGGGGTTCCATTACTGAGCATGGAAGTATGTAGGAGACTGGATCCATTTTTGACTTTTACGCTTGGCTTCTGTGTAAATAGACCATTCCTCTTAATGTCAGTTTTTGACTTCAGATAAAGGTTGAGGATTGTGGAAATGTGTGAATGCGTGTGAATGTCCCATAAAACTGAGGACATGGAGTACACAGTTTTCCTCTTTGAATCAGATCTCAAGGCTTCTGGCTTAATAGATTTGTACTATCAGTGCATCTCAAATATTCATAAAATGTTTATATGATGACTGCCACACAGATTTGAAGCTGGAACTCCTGTATTGTCATCATCTTAGTAGTGTAGTTGGGCTTGGACATTTAAGGTATTATGTAAGAAGTATGTGGGCTATGTTATAACTTCCTTCTATTTTAACTGTCTGTCAGATACTCTTGGGAAGGGGGAAATCAATGTCGACCATGTGGGAATAGAATTATAGATTTCATCCTTAGGTTCTTTGATGCCTAAGAGTATTCTTTGTTATTGGTGAGTGTCCAGCCTCCTGTAGGAAGGTAGTATCCTATTATAGGAAGGCCTGGTTGAAACTTCAGGCATCTACTGAGCCTTCTCTGGTACTGCCATATTAGCAGGTTTGTGTTTTGTTATTGCCAGACATAATAAACATCTAAGGTCCCATTAAATTTTTGCTAGGTGATTGGGAGAGTACCATAGTTTGTACAAAAGTTAGGATGGAGTAGCTTGGTTATTACTGAAATGCTTTCAACTTCTGAAACTCAGCCAGTTGTCTTGAGCTTTTTGGCATTTATTATTATTATTATTATGTTTATTTTTTACTTTACAATATTGTATTGGTTTTGCCATACATCAACATGTGTCTGCCAAGGATGTACGTGTGTTCCCCATCCTGAACCCTCCTTCTAGTTCCCTCCCCATACCATCCCAGTGGTCATCCCAGTGCACCAGCCCCAAGCTTCCTGTATCCTGCATCAAACCTGGACTGGCAATTCATTTCTTTTATGATATTATACATGTTTCAATTTGAATCCATTCTAATGAGGTGGATGAAACTGGAGCCTATTATACAGAGTGAATTAAGCCAGAAAGAAGGACACCAACACAGTATGCTTCTAAGTCACTTCAGTCATGTCCAACTCTGTGTGACCCCATAGACAGCAGCCCACCAGGCTCCGCCATCCCTGAGATTCTTCAGGCAAGAATCCTGGAGTGGATTGCCATTTCCTTCTCCAATGCATGAAGGTGAAAAGTGAAAGTGAAGTCTCTCCATCGTGTCTAATTCTTAGCGATCCCACAGACTACAGCCTACCAGGCTCCTCCGTCCACGGGATTTTCCAGGCAAGAGTACTGGAGTGGGGTGCCATTGCCTTCTCCACAGTATACTAAGGCATATATATGGAATTTAGAAAGATGGTAATGACAACCCTGTATGTGAGACAGGAAAAGAGACACAAATGTATAGAACAGTCTTTTGGACTCTGTGGGAGAGGGAGGGGAGGGATGATTTGAGTGGGCATTTTAATTTGTGCCTCTTTATATTTTTGAATTAGCCATTTCTTCAGCCGAAATCTCTAACATAAAAGTCCAAAGGAGAACCTAGACATACACTCACAAACACATTTTTAATCTGATGTGCACACACACACACAAGCACAGTCTCAGTCTTATATACTCAAAACACAATTATGAAAGGAAAATAAAACCAAAGGACTCACAGAAGGAAACCTACGAACTGCACAGAGTTCTCTGATATTTGTTTTTAGGCTTAAGTTTGGAAGTTATTTTGTAGTTGAATGATTTCAGTCTAGTGACATTTTAAGTCAGAATGCTTTGCTATACATAACGTTGTTCTGGATCCCATGGGATCTTAGAATATTTTGCATGTAAAACTATTCTGTGATTTGCTAAAATGAAAATAATGCAGGGTAACAATGTGGAAGTCATTTTGACCTCGTTAGGCCCTGCAGTTACAATTTTGCTTGTTATATTTTAAGCATCCAATTTCATCCTCTAACCTTCTCCATCCAATATTTCTACTTTTTGCCTCAATTTGCCATATTTACCTCACTTACATTTTTGTTTTTACTTTTACAATTTTCAGTTCAGTTCAGTTCAGTTAAGTCTCTCAGTCATGTCCGATTCTGCAACCCCATAAATTGCAGCAGGCCAGGACTCCCTGTCCATCACCAACTTCCAGAACTCATTCAAACTCACATCCATCGAGTTGGTAATGCCATCCAGCCATCTCATCCTCTGTCGTTCCCTTTTCCTCCTGCCCCAAATCCCTCCCAGCATCAGAGTCTTTTCCAATGAGTCAACCCTTCCCATGAGGTGGCTAAAGTACTGGAGTTTCAGCATTAGCATCATTCCTTCCAAAGAACACACAGGGCTGATCTCTTTTAGGATGGACTGGTTGGATCTCCTTGCAGTCCAAGGGACTCTCAAGAGTCTTCTCCAACACCACAGTTCAAAAACATCAATTCTTTGGCTCTCAGCTTTCTTCACAGTCCAGCTCTCATTTCCATACATGGCCACTGGAAAAACCATAGCCTTGACTAGATGGACTTTTGTTGGCAAAGTAATGTCTCTATTTTTCAATATGCTCTCTGGGTTGGTCCAAACTTTCCTTCCAAAGAGTAAGTGTCTTTTAATTTCATGACTGCAGTCACCATCTGCAGTGATTTTGGAGCCCCCCAAAATAAAGTCTGACACTCTTTCCACTGAAACCGTTTCCATTGTTTTACAATGAAAGTCTGAATCTGTTTCCATTGTTTTACAATTTTAGGCACCAATTATAAGGTAAATGCATAAAGGAAAGAAAATTTGAATTCATGTACAATGTTTCCCTAATGTATTGAGCTATTTTCTTTATTCTTTTGAGAATTAAAGGCACCAATATGTTGAAGCCATCTGGGAATTGATCATCAAGGTAAAGGATCATTTACCAGGCTTCTTTTGATCAGACAATTGAAGTACAGTTTACTAATATGCTCTCATGAAGGAACAAAAACAGCAGCTTTTCAACATGATATGTTGAATATCCTTATCCATGCCTCTTCCAAGTTATGACAGAGGATGACATGAATTAATCCTGTTCTTTTTGAGAAGGACCTGCTACTCAAAGCAGAGCATGAAAAGAAGATAAAAGGGACTGAGAAGGATTAGTCAGTACAAGGCAATGAAATGGAAGATGGAATTGCCTTTAAGGTGATATTGTACAAAGCATGCAAATTTGACTACATAGTAAGACACCTGAAATTTAAAACAAGGCTATTGGACTTTGGTCTTGAAATGATTACTAAGGACACCAATTTCAGTAACTCTTACAATGGCTCCAAAATGCTCACCTCTCTAAAGCATAGTATGCTCTCTTACATTTAGCAAAACATTTCAGTGAAAGAAAAAGAGTGTGATTTTTCTACCACTCCCTTAACTACACAGATATTCGACAGATTTCACTGTCCGTTAGCTGCAAGAATGAGAACGTTGAACTTAACTTGGTGTTGTCCTATGGGGGTTACCATACCAAAACAGGGACATGACTTGATGTTCCCACTGCCATCTGAAGGAATGACCACAAATTTGAGATTGCCAATATTTCTAGGTAGTCTTCATGACAGTGTGGATAGTCCAACAAGCAGGGACTCTGTTCAGAGTATTTCAAACTGAAATATATTTAGGATCCACCATTGATTTTGATCCTTGCTTACTCCATAACTTTTCTAGATTATTAAAATAAATGATTCCCTTTCTTCTCCTCCCACACCTTTGGATACATGTCTCTATAACTACTACTGCATTTTAGGGAACTGTGGACTGAAACAACATGCTTAGAATGGGTTATTGTAGACTGTAAATTTCATAAAAGCAGCAATCATTTTATAATTTGAATTCCCACATTTAACATTCATGTAAATACAATAAATAGGTATCAACTTGTAATAATTTCTCAGCAAATAGGAAAGGTGAATTATGATAAGTGCATGTTATAGGATGCTGTTAAGTAATGTGTAGAGCATTGATTGGTTATTACATTTCTTTATTGATAATTTAGTAAGTGCTTAAAATGTGTCATTTGCAGGCTCTAAGTTTCACCTGATGTGAAAGATACATTAAAAAATGAGAGTAGACATAAAACACATTGAAGACATGATATCTGCACTCACCTTGGTAGGAGGGCAAACAGAAGTTCCTTTCAACCCCAAGAAAGAATTGAGGCAAAAATTTGAGAAGGGTCTTAGCATGACTGAAAATAGTTTGTGTGATTGTAGCTCCAGAAGAGAAAGATAATGAAATTACTAAGGAAAATATATCATGTCTTCAAAGAACTTGTTGACCATGCTGATGTGCTGCAAACACCATCAGGAATGTATCTGTGTCTGTGGGGACAGATAAGCAACATTGAAACATGTCTTAGGAAATATAGAGTGGATCTTGGTGTCAGGAAATAAAGGCATGCCTTAAGGACAGTAGAGCAGAAATAACCCTACAGCATACCACCTGTAAACTATATATCTTGTGCTTACCATGGGACAATCACTGATTATGTCATGTTATCTTTGGTACACAGTCATGGTATAATGGTGATCATGATTTTGGACATGCTACACTGTCTATATTTCAAGGATGAAATGACTTTCTATAATGAAGAAAATCTGCTGTCTAACCTTTTAAGACTCTACCAGTAACTAATAGAATATAAGGTAACTGTGAACACACTAAGGTACATCCTGTGTATTTCCATTTTTCTGACTTTATTTGCATCTCTTCCTTCACCCATGCCATCCTAATTGAGCCACCCATTCATTTCAGCAGGGATGATTTCAGAAATCACTTTACATCCATTATCTATTTTCCCTTGGTTCTCTCTCTCTTTTCTTTTTTTTTTTTTGCTTACAAACATTAGATCAGGTGTCATTTACCTAGGATGCATAACAAATTTTGTCTTGAACTGTAGAGTTTATAAAACCGTGCAGTAAAATAGCCAGCCATTTGAACTAAAGCATAATTTTACTCTTCATTGTTTGAAAATAGAAAATGAAACTATGAAGATGAATATGTAAATTTATTGTTGAAATGCAAGAATTTTAGGTATTTGTTGACATCTCCCAATATAAAGTTCAATCTTCTTTAGGCTCCATAATCTGACACTTATTTGATAGGTCAGTTTTAATTAGCATAGTTTTCATCTGATGATGATTGTTGATCAGTTGACTTGAAAGAGAGGAGGCAGATATATAAGCGATCATTGACATTGAGGACCGTGAGTTGCCTGTCTCTTGCAGGATAGGAAAAGGGCTGTCATGGGCTGACATATTGCTATATGTGACTGGAAATTTAGAAGATTCCACCATCAGTCTGGAATAACTGCTTTGTAATGGAGACACAATGTGGTTCTGAGAAGTAGATGTAGTTGTAGTAGCGAAGTCCTCAACGTGGCCATTTACCTGAGTGTAGCTGCTATGTGAGTGCCAAGTAAAAAGGCTCAGTGTTTTAAAAACAGCAGGTTGATCTACTACAATCTGGTCTGTTTGTCTAAGTGATATTGGTGATGGGGAAGGTAAGTCACATGGACTTACAGCGCTTGTATTAGCAAATATCTGGCTTCTATGAGGCTTTGGTATGTATGGCACATTTAAAGTTCTGGAGGCTGAAAATGCACTCTCTCCACTCGTTTCTCGAAGAAAGTCAGAGTTATGATCATCTTTGTTGACGCTTGCTTTAACATACGTCTTGTTATCTTGAACTAATGAAGATATTAGAGACACATTGTTAATTCCAAGTCTTCTTTGCATTCTTACTAAAAGCTGGGGATGGCCTGTTTGGAATTTGATTTATAGTAGGTTTGTAACTAAAATCAAAGAAAAACTTATTTAGTTTCTTTATAAACCAAGGTAAAACTGACAATCAAAGCTAAGCTATAAAAAATTATTCATTTAATGACATCAATTAAATAGCATCAAATAAAACACCTCCATTAGTAGTTTTAACAGGTAATATGTTAAAAGCAATTATGCTCAACTAAAAATATGTTGTATATATATATAGTAAATACCACTTTAAGTAGCTTCAGGACCTGTATCTGGTTTCACATTGCTAGGAAAGTTTTTTAAACATCCAATATTTTAACCTCCAGCTGTTCTCAACTTCAAAACAAAACTTTTTAAAAAAAATTTACTATCTCAATTTCTTTCTTTTTTTTTTTTTTACATTTCACGTGTTTCAATGCCATTCTCCCAAAACTTCCCACCCTCTCCCTCTCCCACAGAGTCCATAAGACTGCTCCATACATCAGTGTCTCTTTTGCTGTCTCGTATACAGGGTTATCATTACCATCTTTCTAAATTCCATATATATGCGTTAGTATAATGTATTTATGTTTTTCCTTCTGGCTTACTTCACTCTGTATAATAGGCTCCAGTTTCAGCCACCTCATTAGAACTGATTCAAATGTATTCTTTTTAATGGCTGAGTAATACTCCATTGTGTATATGTACCACAGCTTTCTTATCCATTCATCTGCTGATGGGCATCTAGGTTGCTTCCATGTCCTGGCTATTATAAATAGTGCTGCGATGAACATTGGGGTACACGTGTCTCTTTCCCTTCTGGTTTCCTCAGTGTGTATGCCAAGCAATGGTATTGCTGGATCATAAGGCAGTTCTATTTCCAGTTTTTTAAGGAATCTCCACACTGTTCTCCATAGTGGCTGTACTAGGTTGCATTCCCACCAACAGTATAAGAGGGTTCCCTTTTCTCCACACCCTCTCCAGCATTTATTATTTGTAGACTTTTGGATCGCAGCCATTCTGACTGGCGTGAAATGGTACCTCATAGTGGTTTTGATTTGCATTTCTCTGATAAGGAGTGATGTTGAGCATCTTTTCATGTGTTTGTTAGCCATCTGTATGTCTTCTTTGGAGAAATGTCTATTTAGATCTTTGGCCCATTTTTTGATTGGGTCATTTATTTTTCTGGAGCTGAGCTGTAGGAGTTGCTTGTATATTTTTGAGATTAGTTGTTTGTCGGTTACTACATTTGCTATTATTTTCTCCCATTCTGAAGGCTGTCTTTTCACCTTGCTAATAGTTTCCTTTGATGTGCAGAAGCTTTTAAGTTTAATTACGTCCCATTTGTTTATTTTTGCTTTGATTTCCAATATTCTGGGAGGTGGGTCATAGAGGATCCTGCTGTGATGTATGGAAGAGAGTGTTTTGCCTATGTTCTCCTCTAGGAGTTTTATAGTTTCTGGTCTTACGTTGAGATCTTTAATCCATTTTGAGTTTATTTTTGTATATGGTGTTACAAAGTGTTCTAGTTTCATTCTTCTACAAGTGGTTGACCAGATTTCCCAGCACCACTTGTTAAAGAGATTGTCTTTAATCCACTGTATATTCTTGCCTGCTTTGTCAAAGCTAAGCTGTCCATATGTGTGTGGATTTATCTCTGGGCTTTCTATTTTGTTCCATTGATCTATATTTCTGTTTTGTGCCAGTACCATACTGTCTTGATAACTGTGGCTTTGTAGTAGAGCCTGAAGTCAGGTAGGTTGATTCCTCCAGTTCCATTTTTCTTTGTCAAGATCGCTTTGGCTATTCGAGGTTTTTTGTATTTCCATACAAATTGTGAAATTATTTGTTCTAGCTCTGTGAAGAATACTGTTGGCAGCTTGATAGGGATTGCATTGAATCTATAAATTGCTTTGGGTAGTATACTCATTTTCACTATATTGATTCTTCCAATCCATGAACATGGTATAATTCTCCATCTATTAGTGTCCTCTTTGATTTCTTTCACCAGTGTTTTATAGTTTTCTATATATAGGTCTTTAGTTTCTTTAGGTAGATATATTCCTAAGTATTTTATTCTTTTCGTTGCAATGGTGAATGGAATTGTTTCCTTAATTTCTCTTTCTGTTTTCTCATTATTAGTGTATAGGAATGCAAGGGATTTCTGTGTGTTGATTTTATATCCTGCAACTTTACTATAATCATTGATTAGTTCTAGTAATTTTCTGGTGGAGTCTTTAGGGTTTTCTATCTAGAGGATCATGTCATCTGCAAATAGTGAGAGTTTTACTTCTTCTTTTCCAATTTGGATTCCTTTTATTTCTTTTTCTGCTCTGATTGCTGTGGCCAAAACTTCCAAAACTATGTTGAATAGTAATGGTGAAAGTGGGCACCCTTGTCTTGTTCCTGACTTTAGAGGAAATGCTTTCAATTTTTCACCATTGAGGATAATGTTTGCTGTGGGTTTGTCATATATAGCTTTTATTATGTTGAGGTATGTTCCTTCTATTCCTGCTTTCTGGAGAGTTTTTATCATAAATGGGTGTTGAATTTTGTCAAAGGCTTTCTCTGCATCTATTGAGATAATCATATGGTTTTTATTTTCCAATTTGTTAATGTGGTGTATTACATTGATTGATTTGCGGATATTGAAGAATCCTTGCATCCCTGGGATAAAGCCCACTTAGTCATGGTGTATGATCTTTTTAATGTGTTGTTGGATTCTGATTGCTAGAATTTTGTTTAGGATTTTTGCATCTATGTTCATCAGTGATATTGGCCTGTAGTTTTCTTTTTTTGTGGGATCTTTGTCAGGTTTTGGTATTAGGGTGATGGTGGCCTCATAGAATGAGTTTGGAAGTTTACCTTCCTCTGCAATTTTCTGGAAGAGTTTGAGCAGGATAGGTGTTAGCTCTTCTCTAAATTTTTGGTAGAATTCAGCTGTGAAGCCGTCTGGACCTGGGCTTTTGTTTGATGGAAGATTTTTTATTACAGTTTCAATTTCCGTGCTTGTGATGGGTTTTTTAAGGTTTTCTATTTCTTCCTGGTCGAGTTGTGGAAAGTTGTACTTTTCTAAGAATTTGTCCATTTCTTCCTCGTTGTCCATTTTATTGGCATATAATTGTTGATAATAGTCTCTTATGATCCTTTGTATTTCTGTGTTGTCTGTTGTGATCTCTCCATTTTCGTTTCTAATTTTATTGATTTGATTTTTCTCCCCTTGTTTCTTGATGAGTCTGGCTAATGGTTTGTCAATTTTATTTATCCTTTCAAAGAACCAGCTTTTGGCTTTGTTGATTTTTGCTATGGTCTCTTTTCTTTCTTTTGCATTTATTTCTGCTCTAATTTTTAAGATTTCTTTCCTTCTACTAACCCTGGGGTTCTTCATTTCTTCCTTTTCTAGTTGCTTTAGGTGTAGAGTTAGGTTATTTATTTGACTTTTTTCTTGTTTCTTGAGGTGTGCCTGTATTGCTATGAACTTTCCCCTTAGGACTGCTTTTACTGTGTCCCACAGGTTTTGGGTTGTTGTGTTTTCATTTTCAATCGTTTCTATGCAAATTTTGATTTCTTTTTTGATTTCTTCTGTGATTTGTTGGTTATTCAGCAGCGTGTTGTTCAGCCTCCATATGTTGGAATTTTTAATAGTTTTTCTCCTGTAATTGAGATCTAATCTTACTGCATTGTGGTCAGAAAAGACGCTTGGAATGATTTCTATTTTTTTGAATTTACCAAGGCTAGCTTTATGGCCCAGGATGTGATCGATCCTGGAGAAGGTTCCATGTGCGCTTGAGAAAAAGGTGAAATTCATTGTTTTGGGATGAAATGTCCTATAGGTATCAATTAGGTCTAACTGGTCTATTGTATCGTTTAAAGTTTGTGTTTCCTTGTTAATTTTCTGTTTAGTTGATCTATCCATAGGTGTGAGTGGGGTATTAAAGTCTCCCACTATTATTGTGTTATTGTTAATTTCTCCTTTCATACTTGTTAGCATTTGTCTTACATACTGCGGTGCTCCCGTGTTGGGTGCATATATATTTATAATTGTTATATCTCCTTCTTGGATTGATCCTTTGATCATTATGTAGTGACCTTCTTTGTCTCTTTTCAAAGCCTTTGTTTTAAAGTCTATTTTATCTGATATGAGTATTGCTACTCCTGCTTTCTTTTGGTCCCTATTTGCATGGAAAATCTTTTTCCAGCCCTTCACTTTCAGTCTGTATGTGTCCCCTGTTTTGAGGTGGGTCTCTTGTAGACAACATATGTAGGGGTCTTGTTTTTGTATCCATTCAGCCAGTCTTTGTCTTTTGGTTGGGGCATTCAACCCATTTACGTTTAAGGTAATTACTGATAAGTATGATCCCGTTGCCATTTACTTTATTGTTTGGGGTTCGAATTTGTACACCATTTTTGTGTTTCCTGTCTAGAGAATATCCTTTAGTATTTGTTGTAGAGATGGTTTGGTGGTGCAGAATTCTCTCAGCTTTTGCTTGTCTGAGAAGCTTTTGATTTCTCCTTCATACTTGAATGAAATCCTTGCTGGGTACAATAATCTGGGCTGTAGGTTATTTTCTTTCATCATTTTAAGTATGTCTTGCCATTCCCTCCTGGCTTGAAGTGTTTCTATTGAAAGATCAGCTGTTATCCTTATGGGATTTCCCTTGTGTGTTATTTGTTGTTTTTCCCTTGTTGCTTTTAATATTTGTTCTTTGTGTTTGATCTTTGTTAATTTGATTAATATGTGTCTTGGGGTGTTTCGCCTTAGGTTTATCCTGTTTGGGATTCTCTGGGTTTCTTGGACTTGGGTGATTATTTCCTTCCCCTGTTTAGGGAAGTTTTCAACTATTATCTCCTCAAGTATTTTCTCATGGTCTTTCTTTTTGTCTTCTTCTGGAACCCCTATGATTCGAATGTTGTAGCGTTAAATATTGTCCTGGAGGTCTCTGAGATTGTCCTCATTTCTTTTAATTCATTTTTCTTTTATTCTCTCTGATTCATTTATTTCTAACATTCTATCTTCTAATTCACTAATCCTATCTTCTGCTTCTGTTATTCTACTATTTGTTGCCTCCAGAGTGTTTTTAATTTCATTTATTGCATTATTCATTATATATTGACTCTTTTTTTATTTCTTCTAGGCCCTTGTTAAACCTTTCTTGCATCTTCTCAATCCTTGTCTCCAAGCTATTTATCTGTGATTCCACTTTAATTTCAAGATTTTGGATCAATTTCACTATCATTATTCGGAATTCTTTATCAGGTAGATTCCCTATCTCTTCCTCTTTTGTTTGGTTTGGTGGGCATTTATCCTGTTCCTTTATCTGCTGGCTATTCCTCTGTCTCTTCATCTTGTTTAAATTGCTGAGTTTGGGGTGTCCTTTCTGTATTCTGGCAGTTTGTGGAGTTCTCTTTATTGTGGCTTTTCCTTGCTGTGTGTGGGTTTATACACGTGGCTTGTCAAGGTTTCCTGGTTAGGTAAGCTTGTGTCGGTGTTCTAATGGGTGGAGCTGTATTTCTTCTCTTTGTTCAGTCGCGCTGTGGGGAGGGAGGGAGGGAAGCTGCAAACAAATAACACTGGCGTGCGCTCACAGTGCCTCAGCCATACTGGGTCTGCCCCCGCTCACGGCGCGTGTAGCCTCCCTGCCCACACTGCTCGGGCTCTAGGTTGTTCCGCCGGGAACAATCCAAGGCTAGCCCTGGGTTGCATGTACCTCCCAGGTCCAAGCCGCTCAGGTTCAGGCACTCGGGTAGTCCTCAGAGGCGCAGACTCAGTTGGGCCTGACTTTTGTGCTCTTCCCAGGTCCGAGCAGCTCAAGTGATGAGGTGTTTGGCGAGCGCCAATGCTGCGACTTATCGCCTCCCCGCCACTCGGTTATCTGGGCGTAATACCGGCGCACCTTCTCAGGCAGATGTTAACCGTCCAGACCCCCAAGAAGTTTTAGTTAGCAAAGAAGCCTGCTTACAGTTTTATAGATAATGTCTCTCTGGGGCTGCGATTGCCCCCTTCCGGCTCTGGCTGCCTGTCACCGGAGGGGGAAGGTCTGCAGCTGGCTATCTCTGTTCAATTCTTTGTTCCGTGCACGGGCCTGGCGGTGTCTTAAGTTGGGGCTGGCTTTTCGCGTGGTAGATATCCCACAGTCTGGTTTGCTAGCCCAGATTATTTCGCTCAGATAGTGCTCAGGGTATTCAGGCCAGATTCTTACTCTAAGCGATGCAGCCCGCGCTGCGCCTCCCTGCCCAGCCCCCACTTGCTAATGGCGCGTGCAGGCATCTACGCTGCTTCTCCGCTGGGGGAGTTACCATAGGACTCACAATCTTCGAGTTTTAATTGTTTATTTATTTTTTCTTCCTGTTATGTTGCCCTCTGTGCTTCCAAAGCTCGGCACAGATTCGGCAGTGAGAAGGTTTCCTGGTGTTTGGAAACTTCTCTCTTTTTAAGACTCCCTTCCCGGGACGGAACTCCGTCCCTCCCTCTTTTGTCTCTTTTTTTGTCTTTTATATTTTTTCCTACCTCCTTTCGAAGAGTTGGATTGCTTTTCTGGGTGCCTGATGTCCTCTGCTGGCATTCAGAAGTTGTTTTGTGGAATGTACTCGACGTTTAAATGCTCTTTTCATGAATTTGTGGGGGAGAAAGTGTTCTCCCTGTCCTACTCCTCTGCCATCTTGGCTCCTCCTCCCTATCTCAATTTCAAATTCGTTTTAGCTACATATGTGAACATGCTTTCTAGGTCACATGATTTAATCTTATGTATTGCTAATAAGTGAAATTTTTGGAATATCTTGCTCAAAAGAGAGATGTTTTCTTCCAGAAAGTCCGCTTGTGAAGCAGATCTTTGAAAAGTTTGTTGCTTTTTATTAAACCCATAAAGGTTAACCTGTCAAACTAAACTTTTCATACTGTTGGTTTCAAATATTCTGAAAGGCTCCTTTCTTTTCAAGACCTTTTTAAAAAGTTCTTCACTGATCACTATACATACACCACTCTCATCCTACCTAATAGATTCCAGCTGATAATTTGCAACTGTACTCTAAAGTTTTGTGGAAATGTGAAAGAAAATCATTCAGCTCATCTGTTTCAGAGACAGAATTTGTGTAGCATAGCCTTTTTATCACAAGATCCTCAGACAAAGCCTGAAAAGCATATTCTTCAATCATAGATCTCAAAACTGAGTCCCTAGTAAGTGTATAATCATACAAAGAAGATCTAACGGAGGTTTCTGAACCAGTTGATTCATCCTTAGGAGTCCCATCTTTAATTTCTGAAGAAATATATGCCATCTCAAAGAAAGTCTTTCTTCAGATATTTTTCTCATTTGTCTGATTTTACACACTGCAACTTCAAATGCTGCTTGGCTGGCCTACAGACCTCTCTAGACCATCACAGAGGTCCTCAAAGTCACCTAGCAATTGAAGGGTAACTGTGACATCACAAAGTCACTGGTCTTTGAGCAATTGAAGGATAATGTTCAACCAGTGCTTACTTCAGCATCAACTTAAAATACACACTGCTTACAGAAATACTAACCAAAGCCATGAAGGCTGCAAAACCTCATTCCTAAAGAATTTTTACACAGAAAAATCATATCAATAAATCTACTTGAAATCTGAACTAAAAGCGATTTATCATCCTTCTAGACACACATTCTTAATATTCATTACTGTTACCCATGCAAACTTGGGTCTACTCGCTACTGTGAAGTAAAATCAATCAACTGACTGAGTTACAGTGAAAGCATGTGTTTATTGTAGGACTGAGCAAGGTTTCCTAGCAGTCTTTGGTGCTTCAAAGACCCAAATTCACAAATACTTTCAGGGGAAGGATTTTAATGACTGATCACACACCTGTGATCAGTTTTGGGGCATTGTACTAATGGCCTGTTACTGAGGATATTGGGAGTCAACATCATCGACCGTCTGCTTCCAACTACTCTGTGGTCTATGTACGTACATTTCAGCCTGGTTGGAGCTTTAACATCTCTAAAACTGTTCACAGTGTATTGCTCAGAATGTTATCTATGGCCTTTGAGGAGGAACTAAAGACCTTTCTGCTACGTCTGCTACATCACCTCAGTCGTGTCCGACTCTGTGTGACCCCATAGACGGCAGCCCACCAGGCTCCCTTGTCTCTGGGATTCTCCAGGGAAGAACACTGGAATGGGTTGCCATTTCCTTCTCCAATGCATGAAAGTTAAAAGTGAAAGTATCATTACTATCTTCTGTTGCTTGATTATTTTCCTTAATTTCTGGCTTTTCTAGCTTCTCTGATTAAAATTACTCTTGGAAAATGAGGAGGTCTACAGGCTTCCCAGCTCTTGAACTGTTTGAGTCAGCAACAACTTTGGCTATTTCCTGTTGACCTGGAGCATGGAGTTGGAAAAAATTCTGAGATCTAAGGTTGGTATCAACATTTTCTGCAATGGAAATATATCTATTTTATATAGATATTTGTATATCTATATACATAAATATGCATATAAATAGGTATATCTGCTGTCACTTCAGACGTGTCCAACTCTGTGTGACCCCACAGACGGCAGCCCACCAGGCTCCTCTGTCCCAGGATTCTTCAGGCAAGAACATTCGAGTGGGTTGCTATGTCCTTCTCCAATGCATGAAAGTGAAAAGTGAAAGGGAAGTCACTCAGTTGTACCGATCTATTTGTGACACCATGGACTGCAGCCTACCAGGCTCCTCCATCCATGGGATTGGCCAGGCAAGAGTAATGGAGTGGGGTGCCGTCACCTTCTCATATATATATATAAATATATATGTATTTTTTTTCTATATCTGAGTATTTTTTCATTAAACCTGGGCAAACTTTTGAAAATTGGTAGGTATTTATTAAAAGGAGAGAGGGGAGTGGTATAAAAGAGTCCTTATATGTTAGATGTAGCCAATAAAACATATTTTGAAGTATTTCCACTTACATATATTCAATAACTGAGTAGAGTCTTGAGTCATTCTGCATTTGGGTTTTAATTTTTCCATGTTGTTATACCTAATGGGAATTAAAAGTCAATGTAATTTTTTTATACCCAAACTCATACACACATGGGTATGTATGTGGATATGTCAAAATAAAATTTTAGGCAACATTATTCAGGTGGCCAAACACTTTGCTTGCTCCCAAGATCTTAAATGAACTGTTTGGGAAGCCCAACATTGCTTAATAAATTACTGGCTGAATGCTTTAGATACTGTTGCTGAAAGGCTCTCCTTTAATCTAGTTCGTCTTCCACTATTGTTTCTGTAATAAGAGATGGCGTTCTTACATATGAGGAAACCTTGAGGCCATACAATTGTTACTCTCATTTGCTTAGAGATATTGTTTGAAGAAAGCTGTTGTTCTCCCACATTGGATACAATTTTAAACATTCAAGTCTGTAATAGCATAGGAACATGTTGGAACCACATGCACAATGGTCAACTAGCTGGATTTAGGATAAACAGCTACCCACTTAATGGCTAAAAGAGATGCCAAGGGCATTGTGCATAGATCATAGACAGGCTCTTCTGACTAGCTGAACACTGAAATTATATGAGGTGTACATCAAAATTACTTCTCCATAATTCAGTATGTAAAGTTTTCTTTCATCACTTTCAACTTCTGGTAAGAAATATTTCAATAGAAATCACTGATGATCAAAATTTATCTTCTTCATGCCACAGGGGTTCAGCTTCCTGCCCCCATCCACATCATTTATCTTGTTCCTTGTCCTCCTTTGTATTTTTGAGGTAGCCACATTGGAGAAAATCTAACAAGATAACAAAAACAGTCTCAATATATTATGTTAATGGAAAAATATATTATAGGCTGTGTATTTTGCAATATTTTACCCAGTTGTCACAGAAGTATGGCACAAATGCTCTAACAGGCAACTTAAAACCAGCAGTATAATATATAATAAGTAACTATCATAGAATATTCTCAGAAAACAATTTCTTATTCAAAACATTGAGGGAAAACAAAGGTACGAGAATAGAGTAATTCTCAGTGTTCATAGGAAAACTTAGGGTAAACAGTACATTTGAATTCTCTGCTGCTGCTGCTAAGTTGCTTCAGTTGTGTCAGACTCTGTGTGACCCCAGAGATGGCAACCCACCAGGCTCACCAATCCCTGGGATTATCCAGGCAAGAACACCGGAGTGGGTTGCCATTTCCTTCTCAGTATTACACAAAGTAAGATCATGACATCTGGTCCCACACTTTCATGGGAAATGGAAGTGGAAAAGACAGAAGCAGTGACAGATTACCTCTTTTGGCTCTAAATTCACTGCAGATGGTGATGGAAGCTATAAAATTAGAAGACAATTTCTTCCTGGAAGAAAAGCTGTCACAAATTTAGAAAGCATGTTAAAAAGTGAAGACATGACTTGATCAATGGAGGCACTTTGAGTCACATCTATGGTCTTTCCAGTAGACATGTACAGATGTGAGAACACCAAACTGCTCTGCTAGGAATGACTTGTGTGTATCCATTGAATTGCAAGGACATAAATCCAGTCAAACATAAAGGAAATCAACTCTGAAGAAGAATTAGAATCACTGATGCTGAAGATGAGTCTTCAAAGCTTTGACCACCTGAGCAAAGAAATGACTCAGTGGAAAAAAAAAAAAAAAAAAAAAAAACCTGATTCTTAGGAAACAATGAAATCAGGAGGAGACATGGGTGAGAATGAAGGAGAAGGTTGTATAGCTTCACCCATTCAATGGATATGATTTCAGGCAGACCCTGGGTGATGCAGAGGGCAGAAAGCCCTTGTGTGCAGTCCAAGGGGTCACAGAGAGTAAGACATGGCTTTGTGACTGAATAACAACAAGATTTCAGTTAATAAAATGGATCTTCCAGGGTCATGGTGGAGGTCTCATAATGTTAGAGGAATAGGAGGCACAGTCCACTTTCTCCTACACAAATCCATCAAAAGATCGACTGCACATGGACCACCTTCCAGAAATCAACTTGAACGATGTTGATGGTCCCTAGAAACCAAGAAATGAAAACCCATCTCTTAAAAAGGAGGTAGGACAAAATAAGAGATGGACATGAAGAAAAGGTTTTAGGGAACGAGACTCCCCTTGGAGAGGGAGTCGTAAAGGAGGAAAATTAAAACAAGATAGGAAACCCTCTCTCAAAAGTGTCAGTGGGAGGAAAAAGAAAAAAAGAAAAAAACAGAACCAGGGGAAAAAGAACAAAAACACAGATTATGCCAATAAATGCAATTACTATCCAAAAAGTCACTCAAATTCTTCTGTCCACAGTCATACATGAGGTCTGGGAGGAGACCTGTGGTGTATCAAACACAGTATTGTTAGAACCAGGATTTAGTGCCCTGAGGACAATCTGATGGAGCTAATGTGACAAAGAACATAAACCATGGGAAAACTAGAGACAGCCATTTTAGAAAGGACTTTTCCTACAGGAAGGCTCTAAGCCCACATAGTGAACCATGGCACACTCACAGACCAGAAAACTAGAAAATACCAAAGAAGACCAAGCCAGCTTCCATTGAAGACCCTTTCCTCCATGGAGGTAGAGAGTAATGTATATGACTGCCAGAGGCAGAAGCAAATAGGTTACTAGTAACTTGGTCCTGCAGACATCCCCTACCAAACTCTAAGCTGGTTGAAATTTGCTAATGATGAATTCCTGAGTTCATGGACAGTTCACATAGGCCGGGATCATGACAGCCTGGGGTCAGCTACCCTGAAGAGACACATGGAACACCTGTGGCTGTGGGCTCTGGCACAGGTAGCAAACTGTGTGGTTGAGACCAGAGAGCTGCATAAGGCATGGGCCACCTAGGACTGTGTCTTGTCCTCCAACCAGCCATCTGAGATTTTTGACTTGTGAAGAGCAAAAAGCACTGAGCCAATCATGGTCATTGCCCTTGCTGAGCACCTAAGTGCCTGACTGGCTGGGAAGTGCATGAAACACATGACCCACTTGGGACCATGCCCTCACGTATCAACAGGGAGGCTGAGCAGTGTGGACCCAGGAAGAACATGTCACATTTGTCAGTGGCAAGCCCAATGTGGTCAATCCACCTCAAGCACCCACATATCCCAGAGGTATTTGTTTTCAGTGTCCCACCTCACCGCCAAAACACCGAGCAAGTGAGGTCAAATAAGAGGCTACCACACCCTCGTTTCATGTTGAAAGCCAGATATGGAGAGGCTTTCAAATAAAAGAAGGAAATATAAACAAAGGAGCATAAACCAACCCAGAAGTGATAGGTTCAACAGCATAAATCTTCAATTAATGCCAATTAATTCAATTAATGTTCAACTGAGGTACAATAGTAGAATTTGACAACAAGTACAAGCTTCAACTAGGGACTATCTGACACTGTACTGACACCAAAAAGCAATTTTTTTTTTTTAATTCTGAGATCTATTTCTATATGATTTCTGTAACTTTTAACAATGCTAGGCCTTTTTAATACCCTAAACTTTTATTTCTGTTAACTATTATTACCTTTCAAATAAAAACAACACGTCTGTGTTTTAAACACTTGTTATATATACAAGAATGAATTCGACCTCCGTTTTCTTTTCTTGTACTATTTAAATGAGTCTAATTTTTATTCTTGGTTCTTAACTTTTGCTTTCCAAAAATGGTTATCAATGTTGTAACTTTAGGAATACAATTTTTAGGATCAGATTTCACTTATGAGGGCATCAGATTTCAGACACGCTGAAACCATAATCTCAAAAACCTAGCCAATCTTGTCACATGGACTGCAGCCTTGTCTAACTCAATGAAAGTAAGCCATGCCCTGTGGTGCCACCCAGGATGGGCGAGTAATGGTGGAGAGTTCTGACAGAATGTGGTCTATGGAGAAGGGAATGGCAAACTACATCAGTATTCTTGTCTTGAGAACACCATGAACAGTATGAAACACATGATAGGATACTGAAAGAGGAAATCCCCGGGTCGGTTGGTAGGTATCCAATATGCTACTGGAGATCAGTGGAGACATAACTGCAGAAAGAAAGAAGGGATGAAGACAAAGCAAAACTAATATCCAGATATGGGTGTGACTGGTAATAGAGGCAAGGTCTGATGCTGTAAAGAGCAATATTACATAGGAAATTGGAATGTCAGTTCCATGAATCAAGGCAAACTGGAAGTGATCAAACCGGAGATGATAAAAGTGAACGTCAACATTCTAGGTATCAGCGAACTAAAAAGGACTGGAATGGGTGAATTTAACTCAGATGACCATTATATCTACTACTGTGAACGGGAATACCTTAGAAGAAATGGAGGAGCCAGCATGGTCAACAAAAGAGTCTTACATGCAGTACTTAGATGCAATCTCAAAGATGAAAGAATGATCTCTGTTCGTTTCCAAGGCAAACCATTCAATATCACGGTAATCCAAGCCTTTGCCCCAATGAGAAATGCTGAAGAAGCTGAAGTTGAATGGTACTGTGAAGACCTGCAAGACCTTTTAGAACTCATATCCAAAAAAGATGTCCTTTTCATTAAAGGGGACTGGAATGTAAAGGTAGGAAGTCAAGAAATACTTGGAGTAACAGGCAAATTTGGCCTTGGAATACTGAATGAAGCAGGGCAAAGGCTAATAGAGTTTTTCCAAGAGAACACACTGGTCATAGCAAACACCCTCTTCCAACAACACAAGAGAAGATGGTCAACACCAAAATCACCAAAATCAGAATAATTCTACCTTTGCAGCCAAAGATGGAGAAACTCTATAAAGTCAGCAAAAACAAGACCGGGAGCTGACTGTAGCTCAGATCATGAACTCCTTTTTTGCCAAATTCAGACTTGAATTAAAGAAAGTAGGGAAAACCACTAGACCATTCAGGTATGACCTAAGTCAAATCCCTTATCATTATACAGTGAAATATAGATTTAAGGGACTAGATCTAATAGACAAAGTTCCTGAGGACCAATGGATGGGTATTTATGACACTGTACAGGAGACAGGGACTAAGACCATCCGTGTAGACATGAAATGCAAAAATGCAAAATGGCTGCCTGAGGAGGCCTTACAAATAGCTGTGAAAAAAAGAGAAGCAAAAAGCAAAGCAAAGAAAAGATATATGTATCTGAAAGCAGAGATCCAAAAGAATAGCAAACAGAGATAAGAAAGCCTTCCTCAGAGATCAATTCAAAGAAATAGAAGAAAACAACATAATGGGAAAGACTAGAGTTCTCTTCAAGAAAATTAGATACAAAGGGAATATTTCATGCAAAGATGGGTTCAATAAAGGGAAGAAATGGTAAGGATCAAACAGAAGCAGAAGATATTATGGAGAGGTGGCAAGAATACACAGGAAAACTGTACAAAAATGACTTTCAAGACCCAGATAATCACAATGGTGTGATCACTCACCTAGAGCCAAACATCTTGGAATATGAAATCGAGAGGGCCTTAGAAAGCCTCAATATGAACAAAGCTAGTGGAGGTGATAGAATTCCAGTTGAACTATCTCAAATGTTGAAAGATAATGCTGTGAAAGTGCTGCACTCAATATGCCAGCAAATGTGGAAAACTCAGCAGTGGCCACAGGACTGGAAAAGGTCAGTTTTCACTCCAACTCCAAAGAAAGGCAATGACAATGAATGCTCGAACTTCTTCACAGTTGCACTTATTTCACACGCTAGTAGATCAATGCTCAAAATTCTCCAAGCCAGGCTTCAGCAATATGTGAACTGTGAACTTCCAGATGTTCAAGCTGGTTTTAGGAAAGGCAGAGGAACCAGAGATCGCATTGCCAATATCCGATGGATCATCAAAAAAGCAAGAGAGTTCCAGATAAACACCTATTTCTGCTTTATTGACTATGCCAAATCCTTTGACTGTGTGAATCACAATAAACCGTGGAAGATTCTGAAAGAGACGGGTATACCAGACCACCTGACCTGCCTTGGAGGAACCTATATGCAGGTCAGGAAGCAACAGTTAGACCTAGGCATGGAACAACAGACTGGTTTTTTATAAGAAAAGGAGGACATCAGGCTTTGTATTATCACCTGCTTATTTAACTTGTAGGCAGAGTACATCATGAGAAACGCTGGGCTGAAAGAAGCACAAGCTGGAATTCAGATTACCGGGAGAAATATCAATAACCTCAGATTTGCAGATGACACCAACCTTATTGCAGAACGTGAAGAGGAACTAAAAAGTCTCTTGATGAAAGTCAAAGAGAAGACTGGAAAATTTGGCTTAAAGCTCAACATTCTGAAAACGAAGACCATGGCATCTGGTCCCATCACTTTATGGGAAATAGATGGGGAAACAGTGGAAAGATTGTCAGACTTTACTTTTTTGCGGCTCCAAAACCACTGCAGATGGTGATTGTAGCCTTGAAATTTAAACACGCTTACCCCTTGGAAGGAAAGTTATGCCCAACCTAGATAGCATATTAAAAATCAGTGGCATTACATTGCCAACAAAGTTTGTCTAGTCAAGGATCTGGTTTTTCTAGTGATCATGTATGAATGTGAGAGTTGGACTGTGAAGAAAGCTGAGTGCTGAAGAATTGATGCTTTTGAACTGCGGTGATGGATAAAATTTTTGAGAGTCCCTTGTACTGCAAGGAAATCCAGCCTGTCCATCCTAAAGGAGATCAGTCCTGGGTGTTCATTGGAAGGACTGATGCTAAAGCTGAAATTCCAATACTTTGCTCACTCATGCAAAGTGTTGACTCATTGAGAAAGACCCAGATGCTCGGAGGGAATGGGGTCAAGACGAGAATGGGACTACAGAGGATGGAAGGCTGGATGGCATCACCGAATCAGTAGACATGAGCGTGAGTGAACTCAGTGAACAGGTAGCCCTGGTGTGCTGCGATTCATGGGGTTGCAAAGAGTCGGTGATGAAGGACCAACTGAACTTAACTGAGAAAGGAGGATATAAATGAAACAGAGTGTGGTGCGGGGAAAAAAAATGAAAGAAAGAAGGAAACCAGGAAAAGGTCTGATGTAGCAATGATAGATGCCCCACAATGAGAAATGTAGGTGTCTAGATGGAGAACACCAAAACTAAAAGGGTTGGGGTACATGGAAAATCTTGAGGAAATAAAAGTTGGAATCACCCTTAAATGAGTCAAGATGCAAGAATTGGATCGGGCATGGACAAATTGACCACTTCAAAAGTGAAAGAAGAGTGACAAATCTCTTTACTGTCACTTGCTTACGTGAATCATATGCAGAATATACTATTTAAATACCAGTTGAGTGAATCAAAAGCTGGCATCAAAGTGGCTGGGAGAAACAGCAAAACACTCACATATATAGATGTTAACGCAAAAACAAAGAGAAAGTGAAGAGGAAATAAAGAGCCTTTTCATGAGCGTGAATGATTAGAGTGAAAAACCGTGCTGAAAACTCTACATTCATAAAAACAAAGATAAGGGCATCTGGTCCAACCACTACTTGCAAAATAGAAGGGGTAAACATGTGGAAACAGTGACAAGCTTAATTTTCTTGAGCTTCAAAATTACTAGGAATGGTGACTGCAGTTATCAAATTAAATGTCACTTGCTTTTGGATGTAAAAGTTATGACAAACCTAAGCATTGCATTATAAAGAAAACACACCACTTTACTAAATTGTCAGTAAATAAAAAATGTCAATTATGGTAAGAGTGGAGACTCTCGGATGTTTTTGAGTAACTTATATGGCTTTTGATTGCTAATTTATTTAGCATCTTGTCATTGTTAATTCAGTAAGTACTTAAAATACATCATTTGGCAGGCACTATGTCTTAGCTGATGTGCAAGATACATAAGGAAACTTGTGTAGACATGAAACACATAGAAGAATTGAATATCTGTGATTAACTTGGTAGGAAGGAAGACAGTTTCTTTCCAATCCCAAACAATGCTTAGGAAAAATTGTGAAAATTGGCTTATTATGACTGAAAATATTTTGCCTAATGTATCTCTAGAAATTCAATAAAAACATAGATAATGAAGCTACGAAGGGAAACACAACATATGTCTTCCAAGAACTGATTACCATGCTGAGATGCTGCATTCGCCACAAGGATTTAAGTCTGTCTTTGGAGGAGCAGGAAAGCAACATCAAAATATCCACTAAGAAATATAGGTGGTGTCTTGGTGGGAGAAAATAAAGGCATAATATAAAGAGAGTAGAGCAAGAATGACCTTTTATAATACTACTTGTAAAATGCCTAACTTTTGCTGACTTTGGTGTAATCTTTGAATATATCAGTCATGTTATGATAGTGATCGTGATTTCTGAGTAGGCTGCATCTATACTGTCAAGTATGAAACATATATTTATATATATTTTCAATGAATAAAACCTGCTGTTTAAACTCTTAGCTTTCTTCCCAATAATGGACATAAAATAATAAAACTGAAAAAGCACTAAAGTATATACTGTTCATTTGCTTTCTCTAAATGGGATTTGTATTGTTCCTTCTCCCATATCATCCTATCAGCCTTTGGCTGATCTCCACATTTCCTTGCCCCAGCCATTTATGAGATAACTATTCCAAACAACCTCGGAGAAGAACAGGCCCACTTAAGACAGTGGCTTTCCAAATATATGCCTATATATATATTTACTCTTGTCTTGGGTTAGTGCAGCAGCTCACTAATCTGACTGCTGCCCTTTCTCACCTTATTAAAGGTGATCTGTTCCTGTAAAGTGCTGGTCTCATTCTTTTTCTGAACCTTGCCTTCTCTGACTCCCTTATGCTACAGACAAACTGAGTGGTTGACAGGTACATAAGATGCATGACCTACCCTGGAGGTGCCTTTCCTGCCATCCAGATGCCTGAGCAGTTTGGAACAGGGAAGGAAACAATGCACATAGCCAATTGAGTTCAGTGCCCTTGAAGATCACCTAGGAGCCTGAGTGGCTTAGACTTGGGATGTGCATGAAACACAGGGAACACTTTGGGCAGTGCCATCGCAGATTACCCAGGAACCTGAGCTGGGTGGACTGAGGAAGTACATGTCACCTATGACAGTGGCAAGCCCACTGTGCTCCATCCACCTTAAGCACCCTCACCCACATATTCTACAGGTGTTTTTTTTTTTTTTTTTTTTCAGTGTGCTCCTCCTCATCATTGTACCACTGATACAAATAAGGGCCTGCTGTCCCCTTGTGTTATGGTGCAAACTAGTCTTGTGTAAGCATGTCACAGAAGAGAATTGCAAAATGAGGAAGTAAAAATAAGCAAAGAAGGGTGAACTAGCCCAGAAGTGACAGAAGCTACAGATTGAAACTCTGAAGCTAATGTAGAAACTGTGCAATTCAAGGACAGCAATAGTATTGGACAACAAGTAGAAGCAGGAAAAACAGATTGTCTGACACTGATCTGGCACCACTAAACTCACAACAATTTCTCTAGAGAAATTGGTAGATTATTCTTTACTGTTTTCATGTTTTTTAATTAAACACTCTTTTGTTCCTTATCATTCCCTTTAATTTCATTTCTATATAGCACAGTATAAATGTTTGATAATTATTTTGACTTCTAAATTTTCTCCAGTAATCATAGGAGTTTAAATCCTATTCTAGGTTCTTAATCTTTGATTTTGAAACTTTTTATTAATAAATGTTTATCCTTTAGGAATTCTGTATTTAGAATCTATTTTCACTTATTAATTTAATTCCCAGTTGATCGCACTCTTGCCTTTTTACTCTCCCTTTACTCCTCCTAGAAACCTTTATCTCCCTCCTCAGTTTGCTCTGATCCATATAACTCTGTCAATTCCTTTAACTGTTTTTGATTATGGAAAATTGCTTCACCATCAACCTTGGGTTTTCTCCTCTGTTCTGAGGATGCAGAATTCTTAATGTGACTGTAACTCAGCACCAAAATGCAGAGGCCATAAAGTTAATCCAGAGCTTTAGATCATTGTTGAACTCCTGACACCAATGAACTTTAAAAAAGAAGCAAAGTCAAAAGGTTCCATGCCTACATGGAAATGAAGCCCCAAGCTGAAACCAGCAATTTCAGTGCAAGACAACTCACACCTATTCTCCAGCAAAGCAGCAACACAAAAATGAACATTATAAAAGGTACTACCTGAAGCCGTACCAAACCCACAGACACCACAATGCACATTACAGGACAATTCATTGCATTTCATAGAGAAGTGATCCAGCACCACCTGACAGACCACAGGCACACAATATCCCAAACATTAAAGCTTGAAAACTTACAGGGTCAGTCCCACCCACAAAGATCAGATTCCACCACAAACTGGATCCAAAATGCTGCGGCCTGCAGAAAGGGGACCAAAACCACTGCGATCTAAACCAAATGAAGCTTTTAAGTTTAATAAGGTCCCATTTGCTTATTTTTGCTTTTATTTCCAATATTCCGGGAGGTGGGTCATAGAGGATCCTGCTGTGATGTATGTCGGAGAATGTTTTGCCTATGTTCTCCTCTAGGAGTTTTATAGTTTCTGGTCTTACGTTTAGATCTTTAATCCATTTTGAGGGGCCTAATTAAACTTAAAATATTCTGCACAACAAAGGAAACTATAAGCAAGGTGAAAAGACAGCCTTCAGAATGGGAGAAAATAATAGCAAATGAAGCAACTGACAAACAACTAATCTCAAAAATATACAAGCAACTCCTACAGCTCAACTCCAGAAAAATAAACGGCCCAATCAAAAAATGGGCCAAAGAACTAAATAGACATTTCTCCAAAGAAGACATACAAATGGCTAACAAACACATGAAAAGATGCTCAACATCACTCATTATCCGAAAAATACAAATCAAAACCATAATGAGGTACCATTTCATGCCAGTCAGAATGGCTGTGATCCAAAAGTCTACAAGCAATAAATGCTGGAGAGGGTGTAGAGAAAAGGGAACCCCCTTACACTGTTGGTGGGAATGCAAACTAGTACAGCCACTGTGGAGAACAGTGTGGAGATTCCTTAAAAAGCTGGAAATAGAACTGCCTTATGATCCAGCAATCCCACTGCTAGGCATACACACCCAGGAAACCAGAATTGAAAGAGACACGTGTACCCCAATGTTCATAGCAACACTGTTTATAATAGCCAGGACACGGAAGCAACCGAGATGCCCATCAGCAGATGAATGGATAAGCAAGCTGTGGTACATATACACAATGGAGTATTACTCAGCCATTAAAAAGTACATTTTTTTTCTCAGTTTTCTGAATGTTGAGCTTTATTTATTTTTTTAAACTTTACAATATTATATAAGTTTTGCCAAATATCAAAATGAATCCACCACAGGTATACCTGAGTTCCCCATCCTGAACCCTCCTCCCTCCTTCCTCCCCTACCCTCCCACTGGTTCGTCCCAGTGCACCAGCCCCAAGCATCTAGTACCATGCATCGAACCTGGACTGGCGACTCGTTTCATACATGATATTACACAGGTTTCAATGCCATTCTCCCAAATCATCCCACCCACTCCCTCTCCCACAGAGTCCAAAAGACTGTTCTATACATCTGTGTCTCTTTTGCTGTCTCCTACACAGGGTTATTGTTACCATCTTTCTAAATTCCATACATATGTGTTAGTATACTCTATTGGTGTTTTTCTTTCTGGCTTACTTCACTCTGTATAATAGGTTCCAGTTTCATCCATAATCAGTTCTAATGAGATGGAAAATACATGGGGAAACAGTGGAAACAGTGTCAGATTTTATTTTTTGGAGGGCTGCAAAATCAATACAGTTGGTGATTTGCAGCCATGAAATTAAAAGACGCTTACTCCTTGGAAGGAAAATTGTGCACCACCTAGATAACATATTTAAGAGCAGAGACATTACTTTGCCAACAAATGTCCGACTAGTCAAGGCTATGGTTTTTAAAGTGGTCATGTATGGATGTGAGAGTTGGGCTGTGAACAAAGCTGAGCACCAAAAAATCGATGTTTTTGAACTGTGGTGTTCAAATGACTCTTGAGACTCCCTTGGACTGCAATGAGATCTAACCAGTTCATTCTAAAGGAGATCAGTCTTGGGTGTTCATTGAAAGGACTGATGCTAAAGCTGAAATTCCAATACTTTGGCCACCTCGTGTGAAGAGTTGACTCATTGGAAAAGACTCTGATGCTGGGAGGGATTAGGGGCAGGAGGAGTAGGTGATAACAGAGGATGACATGGCTGGATGGCATCACTGACTCGATGGACATGAGTTTGAGTGAACTCCAGGAGTTGGTGATGGATAGGGAGGCCTGAAATGCTGTGATTCATGGGGTCAGACACAACTGACTGAACTGAACCGAACTGAGAAAGGAGGGAATAAAGAAAACACAGTGGCATGTGTAAATATATATATTTTTTAGAGAAGGAAAACATTAAAAGCTCTGATAATTCTTAGACAGTATTAAATGCCATACTGTGAGGATATCCACATGGAAAAGACCACAAAAAAAAAAAAAGAAAGAAAGAAAGAAAGGAAAGGAAAAAGAAAAAAAAAAAAAAGGTGTTTGGGTGCTTGAGAAAATTCTTCAAGAGATAAAAGTTGAAAACCTCCATTAAATGGGCAAGGAAATAGCTCCTTGAGTCCCAACACAGCATGTCCCAACAAACAGGATGAACCCAAAGTGAAATATCCCACAACAATATTTTAACCAAACACTGAAAATTTAAACAGAAAAAAAACAAACATTAAGAGCAGTGAGAGTAAAGACATAAATATACTGTCAGATCCCCATAAAGATAGCAGCTGAACTTTCAATAGAAACTCTTCAGGCCAGTAGAGCATGGTAGAACATTCTCAAAATTATGAACAAGCCAAAACCAACACCAACACGGATCTTATTCAGATATGAAGGAGAAATCAAATGGTTTAAGCAAAAGTTTTAAGCAGTCATTAACATGAAACTGCTAAACTCTTAATGATGTGGTGAAACTGGGACACTGAGTTCATATGTCATCAGATTTGCAAAACTCATCAGTGGACATGAGTTTGGAAAAGGACAGTTTTCATTCACACCAAAGGTAGGTAAGGCCAAAGAATATTCAAACAAGCATGCACGGTTGCTCCTTTCACATGTTAGCTGGGTAAAACTCAAAATTCTACAACAGTACATAAACTAAGAACTTTCAAGGGGAAAGCTCGACTTGGAAATAATACATGAACCAGAGAACAATTTGGAAACATTCATTGGATCCTAGAGGGAACCAGGAATTTCAGAAAATCATTTACTTCTGCTTCAGTGACTCCACTAAAGACATTAACTGTGTATATCACAGTAAACTGTGAACAGTTTGAAAGAGACAGGAATCATGGACCTTCTAACCTGTCACATGAGAAATGTGTATGCCATTCAAGATGTAAGAGTTGGAACAAGACATGGAAAAATTGATCAGTATAAACCTGGGAAAGGTGAGTGACAAGACTGCATATTATCAGTCTTCTTATGTGAAATATATGCAGACTATACTATTCAAAAGGCCAGGCTGGGTGGATAATAAACTAGAATCAATGTTTCTGGGATAAACTTCAACAACCTTAGATAGACAGATAGAAACACTGTAAAAAGAGAAAGTGAAGAGGAGCTAAAGAGGGTCTTGCTAAGGATGAATGAGGAGTGTAGAAACCTCGCTGAGAACTCAATAGTCAAATGAACAACACAAGGTGTCTGGTCCCATCACGACTTGGCAAATAGAAGGGGAAAACATGGAATAAGTGATAAACTTAATTTTCTTGGGCTCCAAAATCACTGTGAATGGTGACTGCAGGCATGAAATGAAGAGACACTTTCTTCTTGGAGAAAAAACGATGGAAAAACCTTGACCTTGTATTAAAAAGAAGAAAGACGAGCTTATTAACAAAGGTCTCCTCAGTCACACACCCCTATCGTTTATCCATTAGTCATGTAAAGGTGTGAGAATTGGAATCTAAAGAAGGCTGAGAGCTCGAGAACTGATGCCTTCAAACAGTGATGTTGGAGAAAACTCTTAGGGGTCCCTTGAACTGCAAACAGATCCCGCCAATCAATCCACAAGGAAACCAACCCTGGATATACATCTGAAGCACTCATACTGAAGCTGAAAGTCGAGGATTTTGCTAAACTAATTCAAAGAACCAACTCTGGAAAACACCATGACACTGGGAAAGACTGAGGACAGGAGGAGAAGGTGCTGATAGAGGATGAGATGTTTGGAGGGCATCACCAGTTCAATGGACATGTGTTTGAGCAAACTATGGGAAACACTGAAAGAGAGGGAGGCCTGCTGTGCTACAGTCACAAAGGGTTGGACATGACTCAATGAATGAACAACAGCAATTAAAATATCTAGAACTACTTCTAGGCTAACAGAGTTTGGCCAGGAGAATGCACTGGTCATAGCAAACACCCTCTTTCAACAACACAAGTGAAGACTCTAACATGAACATCACCAGATGGTCAACACCAAAATCAAATTGATTCTATTCTTTCCAGTCAGAGATGGAGAAGCTCTATACAGTCAGCAAAAACAAGATCAGGAGCTGACTGTGGCTCAGATCATGAACTCCTTATTACCTAATTCAGACTTAAATTCAAGAAAGTAGGGAAAACCAAACTCTGATAGCCTTTTCCCTGCTTTATTCTGTATTAAAGGCTAAATTTGCCTGTTATCACAGGTGTTTCTTGACTTCCTACTTTTGCATTCCAGTCCCTTATAATGAAAAGAATTTATTTTAGGTTGTTAGTTCTAAAAGGTCTTGTGGTTCTTCATAGAACCATTCAACTTCAGCGTCTTCAGCATTTCTGGCTGGTGCATAGGCTTGGGTTACTGTGATTTTGAATGGTTTGCCTTGGACAAACAGAAATCATTCTGTCGTTTTTGAGATTGCATCCAAGTACTGCATTTTGGACTCTTTTGTTGACCATGATGGCTACTCCATTTCTTCTAAGGGATTCCTGCCCACAGTAGTAGATATCATGGTCATCTGAGTTACATTCACCCATTCCAGTCCATTTTAATTTGCTGATTCCTAGAATGTCGATGATCACTCTTGCCGTCTCCTGTTTAACAACTTCCAATTTGCCTTCATTCATGGACCCCATATTCCAGGTTTCTATGCAATATTGCTCTTTGATGCATCGGACCTTGCTTCTGTCACCAGTCACATGCACAACTGGGTATTGTTTTTGCATTGGCTCCATGTCTTCATTCTTTCTGGAGTTCTTTCTCCACTCATCTCCAATAGCATATTGGGCACCTACCGACCTGAATAGTACAGGTTTAAAAGAAACTGGTCCTAAGGGCTTATTTACAAACAATGGGATAACCAATTCAACTTCTTCTTCTTCTTTTTTTTTTTATTAATCTGTTCGTTCCCCCCCCTCCCAGTATATAAAATTGTTTTAGTCACTCTGTTATTCTAGCAATTTGACTGCTTCACATAGTTTGAGACTTTTATTGACAGATATTCCTGTTGTAAATACCCAAATTCCTCCTTTTTTAGTATGTTTAGTAGCAATGGCATCTTATTCATTCTCATTTCAGTAACTAAATCTGCTCTTTTCGTTTTTTAGTTTACCTAATATTCTTTTTACTATCTTTGTTTCATGTTCAATTTTCTGTATTCTTTTTCTATTAACTTAAAACCATACTAATATTTGTTCATTTCCTCTTTCTTCTTTCTGTGAAATTAGATTTTTTTCCCAGCTTTTAAAGAAGGCATTACCTTCTCCCCAGAATTGAAGAGCTTTCTTTTTATGTAACCTTAAATATATATGGGTTCTTCTTCTGCTGTATCTGATGGCTTTCTACATTGGGTTTTCATTTTAAATCACCTTAGAATATGTTCCCATTTCCCCTGTGAGTTATTCTTCGCCTCATCGAGCCCTTCAGAATGTGTTGTTTAATTTTCCATGCATTCAGTTCAGTCGCTCAGTCATGTCCGACTCTTTGTGACTCCATGGATTGCAGCACACCAGGCCTCCCTGTCCATCAAAAACTCCCAGAGTTCACTCAAACTCACATCCATTGAGTCAGTGATGCCATCCAGCCATCTCATCCTCTGTCGTCCCCTTTTCTTTGTGCCCCCAATTTATCTCAGCTTCAGTAGTTTCCAGAGTCAACTCTCGAATGAGATGGCCAAATTACTGGAGTTTCAGCTTTAGCATCATTCCTTCCAAAGAACACCAAGGTCTGATCTCCTTTAGAATGGACTGATTGGACTCCTTGCAGTCTATGGTACTCTCAGGAGTCTTCTCCAATGCCACAGTTCAAAAGTGTCAATTCTTTGGCGCTAAGCTTTCTTCACAGCACAGCTCTCACATCCATACATAACTACTGGAAAAACCGCAGTTTTGACTAGACGGTCCTTTGTTGGCAAAGTAATGTTTCTGCTTTTGAATATGCTATCGAGGATGGCCATAACTTTCCTTCCAAGGAGTAAGCGTCTTTTAATTTCATGGCTGCAATCACCATCTGCGGTGATTTTGCAGCACCCTCCCCCCCCCCCCCAAATGAAGTATGACTCTGTTTCCACTGTTTTCCCATCTATTTCCCATGAAGTGATGAAAACCGATGCCATGATCTTAGTTTTCTGAATGTTAGCCTTTAAGTCAACTTTTTGAGGTATGACCTAAATCCAATCCTTTATGATTATATAGTAGAAGTGAGAAATAAATTTAAGGGACTAGATCGGATAGAGTGCATGATGAACTATGGACAGAGGTTTGTGACATTGTACAGGAGACAGGTATCACGACTATCCTCATGGAAAAGAAATGCAAAACAGCAAAATAGGTGTCTGTGGAGGCCTTAAAAATAGCTGTGAAAAGAAGAGAAGTGAAAAAGAAAGGAGAAAAGGAGTGATATAAGCATCTGAATGCAGTGTTCTCAAGAGTAGCAAGGAGAGATAAGAAAGCCTTCCTCAGCGATCAATGCAAAGAAAGAGAGGGAAGCAAAAGAATGGGAAAGACCATCCCCTCAAGAAAATTAGCGATACTGAAGGAACATTTCATGCAAAGATGGGTTCTATAGAGGACAGAAATTTTACGGACCTAAAAGACTCAGAAAATATTAAGAAAAGTGGCAGGAATACAGACTAGAACTGTACAAAATAGATCTTCAAGACCCAGATATTCACGATGGTGTGATCGCTCACCTAGAGCCAGACATCCTGGAATGTCAAGTCAAATGGGCCATAGAAAGAATCACTCCGAATAAAACTAGTGAAGGTTATGGAATTCTAGCTGAGCTATTACACATCCTGAAAGATGATGCTGTGAAAGTGCTGAACTCAATATGCCAGCAAATTGGAAAACATAGCAGTGGCCATGGGACTGAAAAAGATCGGTTTTCATTCCAACCCCAAAGAAACACAGTGCCCAATAATGCTCAGATTACCACACAATTACACTCATCTCACGTTCTAGTGAAGTAATGCTCAAAGTTCTCCAAGCCAGGTTTCATTAATACATGAACCGTGAACTTCCAGATGTTCAAACTAGTTTTAGAAAATGCAGAGGAACCAGAGATCCAAATGCCAACAATCTTGGATCATTGAAAAAGCAAGAAGGTTCCAGAAAATTAAAAACAAACAAACCAAAAAACACCTATTTCTGCTTTATTGACTATGCCAAAGCTTGGATTGTGTGGATCACTAGAAACTGTGGAAGATTCTGAAAGAGATGGAAATACCAGACCACCTGGCCTGCCTCTGGAGAAACCTATATGCAAGTCAGGAAGCAACAATTAGAAATGGACATGGAACAACAGATGGGTTCCAAATAGAAAGAGGAGGACGTCAAGGTTGTATATTGCCACCCTGCTTATTTGACATGAATGCAGAGTACATCATGAGAAACTCTAGGCTGGAAGAAGCAGAAGCTGGAGTCCAGATTGCCAGGAGAAATGTCAATAACTTCAGATATGCAGATAACACCACACTTATGGCAGAAAATGAAGAGGAAGTGTCAAGCCTCTTGATGAAAGGGAAACAGGAAAGTGAAAAACTGGGCTTAAAGCACAACATCTGCAACGAAGACCATGGCATCTGGTCCCATCACATCATGGGAAATAGATGGGGAAACAGTGGAAACTATGTCAGGCTTTATTTTTGGAGCTCCAGAATCACTGCAGATGGTGATTGTAGCCATGAAATTAAAAGACATTTACTCCTTGGAGGGAAAGTTATGTCCAACTTAGATTTCATTTTAAAAAGCAGAGACATTATTTTGCCAACGAAAGTCCATCTAGTCAAGGCTATGTTTTTTTCCAGTGGTCATATATTGATATGAGAGTTGGACTGTGAAGAAAGCTGAGTACCAAAAAATTGATGCTTTTGAACTGTGGTGTTGGAGGAGACTCTTGAGAGTCCCTTGGACTGCAAGCAGATCCCACCAGTCCATCCTTAAGGAGACCAGTCTTGGGTGTTCTTTGGAAAGACTGATGCTAAAGCTGAAATTCCAGTATTTTGGCCACCTCACTCATAGAGTTGACACATAAAAATCTCTGATGATGGGAGGGATTTGGATCAGGAGGAGAAGGGAACGACAGAGGATGAGATGGCTGGATGGCATCATCGTCTCGATGAACATATGTTTGCCTGAACTCCAGGAGTTAGTAATGGACAGGGAGGCCTGGTGTGGTGTGATTCATGGGGTGACAAAGATTCGGACACGGGTCTGTGACTGAAATGAAATGAGTAAATTAACTGTTTTGTTGTTGTTGTTGTTGTTGTTGTTGAGCATGTCATTGGTAATATATGAAAGGAACAAGTGTAATACATACATACATACCCGTTCAAGTGATATTTCATGTGTTACGTCACTACATTCCTGTCTGACACTCTGTATCACACAGACTGTCACCATAATGTATCCTCAATGCATGGGATTCTCAAGGTGAAAAAGTAGGAATGGGTTGCCATCCTTAGTTCCAGGAGATCTTCCCAACTCAGATCGAACCTGCCTGTCTTATGACCTCTATGTTAGAAGACAGGTTCCTTAGTACTAATACTGCCTGGGCAACCATTAGCTTATATATGGCTACACATATACATGCATATGTATATGTTGAAAGTTTGGGTATATAATTTTGCTGTCTACGGGTAGCAGTATATATTTTGCAGGAGGTATATAACTGCAGGTATGTCCTTTTGCAGGATCTAATGATTTGCTAAAAGTGGTTTCACTTACATTCATGTCAGAGAATTATATAATTTCACTTGTGACTTACCCTTTGAAATATTGGTTCTTTAGGAATATCTTGTATAATTTTTCATACATTGACAAATTTGCAAACACATATCCCATTTTTTAATTTTAGCTTCACATCTTGGTTTTCAGAGAATATACTTGGTATTATGTAAAATACTAAGACTTGTTTTATGCCTTAATGTGAAGCATATTTTTGAGAATATTCCAAAGAAAGTTCAGGTACAATTGAAAATATCACACACACACACACACACAGTATGTGTTTATATGCCTATTTGAACATATCAGTGTAGGTACATAATTTTTAATATATATATATATATATATATATATATATATATATTTTTTTTTTTTTTTACCCTTCTTTGATCTTGAAGTGTTTTGGGTCATGTTCCTCAGATTTATAGTTTGCTTTCAGTCTCCTGTCTTTTTGGGATTTATAGTAAACCTGTATTAGGTATTTTCACATTACTTTAGGTCCTCTGACTCTGATGCTGGGAGGGATTGGAGGCACGAGGAGAATGGGGTGACAGATGATAAGATGGATGGATGGCATCACCGACTCGATGAACGTGAGAGATGGTGATGGACAGGGAGGCCTGGCGTGCTGCGATTCATGGGGTCGCAAAGAGTTGGACATGACTGAGCGACTGAATTGAAATGAACTGAACTAATGTCCTATTCAGGCAGAAGCCCACAGTCAACTTCTTTGAGAGTGTAAGAATCTTTCTAGAGACAGTATCTTTCTGAGGTTGTAGAGAATAGAGCACACTGTGAACCAAGAAATTTGCCAGCCATATCAGTAAACAAATGATGCTGCAGGCATCAAGTCATAAGCCCTTGAATCTATCCATAAACGTAAATCCTGGGGGAACTCTTGATGAAATCAGTTTGCCCACTATCAAGTCCTTAGTTACTGCACTTGAAGCTAGCGTGGCCTGAAGAACTGACTTGAGACAGAAAGAATAGATACTAGCCCTAGTTAAGGTGATTATCAAAGGAATTACTTCAAGGAGCCCAGATTCTTGCATCTACCATAGGTAGAAAATATTTAAATCCATTCACTTGAGGTGTCCAGTTTTTCTTTCGTTAACCATAATATTCAGACATTCTCCATACCTGATCATTGTACCAAAATTTCTGTAAAACTTGGACCCTCCTATCCTTCGTTAGAGCAGTCTTTTTGCGATACTTGAGAAGTCGCTTCTCATGATTAAATCCTTCTTAGAATGAAAGGCTTGATGAAGAAAACATAATTCTCCACTTTTGAACTATGCATTTTTCCCATTAGGTAGCACACATTCTAGAACTGCAATATAAGGGATTCTTGTGCAGCACCTCACTGTTAACCTATGTTTACTAATTCCTACTTCCCAAAGTTTTGAAAGTCAAAGGTCAGCTATTACTTGGGGCTGGTGCACTGGGACGACCCAGAGGGATGGTATGAGGAGGGAGGTGGGAGGAGGGTTCAGGATGGGGAATACATGTATACCTGTGGTGGATTCATTTTGATATATGGCAAAGCCAATACAATATTGTAAAGTTAAAAAATAAAATTAAATTTAAAAAATAAAATTAAACTTGAGGGGATTCATGGTTTCATAAACCGGTGACATCAGTTTATGAAAATATATAACCATATATGTTTACTTTACTTTTAGAAAGCCGTTCTTTACTTTTGGAAACAATGGAAAATTAGGGAAGTGAAGGGACACAAGTATAGAGTCTGAATTTATTCTGCCCAACATAGCTCTGCATTTAAGTTTGTCTCTTTTTTTTTTTTTTTTTGCTTTTTCTTTGCCTATACATACTAAAGCCATCCTGGGTACACATTTTAATTGACATGCAGTGATGCTTTACTTGTCACTAGCACAAATTAGACAAAGACTGATTTTCTTTCCTTACAATGTTGTGTTAGTGTCTGCTGCCCAGCAAAATAAATCAGTTATTAGTAAATACAGGTGAGCCTCCCTTTTGAGCAGTCCTCGGATCTCCCATTTGGGCCTCCTCTCCTACTCCAAAATCAATTCCACTAGAGCACTGCATAGCAATAGCTATCTACTACATACTTGGTATGTCCTTCCTGCACTGTGTCCACAAGTCTGTTTTCCATGACTGCATCTCTTCCTACACTCCAAATGGTTTACTCAGCATCTGTTTTCTGGATTCCATTTAAATGCATTAATATGCACACACATATATTTATTACTTCTTTATTTGGTTGCCACAAACCTCAATTGCTCTGTGTGGAATTCAATTCCATGACCAGGGATCAAACCTGGGACCCCTGCATAGGGATCATGGTGTCTTAGCCACTGGACCAACAGGGCATTCCCCTGTTGTTGTGTTTTTTTTAAATGATGGCCATTTGGAATGGTGTGAGGTGATATGTTGTTGTACTTTTGATCTGTGTGCCTTTGTTAAGTTGAGGTCGTTTTTTCTATGTTCAGTTTTTGAAGAGCTTCTATCACAAACACTTGTTGAATTATTTCAAAAACTTTCACCAACTATTGAGGTAATCATATGGTTTTAAACCTTGACTATACATTGATATGCAACTATTGAAGAATGTTTCCAAATCTTGAATAAACCCCACACTTAATTATGGTGTCCAATCCTTTTATGGTATTGGTGGAATTTTTTGCTAATATTTTGGTAAGGATGTTTGCCTCTGTTCATCTATGAGATATTAGTCTCTAACTTTCTTTTTCTGTGTTATCTCGGGGTTGATATCAGGGTGATGGTGAACTTGTAAGATGACTTCTGTGTTTTCCTTCCACTCTAGAGTTTTGGAAGCGTTTCAGAAGTGCATGTGCCAGCAGTTCTCTGACTGGTTCATAAAATTTCCCTGTGAAGCTTTCTGGAGTTTAAGCTTGCCAACTGGAAATTTTTTCATCACAGTTTCAATCTTAGTGCTTGTAATTGCTCTGTTCATATTTTCTGTTTTTTTTTTTTTTTTTCAGCTAAAAAAAATTTAGCTGAATTTCTTAGTATTTGTCCATGGCTCAAATTCTAAATTTTATTGACTTATAGTTGTTTGCTGTAGTCCCTTATGACTCTTTGTTATTTCTGTTATATTAGTCATAATGTCATCCTTTGTCATGTCAAATTGATGGATTTGTTGTCCTCTTTGTCTTGATAAGTCTGTATCATGATTTGTCTATTTTACTTCTCCTCTCCAAGAGACCCTTTTTAGTGATACTGATTTTGGCTATTTTTTTTTAATCATTTCTTTTTTTTTTTAATTTCTGCTTTGATTTTTATCATTTTTTCCCCTTCTATTCACTTTGGGGAATTTTGCCTGATTTTTCTTCTTTCTCTAAATGCTTTAGATTGTAGGTTATGTTGATTACTTGAGATGTGTAGAATTTATCAACTTCACTCTTTTACTGCTTTAGCATGCTCCATAACTTTTGGATAATCATGTTTTAAATATTATTTTCTTCTAAGATTTTTCTTTCATTTTCTCTCACATTTCATGAGTGATCTCTTGGCCATGTACAGTTGTATTTATTCATCTACATGGATTCATGTTTCTCACAGTCCTCACCTACAAATTCTGCTATGTAAATCATAACGTTGTGGTTAAAAAAAAAAAAAGATTAATACCATTACCACTATCTCAAATTTATCAAGGCTTGATTTGAGATCCATTTTGTGATATATCTTGAAGATATTTTATTTTCACTTTAGAAAAAGTGTGTATTCTGCTCTGCTTCAGTGAAATGTGCTATACGTATCAATTAACTTTGTCTGGTCTCATGTGCCTTTGAACACTTGTGTTTCATTTTAAACTTTATTTCTAAATTGGAGGATAGTTTCTTTCCAGTGTTGTGTTGGCTTCTGCTGTACAACAGTGTGTATTAGCATATAGGAGGCCAAAGTCTTTTTTTGTGTGTGTGTTGTTGATTGTCTGTTACTTATTCATTTTTCTAGTCCCTATAGAAATGTTTATCGTCTTTTCCCCATTCCATTTCTAGAATGTTTTATCACCTTTACTACCACAACATCCAAGTTATTTTCAAGGAGCCTGCCTACTTTTTCTTTCATTATGTTTTGAGTTTTTACCACATTCCTTTGCCTACAACATATTTCTCTGACTTCACATTTCCCTACTGCGTTCCTCATCATTTCTTCCCAAACTTCTGCGTAATAGTTATTGCTCCTCGTCTCCACTCCAAGTTGATAAAATTAGTTGAGTGTCTAGTGTGGGCTTTGCAGTTGGAGAGACTGACAACTATGTTCTTGAATCTGCAGTTGAGTCTTCCGTCTCTAATGGTGATACCATATCTGTTCATGTCATTTGTAGATGTCTATAGAATTAGTCTGACATTAGGCAGTCTATTTGCTGAAGATTGGTTGCGTTTTTCTGTCTTGCTTGTTGTGTAGTGTGAGGCATCAGCCCTGGGTTGTGTAGGCAGTTGGGTGCCGTACATCTGAGATTAAGAAAGAGGCCTTCAACGAGACTGTCACCAGTTAATAATCAGTGTAGACAGGAATTCTCTAGTGTCCCATGATCCTGGTCTCAGTGTGAAAGGTTGTAATGGAATGCAAAGAGCTGGGATTCTTGGCCTCCAGAGGAGAGGAATTCAATCTGGGGCCAGAGATAAGGCTGGATCACTCAGAGCTTTGTATAATAAAATTTTATTAAAATATCAATGAGATAGAGAAAACTTCTCATATAGGCATCAGAATGGGGCAGAAAGAGTACCCTCCTGCTAGTCTTCAGCTGGATATTATATAGTCACTAGTAGTCTGTTAATGAAAGAAAGGAATGTTTTAAAACTCAGAGTGGTACCAGGCCCCCTCACACATAAGATGCATTTTGGGATAATCTTGGCATCAGATGATTCATCCCGGGCCATAAAATGATTGTCCTGAAGAAGGATAGATTACCATACAATGATTCATTTACATAGATTAGGGAAATACTATCTGAGTATGACATACTGGTTTGTCAAGTAGGTTCTGAGCCATTAGGAGGAACTGACTTAAGAACAGAGTTTAGGGTAAAAGCATAATACATTAGCATAGTTTAAGACAAACATTTCCATAAGAAAAATGCATTGGTTATCTCAAGGTTTGAGAATAGTTAACTTCAGATGAAACCAGGTATCATTCTGGCAATATAACATTTTAAGAGAAACCTCCTTTTAAATTTGTATAAAGACAGAAAAAAAAAAATATTGCTAGTTTGTTTCCTCCTGCTACTTAAGAGAGATAAAAATGTCTGATACTTTCAGGCCAAATCCTTCATTTGGAGACCCCAGCCTTCCTGCCTGTTACCCTCTCAGATGATGACAGCAGAAAATATCAGGCCCAACTTATGCCCAGAGAACTACAATACCATAGTGATAGATTGAGGAGATTACAAAAGTAACATAGATAAATGGTAAATAAATAAGTAAAAGGTGCCACAAGCAATAAACACTACAGAGAAGACAACAGATTCATAATGAGAGCCAATCAAGTAAATCTCAAGGCAAAAAACACCACCAGAGTAGAGTGCCAACTGAAAAATAAAGAAAGCAAATCTGACAAGAAGAGCAGGACAGCCCCCACAGAATAACAGGAAACCACAGTTAATATAGAAATGCATACCCATGTTAAAGAATGAAGTGATGCAACAGCAGTTAAAGGCACAGAAAATAGGAAACCAAAGTAAAAGTAGAAATAGCTTTACAAAAAATAAAAATATAATTGAAATAATCTTCAAGATCAAATCAATGTGTAGTAAAAAAGAAGCATACAACTGAGAAAAATAGTGCACAAACAACACAACAATTCAATGCATCAAAAGAATAATACATATTTCCTTGTGTCTCATCTGTGAGTGTCCTAGTGCTCAACATGGGCCAGAGGACAATTACACCTCTTTGGGAAGTTCTCCAAAGATGGAGAGAACTGGATTCTGGATATCTCTAAGGGCACCTCAGACTCAAAACTGCTATAATTCCTGTGCGTTCTTATAGCTGCCTGAGCCTGGGCATTTTTTTTTTTTTTTTGACCTCTTCTCAGCTTTGGATGTAATCCGTAGACACAGGGTCTGCATCATTAATCCTGTGTATTTAATCTGCAGCATGCACAACTGGATGGAAGATTCATAATCCTCTTTCTTAATGGCTCTGTCCCTGGGCCTCAGGTGTAAATTTCATCCTTGCTCACATGTGGTCACCAAATGTGTCTGACTTGAGACACTTGTGGTGCACTGGGGTCTGCCATGATGAGCACAGAAGGATAAGGTACAGCTGCTTGGAATTCTGGAAAGATGGTGGTGCTAGTTATGAATAGGAGCCAGCAGCCATAGGCAGAAAAGGTTTTGCCTGAATGGGATCCTTTTCTAGCCTGTGTTTGCAGGAGCATGAGTGGTACTTCTGCTGGTCTTTCTCTATTGCCTTATAGTAGGTGTTAACAGGTGGGAAGGTGAGGCGCTACCAAGGTATCTCTGCCTCCTGAGTGTGACACAGTACAGTCGCTTTGGCAGTTTGGGAATTATCAAAAGGTATTCCCTGCTACACAATGACTCGTACCTGCTCCATCAGGCCATTTCCACGTAGTCAACAGCAGTCCTCTCCCAGGATCCCTCTAAATCCCTTCTTAATTCCTTTTCACTCAGGTATGTCTGGAACCCACATGGGACACTCTGGTGAGCAGGGTCTTCTGCTATTTGATGCTGTGGGAGAACTATTGTCCTTGCAGAAGTATTATTTGTGATCCATTTATTGAGAGAGTTGCATTTCACATCTGCCTACATTTCTGCCTTCTTGGAACTTCTCAGTTTTTCCTGGAAAGCTCAATTATTATTTTTTCCTTGACAGAAAAACATGAAACATTAGTTGCCATGAATCAATCTGTTTGATGGGACATTGCTTACGTACACACGTAACTGGTACTACTTTGACTTTCAATATGCAATCAAGCATATTGTGTTGTCTTTTTTTCTTTCCCCCTTGGAAATTTCTCTTAATGAGGAATTGTCATCAGCATGAAGAAATGCAGAACTTTCCACATAAAATATAATAGCAAAATTGGGCTCAAAAAGGCAGCACTTGAATATCTCTAGCTATTTTTTGAACGTTCCTGACATTTTCCCAGCGTACAAATGTCTAACTTCAGATCTCAAAGCGCAATTCCATTCAGTAGATATCAAAGGTGAGACTTCCATGGGCATAATTTAATTATTGTATAATAAGATGGCAAGTTCATAGGAAATTACCAGTTGGTACTTGACTACTTGAAAAAAGAGAGAAAACGACAGCAATGACCAAAAAATAAAATTGAAAAAAAAAGAAAAACCAGGAATGTGTAGTTAGTTATTTAATTATAAGAGGTACACATGAATTGATGTTTGTATCACAGAATAAGCAAGGAGATAGCATACAATCATCTATATCTGCTTAACTGTCTCTGCTAATGACTTGGACACTGTGGATCACACACAAACCAAAAAAAAAGAAAGAAAGAAAGAAACATAATTTTGTAAAATTCTTAGAGATAAGAATACAAGAATACCTTATATGTCTCCTGGGAATCGTGTATGCTAGTAAAGGTGCAGCAGTTAGAACTGGACAGGGGACAATGAACTAATTCAAAATTGGGAAAGGAACAAGTCAAAGCTATATATTGTTGTCCTGATTATTTAACTGCTGTGCAGAGAACACCATGAAAAAATAAAAATCTAGATGAATCTCAAATTAGAAACCGAATTTATGTGGGAGATATGAATAACCTTAGTTATCCCAGTGACAACACCAAAATGACAGAAGAAATATAATAATTAAGGCGCCTCTTGATGAAAGTATTATCTGTTTCAAATATAGACATCTGAAATGAGAGTCCTACATAAAAGATGAAATTCTCAGTTTCACATATGAAAACCTAGATAAAGATTTCAGGGTTTGAAACATGAAATTCTCCATTATTCACATATACAAATCTGGAGAAAGATTTTCCAACGTAAAGTACGAATTCTCTGTACATCATACATGAATGTACGGACACGAAATATTCTGCAGAAAATGTGGAATTTTTTTACATTAGAGTTATGAAAATATGGATGCAGATTCTTTGACAGGAAATACAAAAATGTCTGTTTCACATATCCACACATGGTCACATGAAACATGAATTTTTTCATATTTGTCATTTGAAAATATTTGTGAGGTCTTTCCTTCATGAAATATTGAATACTGTCTATTTCACATTTGAAAAACCTGTGTTAATTTTCCTACAAGAAATATAGCATTTTCCCACAGATTTTCATGCTTGGGCTCTGAAATTCTCTATCTTTTCATCAAGAATGTTTGGAAGGTATTCTGATATGAGATTCGGAATTCTGTGTATTTCCCATTTGACAATCTGGGGAGAAATGTTCTCATATGAAATATGAATTCTCAATTGTTCACATGTGAAACATTTTCCAGATTTGTACACATGAAAGAGAATTTCCCGTCATTCAGAAATTAAGATCTGAGCTAAACCGCAAACATCAAACAGCTATATTTCATGTATATCCTGAATACCATATAGAGTTTTCTGTATTTCTTTGATAAAAATCTGGGTGAAGATTTCCCTATAAGAAATAGGGAATAATATATTTTACACATGTAAAATCAAAACCCTTATGATTAGACAGTGGAATTGATAAATAGATGCAGGGGATTCTATCTGACAGATGAGTGCCTGAAGACCTATGGATGGAGGTTAGTGATATCGTATAGGAAAAAGTGATCAAGACCATCCACATGAAAAAGAAATGAAAAATGGTAAAGTTACGAGGCCTCACAAAGAGCTGAGAAGAGGAGCGAAGCTAAACAAAAAGGGGAAAAAGAAAACAATAACCCTGTATCAGATCAGATCAGATCAGTCACTCAGTCGTGTCCGACTCTTTGTGACCCCATGAATTGCAGCATGGCAGGCCCCTCTGTCCATCACCAATTCCCGGAGTTCACTGAGAGGAGACAGCAAAAGAGACACAGATGTATATAACTGTCTTTTGGACTCTGTGGGAGAGGGAGAGGGTGGGATGATTTGGGAGAATGGCATTGAAACATGTATAATATCATATATGAAATGAGTCACCAGTCCAGGTTCCATGCACAATACTGGATGCTTGGGGCTGGTGCACTGGGATGACCCAGAGGGATGGTATGGGGATGGAGGAGGGAGGAGGTTTCAGGATGGGGAACACATGTATACCTGTGGAAGATTCATTTTGATATATGGCAAAACTAATATGATATTGTAAAATTAAAAAATAAAATAAAATAAAGCAAACCTTAGAGGGAAAAATGAACATTCACAGTGTTGTGTAACTATTGACACTATTTCTGGAATGTTTTCATCATTCTTCCTGCCAGCCGTGTTAAAGGACAATTTTGCAACACCTATAAATGTTTTTATTTTATTTTAAAATGCAAAATATTTTGATTCATTGTTTTAATCAATTTGGAACATGTGTTCAAATAGAAAATAAATGTTAACTGCTTCCTCTCAATCTGTATTTATATAATAATAAATCTGGATAGCACATAAAAAGAAGAGAAAAGAAAATTATACACATTTGGATGAAGATCCCCAAAGAATTGCAAGGAGAGGTAAAACCACCCTCAGTTATCAATGTCAATAAATAAAGCAAATCAATAGAACTGGAAAGTCTACTGATCTCTTCAAGAAAATCACAGATACCAAGGGAAAATGTCATGCAATCATGGGCACAATAGAGGACAGAAATGGTATGGATGTAGCCAAAACAGAAACTATTAAGAAGAGGTGGGAAGAATACATGGATGAAATGTGCACAAAAGATCTTCATGACCCAGTTAAGCACGATGGTGTGATCGTTCACCTGAGGACCCGATGTCCTGGAATGTGAAGTCTAGTGGGACTTAGGAAGCATAACGACAAACAAAGCTTGTGGAGGTGATGGAATTCAGTTGAGATATTTCAAATTCTAAAAGATGATGATATGAATGTGCTGCCCTCCATATGCCAGCAAATTTGGGAGACTCAGCAGTGGCCAGAGGACTGGAAATGGTCAGTTTTCATTCCAACCACAAAGAAAGGCAAGCCAAAGAATGTCCAAACTACCACTTAATTGCACATGTCTGACACACTTGCCCAGAACTGCTCAGAATTCCCCAAGCCAGGCTTCAACAGAATGTGAACCATGAGCTCCCAGATGTTCAAGCTGGATTTATAAAGGGCAGAGGAACCCGAGATTCAATTGTCAACACCCGTTGGGTCCTCCAAAAGGCAAGAGAACTCCAGGAAAGCAGCTACTCTTATTTGACTATGCCAAAGACTTTGACTGACACAACAAAACGACACACACACAAAAAGTCACATCAAAACGTGGAATATTCTTCCAAACATCGGAATACATGCCTCCTGAGAATTCTTACATCCATGTAAATAAAATAAATATTTATCAACTTGGAAAATTTTCTCAGTCAATAGGAAAGGTGAATTATGATAGTAGTGCAGGTTATAGAATGTTGTTGAGTAATGTGTAGAGCATTTGATTGGTTATTACATTTCTTTATTGATAATTCAGTAAGCACTTAAAATGTGTCATTTTCAGGCTCTATGTTTCAGCTGTTGTGAAAGATACATAAAGAGGGTAGACCCAAAACACATTGAAGATATCTGTACTCTCCTTCATAGAAGGGCAAACAGTAGTTCCTTCCAACCGCAAGAAATAGTTGAGACAAAGTTGTTAGAAGGGGCTTAGCATAAGGTAAGGTAAGGTTAGGTAAGTCACTTCAGTTGTGTTTGACTCTAGGCGACCCCATAGACGGCAGCCCAACAGGCCCCCACATCCCTGGGATTCTCCAGGCAAGAACACTGGAGTGGGTTGCCATTTTCTTCTCCAATGCATGAAAGTGAAAAGTGAAAGTGAAGTCGCTGAGTCGTATCCAACTCTTAGCGACCCCATGGACTGCAGCCTACCTGGCTCCTCTGACCATAGGATTTTCCAGGCAAGAGTACTGGAGCGTGGTGTCATTGCCCTCTCCGAGGGCTTAGCATGACTGAAAATAATTTGAGATTGTAGCTTCAGAAGAGAAAGATAATGAAATGACTAAGGAAAACAGATATCATGTCTTCCAAGAACTTTGTAACCATGCTGATGTGCTGCAGTAATGACCAGGAATTTATTCTGTCTCTACGGGGACAGATAAGCAACATCTAAACATGCATTTGAAATTATAGGGTGGAATCTTGGTGTCAGGAAATGAAGACGTATCTTAAGGACAGCAGCGCAAAAATGACCCTATAGAATACCACTTGTAAAGTACATAACGTGTGCTGACCATGGGCCAGTCACTGATTATATCATGCTATCTTTTCTATCACAGTAATGGTATAATTGTGATCATGATTTTGGATGTACTACAATATCTATATTTTCAGGGACAAAATTAATTTCTATAATGAAAACAATCTGCTGTCTAATCTTTAAGACTCTACCAGTAACTAATAGAATATAATATGTGAATGTGCTGAAGATCACACTGTGTATTTTTATTTATCTAATTTTATTTGCATCTCTTTCTTCACCCATACCATCCTAATTTAGACACCCCTTCATTTCAGCAGGGATGATTTCAGAAATCACTTTACATCCATTACCTCTTTTCCCTTGCTTCTCATTTTCTTGCTTACAAATATTATATCAGGTGTCATTTACCTAGGATGCATAACGAATGCTTTCTTGAACTGAAGAGTTTGGAATACCATGCAGTAAAATAGTAAACCAATGAACTAAAGCCTCATTTTCTCTTCTTTGTTTAAAAATTGAAAATGAAACTATGAAGATGAACATGGAAATTTAATGTTCAAATACAGGAATGGTAGGTATTTGTTGACATCTCCCAAAGTAACGTTCAATCTTCCTTAGGCTCCATAATCTGACACGTATTTGGTAGGTCAGTTTTAATTAGCATGGTTTCCATATAATGGTGATTGTTGATGAGTTGACTGGAAAGAGAGGAAGCAGATGTGTAAGTGCTTGTTGGCACTGAGAACCACGAGTTGCCTGTCTCTTGCAGGTTAGGAAAAGGATTGTCATGGCCTGACATATCGCTATGCCTGACTGGAAATTTAGAAGGCTCCACCATCAGTCCAGAATAAGTGCTCTGTAATGGGGATACAATGTGGTTCTGAGAAGTAGATGTAGTTGTAGTAGCAAAGTCCTCAATGGGGCCATTTACTTGAGTGTAGCTGCTATGTGAATGCCAATTAAAAATGCTCAACTTTTTTAAAACAGCAGGTTGATTTACCAAAATCTGTTCTGTTTGTCTAACCGATATTGGTGATGGGTGGTTAGGTAAGTCACATGGAGATAGGGCATTTGTATTAGTGACAATCTGGATGGTATGAGGCTTTTGTATGAAAGGCACAGGTAAACTTGTGGAGGCTGAAAATGCGCTCTCTCTACTAATTTCTGGAATAAATTCAGAGTTACGATCATCTTCGTTGACACTTGCTTTAACATGCTTCTTGTTATCTTGCACTAATGAAGATATTTGAGACGCATTATTAATCCCAACTCTTCTTTGCACTCTTAATAAAAGTTGAGGATGACCTCTTTTGAAATTTGGATTATAGTAGGTCTGTAACTAAAATCAAAGGATTACATTATTTAGTTTCTTTATAAACCAAGGTAAAACTGACAAGCAAAGCTAAGTTATAAAAATGTATTCCTTTAATGAAACCAACTAAATAGCATCAAATAAAACACCTCCATTAGTAGTTTAACAGGTAACATGTTAGAAAGAATACGATCCTCAATGAAAAATATATTTTATATATACAGTAAATACCACTTTAAGTTGCTTCAGGACTTATATCTGGTTTCACAGTGCTAGGAAAGTTTGTCAAACATCCAATATTTTAACATATCCAGCTGTTCTCAACTTCAAAAAATAAAACTTTTTAACGATTTGTTAGCTCAAGTTTAAATTCGGTTTTAGCTACATATGTAAATGTGCTTTCTAGGTCACATGATTTCATCTTACATATTGCCAATAAGTGAAAATGTTGGAATACCTTACTCAAAAGAGAGATGTTGTTTTCTTCTTCCAGAAAGACAGGTAGTGAAGCAGATCTTTGAAAAGTTTGTCGCTTTTTACTAAATCCATAAAGGTTAAGCTGTCGAATTAAACTCTTCATACTCTTGGTTTCAAATATTCTGAAAGGTGCCTTTCTTTCCAAGACTTCTTTCTTAAAGAGTTCTTCGTGGATCACTATACATGTGCCTCTCTCATCCCACCAAATAGATTCAAACTGATCACTTTCAACTATATTCCAAAGTTTTTGTGGAAAGGTGAGTGAAAGAAAATTAGTCACCTCATCTGTTTCAGATACAGAATATTTGTAGCATGGCCTTTTTATCACAAGATCCTCAGACAAAGCCTGAAAAGCATATTCTTCAATCATAGATCTCAAAACTGAGTCCCTAGTAAGTGTATAATCATACAAAGATCTAATGGAGGTTTCTGAATCAGTTGATTCATCCTTAGGAGGCCCATCTTGAATTTCTGAAGGTATATGTGCCATCTCAGAGAAATCTTTCTTCAGATCCTTTTCTCATTTGTCTGATTTTACTGACCACTACTTCAAAAATTGCTTGGCTGGCCAACAGAGAGAAACTCTCTAGACCATCGCAGAGGTCCTCAAAGTCAAAAGGCTGTGACATCACAAAATCACTTGTCTCCTAGCAATCAAAGGGTAGCTGTGACATCACAAAATCACTGGTCTCCTAGCCATTGAAAGGTGATGTTCAGCTAGGGTTTACTTCAGCATCAACTTAAAAATACAGCCTGCTTACAGAAATAGTAACCAAAACCATGAAGCATGCAAAATCTCATTCCTAAAGAATTTTTACACAGAAAAATCACATCAATAAATCTACTTGGTTTCTGAAATACAAGTGATTTATCACCCTTCTATACACACATTTTTCATATTCAGTACTGTTACCCAAGCAAAATTGGTCTACTGGCCTCTGCAATAAAATCTTTTAACTGTCTGGTTTCAACTACTCTGTGGTCTCTGTACTTAACTTTCAGCCTGGCTGGGGCTTTGGCATCTCTAAAACTGTTCATAGGATAATGCTCAGGATGTTATTGATGGCCCTTGAGGAGGAACTAAAGACCCTTGAATTTGACTAATGGCTAAATCATTATTATTCTCTATCACTTGATTATTATCCTTAGATTCTGTCTTTTCTAGCCTCACTGTTTAAAATTACTTTTTTTTTTATTGTTTTGTGTGTATTTTATTTTATTATTTTTTATTTGATTTTTTAACTTTACAATATTGTCCTGGTTTTGCCATACATCAACATGAATCCGCCACAGGTATACATGTGTTCCCCATCCTGAAACCTCCTCCCTCCTCCCTCCCCATACCATCCCTCTGGGTCGTCCCAGCACACCAGCCCCAAACATCCAGTATCGTGCATCGAACCTGAACTGGTGACTAGTTCATACATGATATTATACATGCTTCAATGTCATTCTACCAAATCATCTCACCCTCTACCTCTCCCAAGAGTCCAAAAGACTGTTCTATACATCAGTGTCTCTTTTGCTGTCTCATATACAGAGTTATTGTTACCATCTTTTAAATTCCATATATATGTGTTAGTATACTGTATTGGTGTTTTTCTTTCTGGCTTACTTCACTCTGTATAATAGGTTCCAGTTTCATCCACCTCATTAGAACTGATTGAAATTTATTCTTTTTAATGGCTGAGTAACACTCCATTGTATATATGCACCACAGCTTTCTCATTCATTCATCTGCTGATGGACATCTAGGTTGCTTCCATGTCCTGGCTACTAGAAACAGTGCTGCGATGAACATTGGGGTACACGTGTCTCTTTCAATTCTGGTTTTCTCAGTGTGTATGCCCAGCAGTGGGATTGCTGGATTATAAGGCAGTTATATTTCCAGTTTTTTAAGGAATCTCCACACTGTTCTCCATAGTGGCTGTACTACTTTGCATTCCCAGCAACAGTGTAAGAGGGTTCCCTTTTCTCCACATCCTCTCCAACATTGATTGCTTGTGGACTTTTGGATCGCACCCATTCTGACTGGTGTGAAATTGAACACCAGGAGGTCTACAATCTCCTACCTCTTTCTCTCGGTTTTCATACTTTTCAGTCTTCAGAAGGGACTGCTTAGAACACGAAAGGAAATAAAGTGTTGGACTTAGAACTCAATCATAAATGTGACAGAAAATCTCAGTTGCAGGTTCGATTTCTTTTTCAGGTTTTCCAGCTCTTGGAGTGTTTCAATCAGCAACAACTTTGGCTATTTCCTGTTGAGATGGAGCCTGGAGTTGGAAATAATTCTGAAATCTAAGCTTGGCATCAATATTTTCTCTTATGAAAATATACTTCTATATTTTATGTATGATATATATGTATATATAAGTCTATATCTGTCTATTTTTGTCAAAACTGGACAAAAATTTGAAAATTGGTAGATCTTTATTAAAAGCAGAGAGGTGAGTGATATAAAAGAGTCCTCATATTTTACATTCAGCCAAGAAAACATATTTTGAAGTATTTCCGCTTACATATATTCAACAACCGAGTCGACTTTTTAATCATTCTTCATTTGGGTTTTAATTTTTTTCCATTTCTATTAAATCTAACAGGAGTTAAAAGCCATTGCACCTTTTTTATACACACACTCATACACACAGGTGTATATATGTCAAAATATAATTTTATGCAACACTATTTAGGTGGCCAAACTCATTGCTTGCTCCCAAGATCTTAAATAAACTGTTTGGGAAGCCTTACATTACTTAATAATTTTCTGGCTGAACAATTCAGATCCTGTTGCTGAAAAGCTCTCCTTTAATCTCGCTCATCTTCCACAATTCTTTCTGTAATAAGAGGTAGGGCTCATACTTATGGGGACACCTTGAACGCATAAAATCACAACTCTCATTTACTTAGATATATTGTTCAAAGAACGCTGTTGCTCTCCTCACATTGGACACAACTTTATTTTATTTATTTTCAATATAAATATATGTATTTTAATTGGAGTCTAATTGCTTTACAATATTGTACTGGTTTTGCCATACATAAATATGAATCTGCCACAGGTATACATGTGTGCCACCTCCCTCCTCATATCATCCCTCCTGGTTATCCCAGTGCACCAGCCCCAAGCATCCTGTATCATGCATTGAACCTGGACTGCCAGTTTGGTGACCTATGTTATTATACATGTGTCAGTGCCATTCTCCCAAATCATACCACCCTAGCCGTCTCCCAGAGCTCAAAAGACTGTTTTATACATCTGTGTCTTTTTTGCATTCTCGCATACATGGTTATCGTTATCATCTTTCTAAATTCCACATATATGTGTTAGTTTATTCTATTGGTGTTTTTCTTTCTGGCTAACTTCATTCTGTATAATAGGCTCCAGTTTCATCCACCCCATTAGAACTGACTGAAATGTATTCCTTTTAATGGCTGAGTAATACTCCATTATGTATATATCCCACAGCTTTCTTATCCATTCATCCACTAATGGACATCTAGGTTGCTTCCATGTCCTGGCTATTAGAAACAGTGCTGTGATGAACATCGGGGTACACATGTCTCTTTCAATTCTGGTTTCCTTGGTGTGTATGCACAGCAGTGGGATTGTTGGGTCTTATGGCAGTTCTATTTGAAGGTTGTTTTTGTTTTTGTTTTTTTTTAAAGAATCTAAACAGTGTTCTCCATAGTGGCTGTACTAGTTTGCATTCCCACCAACAGTGTAAGAGGGTTCCTTTTTCTCCACACCTTATCCAGCATTTATTGCTTGTAGACTTTTGGAGCACAACCAATCTGACTGGCATGAAAAGGTACCTCATTGTGGTTTTGATTTTCATTTCTCTGATAATGAGTGATGTTGAGCATCTTTTCATGTGTTTGTTAGCTATCTGTATGTCTTCTTTGAAGAAATGTCTGTTTAGTTCTTTGGCCAATTTTTTCATTGAGTCGTTTATTTTCCTGGAATTGAGCTTCAGGAGTTGCTTGTATATTTTTGACATTAATTCTTTGTCAGTTGCTTCAGTTCAGTTCAGTTGTTCAGTCATGTCCGACTCTTTGCGACCCCATGAATTGCAGCACGACAGGCCTCCCTATCCATCTCCAACTCCTGGAGTTCAACAAACTCACGTCCATCGACTCGGTGATGCCAACCACCATCTCATCCTCTCTCGTCCTCTTCTCCTCCTGACCTCAATCCCTCCCAGCATCAGAGTCTTTACCAGTGAGTCAAATCGTCACAGGAGGTGGCCAAAGTACTGGAGTTTCAGCTTTAGCATCATTCCTTCCAAGGAACACCCAGGACTAAACTCCTGTAGGATGGACTGGATGGATCTCTTACATCAAGAGTCTTTTCCAGCACTACAGTTCAAAAGCATCAATTCTTCCATGCTCAGCTTTCTTCACAGTCGTACTCTCACATCCATACATGACTACAGGAAAAACCATAGCCCGGACTAGATGGACCATTGTTGGCAAAGTAATGTCTCTGCTTTTGAATATGCTATCAAGGTGGGTCACAACGTTCCTTCCAAGGAGTGTCTTTTAATTTCATGGCTGCAGACACCAACTGCAGTGACTTTGGAGCCCCAAAAAATAAAGTTTGACACTGTTTCCCCATCTATTTCCCATGACATGATGGTACCAGTTGCCATGATTTTCATTTTCTGAATGTTGAGCTTGAAGCCAACTTTTTCACTCTCCTCTTTCACTTTGATCAAGAGTCATTTTAGTTCCTCTTCACTTTCTGCCAGAAGGATGGTATCATCTGCATATCTGAGGTTATTGATATTTCTCTTGGCAATCTTGATTCCACCTTGTGCTTCCTCCAGCCCTGTGTTTCTCATGATGTACTCTGCATATAAGTTAAACAAGCAGGGTGACAATATACAGCCTAGACATACTCCTTTTCCTATTTGGAACCAGTATGTGTTCCATGTACAGTTCTAACTGTTGCTTCCTGACCTGCATATAGGTTTCTCAAGAGTCAGGTCAGGTGGTCTGGTATTCCCATCTCTTTCAGAATTTTCCACAGTTTATTGTGATCCACGCATTTAAAGGCTTCCACATAGACAATAAAGCAGAAACAGATGAATTTCTGGAACTCTCTTGCTTTTTCAATGATCCAGCAGATGTTGGCAACTTGATCTCTGGTTCCTCTGCCTTTTGTAAAACCAGCTTGAACATCTGGAAGTTCACAATTCACATATTGCTGAAGCCTGGCTTGGAGAATTTTGAGCATTTCTTTACTAGCATGTGAGATGAGTGCAATTGCATGGTGATGTGAGAATTCTTCGGCATTGCCTTTCTTTGGGATTGGAATGAAAACTGACCTTTTCGAGTCCTTTGGCCACTGCTGAGTTTTCCAAATATGCTGCCATATTGAGTGCAGCACTTTCACAGCATCATTAAAAGGGGCCAATAGCTTTAAATAGACATTTCTTTAAAGAAGACATATGGATGTCTAATAAACACATGAAATATGCTTAACATCATTCATCATTAGATAAATGAAAATTAAAATTGTAATGAGCAGTCGTCTCACACTGTTCAGAGTGGCCATCACCAGAAATTCTACAAGCAAGAAATCCTGGAAAGGCTGTGGAGAAAAGTTAACCCTAACACACTGTTGCCCGTAACACAAACTGGTACAACCTGTATTCAGAACAGTTTGGAGATTCCTTGAGAAACTTGGACTAGACCTGTCATATGGCCCAGAAACCCCACTTCTTTGCATATATCCAGAGGGAATTAGGATGGAACATAACACATGTACCCCAATGTTTATTGAAATTGCCTTTACAATAGCTATGACATGGAAGTAATCTAGATGCACATCAGCAGATGAATATATAAGGAAGTTGTGGTATATATACAAACGAAATATTACTCAGCTACAGAAAGGCATATATTTGTGTCACTTTTAATGAGTCAGTTCAACCTACAGCCTATTATTCAGAGTGAAAAAAGTTAGAGAGAGGCAAATATTGCACATTAATGCATATAAATTGGATTTAGGAAGACAGTAACAATAACCCTACCCACGTGGAGGCTAGTAAAGAAGACCCACATATAAATAACAGACTCTTAGACTGGGATGATTTGAGAACATAGCATTGAAACAGGTATATTACCATATATAAAAGAGATGATCAGTGCAAGTTCAGCATATGAAAGATGCACCCAACTCTTGTGCTGTGGAAGAACCCAGAATCATGGGGTAATAAGGAAGGTTTGAGTTGTGTTCAGGATAGGGAGATACATATTTTCATGTGGCTGGTTCATGTTGATCTATATGTCAAAAACCATCACAGTAATACATAGTAATTCTATTCCAATTATAAATCATTTTTGTAAAAAGAAATTAGAAGAAATTAAAAAAAAATGCATTTAGAAATAGCATGGACATGATCCAGAATACAACCTCAACAGTTGTTTTATACCTACTCAAGAAAGTGCTGTGATGAACATTGGGGCAGCGCTGTTTATAATAGCCAGGACATGGAAGCAACCTAGGTGTCCATCAGCAGATGAATGGATAAGAAAGCTGTGGTACATATACACAATGGAGTATTACTCAGCCATTAGAAAGAATAAATTTCAATCAGTTCTAATGAGGTGGATGAAACTGGAGCCTATTATACAGAGTGAAGTAAGCCAGAAGGATAAACACCAATACAGTATACTAATGCATATATATGGAATTTAGAAAGATGATAACAATAACCCTGTGTACGAGACAGCAAAAGAGACACTGATGTATAGAAGAGTCTTATGGACTTTGTGGGAGAGGGAGAGGGTGGGAAGATTTGGGAGAATGGCATTGAAACATGTAAAATATCCTGTAAGAAATGAGATGCCAGTCCAGGTTCGATGCACGATACTGGATGTTTGTGGCTAGTGCACTGGGACGACCCAGAGGGATGGTATGGGGAGGGAGGAGGGAGGAGGGTTCAGGATGGGGAACACATGTATACCCGTAGTGGATTCATTTTGATATTTGGCAAAACTAATACAATTATGTAAAGTTTAAAAATAAAATAAAATTAAAAAAAAAAAGAAAGTGGACTTAGGGCCCTTCCCCCCAGCCCATGACCCGCCTCCGGCCCCCGCCCTCCAAGTCCAACCTCCAATCTGTTTAATAAGAAGGCGCCTGTGTATGGCAGAGCTGGTGTGAGACGAAGAGTCAATCCTTCCCAGCCACCGGGATAATCAAGAGTTTGGCGGGACCTTCAAGCACACACCGAGATAATGAGGAGCCAGATGAAAAGCACAGACTATGGCGCTGAAATGGATTAATAAGGAACTTAGTGATTTGGCCCGTGACCCTCCAGCACAATGTTCTGCAGGTCCAGTTGGGGATGATATGTTTCATTGGCAAGCCACAATTATGGGACCTAATGACAGCCCTTATCAAGGCGGTGTATTCTTTTTGACAATTCATTTTCCTACAGACTACCCCTTCAAACTACCTAAGGTTGCATTTACAACAGGAATTTATCATCCAAATATTAACAGTAATGGCAGCATTTGTCTTGATATTCTAAGATCACAGTGGTCTCCTGCTTTAATTATTTCTAAAGTTCTTTTATCCATTTGTTCACTGCTATGTGATCCAAACCCAGATGACCCCCTAGTGCCAGAGATTGCATGGATGTATAAAACAGACAGAGATAAGTACAACAGAGTATCTCGGGAATGGACTCAGAAGTATGCCATGTGATGCTTAAAGTCAGACTAACCTGCATTATAGCTGGAATAAACTTTAAATTACTGTTTGTTTGTTTTTTTTATTTTCTTATCTGGCTGCTCCCCTATCAGACCTCATCTTTTTTAATTTTATTTTTTGTTTACCTCCCTCCATTCATTCACATGCTCATCTGAGAAGACTTAAGTTCTTCCAGCTTTGGACAATAACTGCTTTTAGAAACTGTAAAGTAGTTACAAGAGAACAGTTGCCCAAGATTCAAAATTTAAAAAAAAAAAAATGGAGCATGTGTATTATGTGGCCAATGTCTTCACTCTAACTTGCTGATGAGACTAAAACCATTCCTCACTGCTCTAACATGCTGAAGAATCATCTGAGAGGGAGGGAGATGGATGCTGAGTTGTCACATCAAAGGAAGCAGCATTATTCTAACAGCATCCATTCTTTTTTAAGCCTTCCACTGTTAGAGATTTGAGGTTACATGATATACTTTATGCTCATAACTGATATGGCTGGAGAATTGGTACTGAATTTATAGCATCAGCAGAACAGAAAATGTGATGTATTTTATGCATGTCAATAAAGGAATGACCTGTTCTTGTTCTACAGAGAATGGAAATTGGAAGTCAAACACCCTTTGTATTCCAAAATAGGGTCTCAAAACATTTTGTAATTTTCATTTAAATTGTTAGGAGGCTTGGAGCTATTAGTTAATCTATCTTCCAATACACTGTTTAATATAGCACTGAATAAATGATGCAAGTTGTCAATGGATGAGTGACCAACTAATAGCTCTGCTAGTAATTGATTTATTTTTCTTCATTAAAGTTGCATAAACCAAAAAACAAAACAATAAAGAAAGAAAGAAAGTGGGCATAGGAGGGGCAGACTATGTGTGCTGGTATAGAGGCTGAAAGTCAAAGAAGATAAGCTTGAGATTGCAACTATGTTTTTGCAGCATGACCTCAGTATCATAGTCTAAGTAGTGGAAGATGCATGTGGCAGAATGCAAGCTTAGTAGATCGGCATGCCTACTGTGGAACAGAGGTGCAGTAGGAGTTAAATGCATGCACTTGAGTGTCGTTTCAGGAGTGACGGTATATGTGTTTCAGAGTGAAGATAAATAGGTGCAGCAAAAGTGCTCTAAAATGTTGGAAAATACTTGTAAGAAGGCAGGTTCAGAGTGGAAGCTCAGTATTTGTGTGACTAATGTTATAGACTTAGACTTAAATTGAAGAAAGTAGAGAAGACCACTAGATGATTCAGTTCAGTTCAGTCGCTTAGTTGTGTCCGACTCTTTGTGACCCCATGAATCGCAGTATGCCAGGCCTTCCTGTCCATCACAAACTCCCGGAGTTCACTCAGACTTATGTCTATCGAGTCAGTGATGCCATTCAGCCATCTCATCATCTGTCGTCCCCTTCTCCTCCTGCCCCCAATCCCTCCCAGCATCAGAGTCTTTTCCAATGAGTCAGCTCTTCACATGAGGTGGCCAAAGTACTGGAGTTTCAGCTTCAGCATCATTCCCTCCAAAGAAATCCCAGGGCTGATCTCACTCAGAATGGATTGGTTGGATCTCCTTGTAGTCCAAGGGATTTTCAAGAGTCTTCTCCAACACCAGAGTTCAAAAGCATCCATTCTTTGGTGCTCAGCCTTCTTCACAGTCCAAGTCTCACATCCATACATGACTACTGGAAAAAGCATAGCCTTGACTAGATGGACCTTTGTTGGCAAAGTAATATCTCTGCTTTTGAATATGCTATCAAGTTTGGTCATAACTTTCCTTCCAAGGAGTAAGCATCTTTTAATTTCATGGCTGCAATCACCCTCTGCAGTGATTTTGGAGCCCCCCCCCCCCCCAATAAAGTCTGACACTGTTTCCATAGTTTCCCCATCTATTTCCCATGAAGTGATGGGACTGGAGGCCATGATCTTTTTTTTTTTTTTTTCCTGAATGTTGAGCTTTAAGCAAACTTTTTCACTCTCTACTTATGATTCAGGTATGACCTAAATCAGATCCCTTATGATTATACAGTGGACGTGACAAAAGATTTAAGGGAATAGATTTGATAGAGTGCCTGAAGAACTACAGATGGAGGTTCATGAAATTGTACAGGAGGCAGTGACCAAGAACATCCCCAAGAAAAGTAATGCCAAAAGGCGAAATGGTTGTCTGAGGAGGCCTTACAAATAGTTAAGTAAAGAAGAGAAGCAAAAGGCAAAGTGGAAAAGGGAAGATATACCCATATGACTGCAGATTACCAAAGAATAGCAAGGAGAGATAAAAAAGCCTTCCTCAGTGATCAATGCAAAGAAATAGAGGAAAACAATAGTTGGGAAAGACTAGCGATCTCTTCAAGGAAATTAGCGATACCAAGGGAATATTTCATGCCAAGATGGACACAATAAAGGACAGAAATTGTATGGACCTAAAAGAAGCAGAAGATATTAAGAAGAGGTAGCAAGAATCTATACAGAAAAGATTGAAGAACTATACAGAAAAAATCTTCGTGATCCAGATAATCATGATGATGTGATCACTCACCTAGAGCCAGACATCCTGAAACATGAAGTCAAGTCAGCCTTAGGAAGCATCAATACAAACAAAGCTAGTGGAGATATGGAACCGCAGTTGAGCGATTTCAAATCCTAAAAGATAGTTCTGTGAAAGTGCTGAATTCAATGTGCCAGCAAATTTGGAAAATTCAGCAGTGGCAACAAGACTGGAAAAGGTCAGTTTTTCCAGTATATGTATTTTAGACCTTGTTCTCTGTAGTGGTGAAATGTGTCCCACAAAGTGTTAGACAGGACTGAAGCAAACGAGTGCAAAATGTTGCAAGATTTTTTTTGTTTGTTTTGTTTTCACCTGTGGCAGCTTTTCTCCAGTGAGAGTTAATTGTGAAAGTGGAGCAGGTGCTTGGCTTTCAAGGACCCTGGTTGTGCCAAGTGTACAGGATTCAGGGACACAGAACTGACTAGACCACAGGAGTTATGACCCTATCAGTGTCTTTTTTTGAGCTTCTTGTAGCTGGCGATCAGAAGGCCTCTTTTGCCAGTCTTTCTCCCTAGTTCCACCCGTTGAGGCACTTAGAAGGCTTCGTTGCCTGGAATCCTTCCCTGTTGTTCAATGTGTCAGCACATAGAGATACCTCCCTGGCTGGGGTCCTACTCTGTAGATCAGTGCATCAGGCACTTAAAGAAGCATCGTGAGTAGGGTTCGACTCTAGTTTTGTGCATCAGGCACTTAAAGGAGCACCTGGGTGGTGTCCTGCTCTGTATTTCAGTGTGTTCAGCATTTGATGGGTCAGCCTCACTATTGTAGTAACTGCTGATGCTATCATGTGGAGAGAGAGAGGCTATGGTGATTGCTCCACCCCCATACATGTGACTCAGTGATATTGCCTTGCTTCCTTGGCTGCCTGGCTTTCCTCCACAGGCGTATCCTAGCACAGTTTCCTCCCTCACAGCCCCTCTCTCCATCTCGCCACAGTAAACAGCAGCCTTCGCCCAGGAATCGCTCCAAAATCCCTCAATTCCAGCTCCCAGCCACTGTGCCTTTCAGGGGACACATATCCTTGGCTGGGGTATGTACAGCTGTAGCAAGGACTCACTGATTCTCATTACATCTAGTTATCCACAGATCAGTTGTTTCACTCTCAGCTTTAAATGTTTATTCTATGATTCAGACAAGCCCCCCAATATGGGATTAGACCCCTCCTTCACCCACTCAGGGCTGATTCAGTCCTAATAAGACTCATGATTTTCCCCCCAGTTCTTTCATCCTACTGAGTTTTGCGTGGTTCTATATATTCTTTTCCACTGGTCAGGCACTCCTGTCTGCTTTCAGCTGATGTTTTGATTACTTGTCTGTGTCTGAAGGTGTATGCCTGATGTATCCACAGAGAGATGTATTCCACATCTACCTACAGCTCCACCATCTTGTTCTCTCATCTCAAGATAGTTTTAGAGCACAGAATCCACAGTGGCAGTAGGTGTGCTATAAAATGTGAGTTCAGACATACACCTGAGGGCAAGCTCAGTGATTTTAGCACAGCTGATCTAAAGCATTGATTTACTATTGGCCAGACACATGGTTCAAATATTATGAAAATTATTTATGGTGTGCCAATTCTAGAGCACAAGATCAGTCGTTGTGTAACATTTGCTGTAGAATGCAAGTTCAGTTGTGGAAAGAGGTATGCTCCACAAGGCAACTGAGACGTTTTAGTCATCTTGTGGTAGAGTACATGCTCAGTAATGGTAGGAACTGTGCTCTAGTATTCATTCAGTAGTGGCTGGAAGCATGTTGCCATTGCCAATGGGATAGCTTCAGACAGCCTGTTCTAAAATGCAAGCACACTAGTGGCAGAATGTATGCTCCAGATTGCAAGCTAAGTAGTTTCAGTACTTCTATGCTAGAGCTCAGACACAGTAGTGATGTATGCAGGCTGCAAAGAGCCATCCTACTATTTGTGTCATGTCCGCTCTAGAATACAGTCTTAGTACTGGTGGGGAGAATCCTCAAAAGTACAATCTCAGGAGACAAAGAACAAGTTCTCTAAAGCAAAGATTCAGTATTCGAACCATACTTGCTCTAGATCATGGTTCTGTATTACCAGGGGTGTGTCTAAAGTGTGCTTCAATGTTGAGATGCATGCTGAAGAGCTAAGTTCAGCAGATGAAGCATGCCTGCATTACATGTGCTTCAGAGTGTTGTCTCAGGAGTTGCAGTACACTTGCTTAAGAGTGCACACTCAGTAAGTGAGGGACATATTCTCTTGAACGCTGGGTTTTTATTTTTGGATGCATATCCAGAGATCAAACTGAGAAAATGTGATATGCCTGTTCTGCCACACAAGCTCAGTAGTGGGAAGATAAGTCCTCAACAGTGCAAGCATATGTGTGTTGTGACACATGATCAATTGAGGCAGGAAATATGAAGTATACACCAAGTCTCTAGTTGTGGAAGATCATCCATAGATGTAGCTGTGGAACACAGGTACACTACTCACAACTTATACAGTCTAGAGTGCTGGATGGCTAGCAGCATAATGGCTGGTATAAAATGCCACTGGAGTGATGGTTGCACACACCTTCTAGAGCAATACTTCAGGGAAGTGACTTTAATGCTTCAGAATTCAAAGTCACTAGTGGTGACACAGTTGATCTAGAATGACGGTTCACTCGTGGGTAGGATATGTGTTTTATAATGCAACCTCCACTTTCCTGGAATAGGTCCTCCAGAGTGCAAATTCAGTAGCTGGGACACATGCTCTAGAGTACAGGAAGAAGAGTTTGGGGAAATATGCAACAGCGGGCAAGCCAAGTCATTGGCAAATTTCAGCTGCAGAGTGTGGGATCACTACTTTAAGCTCACAGGCCATGGGGCAAGATTAGTAGTAGTGGAACTCATGGTCTATAAGGCAGGCTCAGCAGTGATTAAATAGTGTAACAGGGTGCAAAATCAGTAGCTGAACCGCTTACAAGTGGCAAGACACATGCTTCAGAGTGCAAAATTAGTATTGGCCACACACATGCTCTAGGCCACATGCTCACTAGCTGTGCCATGCCTGCTTAGTGTAAGGACTCAGAAGTCACAGGTGTGCTATAGTACTAGGATTGATACTGCCGGGATGCATGATTCAGTGTGCAGGTGTGTAGCTCAGGCATTCTTATTCTACAGCATAGTCTCTGTAGTGTCAGAACATTGGCTCTTGAAGGCACACACAGTCATGATGGGAGATATGTTCCTGAGTAAACCGCAGTAGTGCAAAACCCATGATAAAATGTGTGCACTCTGTAGTCATGAGAGCTGTACTCCCAATTGCAAGTTCAGTTACTGTGGAATGTGTGAAACTAGAGCATGTTCTCTGCAGAGCCCGGATGCCTGCCCTTGAACTCATGCTCAGTAGAGGTGTACCATGTCCTCCAGTGTTCAAACTCACTATGTCCATAGGAGTGCTGGCTCAGGTGTGTCCAGAAGTAAACAAACATCAGAGTGCAAGTTCAGTAATTGTTTAGGCACACCTGAACTACAGCGCAGGTTGAGTAGTGGCCTGACTTACCTATAAAGCAACAAGCTAATTATTGTGATTTTTATTGTTTAGAGTGAAAATTCAGCAGTCAATGAACTCTTGTTCTGGAAGGCAATTTCAGTAGTGCAGGGATGCAGAATCCAGAGTGTAATATACCAAAAGTGTATGTGTACTTCCAACAGGCATGTTTTAGGGACAGGCTCAGTAGTGGCAGGCCATATTCTCAATAACCCGGGTTCAGGAGTGATGGGATGTATGCTCTACTGTGCAGTCTCAGTGACAGCAAGGCACTTGTTCTAAATTTTGTCAATAATCTCAATAGTGGCAGAAAGGGTGATCCAGATTAGAAACTAAGTAGTTCTAGCGTGCGTCCTCTGATGGTGGTCTCAGTATTGACAAGCGCATATTCCAGAGTGCAAAAGTCTTGTTTGTAGCATGTGTGCTTTGAAATCGGAGAAGGAAATCGCAACCCAGTCCAATATTCTTGCCTGGAGAATTCCATGGACAGAGGAACCTGCTGGGCTGCTCTCCATAGGTTCGCACGGAGTCGGACAAGACTAAAGCGACTTAGCATGCATACATGCGTTGGAGAAGGAAGTGGCAACCCCCTCCAGTATTCTCGTCTGGAGAATCCCAGGGATACGGAAGCCTGGTGGGCTGCTGTCTATGTGGTCACACAGAGTCGGACACTACTGAAGTGACTTGGCAGCAGCAGCAGCAGTGGTTTGAAATCAGGGGTCAGTAGTTGTGAAAAGCTTCTTGCATTTTCAGTTGTTACGGCATCCCAGGTCCAGAGTGCAGGCACACTTGGTTGTGATACTTATGCTCTAGAGTTGTAATATATGTTCCAGAGTGCAAGCTAATTAGTATACCTGTTCTAATTCAATTCTCAGTAAAAGCAGAATGCAAAGTCCTGATTTCAACCTCAGTAGTTGCTGCATGCATAATCAGAAGTAGTGCTTCATACACTCATGAGTGCCAGATCATGAGCTGCAGCATAATTGTCACAGAGTGGGGCACAAGTAGTTGCTGGATGCATACTACAGAGGGTGAGCTCAGTAGCTTCGTTACATGCATGTTTCACACTGTGAGCTCAATAGTACTCGATGGTACTACATTGAGAGTATTCCTACTTTAGAGTACTTGCTTAACAGGGGCAGAATGCATACCTTTGAATATAAACTCGGTAGACTCGTCCTAAGGTGGCAGTGACATATGAGAAGGAGTTCAATTTTTCCCCAGTAAATACCTCAACGGATTGTCAGGATATGGAGTAACTTTCACTAAACCATTTCTATATGCTGGCAGAGGACACCAGAAAGGCCAATCAATTTGCTCATAATGAGGGAGGAGAAGAGATAAACAAGAAAAGAGAGACAAAGGATTTAGGGATAGAGACTGATAGAAAAGAGAGACAAAGGATTTAGGGATAGAGACTGATTCTAGAACCAGATACGCAACAATGGACTGGTTTTGAATTGTAACCCTGCTCATTTAAATTAGATGAAGAGCACATCATGTGAAATGCCAGACTGGATGAAGCACAAGCTGGAATCAAAATTGCTGGGAGAAATAGCAATAACCTGAGATACATAGATGACAAAACCCATATAGCAGAAAGTGAAGAGGGACTAAAGAGCCTCTTGATGAAAGTGAAACAGGAGAGTGCAAAAGCCAGCTTAAAACTCAACATTCAAAAATGAAGATCATGGCTTCTGGCCCCATGATTGAGAGATTTCACTTTCACTTTTCACTTTCCTGCATTGGAGACGGAAATGGCAGCCTACTCCAGTGTTCTTGCCTGGAGAACCCAAGGGGCAGGGGAGCCTGGTGGGCTGACGTCTATGGGGTCACACAGAGTCGGACACGACTGAAGTGACTTAGCAACAGTAGCAGCCGCAGATGGGGAAACAATGGAAAGGCTGAGAGACTTTATTGTCTTGGCTTCAAAATCACTGTAGATGGTGGCTGCAGCATAAAATTAAAAGATACTTGCTTCTTGGAAGAAAAGCTATGACCAACCTAGGCAGGATATTTAAAAACAGAGATATTACTTTGCCAACAAAAGTCTTTCTAGTCCAAGCTATAATTTGTCCAGTAGTCATATATGGATGTGAGAGTTGGACTATACAGAAAGCTGAGCCCTGAAAAATTGATGCTTTTGAAGTGTGGTGTTGGAGAAGACTCTTGAGAGTTCCTTGGAGAGCAGGGAATAAAATTAGTCAGTAAGACATTCAGTCCTGAATATTTATTGGAAGCACTGATGCTAAAGCTGAATTTGGCCACCTGATGCAAATAACTGACTCTTGCAAATGACCCCAGTGTTGAGAAAGATTGAAGGCAGGAGGAGAAGCAGAAGACAGGATGAGATTGAGTCCATCACTAACTCAATGGAGATGAGTTTGAGCAAGCTATGGAAGTTCGTGATGACCAGAGGAGTCTGGTGTGTCACAGTCCTTGGGGTTACAAATAGTTGGACATGACTGAGAAACTGAACTGAACTTGTGTTGGGGAGAGAGAGTCAATTCCTATGCAGATTGATAAGAAGTCTGGCCTACCCAAAGAAGAGAAAAATATCTGGATTCTTGAGGAGGAGATAGGGTTCTGGAATTCTCAAGGAGGAGAATTGCTTGCTTGTTTGTTTTTCTCTATATTCATTAGTCTTAGTCACATAAAATGTTTTGTTTTGCTTTTTTCTTTAAACCTTGAAATGATCATTACACAGCAAACAATTCAGTTTAAACTCTGTAATTAGAATTATATAGCAACAGTGTATCATGCTTGAGGACAGTTTCTCCTCCCTGAAAACCTTCTGACAAATCCTTATATTTTAGAAGCTATATTATGGGAGTGGGTCTGGTAGGATCTTTCTATTGTTAACTTCTAATCCTGTTATCCTAAAATATAAATTGTGGGAGTAGGTCTGGTAAAATTTTCACAAATTTCAGACATGCTTTTGATGTATTATAATAACTAAATTAAAATGTATGTAACTCCCTGGCTAACACTAGCAAGGGGGGCATTCTCTGCCCCCCTTCTGATGTCCATGTCAGAAGCTTTCTCTGTTCCTTTTCTTACTTTAATAAAACTCTGATATACAAGAACTCTTGAGTGATCAAGCCTGGTCCTTAGTCCTGAAGTTAAATCTTCTTCTCAGAGATCAAGAATCCAGCACTATCCGTCTTAAGCTTTTAGAGAAGGAGAAGTTTCCATACCACAGGAAACCCTCTCAGAGGTTGATTCAGTGGGCCTCTTTGGAATCTCAGAGGGTGGTATAACCACCCCACACAACCATCTCAGAATTCAAGCCAAAAAAGCAATTATTAGCGGGGAATTGCCTCACAGTCTCGTGACCACCCACAGTGAGTGGGGGCTTTGTACAGGGGTGCCCTCTGCATCTTCAGTCCTTAGAATAAAGATGGGGTTTGAATGCTCTACAGACACTCTGAGAGAACTAATGTGATGTAGCAGGCGGAAGCACATAATGCCAGAGAGAGAAAAATAAACAAAGAAAAGGAATGTTCCCATGGGAAGGCTCTAAGACCACACTGCAACCCCTGACCTGCTTACAGAACAGACGATGCCCTAGTATTTACTGAAGGAGAGCACACTAGCTTTCCTTATGGACCTCCCAGGAGGCAAAGATTCAGAATGTTGACAACCAGAGGCAGAAGGCCATAACCTTTTAGGCCCAGGAGACTGCATCTCCTGCCAAGCTGTGAGCAGACTCTATTCATGAGCAGCCACTAACCATGACTTCCTGAGATCTGGGACAGTTTATGGCTGCCAAGAGTGTCATAACCTGAGAGCAACTCCTCTGAGGAGATGCACAGCTCACCATGCATGGACTGTATCCTTGTGGAGTATCTGAGAACCTGACCAGAATGAACCTGAGCAGTGCACGAAAAACATGGTCCACCAGGAACTATGACATCACAGCTATCCTGAAAACCTGAGTGGCTCTCTGGAAGAGTGTACTCTGGAACATTCTGGAACCTGAGCAGCTTGGACCTGGAAAGTGCATTAGATAAAGGGCCCACCCGGGACTATGCTCTGGCAGAACACCAGGCCACTTTGGCCTGGGAATAGCAGGAGATGCATGGCTCAACTGGGACTGGGCATTCATAGAACACCCAGAAATATGAGCAGCTTGGGCCTTGGAAGTGCAGGAGACAAAGAACCCACCTGGGACTGTGCCCCAAACAGAGAACTGGGGAGTCTGGACTGCTTGGGCCTGGGAAGAGCAAGAGATACATGGTTCAACTGGGGCTGGGCCTTCATACAACACCTGGGAATCTGAGCAGCTTGGACCTGGGAAGTGCAGGAGACACACGGCCAACCTGGGACTTCACGCCTAGCACAGGATGGACCCTAGGTAGCTTGGGACTGGGAAGTGCGTGAGATCCATGGCCCTTCTGTAACTGTGCCCTCAAGGGACACCCAGGAGCTTGAGTGGCTGGATCTGAGAAGTGTACATCACCTTGGACTTTGGCAGACCCTGTGCTGTCCATTCACAACAAAGGCTACCCACAAATCCCAGTGGTATTTGTTTGCAGTGTTCCTGCCTCTCCACAGCAAAACAGAGCAAATGACCCTGAATAAGGGTCTATTGTCACCTCTTCCTATCGGGGCTCAGATTAGACATTGAAGAGACTTGCAAGCAGAGGAGGCCAGCCTAAGTAAAGATAAGACAGGGGAACCACTCAAGAAGTGGCAGGTGCAACAGATTAAAATTAAGCAGTAAAATTGCATTTAAGGACAATTGTGGACTTTGAGGAAAAGTGCAAGCTAGAACAAGGGATAACCTGACACTGAACTGACCCCAGAATATTTTTTCTAATTTTTGTGTTCAATTACGTTTCAGTTTATTTTATATTGTACATTTGGGAGTTCAAATTCTAGTCTAGGTTTTTTAATTTTTGCTTTCTGGAATTTGTATGCATTTTGTAGTATTAAGAGTCTATTTTTTAATATCCATTTTCACTCAGGGATTTGATTACAGGCTTAATTGCTCTCTTTCCTTTTGACTTTCTTTTCTCCTCCTGATCACCTCTATCTAGCTCTTCCTTCTTCTTTTCTATACATAATGCTGTGGATCTCTTTGACTGTCCAGGATGTGGAGTTATTTCACTACTAACATGGGGTTTTGTCTTCTGTGCAATGTTGAAAGTGTAGTCTTGAGGTTACTGCAAGAAGGGGACCAAAAACCAGAGGCAGGTAGCTCAGCTCCAGAACTTTGGATCATCATAGAACCCCTGGCCCCAGGGAAGAGTGATAGACAAGATCCCATCCAAAAGGATACATGCCTACACTGAAAGCAAGCTCCATCCAAGAGCAGCAAGCTCCAGTGCAAGACAACCCATGCTAATCTTCCAGCAAAACAAGAACACACTCAAGAAAATTACAAGGCACTCTTCTAAATTCAGTCACTCAGTTGTGTCTGACTCTTTGCAACCCCATGGACTGCAGCACACCAGGCCTCCCTGTCAATCACCAACTCCCAAAATTTACTCAACTCATGTCCACTGAATCAGTGATGCCATCCAACCACCTCATCCTCTGTCATACCTTTCTCTTCTGGACCTCAATCTCTCCCAGCATCAGGGTCATTTTAAATGAGTCAGCTCTTTGCATCTGGTGGCCAAATTATTGGAGTTTCATCTTCAGCATCACTTCTTCCAATGAATATTCAGGACTGATCTCCTTTAGGATGGACTTGTCGGATCTCCTTGAAGTACAAGGGCCTCTCAAGAGACTTCTCCAACAATACAGTTCAAAAGCATCAATTCTTTGATGCTCAACTTTTTTTTTTTTTCAAATTTTATTTTATTTTTAAACTTTACATAATTGTATTAGTTTTGTCAAATATCAAAATGAATCCACCAGTGGTATACATGTGTTCCCCATCCTGAACCCTCCTCCCTCCCCATTCCACCCCTCTGGGTCGTCCCAGTGCACTAGCTCCAAGCATCCAGTATAGTGCATCAAACCTGGACTGGCATCTCGTTTCATAAATGATAGTGCAACTCTCACATCCATACATGACTACTAGAAAATCCATACCTTTGACTAGACAGACCTTTGTCGGCAAGATAATGTCTCTGTTTTTTAGTATGCTGTCTAGGTTGGTCATAACTTTCCTTCCCAGAAGTAAGCATCTTTGAATTTCATGGCTTCAATCACCATCTGCAGTGATTCTGGAGCCCTTCAAAAGAAAGTCAAACATTGATTGCCCTTCAATTTGCCATAAAGTGGTGGGATCAGATGCCATGATCTTAGTTTTCAGCTTTAAGCCAACGTTTCACTCTCCTCTTTTGATTTCATTAAATGACTCTTTAGTTCTTCCCTTTCTGCCATAAGGGTGGTGTCATCTGCATATCTGAGGTTATTTCTCCTGGAAAACTTGATTCCAGCTTGTGCTTCATCCAGCACAGTGTTTCTCATGAGGTACTCTGCATAGAAGTTAAATAAGCAGAGTGACAATATACAACTTTGACATATTCCTTATCCTATGTGAAGCTAGTCATTCCATGTCCCATTCAAACTGCTGTTTTCTAGCCTGCATAGAGGCTTCTCAAGAGGCAGGTCAGCTGCTCTGGTATTCCCATCTCTTTCAGAATTTCCCAACGTTTATTGTAATCCACACAGTCAAAGTCTTTGGAATAGTCAATAAAGCAAAAGTAGATCTTTTTCTGGAACTCCCTTGCTTGATTGATGATCCAGTGGATGTTGGCCATTTGATCTCTGTTTCCTCTGACTTTTCAAAAACCAGCTTGAACAGCTTGAAGTTTACGGTTCATGTATTGCTGAAGGATGGCTTGGAGAATTTTTAGCATTACTTTACTAGCATGTGAGATGAATGCAATTGTGCAGTAGTTTGAGCATTCTTTGGCATTGCCTTACTTTGGGATTGGAATGAAAACTAACCTTTAAAGTCCCGAGCCACTGCTGAGTTTTTCAAATTTGCTGACATATTGAGTGCAGCACTTCCATAGCATAATCTTTTAGGATTTTAAATAGCTCAACTGCAATTCTATCACTTCCACTAACTTTGTTCATAGTGATGCTTCTTAAGGCCCACTTGACTTCACATTCCAAGATGTCTGGACCTAGGTGAGAGATCAGATCATCATGATTATTTGGATTGTGAAGATCTTTTATGGACAGTTCTTCTGTGTAATCTTTGCCAACTCTTCTTAATATCTTCTGCTTCTGTTGGGTCCATACCATTTCTGTCCTTATTGTGCCTATCTTTGCATGAAATATTCCCTTGGAACCTCAAATTTTCTTGACGTGATCTCTAGTCTTTCCCATGCTATTACTTTCCTCTATTTCTTTGCACTGATCACTAAGGAAGGCTTTCTTATCTCTCCTTGCTATTCTTTGCAACTCTGTATTCAAATGGCTATATCTTTCCTTCTCTCCTTTGCCTTTCCCTTCTCTTCATTTCACAGCTATTTGTAAGGCTTTCTCAGGCACCCATTTTGAGTTTTTGCATTTCTTTTTCTTGGGGATGATCTTGATACCTGTCTCCATCCATGGTTCATCAGGCACTCTATCAGACCTAGTCCCTTAAATTTATTTCTCACTTCCACTGTATAATCATAAGGGATTTGATATAGGTAATTCCTGAATGGTCTAATGGTTTTCCTTACTTTTTTCAATTTAAGTCAATATGTGGAAATAAGGATTTCCTGATCTGAGCCACAGTTAGCTCCTGGTCTTGTTTTATGCTCTCTAGGAGGAGTAAGCATCTTTTAATTTCATGGCTGTAGTCACTATCTGCAGTGATTTTGCAGCCCCCCACCTCCTCAAAATAAAGTCTGACACCATTTCCTCTGATTGTGCATATATTTTCCATGAAGTGATGGGGCAGGACGTCATGATTTCAGATTTCCTAATGTAGAGCTTTAAGCCTACTTCTTCACTTTCCTCTTTTATTTTCATCAAGAGATTGTTCAGTTTCTCTTCACTTTCTGCCATAAGGGTGGTTTCATCTGCATATCTGAAGTTATTGACATTTCTCCTGGCAATCTTGATTCCAGTTTTTGTTTCTTCCAGCCCAGCATTTCTCTGCATAGAAGGTAAATAAGCAGTGTGACAATATGTAGCCTTGAGGTACTCCTTTTCCTATTTGGAACCGGTCTGTTATTCAATGTCCAGTCCTAACTGTTGCTTCCTGACCTGCATACAGGCTTCTCAAGAGGAAGGTCCGGTGGTCTGGTATTCCCATCTCTTTCAGAATTTTCCAGTTCATTTTGATCCACACAGTCAAAGGCTTTTGCAGAAGTAGATGTTTTCCTGGAACTTGCTTGTTTTTTCAAAGATCCAGCAGATGTTGGGAATTTGATCTCTGGTTCCTCTGTATTTTCTAAAACAAGCTTGAGCATCTGGAAGTTAACACTTGATGTATTGCTGAAGCCTGGCTTGGAGAATTTTGAGCATGACTTTGCTAGCATGTGAGATGACTGCAACTGTAGGGCAGTTTGAGCATTCTTTGGCATTCCCTTTCTTTGAGATTGGAATGAAAACTGACCTTTTCCAGTCCCGAGCCACTGCTGAGATTTTCAAATTTCCTGGCATATTGAGTGCATCACTTCCACAGCATCATCTTCTAGGATTTGAAATAGCTCAACTGGAATCAAAGCCATAATAGAACCCCCTAATTCTCTCATGAACACTGCATTGCCTCTCAGAAAAAAATGAGATCCACAGCCATCTTCTATAACAACAACAAAATAATTCCTTCAACTAGAAAACCTTCACAATCCACTGGTCCCACCACATTCACTGGGAGGAATCTAACCAATTAACAGCAATGATGACCCTCCCGTTTGCAGAAAATAGACCTCAAAGACAGCCATCTAAACAACATGAAAAGACAGAGACATATCCAGCAGGTGAAGGAACACAATAAAAATCAACAAATCAATGAAAGAGGAGGAGATAAGAAGTCTACAGGAAAAACAATTCAGCATAATAATAGTCAAAGTCTTGGAAATAAATGGAGCTACAGATAAATAGACTTTAGACATGTATTGAGAAGATCAAAGGGGTGTTTTAAAAGGACCTAGAAGAAGTAATGAATAGTCAATCAATAATGAACAATGCAATAACTGAGATAGAAATCACTCTGTACAACAAAAACAGTAGAGTAACTGAAGCAGAAGAAGGACTAAGTGAGCTGGAAGATAGAATGTTGAAAATAAGTGAAGCAGAACAGGAAAAAAAAATAGAGAAATGAAGACAGCCTCAGAGACTTCTGGGACAATGTTAAATGCCCCACATTTAAATCATAGGTTTCTTGGAGAAAGAAGACAAAAGGAAAGGGCATGAGAAAATATTTGAGGAGAAAATAGCTAAAAACTTCCCTGAAATAGGAAAGGGAATAGACATCTAAGATGAAAAACCCCAGAGTGTTCCACAGGGATAAATCCAAGACAAAACATATCAAAATACACATTAATCAAAATAAAAACAAACAAATAAATACACACAATGAACAAATATTCAAGGAAACAAAGGAATAACAACAAATAACATAGACGGGAATCCCCATAAGCATAACAGCTGATCTTACCCTAGAAACTCTTCAGCTTAGAAAGGAATGGCAAGATATACTTAAAGTGATGAAAGGCAAAAACCTACAGCCAAGATTACTCTATTCAACAAGGATAGCATTCTAATTCAAAAGAGGAGTCAAAAGCTTAACAGACAAACAAAAGCAATTAGAATTCAGAACCACCAAACCAGCACTTCAGGAAATGCTGAAGGATCTTATCTAGATTGGAAACAGAAAAGCTTTACAAAATAAATCCACAAAAATATATAGTAAATGGTAACAAGATCATACCTAGCAACAACTACCTTAAACATAAATGGGCTAAAAGCTCCAATGAAAATACAAAGACTGGCTGAATGAATATAAGAATATACTGCCTGCAAGAAAACCACCTCATAATTAGGGACACGTACAGAGTGAAAGTGATGACCAGGAAAAAGCTATTTTGTGAAAATGGAGAGCAAAAGAAAGTGGGAGAAGCAATACTCATATCAGATAAATGGGCTTTAACCAAAGACCACTATAGGAGACAAAGAAGGTTGCATTACCTAATAATCAAGGTATCAATCCAAGAAGAAGCTATATGCACCCCATGTAGGAGCACCTCAATACAAGAGACAAATGCCAACAACTATTAGAGCAGAAATAGATACTAACCAATAGTACTGGGTGATTTTAATACTTCACTCATAACATGGACAGATCATCCGGACAGAAAATCAATAAGGAAAGCTCATGTTTTAGATGATACATTAGACCAGTTTGACCTAATTGATATCTACAGGGCATCCCACCCCAAAAGAATAGATTTCACTATTTTCTCCTTATTCTCAAGTGCAAATGGAACATTATCTTAAGACAGATCACATCCAAGGTCACGTCTAACCTTGGTAAACTTCAAAAAATTATAATATTTTCAAGCATATTTTCTGATCACAATGTTGTTAGATCAGATATCAACTACAGGAGAAAAACATAGAGGAAACACAAATAATTTGGAGGCTAAACAGCTGCTGCTGCTAAGTCACTTCAGTCGTGCCTGATTCCGTGCGACCCCATAGACGGCAGCCCACCAGGCTTCCCCGTCCCTGGGATTCTCCAGGCAAGAACACTGGAGTGGGTTGCCATTTCCTTCTCCAATGCATGAAAGTGAGAAGTGAAAGTGAAGTCGCTCAGTCGTGTCCAACTCTTAGCAATGCCATGGACTGCAGCCTTCCAGGCTCCTCCGTTCATGGGATTTTCCAGGCAAGAGTACTGGAGTGGGGTGTCATTGCCTTCTCCAAAACAGAAGAAAATTCAAATTTGAATTCAATAAAATTCAGAGATTTTTATGAAAAAAAAAAAAAAACAAACTCTGCCAAAGTAGTCATAGATGGAACATACCTCAACATAATGAAAGCCTAATATGACAAAACCACTTCAAACATTATTATCAATAATGAAAAACTTGAAACATTTCCTTTAAAATCAGCATTAAGACAAGGGTGCCCATACTCATCACTACTAGTTTTGGAAATTCTAGCCACACTTTTCAAAGAAGAAAAAGATATAAAAAGAATCCTGATTGGAAAAGAAGAGGTAAAACTCTCTATATTTGCACATGATATTATCCTTTACACAGAAAACCCAAGAGATGCCACCAGAAAATTACTGGAGTTAATCAATGAATAGAGTAAATGTGCAGGGTATAAAATTAATACACAGAAACCCTTATATTCCTATACACTAACAATGAAAATTCAGAAAGAGAAATTAAGGAATAATCCTGTTCATCATTGCAATGAAAGGAATAAAATAACTAGAAATAAATTTGCATAAAAAGACAAAGGGCTTCCCTGATAGCTCAACTGATAAAGAAGCTACCTTCAATGTAGGAGACTCCTGTTCAATTCCTGGGTCAGGAAGATCCCCTGAAGAAGGGATAGGCTACCCACTGTAGTATTCTTGGGCTTCCCTTGTGGCCTAGCACGTGAAGAATCCTCCTGCAATGTGTGAGACCTGCACACAATGTGTTTGAGCCTTGGGTTGAGAAGATCCTCTGGTGAAGGGAAAGGCTATCTATTCCAGTATTCTGGCCTGAAGAATTACAAATTCCATACACTGTATGATCCATGGGATTGCAAAAAGTCAGACATGACTAAGCAACTTTCACTTACCCAGAGAGATACAAAATAAGCATTGATGAAAGAAAGCAAAACACATATAGATGGAGAAACATACCATGTTCTTAGATTGGATTAATTGATATAGTTAAAATGAGTATACCACCCAAAACAATCAATAGATTCAATGCAATACCTACAGTATTTTTCATAAAACTAGAACAAATTATTTTATGATTTGCATGGAAACACATAAGACTTTGAAGAGACAAAGCCATTTTGAGAAAGAAGAATGGAACTAGAAGAGTCAAACTTTCTGATAAGACTACACCACAAAGATATCAAGAGAGTATGAAACTTGCACAAACATAGAAATACAGACCAATGGAACAAAATATAAAGTCCAAAGATAAATTCATGCACCCATTATCTTTGACAATGGAGGCAAAAATATGCAACCGAAAAATATATTTTCTTCAAAAAGTGTTACTGGGAAAACTGGACAGCTATGTGTAGAAACTAGAACAGTATCTAACATCATGTTCAAAATAAACTCAAAATGGATTACAGATGTAAATGTAAGACCAGAAAATATAAAACCCTTAGAGTAAAACATAGGTATAACCACTCTAAAATAAGACACAGCAAGATCCTCTATGACCCATTGCCTAGAGTAAAGGAAATAAAAACAAAATTTAAAAAAAGCAACCTAATTAAGCTCTATAGCTTGTGTACAACGAGGAAACTATAATTAAGGTGAATATGTAGCCTTCAGTTTTATGTGATTATGGTTTCAGTGTATCTGTCCTCTGATGCCCTCTTGCAACACCTACCATCTTTTTTGGGTTTCTCTTACCTTGGTCATGGGGTATCTCTTCACGGCTGCTCCAGCAAAGCGCAGCCATTGCTCCTTACCTTGGATGAGGGGTATCTCCTCACGGCACCTATCCTGAAATTGAACATGGAATAGCTCCTCTAGGCCCTCCTGAGCCCACGCAGCCACCGCTCCTTGGGCCTGGGGTTACTCATCTGAGCTGCTGCCCCAGCTTTGGGTATGGGGTAGCTGCTCTTGGCTGCTCTTGTGCTGTCGCAGCCTTGCACTGTCCGCCACAGCCCCTGACCTCTGACACGGTTTAGCTCCTCCCTGCTGTGCCCCTGACCTTTGACACGGGTAAGCTTCTCTTGGCTACAGCCCCTGACCTCGGACGTGGGGTAGCTCCTCCCAGCCATCGCCCCTGACCTCAGACGTGGGGTAGCTCCTATGGGCTGCTCCAGCGCTGTTGTAGCCTTGCTCTCTCAGCTGTTGGCCCTGACCTCGGACATGGGGTAGCTCCTCTGGGCTGCTCCTGCGCTGTTGCAGCCTTGGAATCTTGGCCACCGTCCCTGACCTTGGACATGGGGTAGCTCCTCCCTGCCACCGCCCCTGACCTCAGACGTGGGGTAGCTCCTCTCAGCTATCCCTGCACCTTCGCAACCTGGCACTCTTGGCTGCTGTCCCTGACCTCGGACGTGGGGTACCCTCTCCGCCATGCTCTGTGCGCCATTGCAACTGCCGGTGCTCTGTGCCATGCCCATGGGGCCGCCCAAGATGGACGGGTCATGGTGGAGAGGTTTGACAGAATGTGGTCCACTGGAAAAGGGAAAGGCAAACCACTTCAGTATTCTTTCTTTGAGAAACCCACGAACAGTATGAAAAGGCAAACTGATAGGATAATGAAAGAGAAACTCCCCAGGTCAGTAGGGGCCCAATATGCTACTGGAGAGATCAGTGGATTACTAACTCCAGAAAGAATGAAGGGATGGAGCCAAAGCAAAAAAAAAAAAAAAAATACCCAGTTGTGGATGTGACTGGTGATAGAAGCAAGATACAATGCTGTAAAGAGCAATATTGTATAGGAACCTGGAATGTCAGGTCCATGAATCAAGGCAAATTGGAAGCGGTCAAACAAGAGATGGCAAGAGTGAACATCAACATTCTAGGAATCAGCGAACTAAAATGGATTGGAATGGGTGAATTTAACTCAGATGACCACTATATCTACTACTGTGGGCAGGAATCCTTTAGAGGAAATGGAGTAGCTATCATGGTCAACAAAAGAGCCAAAAATGCAGTACTTGGATGCAATCTCAAAAACGACAGACTGTTCTCTGTTCATTTCCAAGACTAACCATTCAATATCACAGTAATCCAAGTCTAGGCCCCAATCAGTAATGCTGAAGAAGCTGAGGTTGAACGGTTCTATGAAGACCTATGAGACCTTTTAGAACTAATAATCAAAAAAGATGTCCTTTTCATTATAGGGGACTGGAATGCAAAAGTTGGAAGTCAAGAAACACCTGGAGGAATAGGCAAATTTGGCCTTGGAATACAGAATGAAGCAGGGCAAAGACTAATAGAGTTTTGCCAAGAAAATGCACTGGTCATAGCAAACACCTTCTTCCGTCAACACAAGAGAAGACTCTACACATGGACACCACCAAATGTTCAACACCGAAATCAGATTGATATTCTTTGTAGCCAAAGATGGAGAAGCTCTATACTGTCAACAAAAACAAGACCAGGAGCTGACTGTGGCTCAGATCATGAACTGCTTATTACCAAATTCAGACTTAAATTGAAGAAAGTAGGGAAAACCACTAGTTCATTCAGGTATGACCTATATCAAAATTACTTATGATTATACAGTGGAAGTGAGAAATAGATTTAATGGAGTAGATCTGATAGATAGAGTGCCTGAAGAACTATGGACAGAGGTTCGTGACATTGTACAGAAGACAGGGATCAAGACCATCCCCATAGAAAAGAACTGCAGAAAAGCAAAATGAGTGTCTGAGTAGGCCTTACAAATAGCTGTGAAAAGAAGAGAAGCAAAAAGCAGAGGAGAAAAGGAAAGATAGAAACATCTGAATGCAGAGTTCCAAAGAATAGCAAGAAGAGATAAGAAAGCTTTCCTCAGCGATCAATGCAAATAAATAAGGAAAACAAGAGAATGGGAAAGACTAGAGATCTCTTCAAGAAAATTAGAGATACCAAGGGAACATTTCATGCAAAGATGGGCTCGATAAAGGACAGAAATATTATGGACCTAACAAAAACAGTAGATATTAAGAAAAGGTGGCAGGAATACACAGAAGAACTGTAGAAAAAAAAAAAAAAAAAGCTTCTGCACAACAAAGGAAACTATAAGCAAGGTGAAAAGACAACCTTCAGAATGGGAAAAATAATAGCAAATGAAGCAACTGAAAAACAACTAATATCAAAAATATAGAAGCAATTCCTATAGCACAATTTCAGAAAAATAAATGACCTAATCAAATAATGGGCCAAAGAACTAAATAGACATTTCTCCAAAGAAGACATACAGATGGCTAGCAAACACATGAAAAGATGCTCAACATCACACATTATCAGAGAAATGCAAATCAAAACGACAGTGAGGTACCATTTCATGCCAGTCAGAATGGTTGCGATCCAAAAGTCTGCAAGCAATACATACTGGAGACGGTGTGGAGAAAAGAGAACCCTCTTACACTGTTGGTGGGAATGCAAACTAGTACAGCCACTATGAAGAACAGTGTGGAGATTCCTTAAAAAACTGGAAACAGAACTTCCTTATGACCCAGCAATCCCACTGCTGGGCATACACACCAAGGAAACCAGACTTGAAAGAAACATGTGTTCCCAAATGTTCATCACTGCACTGTCTCTAATAGCCAGGGCATGGAAGCAACCTACATGACCATCAGCAGACAAATGGATAAGAAAGCTGTGGTACATATACACAATGGAGTATTACTCAGCCATTGAAAATAATACATTTGAATCAGTTCTAATGAGATGGATGGAACTGGAGCCTATTATACAGACTGAAGTAACCCAGAAACAAAAACACCAGTACAGTATACTAATGCATATATATGGAATTTAGAAAGATGGTAATGATAACCCTGTACGTGAGACAGCAAAAGAGACGCACATGTATAGAGCAGTCTTTTGGACTCTGTGGGAGAGGGAGAGGGTTGGATGATTTGGAAGAAATACTATACATTGAAACATGTATAGTATCATATATGAAACAAATCACCAGTTCAAGTTCGATGCAGGATACTGGTTGCTTGGGACTGGTTGCACGATACTGGTACACGGGGACGACCCAGAGGGATGGTACATGGTGGGAGAAGGGAGGGGGGTACGGGATGGGAACACGCGTATACCTGTGGTGGATTCATGTTGATGTATAGCAAAACCAATACAATATTGTAAAGTAATTTAACTCCAATTAAAATAAATATATTTATACTACAAATTAAAAGATCTTCACGACCAAGATAATGACTATGGTATGATCATTCACCTAGTGCCAGACATCCTGGAATGTGATGTCAAGTGGGCTTTAGAAAGCATCACTATGAACAAAGCTAGTAGAGGTGATGGAATTCCAGTTGAGCTACTTCAAATCCTGAAAGATGATGCTGTGAAAGTGCTGTAGCAATATGCCAGCAAATTTGGAAAACTCAGCAGTGGCCACAGGACTGGAAAAGGTCAGTTTTCATTCCAATCCCAAAGGAAGGCAATGCCAACAAATGAGCAAACTACCACACAATTGCACTCATCTCACACGCTAGTAAAGTAATGCTCAAAATTCTCCAAGCCAGGCTTCTGCAATATATGAACCATGAACTTCCATATGTTCAAGCTGGTTTTAGACAAGGCAGAGAAACCAGAGATCAAATTGCCAACATCCGCTGGATCATCAAAAAAGCAAGAGAGGTCCAGAAAAGCATCTAATTCTGTTTTATTGACTGTGCCAAAACCTTTGAATGGGTGGACCACAATAACCTGTGGAAAATTCTGAAAGAGATGGGATTACCAGAGCACCTGACCTGCCTTGGATAAATTTATACGCAGGTCAGGAAGCAACAGTTAGACCTGGACATGGAACAACAGACTGTTTCTACATAGGAAAAGGAGTACATCAAGGCTGTATATTGTCACCCTGCTTATTTAACTTGTAGGCAGAGTACATCATGAGAAATGCTGGGCTGAAAGAAGCACAAGCTAGAATCAAGATTGCCAAGAGAAATATCAATAACTTCAGATATGGAGATGACATCACCCTTATGGCAGAAAGTGCAGAGGAACAAAAAAGCCTCTCGATGAAAGTGATAGTGGAGAGTGGAAAAAGTTGACATAAAGCTCAACATTCAGAAAACGAAGATCATGGCATCTGGTCCCATCACTTTATGGAAAATAGATAGGTAAACAGTGGAAACAGTGTCAGACTTTATTTTTCTGGGCTGCAGATGGTGACTGCAGCCATGAAATTAAAAGACACTTACTCCTTGGAAGAAAAATTATGACCAACCTAGATAGCATATTCAAAAGCAGAGACATTACTTTGCCAACAAAGGTCCGTCTAATGGTGGCTATGGTTTTTCCAGTGGTCATCTATGTATGTGAGAGTTGGACTGTGAAGAAAGCTGAACGCTGAAGAACTGATGCTTTTGAACTGTGGTGTTGGAGAAGACTCTTGAGAGTCTTTTGGACTCCAAGGAGATCCAACCAGTGCATTGTGAAGGAGATCAACCCTGGGGTCTCTTTGGAAGGACTGATGCTAAAGATGAAACTCCAGTACTTTGGCCACCTCATGTGAAAAGTTGACTCATTCGAAAAGACTCTGCTGCTGGCAGGGATTGGGGGCAGGTGAAGAAGGGGACAACAGAGGATGAGATGGCTGAATGGCATCACTGACTCGATGGACGTTGAGTCTGAGTGAACTCCGGGAGTTGGTGATGGACAGGGAGGCCTGGTGTGCTGTGATTCATGGCTTTGCAAAGAGCCGGACACATCTGAGTGACTGAACTAAACTGAACTGTCACCTTCAGAATTGGGAGAAAATAATAGCAACTGGAAAACTAACAAAAAAATTAATCTCCAAAATATGCAAGCTGCTCAAGTATCTCAATACTCAGCTACAAATACTACTCAGAAAAACAAACCAAAGAAGATATACAGATTACTAAGAGACACAGAAAAGCTGCTCAGCATCACTCATCATAAAAGAAGTGCAAATCAAAACCACATTGAGGTATCATTTCACACTGGTCAGATTGGCCATGATTAAAATGTCTACAGTGTAATTGCTGCAGAGGCTGTGGAGTAGAGAGAACCTTTTTGAATTGTTGATGGGAATGCAAACTGGCACAACCTTTATAGAGTACTTTGTGGAAACTCCTTAGAAAGTTGAAAATAGAAGTGCCATATGACCCAGCAATCCCACTCTTGGGCATGAACCTCAAGGAAACTAGAATTGAAAGAAACACGGTATTCTAGTGTTTACTGAAGCACTGTTTACAATAGCTAGGACATGGAAGTGACCAAGAGGTCCATCAGCAGATGAATGATTAAGGACATTTTGCTACATATGCATATGAAATATTACTCAGTAATAAGAAGTCATGCATTCGAGTCAGTTCTAATGAGGTGGAAGCGTGTGAAACCTATTACACAAAGTGAAGGAACTAAGAAAGAGAAAGACAAAGCTGTATATTAATTCATATATGTGGAATTTATAAAGATGGCCTATACGCAGGCCAGGAGAAGAGACAAATATCTAAAGAACAGACTTTGGGACTCAGTGAGAGAAGGTGAAGGTGAAGATTTGAGAACATAGCATTTAAATGTGTACAGTGCTATATGTAAAAAATAGATGACCAGTGTGAGGTTTTATAACATGGGTGCTATATAATACCCATGTCACAACTTCTGAACTTGCAATCTAATACATGCATCAACCACCAATGAGCCCACATTCTAGTGCACATCATGCACGTTCTGAGCTTGCAGCCTGGAGCTCTCATTTTGCCCCTTCCAACCCCACGATCCAGGGTAGGCTCGTAGTAACTGCTGAATTTTCACTTTTGGGGAGGCATCACAAACTTATTAAACCCACATTCTAGTGCAAACATGCTGCATCTTGAACCTGAACTCTGGAGCAGGCATCTTGCCACTACTAATACTGTTTATCATCATCTACTTTTTCACTGTCATGACATGCTTCAGTTGCTTCTTCATCTCCTCTGGTCAACACACTGAGTTGTTTATCATCATCCAGTGTTTACTTCAGTCCTGTAACCTGTTTTGAGTGCTTGTTCAACCCACTCCAGGTCAAATATATCTAGTATTCAATGCTGTGACAGGTTATGTGTTTCTTCATCCTCCTCTGTTTAAACATACTGTAATTTACCACCCTTTGCATTTCAGTTCTGTGACATGCTTCTATCCACTCCAGGTCTAACAGAGTCAGTAGATTATCATCATCCAATGATTTAACTGTGGAACATTCCACAAGTCTTCTTCATGCACCCCATGTCAAACATACCCAGTAGCTTATCACCATCCTGTGTTTCAGTGCAGTGACATGATGTAAGTGTTTCTTCATTTTCTCCAGGTAAAGCACACTCAATAGTTTGTCACCAATGTTTCACCTGTGACATGATTCTTCTTAATTTATTTAGTTGGCTGTGTTGGGTCATAGTTGTGGCACGTAAGATAGTCCTTGAGACAAGCCAACTCTCACCATGGCATGCAGTCTCTGGAGTGTGAGAACTTCAGTGTTTGCAGCTGTGCAGGTTTAGTTACTCTGTAGCATATGGGATGTTAGTTTCCCAGTCAGCAATTGAACCTTCATCCCCTACACTTCAAGGTGGATGCTTAACCACTGAACCACCAGGAAAGGCCCTGTGACATGCTTTAAGTGCTTGCTTTTACACCCTATATCAAAAAGACACATTGTTTGATGGGATTATATCACCATCCAGGGTTGCAAAGCATTTGGCACGCTTCTTCTTGCATAAAGAACTTCTTCATCCACATTGGTCAAACACAACCAGGTGTTTATCACCATGCAGCACCATTCCATGCAATGTGCTTCCTCATTGATTACTCGTTGAACACTTCCAATAGATTATCATGATCTACTGTTTCAGTGCAATGACACCTCAAGTTATTCTTCACGCACCCTGGGTCAAACACATCCAGTTGTATATCTCCATCCAGTGTTTCTTCATCCAGTGAAAGCTGTGACATGCTTTCAGTGTTTCTTTATCCACCCCAGGTCAAACGTACTCAGTAGCTTATCATTATCCACACTTTAAAGAGGTGATTCAGCCGCATCTTGGTCCACCTGACCTAAAATAGACTCATCAGCTTATCACCTTTTGTTTTTCACTGCTGTCACAAGTTCAAGTGCATCTTTTTTTTTTTTTCTCTGCTTTTTATTTTTTATTTTTTTATTTTTTTTATTTTTTAATTTTTTTCTCTAATTTTATTTTATTTTTAAACTTTACATAATTGTATTAGTTTTGCCAAATATCAAAATGAATCCGCCACAGGTATACATGTGCTCCCCATCCCGAACCCTCCTCCCTCCTCCCTCCCCATACCATCTCTCTGGGCCGTCCCAGTGCATCTTTATCAAACACACCAGTAGTTTATCACCATCCAGTATTTCCAAGCTCTGACACAACTGCTTTATCATCCAGACTATAAAAATACATCCAGTAGCTTATCAACGTCAGTGTTTCAGTGCTGTGATGTGATTCAAGTGCCTATTCATCCACACTCTGGAAATACACACTCTGTAGTTTATTACCATACAGTGCTCAGTGCCTTGACATGTGACATGCTCCAAATGTTTCTTTGTCCACCTGGTGTCAAATACTCAATAGTGTATCAACATCTATATTTCAGCATATGCTTCTTTGTCAATCCTGGCCCATCACTTCTAGGAGTTTACCACCTTCAGGGTTTCAGTGCTGTGATATACTTCATGTGCTTCATCCTCTCCTGTAAAACATACTCATTTGTGTATCATCATCCCGTATTCAGTAGAGTGATATGCTTCAAGTGCCTAATAGTCCATATCAGTCGAACGTTCCCAGCATTTTATCATTCGCCAAGGTTTCAGGGCTGTAACTTGTGGCATATATTAGGTGTTTATTTGACTCCCAGAGGTCAAACTCAACAAGTGTTTTTTCACCATTCAGTCTATCAGTGCTGTGACATACACCAGTGATTCCTTATCTACTCTGGGTTAATACACACATCCATTCTTTCAGTGCTGATTAATTCACAAGGCTTCCTCATCTATCCTATTTCAAATACATACAGTCGTTTATCAACATCCAGTGTTTAAGTGCTGTGACACACTTCAGGTGCTTCCTTATTTACCCATGACTGATGTTTTTCGGTCACACAGCCATGTCCAGCTCTTTGCAACCCCATGAACTACAGCACACCAGGCTTCCCTGTCCTTCACTATCTCCTGGAATTTGCTCAAATTCATGCCCATTGAGACAGTTATGCCAACATTCAACTATTTTATTCTCTGTCACACCCATCCCCACCTGCTTACAATCTTACCCAGCATTAGTGTCTTTTCTAATGATTTGGCTCTTTGCATCAGGTGGCCAAAGTATTGCAACTTCAACATCCGTCCTTCCAATTAGTAGTCAGTGTTGATTCTCTTTAGAACTGACTGGTTTGAACTCTTTGCAGTTCAAGGGACTCAAGAGTCTTCTCCAGCACCACAGTTCTAAAACATCAATTATTTTGGCATTCAACCTTCTTTATGGTTCAGATCTCACATCCATGCACGACTACTGGGTAAAACCATACCTTGATTATATGGACCTTTGCCAGAAAAGTGATGTCTCTGGTTGCATATGCTGTCTAGGTTTGTCATAGCTTTTCGTCCAAGAAGCAAGTGTCTTTTAACTTCATGGCTTCAGTTACCATGCACAGTGATTTTGGAACTACAAAAATAAAAATCTGTCACAGTTTCCCTTGTGTCTTAATCTATTTGCTATCAAATACTTTGGCCATCTCACATGAAGAGTTGACTCATTGGAAAAGACTCTAATGCTGAGAGGGATTGGGAGCAGGAGGAGAAGGGTACGACAGAGGATGAGACTGCTGGATGGCATCGCTGACCCGATGGACATGAGTCTGAGTAAACTCCGGGAGCTGGTGATGGACAGAGAGGCCTGGCATGCTGCAATTCATGGGGTCACAAAGAATTGGACATGACTGAGTGACTGAACTGAACTGGACTGATGGGACTGGATGACATGATCTTAGTTTATTGAATGTCGAGGTTAAAGCCAGCTTTTTTAATTCCCACTTTCATCTCAGCAAGGAGCTCTAATTCCTATTCTGCTTTCTGTCATCCGCATGTCTGAGTTTATTGATATTTCTCCCAGAAATTTTGATTCCAGCTTGTGCTTCTTCCAGTCTGACATTTTGCATGGTATACCTTGCAGGTAAGTTCAAGACAGTCTTGATGTACTCCTTTACCAATTCTGAACAAGTCCTTTGTTCCTGCCTGATTCTGTTACTTCTTGACCTGCATACAGGTTTCACAGGAACCAGGTAATGTGGTCAAGTATATACATCTCTTTAAGAATTTTCCACATTTTCAGTGACCCTCATATGCAAAGTCTTTAGCATAGTGAGTGAAGCAGAAGTAGATCATTTTCTGGAATTCCATGCTTTGTCTATGATCCAGTGAATGTTGGCAATTTGATCTCTGATTCCTCTGCGTTTCCTAACCCTATTTGTACATTTGAAAGTCCTCAGTTCACATATTGTTGAAAACTAGATTGAGGAATTTTGAGCATTACATTGCCAGCATATGAAATGAGCACGATTGTGCAGTAGTTTGAGCATTCCATCACAATTCCCCTCTTTGGGATCAGAGTGAAACTGACCTTTTCCTGTCCTGTGGTCATTGATGATTTTTCCAAATTTCCTGGCACATTGAGTGCAGCATTTTAACAGCATTATTGTTATTGTTTTAATTTGAAATAGATCAGATCAGTCGCTTAGTCGTGTCCAACTCTTTGCGACGCCATGAATCGCAGCACGCCAGGCCCCCTTGTCCGTCACCAACTTCCGGAGTTCACTGAGACTCTCGTCCATCAAGTCAGTGATGCCATCCAGCCATCTCATCCTCTGCTGTCCCCTTCTCCTCCTGCCCCCAATCCCTCCCAGCATCAGAGTCTTTTCCAATGAGTCAACTCTTCGCATGAGGTGGCCAAAGTACTGGAGTTTCAGCTTTAGCATCATTCCTTCCAAAGAATCCCAGGGCTGATCTCCTTCAGAATGGACTGGTTGGATCTCCTTGCAGTCCAAGGGATTCTCAAGAGTCTTCTCCAACACCACAATTCAAAAGGATCAATTCTTCGGTGCTCAGCCTTCTTCACAATCCAACTCTCACATCCATACATGACCACAGGTAAAACCATAGCCTTGACTAGAGGAACCTTTGTTGGCATAGGTAAGCTTCAATTCTATCACCTCGACTAGCATTGTTTGTGGTCATTCTTCCTAAGATCCACTTGACTTCACACTCCAGGTTGTCTGCTCTATGTGAGTGATCACACCATTATGGTTATCTAGATGATTAAGTGGAGAAGGCAATGGCACCCAGCAGCAGGTGATTAAGACCTTTCTTTGATACAGTTCTCTTATACTCTTGCCAACACTTCATCACATTTTCTGCTTCTGCTAGGCTCATACCACTTCTGTCCTTAATTGTGCCCATGTTTGCAAGAAATATTCCCTTTGTGTCTCTAAGTTCCTTGGCAAGATTTCTAGCCTTTCCTATTCTATTGTTTCCTCTATTTTTACTGGCCTTATACACACACAATATCATATCCCCATTCAGTGTTTACATTCAGATATGCTTCAAGTGTTTTTTAATCCACTCCAGAAGAATGTAGTGTGATAGTTTATCAACATCCTTTTTTTCTGTATTGTGACATGTTTTGAGCCTCCTTCATTCCCTCCAGGTAAAACACACCCTATAAATTATCATCATTCATTGATGCTGTGCTATTACAGACTTGAAGTGTCCATTTGTCTGATTGAGTCAAACACTCCCTGTAGTTTACCACTATCCAGTGTTCCAGTACTGGGGCATGCCTCATGTACTTCGTTATCCTCTCCAAATAAAATATGGTCAGTAGCTTATCACAATTACTGTTTCGGTTCTATGATGAGTTTCAAGTCCTTCTTTAATTCATTCTAGATAAAACACATTCAGAAGTTTACCATGGTCCCAAGTTTTACTCTGTGTCATGCTTCCAGTTTCTCTTCACTCAACATGTATCAAACACACTCAATAGTTTATCACCATCCAGTGTTTCCGTGCTGTTTACTGCTTCAACTGTTTCTTCATTCTCTGAAGAAAATACACAACCAATAATTTATCACAATCCAGTGTGTTAATTCTGGTATATGTTTCAAAAGATCCTTTGTCCACCCAAGGTTGACCGCGCTCTTAGTTTATCACCATCCCTGGATTCAGTGCTGTTACATACTTTCATCAATTTTTCAACTACCACAGGTCATCATACACAATGATTTATCACGATCCAGTTTCAGAGTTGTGACATGCTTCATGTGCTTCTTTCCTTATACAAGATCAAAGAAAGACCGCCTAAAGTGTGAACATACAGTGTTTCAGTCGTGAAACATACTTCAAGTGGTTCTTGATTCACTCCATGTCAAATGCAGCATATAGGTTATCGACATTCATTGTTTCAGTGCTATGACACATTTCACTGGCTGCTTCACTAACTCCCGGTCAAACACATTCAGCATTTTACCACTATCTAGGGTTTCAGATCTGTGACATGCTTCAAGTGCTCCTGAAACTACTCAAGGTCAAATGCATTCAGTAGCTTTGTTGTTGCTGGTTGTTATTTGTTGTTCAGTCACTCAGTCATCTCCAGCTCTTCGTAATCCCATGGACTGCAGCATATCTCGCCTTTTTGTCCTTCACCATCTCCCGGAGCTTGTTCAAACTCAAATTCAATGGGTCAGTAATGCCATCCGACCATTTTGTCCTCTTCCATCTCCTTCTCCTGCTCCAATCTTTTCCAGCATCAGAGTGTTTTCCAATGAGTTGGCTCTTCACATTAGATAGCCATAATATTAGGGCTTCTGCCTCAGCACCAGCCCCTCCAGTGAATTTTCAGGATTGATTTCCTTTAGGGTTGACTGGATTCATTTCCTTGCAGCCCAAGGGACTCACAGGAGTCTTCTCCAAGATTGCAGTTCAAAAGTATCAATTCCTTAATGTTCAGCCTCCTTTATGGTATGGCTTGCTTTGGCACATGACTACTGAAAAATACAAAAACATAGCTCTGACTATATGGGTCCTTGTTGGCAAAGGAATGCCTCTGCTTTTTTACATGCAGCATGGGTTTGTCACAGCTTTTACAAGAAATAAGTGTCATTTAATTTCATAGCTTCAGTCACCATCTGCCATGGTTTTGGAGTCCACAAAAACAGAAGTCTGTCACTGTTTCCATTGTTTTTCCATCTATTTGTATAAAGTGATAGCATTGGATGCCATGATCTAAGTATTTTGAATGTTGAGCTTTAAGCCAACTTATTCAATCTCCCATTTTACTTTCATCAAGAGGCTCTTTAGTTCTTCTTATCTTTCTGCCATAAGGGTGGTGTCCTCTGCATATTTGAAGTTATTGATATTTCTCCATCAATCTTGATTCCACCTTGTGATTCCTCCAGCACAATGTTTCTCATTATGTATTCTATGTAGAAGTTAAATAAGCAGGGTGACAATTATACAGCCTTGAGGTACGCCTTTTCCTATTTGGAACCAGTCTGTAGTTCTATTTCCAGTTCTAACTGTTGCTTCCTGACCTGCATACAGGTTTCTTAAGAGGCAGGTCAGGTGGTCTGGTATTCCCATCTGTTTCAGAATTTTCCAACATTTATTGCAATCCACACAGTCAAAGTCTCAATAAAACATAAACAGATTTCTTCTGGAACTGTCCTGGTTTTTCAGTGATCTGGTGGTTGTTGGCAATTTGATCTTGGTTCCTCTGCCTTTTCGAAAACCAACTTGTATATCTGGAAGTTCACGATTAATGTATCGCTGAAGCATGGCTTGGAGAATTTTGAGCATTAATTTAGTAGCGTGTGAGATGAGTGCAGTAGTTGGAGAATTCTTTGACATTGTCTTTCTTTGGGATTGGAGTGAAAACTGACATTTTTCTGTCCTGTGGTCAGTGCTGAATTCTCCAAATTTGGTGGCATGTTGAGTGCAGAACTTTCATAGCATCATCTTTTGGGATTTGAAAGAGCTCAACTGGAATTCTATCACCTCCACTACCTTTCTTTGTAGTGATGCTTCCTAAGGCCCACTTGAGTTCACATCCCAGGATGTCTGGCTCTAGGTGAATGATCACACCATTGTGATTATCTGGGTCATGAATATCTTTTTTGTACAGTTTTTTTCTGTGTATTTTTGCCACCTCTTCTTAAAATCTTCTGCTTCTTTTAGGCCCATACCATTTCTGTCCTTTATTGAGCCCATTTTTGCATGAAATGTTTGTTTGGTATCTCTAATTTTTTTGAGGAGACCTCTAGTCTTTTCCATTCTATTGTTTTCCTATATTTCTTTGCTTCAATGGGTGTGGCACAATTCAAATGCTTCTCTTTCCACTCTGGCCAGTCATAGCCAATATTTTGTACGAACCAGTGTCCAGTGCTGTGACATATGACTGATTTCAATTCATCAGTGAAGTGAGTAAAAAAAAAAAAAAAAAAAACCTCCAGGAGTTTATCAACACAGTGTTTCATGACTGCCACTGGATTCGAGTACTTCTTCACCCACTCCAGGTTAACATAGTCATTTATCACCATCCATTGCTTCACTACACTGACATGTTTCAAATGCTTCTATATTAATCCTGGTGCAAAATTTCTAGTAGTTATAAACAGCCAGTGTTTTAGTTTTGGAGCATGACCCAATGGCTTCTTCATTCTCACCCATAAGCCAAAGTCTAGTGTTTACATACTGTGACATGCTTAAAGAGCTTCATCATCCACCCTAGATCTAGACAGTCAACATTTTATCATCATACCAGAATTTTAGTGGTGTTACATGATTTTAAATTTTGTTTCCCCACACTGAGGCATACACAGCCAGTACTTCATCATCCTCCAGTGTTTCAGGCTTTGATAAAATTAAATGTGTTCTTGGTCCCACTGACATCAATATACTTACCATTGATTACCATCTGGTTTCACTGTTGTGACATAATGTCAACTGCTTCTTCATCCATTCCTGTGTCAAACAAACCCAGTAGTTTTTTCCCCATCTAGTGTTAGTGTTCAATACTATGAAATGATTTCTGGAGTTTCTGTGTCCATCCCACCTCAAACATAGTCAGTATTATCAATCAATGCTTCAGTGATGTCACATGCTTCAAGTGCTTTCTTCATTCACTCCATATCAAGTACTTTCAGTCATTTATAAGCATCCAATGTTTCAGTTGTGTGACATGCTTCAACTATTTCTCTAAACCACTTGAGCTGAAACATACCCAATATCTTATGACCATCCAGTGTTTCAGTGCTGTGACATGTTTCAAGTGCTTCTTCTACTCCATGTTAAACACAAGCAATAGTTTATCACCATCAATTGTTTCAGTTCTGTAACATTCTTTAAGTCTTTTTCCATGTACTGTGCTTCAAATACACTGGGCAGTTGTTCACCATCAATTATTTAGTTCTATGATATGTTTCAACGTTTTCTGTACCTACCAATTCATACACACTCATAAATTTATCACCATCCTGTGTTTTAGGGCTGTCATATGGTTAAATGAGTCCCCATCCCCACCCCAGGTCAAACACACCCAGTATTGATCAACATACAGCCTTTCAGCTATGTGATACATTTCAAGTGTTCTATGATCCAATCTTGGAAGATACATCCAATAATTTATCGAATTCCAGTGTTTCAGTGCTCTGAAGTTTTTAAGTGTTTCTGCATCCAAATAGCTCAGGCATGATTAATAGATTATAACCATCACTGTTTCAGTTTTATGACATGACTTGAGTACATCTTCATCTACTTTACACTCAATAATTACCACCATCCTGTAAATCAGAGGTAAAATATTCTTGGAATGCTTCTTTGTCTACTGTGGGTCAAACACACCTAGTAGTTTTTCACCATTCAGTGTTTCAGTGCTGTGACGACTTCCACTGCTTCTTCGTGTACTACAGGTCATCGCACCAAGTATCTTGTAACTACGAGCTTGCACTCTAGAGAACATATCTCTCCACTACTGAGACTGAATTGTAGAGCATGCATCTCACAACTACTAAGACCCTATTCTAAGTGCACATGACACTTCTGCAGTGCCTAAACTCTGGAGGAAATGTGATGACAGTATTGTCACACAGTATTGATCCTGTATTCTAGAACACACATCTTACCAGAACACACTGAACCAGTGCTCTACAGCAGGCTTAGCACAACTACTTAGCTTCCATTCTGGATGTATCATCCTACCTCTACTGAGTCACTACTATATGGCATACGTGACCCAACTTCTGAGTTTGCACTATGGAATACACATTATGCCACCACTGAGCCAGCTCTAGTGTACACATGACAAAGTACTGATCCCCACGTCAAAGGGCAATGCCGAACATTATTCAAAGTACTGGACAATTGTGCTCATTTCACATACAAAGCAAGACAATGCTCAAAATTCTTTGAGCTAGGCTTCAAAGTATGTGATCCAATACACTGGATTTAGAAAAAGCAGAGGAATGAGGGCTTATACTGTCCAGCTCCATGGCCTACTAGAAAAAGTAGGAAGTCAAGAGATACCTGGAGTAACAGGCAAGTTTGACCTTGCAGTACACATGAAGCAGGGCAAAGACTAACAGAGTTTCCTAAGAGAACTCACCACTCATAGCAAACACCCTCTTCCAACAACACAAGAGATGAGTCTAGAGATGGTCAGTGCTGAAATCAGATTATGCTCTTTGCAGCCGAAGATGGAGAAGCTCTATACATTCAGCCACAACAAGACTCAGCAGTGACATGGCTCAGATCATGAATGCCTTTAAGCAAACTTCAAACTTAAATTGAAGAGAGTATGAAAAACCACTAGACCATTTGGGTTTGACTGAAATCAAACCCTTATGATTACACAGTGGATGTGACAAATCAAATTGAAGGATTTGATCTTATAGACAGACTACAGGAAGAATTATGGACCAAGTGTCATGACATTCTGCACGAGACAGTGATCAAGAGCATACTTAAGAAAGATAAATTCAAAAAGGCGAAAGGGTTGTCTGAGGAGCCCTTACAAATAGCTTAGAAAAGAAGAGAAGCTAAAGGCATAGGAGAACAAAAAAGATAATCTATTTGAATCCAGTTTCCCAAAGAACACCAAGGAGAGACAAGAAAGCCTTCCTCGGCGGTCAGTGCAAAGAAATAGAGAAAAACAATAGGATGTCAAAGAACAGGTATCGCCTCAAGAATGTTACAGATACCAAGGGAACATTTCATGCAAAATTGGCACAATAAAGGAGAGAAACAATATGGACCTGACAGAAGCAGAATCTCTTAAGAAGTGGTGGCAAAAATACACAGAACTGTACCAAATAATAATAATAATAATAAGATCTTAATGACCCAGTTAGCTGTGATGGTGTCTTTACTCACCTAGAACCAGACATCCTGGAATGTGAAATCAAGTAGCCCTTAGTAAATCACTATGAACAAAGTTACTAGAGGTGATGGGTTTCCAGTCGTGCAGTTTCAAGTCCTATCAGATTATACCATTAAAATCCTGCACTCAATATGCCAGAAACTTTGGAAAACTCGGCATTGGCCACAGAACTGGAAAAGGTTAGTTTAAAGTCCAATCCCAAAGAAAGGCTATGCCAAAGAATGTTCAAACTACAACACAATTACATGTATCTCACATGCAAGCAAAGTGATGCTCAAAGTTCTCCAAGCCAGGCTTCAACAGTACGTGAACCCAGAATTTCCAGATGTTAAGGGTGGGTTTAGAAAAGTCAGAGGAACCAGAGATCAAATTGCCAGCATCCATTGGATCAGAGAAAAAGCAAGGGAGTTCAAGATACACATATACATCTGATTTGGACTATGCCAAAGGTTTTGACTGTGTGGATGACAACAAACTATGGAAAATTCTTGAAAAGATGCAAATATCAGATCTCTTTAGCTGCCTCCTGAGAAATCTGTAGGCAGATTAAGAAGCAAGAGCTAGAACTGGACATGGAACAATGCACTAGATTCAAATTGGGAAAGGAGTACATCAAGGCTGTATATTGCCATGTGGCTTATTTAACTTATATTCAGAGCACATCATGTGAAATGCCAGGCTGGATGAAGCCCAAACTAGAATCAGGATTGCCTGGAGAAATATCAATAACCTCAGATATGCACTTGACACCACATATATGACTGAAAGTGAAGAATAACTAAGGAGCCTGCTGATGAAAAGAAAGAAGAGAGTGAAAAAGCTGGCTCATAACTCAACATTGAAAAAATGAAGATCATGGCATCTGGTCCCATCACTTCATGTCAAATAGGGAAAACATGGAGAAAATGGAAACAGTGATAGACTTTGTTTTCTCAGGCTCCAAAATCACTGCAGATGCTGACTGCAGCCATGAAATTAAAAGGTGCTAGATCCTTGGAAGAAAAGCTGTAACCATCTAAAGAGCATATTCAAAAGCAGAGGCATAACTTTGCAATTATTGGAGAGTTGAACTATACAGGAAACTGAGCATGGAATAATCAATGCTTTTGAACTGTGGTGTTGGAGAATACTCTTGTGAGTCCGTTGGACTGCAAGGAGATCAAAGCAGGCAATCCTGATAGAACTCAGCTCTGAATATTCATTGGAAGTACTTTTGCTGAAGCTGAAACTCTGATACTTTGGCCACCTGATGCAAAGAAATGACTAGAGGAAAAGGCTCTGATGCTGGGAAATCTTTAGGGGAGAAGGAGAAGGGCCTAACAGAGGATGAGATGGTCAGATGGTACAACTAATTTGATGCACATTAGTTTGAGCAAACTCTGGGAGTTAGTGATAGATAGTAAGGCCTCGTGGTGTTGCAGAGAGTTGCTATGACTGAGCAACTGAACAACAGGAGAATAATACATTTCAGTAAGAAGTGAAGACACAACTTTCAAGAAGTTACTCAGAGAAAAATAGAGAAAAATTATCAATCCACTGCTCATACAGCCATTTTTACTGCTATTGAAACAAGTTTTTCCATATTTAAATGTGACTTTCCTGAAGCATGTGAATTCTGTTTTTGTTTTTTAATCTCAGAGAGGTGTATTGATGAAATCATGATGCACAGAGAAATGTCAGTTCTCACAGATTCCCTTAATAAAATCATGATGTACTTAAGGAGTTAGCGGTTTTTTTTCCATAGGAATGAAATTTTTTGATGAGTAACTTTTTAATTCTTTAGAAAACATTAATTACTATGATCAAATTAGTTTGGAATATTTGTAGTCTTTCCTTCAGTTTCAGAAGATACTACAGCCCTTATAATAATGCAGGATTTTCCAACTGAAATCCTGAAACAGAATAGCTCACCACATTCTAAAAGCACTGCTACCCCTATAAAGCTAACAACAGTATTTTTCACAGAGCTAGAACAAATAATATTTCACAATTCATATGGAAATACAAAAAAAACTGGAATAGTCAAAGCAATGTTGACAAAGAAGAATGGAACTGGAAGAATCAACCTGCCTGACTTCAGGCTCTACTACAAAGCCACAGTCATCAAGACAGTATGGTACTGGCACAAAGACAGAAATATAGATCAATGGAACAAAATAGAAAGCCCAGAGATAAATCCACGCACATATGGACACCTTATCTTTGACAAACGAGGCAAGAATATAAAATGGATTAAAGGCAATCTCTTTAACAAGTGGTGCTGGGAAAACTGGTCAACCAACTACTTGTAAGAGAATGAGATTAGAACACTTTCTAACACCCTACACACAAAAAGACACAAAATGGATTAAAGATCTAAATGTAAGATCAGAAACTATAAAACTTCTAGAGGAGAACATAGGCAAAACACTCTCCGACACAAATCACAGCAGGATCCTCTATGACCCACCTCCCAGAATATTGGAAATAAAAACAAAAATAAACAAATGGGACCTAATTAAACTTAAAACCTTCTGCAGAACAAAGGAAACTACTAGCAAGGTGAAAAGACAGCCTGGAATGGGAGAAAATAATAGCAAATGAAGCAACTGACAAACAACTAATCTCAAAAATATAGAAGCAACTCTTGCAGTGCAATTCCAGAAAAATAAATGACCCAATAAAAAAATGGGCAAAAAAACTAAATAGACTTTTCTCCAAGAAGACATACAGATGGCTAACAAACACATGAGAAGATGCTCAACATCACTCATTATCAGAGAAGTGCAAATCAAAACCACAATGACGTACCATTTCACACCAGTCAGAATGGCTATGATCCAAACACCTACAAGCAATACATGCTGGAGAGGGTGTGGAGAAAAGCGAACCCTCTTACACTGTTCGTGGGAATGCAAACTAGTACAGCCACTATGGAGAACAGTGTGGAGATTCCTTAAAAAACTGGAAATAGAATGGCCATACGACCCAGCGATCCCACTGCTGGGCATACACACCGAGGAAACCAGAATTGAAAGAGACACGTGTACCCCAATGTTCATTGCAACACTATTTATAATAGCCAGGACATGGAAGCAACCTGGATGACTGTCAGCAGATGAATGGATAAGAAAGCTGTGGTACATATACACGATGGAGTATTACTCAGTCATTAAAAATAATACATTTGAATCAGTTCTAATGAGGTGGATGAACTGGAGCCTATTATATAGAGTGAAGTAAGCCAGAAAGAAAAATACCAATACAGCATACACATGCATATATATCGAATTTAGAAAAATGGTAATGATAACCGTGTAAGCGAGACAGCAAAAGTGACACAGAGGTATAGGACAGTCTTTTGGACTCTGTGGGAGAGGGAGAGGGTGGGATGATTTGGGACAATGCCACTGAAACATGTTTAATATCACATATGAAATGAGTCACCAGTCAAGGTTTCATGCATGATACTGAATGCTTGGGGCTGGTGCACTGGGACGACCCAGAAGGATGGATGACCCAGAAGGGTAGGGTGGAGGGGCGGGTGGGTTCAGGATGGGAACATGTGTATACCTGTGGCGGATACACGTTGATGCATGGAAAAACCAATACAATATTGTAAAGTAATTAACCACCAATTAAAATAAATAAATTTATATAAAAATAATAAAAGCACAGTAGAAAACTGTTAATTTTCTATTAAAATCAGTGAGCATTATATCCAAATTAAAGAATGGCAAAAACAACTTGAAGAACATCACTAAAGCCTGCTGAAAGAAATACAGTACAGGGTTAATGGTATGCAAGTTTAGGGTACACAAAACTTGAACTATAGTAATGGAAAATATATTAAAAGTTTCCTAGTGTGTGGGCAGAATGAGAAGTCTCCTCAGAAACTAAAACAGAGAAAACAAATCTTCACATTCTTTTAGAAAATCCAAATTGCTTCAGAAGGAAATATAAAGACACAGAAGAGAGAGCTAACAGCTTAAGTAGATCTATGTATGCTCGAATTATATAAGCAACATTATGTTTCATAGGCTTTTAGGCATTCATACCACAAATTTGAACTCTGATGGTTGGGATACCCTTACATCTCATCTTGGTGAACTATTGCATAGAATATTTTTATTTTGTGGCAAATTTGTTTTAATCAGTATTGTTCTATCATGTTTTAAAAAATAAGTATTTTTGTGCTTTCAATATTCAAAGTACATTTGCTTGTTGCTGCATATATGTAACTACACTTCTATGTTAAACAAACTCACTTTTTTAAGGAACTTATTTATTTTATTATTTTTTAAATTTTATTTATTTTGGCGGGGCCAGGTATTCATGGATGCTCAAGGGCCTTTTCTAGCTGAGGCAAGTGGTATGGTGCACTTTGATATGGTGCATAGCCTTCCCATTGTGATGGTTTCTTTTGTTGCAGAACACTGGCTCTAGTTTTGGCACATGAGCTCATGAGTTGTGGCCCATGAGTTTAGTTACACTTCGGCATGTGGGATCCTCCCAGACAAGGATCACTGGGAAGCTGACTATTAACCAATGGATCACTAGGGTAGTTCTGAACAAACCCAGACTCTGCAGGCTAGAAGTTTGTTCTACTTATCTACTTAAGTTGTACTTATCTATCTTAAGTAGATACTGTGTTGCTTTGGGGGATTCTCCTGGTGGCTCAGTGGTAAAGAATCCACCTCCCAATGTGGATGACCCAACGTTGAGAAATCCCTGAGTTGGAAAGATAGATCTTCTGGAAGAGAGAATGGAAACCAACCTCAGTATTCTTGCCTGGGTAATCCCACGGGCAGAGAAGCCTGGTAGTCTATGGTCCATGGAGATGAAAAAGAGAAGGAAATTACTTAGCAACTAATCACGACCACCACCACTATATTGTTTTGGGAGATAAAGTAAATAATTTGTTTAAAAGACCTTTTCCTGGAATGTCTGAAAAGTAGTCAGTGTTTTTGATTATTCAAACTATGCATAACTAAAAGGCATTTATTTTTATTGTGTGTAAAAATCTTTTCAATATTGACCGTGATTTTTTATAATGTATTGCCAGAGAATTTAGCCAGTCATTATATACATTTATTTAGCTCTCTTTTGAAGCCATGTCTTACAACAGCAACTGATTTCAATTATGTTCTTGCTTTAATATTCATCTTGAATTAGATTTTTTTTTCATTTTTTTTCATTTTTGCAAGCAGCATTTTAGTAGATTTAAATCATTTATTTAATCATTTAATATCTTCACTACAACAACTATCCTCTAAAAAGGGAAATGACACTCCATTTCTCCTGTGATTTTATAGGGACAAGAGAGTAGTAAAGTTCATTGCTTAATGTATTTTTTTCAGGGTTAAAATACTCTAAGGCAGACCTCCAAACTTCAAGTTTTTTGAGCATTTTTAAAAAATCTATTTTGGTTTCTGGTCTGCTTAGTCTCACAGTTATGTCTGACTTTTTGTGACCTCTGGACTATAGCCCATCAAGCTCCTCTGTCTATGGGGGTTTTCCAGGCAAGAATACTGGAGTGGGTTGTCAGGCCACTCTTCCAGCAGATCTCTTATAGCAGGTGAATTTTTTACTATCTGCACCTCCAAGGAAGCCTAAAGAATATGGGAGTGAGTGACCTGTTGCTTGTCCAGATAATCCTTCCAAACCAGAAATCAAACTGCATTGCAGCAGATTGTTAAGCAGGTGACCTACCAGGGAAGCCCTAGTTTCTGCTTAAAAGTTCCAATTGTCATTCCTTATTATGTGGACTCACTGATCATATGTCATGATTAAGTAAGAGATAACTTTCAGTACAACGTTTCATACTTGAAGTCAAACACATTTTTTTTCCTTTGAAGGAAATTATACCATATTGATGAAAATACCCAACAAATTATATACTAAAATTGGAAAAAATATTCAAACAAACTCAAGGGCCATAGCCTGGTAAATGGTCTTTCATACAGTTTTAAGAGGAGTGTTCTGAAGCTGTAGGGGCAGAGCCAGTATACACAGAAATTTCTTTAAAGTGGAAAATACATGAGTGAAACATATATCGTGGTAAAAAGGATCCTGTTAACCACAAAATACAAATATGGCAAGCAGTGATGTTAGTGTTTTCCTAGGCAAGAATCTGGAATCATTAAACTTCTTAATTATCTTAACTGACTAGGAACACACAACTCCAAAGCACAGAAATGCACAATCTCATTTTCGTATCCTGATTTTCCAGAGGGTACACTGATGACAGACAACTACAGTAGATTTTTACCTCCCCATTCAAGTGAATACCCAGTGACTATTCTCCATGGTTAAAGCAGATGTACAATATTTGTTTCACAGGTCAAAAATAGGGTGTCTAGCATAAAATTCAAGCAAAATTATATCTAGCTAGAATGTTCACTAATGCTTAAATAGGTGAAAAGGTCTTCCATCACTATGAAAAACAATACTAAACATTTTATTTCCGAAGAGAAGGTATTTTTGTTCGTTTGTTTGTTTGCAGTAACTTTAAACTTTATTCCATCACTCCAACATTGGATACACAGACTAGGGGCTCTACTACCGCCACCACCAGTCCCTAGCTTACTGGACCTAAATATTTCAAAGAGAGGGATCTCTAATGAACCACAAGAGGTTCCTGTCTCCCAAACATAAGAACGTTTGTCCAGGTCCTCTGATAGATATATAACCTTTCTCTTTAATTCCTCCACCACTTGTATTACGCTAGATTTCTAACAGAAGCATCCTGATGGAATTTGTTTCTCCAAGAAGGAAGACAACGGATACAATTTAAGTGAAGAAATGGTCAGGCAAGAGCACTTATTAACAGGTAGCAGAAGTCTGTTCAGTAGTATGAGTTAGCTCAAGCGGTTTCTAATTAGGGAAATGAACGCAGTCTTCATTACATTGACACATCTCGTTTCAAGCTCAGCGCGGTGTTCTCCAAAAATATATCATTCTTTACTGGAATCGGACACAGCGTCCCTCACAGTGTTGAGTACCAGGAAGTCAGTTGGTTTGGACTACACGTGCTCCGTAGGGCAGAAGAGACTGTCCTTGGGGGATAGGCCGGTAGCGTCATGCGCGAGAAAAGTGACGTTTACACCGTAACACCAGCCGGGTTGCCATTTTGTTGCTGCTAAGAGTGGCCGCGTGCCAATCTCTCCAGAGTTCTCAATTCAGAGAGTGTAACTTAGTACCTTGGAAGCCTCGGAGGATTATCTGGCAGCGGAAGCAGCACAGGAAGCTGCTTGGAAACAGTGAGCCTGCTGCTACAGCTCTGCCCAAGAATAAAGGTAATGACTCAGTTTCCAGGAACCACTGATTGCTCAGCCACCATCAGTGGTATTTCCTCCTCCTTCTGGTTGGCTGATGTTTTTGAGTGAACTGCACAGTCCGCATAGGGGCGAGAAGCTGCTCGTGCTTCCTCTCGCTCTGTTCACATAGCGGTATAATTTTCTCTCCCTTTTTGTCAATTTTACACCGCGGGTAAAATACTATTAGTTTGGGATTCATGCCAGTTTAACTGCAGGTGCGTTAGTAAACTGGCAGAAGCCTACTTTTGGTCAGTGGAGGCTTCGCCCCTCTGGCCTTCATCCCTTCCCAGAACTCTCCCTTAGCTGTTGTTTATGACACCCTGATTTTTTCTTTTGCAACTGTTAAATATTTGTCTATACTTTACTTTGTGGACAGTTCACTACTGGTGAAAATAACTGCTTCTTTGTAAGTGAAGTGAAGTGAAGTGAAGTGAAGTTGCTCAGTCGTGTCCAACTCTACAACCCCATGGACTGTAGCCTACCAGGCTCCTCGGTCCATGGGAGTTTCCAGGCAAGAATACTGGTGTGGGTTGCCATTTCTTTCTCCAGGGAATCTTTCTGACCAAGGGATGGAACCCAGGTCTCTCACATTGTAGGCAGACGCTTTACCATCTGAGCTCCCAGGAAAGGGTAAATCCATGTTGCATGTTTAGGTTCATGTCTGCCGGTTTACTTTCCTCTACCTGTCACAAACCTTAACCATTTTTTTTAGAAGGCACACATATCCCAACGTGTTCAGCCTTCTTTTCTCGTAAAATCGATGCTGGCACTATGCGTTTCTACTTATCTTTATTCTGAGGCAGACAGTTCACAAATAATCAGATTTGACAATAACTTTACTTGTAACTTCCAAAACGGTACTTCTAAGCTAATTGAAAGAGGGCAGTGGGACAGTTATTCCTTGAATTCTCCTTTTTACAGACCTGAGTTCTGCTGGGGTCATGGTTAATATCCTTGAAATGCCTCCTGGAAAACTGTAACTGCAAGGAATGAGAAGACATCCTTCAGAATAGGACCATATTTCACATTCCACAACAAATCTCTCTTCATAATTCATTCCTTGCACTTCATTTTAGCTTTCAAGGCTTACTTAACCTTTGTCATATTCGGTCACACTTCTTTGCCTTTGACTTCAGTGCTCTCTAGAGTCCCCAAACTGACTGGTACAGCCTTTCTCTAGCAAATGTGTTGCTGCTAACTATTCAGGGAAACTCTAAGAATGTCTTTTTCAGAATGTGTTAGGTAAATTACAAACCACTTCCACTTTTTTTTCCCCTAATTTAATTAACTTTTAACTTACAAATGAGTATACATTTCCATACATTCCTTGTTTCCTCCTCTGTTTCTAGGAATGAAGTTTCAGGTGCCCATGTTGGCTTGTGTATTCTATAAGAGACTAGTAATTATTTTATGAAAGCAGAATTACCACAACTTGGTGCTTAGTAGATGTTCAACACATTTTTGTTAATGTTATCTTCCTCAGTTTCATTGCAGCCGTGGGTAACTCCCCCTTCCATCTGAGGGAATTTTAAACCAGCTGCTTCCTCTCAGGCCAAACTGAAGACATTTTGACATATGATTTTTCAGTTTTCATTGCTTTATAAATATATGGACTGTTTTGGTTTATTAATTTGCAAATGAATTGTAGAAGGGAATGTATAGAACCCGGGTTTAATTGGAAAACATGGATAATAAAAAATGCTACAGGTTATCTCTGGTAATGGGTTATGTGGTTGATTATGTATTTATCTGCTAAGGGATTTAGAAGAAAGCCATCAGCAAATTTGTACGTGGCTAATCAGTAACAAATTAGGTTAAATTGTAAATCTCTTTTGAGGTCTGTTAATATTTTGCTGCTATTTAAATGACAATCTGGTTGTTTCCCTGTTTATATAAAGTTTAACAGCTTATGTTAGCTTGTTTGATGAGTTTGTAAACTATTATACAGATAATTAGATCTCAATATTTATTCACATTTTAATCACTGAAGTAAAGGAGGCAGAAACAGGTGCAAGGTTAAGGGAAACAAATGTGAAAAAAAGATACTTCGTATTTAAAGAAGATGGTCAAAACAAGAATTCTTTAGCTATTTATATCTTTTATAATAATGTGAATGTCAGAGTTTAATCTGAAACCTACCTTAGTGAAAGTCCTGAGGAGTTGTCTCATAATCTCACTCTTTTTTTTTTTTTTAATCTAAATGCTGTTATTTGCTTATATATATAATATATTATATATATATATATTTTTTTTTTTTTTGCTGTACTGGGCTTTCATTACTGTGGATGGGCTTTTCATTATTGTGGATGGACTTTTCTCTAGTTGTGGGGAACAGGGGCTTCTCTGTAGTTGCAGTGCACAGGATTCTCATTGGGGTACACTCTCTGCTTGTGGAGCATAGGCTCTAGGGAGACCAGGCTTCAGTAGTTGCAGCACGTGAGCTCAACAATTGCAGCTTCCAGGCTGTAGAACACAGGCTCAGTAGCTGTGGCACAGGGGCTCAGTTGTTCTGTGGCATGTGGATTCATCCTGGAGCAGGGATCAAACTGGTGTCTGCTGTATTGGCAGGTGGATTCCCTACCACTGAGCCACCACCAAAGCCCCACATAGCTCCATCTTTTCCCCATTTTCATTGTCATACATTTTACCAGAATTTCTTTATTAAATAATTCATTTTACACTGTTTCTCATGGATGCTTAATGGCATTTCTGTAAACAAAGTGTTCTGTTTTTATTCTATGGAAAAAGATGGTATAACTGAGAATGAATTTTAAGGTTTAGAGCAGAGTAAGGATGTCTTCCAACATTGAAAATTCCCTACCATCGTAATATTTTTCAATAGACTATGAGACATCCGTGCCAAGACCTCAGACCATCAGTGCTACAATGTCACTAGTGCATGATCATATTTAATAAAGTAACCGAATAACTGACTCTTAAGTAAGTGCAGACTAAACTAAGAGTAAACTAATTGACTGAAGTACCTACATTTTTCCTTTTAATGAAAATTTAAGCCTACAGAAACGTTGAAATGTGAGCACAAATCCCATATGTTTTTCACTTAGACTCACTAATCTTTAATGTTTTCTTTTTGTACTTTTTTTCTGTACATGAACATTTTCCTTCTGACATTTTAAACTTTGTTATAGGCAGGTCTAGATATTTAGTTATAGACTTTAGCCCTAAATATTTCATCTCCTAAGAGCGAAGCCTTTCTTTATATAATTCCAGGAGAATGGTTACAAGAAATTTAACCTTACAATTCTATTGTCACCTAGTAAACCATAACCTTGACTAGACAGACCTTTCTTGGCAAAGTAATGTCTCTGCTTTTTAATATGCTATCTAGTTTGGTCATAACATTCCTTCCAAGGAGTGTCTTTTCATTTCATGGATGCAGTCACCATCTGCAGTGATTTTGGAGCCACCCAAAATAAAGTTTGTCACTGTTTCCACCGTTTCCCCATGTATTTCCCATGAAGTGATGGGACCAAATGCCATAGTGTTAGTTCTCTGAATGTTGAGCTTTAAGCCAAGTTTTTCACTCTCCTATTTCACTTTCATCAAGAGGCTTTTTAGTTCCTCTTCACTTTCTGCCATAAGGATAGTGTCACATGTATATCTGAGGTTATTGATATTTCTTCAGGCAATCTTGATTCCAGCTTGTGCTTCTTCCAGCCCAGGGTGTTTCTCATGATGTACTCGCATAGAAGTTAAATAAGCAGGGTGACAATATACAGCCTTGGTGTACTCCTTTTCCTATTTGGAACAAGTCCATGTTCCATGTTCAGTTCTAACTGTTCCTTCCTGACCTGCATATAGGTTTCTCAAGAGGCAGGTCAGATGGTCTGGTATTATCACTTCTTGACCAACATAGATAGCATATTAAAAAGCAGAGACATTACTTTGCCAACAAAGATTCGTCTAGGCAAGGCTATGGTTTTTCCAGTGGTCATGTACGGAAGTGAGAGTTGGACTGTGAAGAAAGCTGAGCGCTGAAGAATTGATGCTTTTGAACTGTGATGTTGGAGAAGATTCTTGAGAGTCACTTGGGCTGCAAGGAGATCTAACCAGTTCACCTTAAAGGAGATCAGTCCTGGGTATTCATTGAAAGGACTGATGCTGAAGCTGAAACTCCAATATGTTGGCCACCTTATGCGAAGATTTGACTCATTGGAGAAGACCCTGATGCTGGGAGGGATTGGGGGCAGAAGGAAAAGGGGATTACAGAGGATGAGATGGTTGGATGGCCTCACCGACTCTATGAACATGAGATTGGGTAAACTCCGGGAGTTGGCAATGGGTAGGAAGGACTGGTGTGCTGCTATGCATGGGGTCGCAAAGAGTCAGACATGACTGAGCGACTGAACAGAATTGCACTGAAGTACTTTTCTAGAAATGTTGCTTGTGCTTAGTCATGTCTGATTCTTTTTTGAAATCATGGATTGTGCCCCACCTGGCTCCTGTCTCCATGGGATTTGCAGGAATAATACTGGAATGCGTTGTCCTTTTATTCTCCATGGGATCATCCTGGCCCGGAAGTCAAATGCGTGTCTCCTTTGTCTCTTGCATTTGCAGGTGAATTCTTCATGGCCCAGCCACTGGGGAAACCTGTTTGTTTTGTTTTTTTTTTGTTTGTTTGTTTTTTTTTTTTTTGTATAGCCACTAGCCATATGTGGATGTTGAAATGAATGGAAATTTAAATATTGTTCAATTCACATGTATACTTTTCTCTTAATTGAAAATTCTATTCTTCATTGTAGAGCTGGTATATAAACTCCATTCACATTTGTCCATTTGTTTCAGTAATTTACAGCACTTCTTAACAAAGCCTTGCAGTTATTCCTGCATACTGAAAGCCATTAAACCCACACACAACACACACACACATACACACACACTAACACACAAGCACAAATAATTTATTATTTGGAATATGATGTGTGGCTAAAGATAATCTGGTCCTTGAACTTCATATTTTTCCTTACATTAGAAGTGTGTTTTCATGGCCAATTTTTAACTTATCGTCTTCTTTTCTTTGCTGTTTTCTTTTGTGTAGTAGTCCTGAGTACTAAGCTGGGTTCATGGCCTTTTATCCAAGGAACTCTCTAGCATGTGAATCCCATTACTTTTCAGGATAATTACAGATTAGACTAGGAGCTCTTTGGTCGAGTTGTTATTCAGTTGATAAGTCATATCTATGACTCTGTGGGACCCCATGAACTGCAGTACACTAGGATTCCCTGTCCTTCACTGTCTCCCTGAGTTTGGTCAGACTCATATACCTTGAATCCTGTGATACCATCCAACCATCTCATCTTCTGTTGTCCTCTTCTCTTGCCCTCCTGCTTTCCCTGCATCAAGGTCTTCTCCTTTCAGTCAACTCTTTGCATCGGGTGGCCAAAGTATTGGAGCTTTGGCAGCAGATCTTGCAGTGAATGTTCAGGGTTGATCTCCTTTAGGATTGACTTCTTTGATCTCCTTGCCATCCAATGGACTCTCAAGAGTCTTCTCCAGAACTTCCAGTGAAAAGCTTCAACTCTTCAGTGTCCAGCCTTCTTTATGTTCCCAACTGTCACATCCATACGTGACTACTGGAAGAACTAGATATTTGACTATACAGACCTTTGTCAACAACGTTGTAGCTGCATTTAACATGTTGTATAGAGTTGCCATAGCTTTTCTTCCAAAGAGCAGTTCAGTTCAGTCACTGAGTTGTGTCCGACTCTGTGATTCCGTGGACTGCAGAATGCCAGGCCTCCCCGTCCATCACCAACTCCTGGAGTTTACCCAAACACTTGTTCATTAAGTCGGTGATGCCATTCGTCCATCTCACCCTCTATCGTCCCCACCTCCTGCTGCCCTAAATCTTTCTCAACATCAGAGTCTTTTCAAATGAGTCAGTTTTTTTGGCATCAGGTGGCCATGTATTGAAGTTTCAGCTTCAACATCAGTCTTTCCAATGGACGGCCAGGACTGATCTCCTTTAGGATGAACTGATTGGATGGCCTTGAAGTTCAAGGGACTCTCAAGGCTCTTCTCCAACACTAAGTAAGAAAGCATCACTTTGTTGGCACTCAGCTTTCTTTAGAGTCCAACTCTCACATCCATACATGACTACTGGAAAAACCATAGCCTTTACTAGAAGGAACTTTGTTGGCAAAGTAATGTCTCTGTTTTTTAATATGCTGTCTAGGTAAGTCATAACTTTCATTCCAAGTAAGTGTCCTTTAATTTCATTGCTGCAATCACCATCAGCAGTGATTTTGGAGCCACCCATAAAATAAAATGTCAGCCACTGTTTCCCCATGTATTCCCCATGAAGTTATGGGACCAGATGCCATGATCTTAGTTTTCTGAATGTTGAGCTTTAAGCCAACTCTGTCACTCTCCTCTTTCACTTTCATGAAGAGAATCTTTAGTTCTTCTTCACTTTCTGCCATAAGGGTGATGTCATCTGCATACCTGAGGTTATTGACATTTCTTCCAGCAATCTTGATTCCATCTTGGGCTTCATCCAGCCCAGCATTTCTCATGATGTACTCTGCATAGAAGTTAAATAAGCAGGGTGAAAATAGACAGCCTTGAGGTACTCCTTTTTCTATTTGGAACCGGTCTGCTGTTCCATTTCCAGTGCTAACTTGCTTTCTGACCTGCATACAGATTTCTCAAGAGGCAGGTCAAGAGGGCTGGTAATCCCATGTCTTTCAGAATTTTCCACAGTTTATTGTGATCCACAGAGTCAAAGGCTTTGGCATAGTCAATAAAGCAAAAATAGATGCTTTTCTGGTACTTGCTTGCTTTTTCAATGGTCCTGTAGATGTTGTCAACTTGATCTCTGGTTTCTCTGCCTTCTTGAACACCAGCTTGAACATCAAGAAGGTCATGGTTCACATATTGCTGAAGCCTGCTTTGGAGAATTTTGAGCATTACCTTTCTAGTGTGTGAGATGAATGCATTTGTGCGGTAGTTTGAGCATTCTTTGGCATTACCTTTCGTTGGGATTGGAATGAAAACTGACCTTTTCCAGTCCCCTGGCCACTGCTGAGTTTTCCAAATGTGCTGGCATATTGAGTGCAGCACTTTCACAGCATCATCTTTCAGGATTTGGGATAGCTCAACTGGAATTCCATCACATCCACTAGCTGTATTCGTAGTGATGCTTTCTAAGGCCCACTTGACTTCACATTCCAGGATGTCTGGCTCTAGGTCAGTGATCACACCACTGTGGTTATCTGAGTCCTGAAGATCTTTTTTGTACAGTTCTTCTCTGTATTCTTGCCATCTCTTCTTAATATCTTGTGCTTCTGTTAGGTCCATACCATTGCTGTCCTTTATCGACCTCATAACATGATAGACCATCTTATTTAGTAACTTTGGCACATTTATTGATCATATTGTTTTAAAGTTCTTTCAACCCTAATTTTTTGGATTAAAAAAAACAGTTTTTTCTCTTGAATCATTCTTTTCCAGTTAGTGATTTGGGTCCTGAATTGATGTAGATTGGTAACTAGATGGCTATATTTGTGTGGATGATTTATTTTCATTTGTTTAAAATAACTAAAAATTCCCAGAGTGATTTGTGAATACAAGTAGTTTATGTGACAAAGAACTATGCTTTTGTAATTTTAAAAGACTTTAGTTGAGGTAAAATTACTGTATATATATTTTTTTGACTTTTAATTATTTTATTTATTTTTTCTCTAATTTTATTTTATTTTTAAACTTTACATAATTGTATTAGTTTTGCCAAATATCAAAATGAATCCGCCACAGGTATACATGTGCTCCCCATCCCAAACCCTCCTCCCTCCTCCCTCCCCATACCATCCCTCTGGGCCGTCCCAGTGCACCAGCCCCAAGCATCCAGCATCATGCATCGAACCTGGACTGGCAACTCGTTTCCTACATGATATTTTACATGTTTCATTGCCATTCTCCCAAATCTTCCCACCCTCTCCCTCTCCCACGGAGTCCATAAGACTGTTCTATACATCAGTGTCTCTTTTGCTGTCTCGTACACCGGGTTATTGTTACCATCTTTCTAAATTCCATATATATGCATTAGTATACTGTATTTATGTTTTTCCTTCTGGCTTACTTCACTCTGTATAATAGGCTCCAGTTTCATCCACCTAATTAGAACTGATTCAAATGTATTCTTTTTAATGGCTGAGTAATACTCCATTGTGTATATGTACCACAGCTTTCTTATCCATTCATCTGCTGATGGACATCTAGGTTGCTTCCATGTCTTGGCTATTATAAACAGTGCTGCGATGAACATTGGGGTACACGTGTCTCTTTCCCTTCTGGTTTCCTCAGTGTGTATGCCCAGCAGTGGGATTGCTGGATCATAAGGCAGTTCTATTTCCAGTTTTTTAAGGAATCTCCACACTGTTCTCCATAGTGGCTGTACTAGTTTGCATTCCCACCAACAGTGTCAATTACTGTATATTTTAATAGACTACATTAGAAAATTTGACCCAAACTGAACTGCCTAACTTTAGTTTTGCTTAATATACTCTAACTATCTATAACTAGACTTTGTCTCATGGACATGAACACACACACACATCATACACATATACCTGCACATACACACAAGACACACACACACACCACATGTCTGTAGTTTTGCCCCAATCCTTAGCAGATAGTTTTCACACGCTGTGTGAATTGTATTTTTTGTATCACGTTAAGTATGGCTTAACATCAAACACTATTGTTTGTTTGTATTTTAAATGTAATATACTGTGAGTTTTATTTTATAGATTTGGATAAATACTTCAGATATTATATTGATTGGTCTTTGAGACTATCAGGTAACAATTACATTTAAATTTATAATGTTCTTGAATTTAAAATCATTAATATCATTATTTCACTGATGTGATAAAATGCATTTGACCTGTCCTGGCCAGTTATGATTCTCATCCTTCTGGCATCAAAATTTGTTATGATCCACTTATGTTTAAGATGATAGGATTCTAGCTGACTTACGGTATATGTGTTCTATGGGAAGACTGGTTGTTTCTTATCTTATTTTAATACAATATGCAATACATATTCTCTTATAATTTTGGATAAATACTACAGCTCATCACTCTGTCCTCATTTAAAGTCCAAGTGTATTTAAAGATCTGTGCTAGGTTTTCAGGGTTTATGCTGCAGGCTGACTTTTTCAGTTTTCTGTAGTAAAACAAAGATATCTTTGTATTTTATGAAATATATTTCACAGAGCTAGAGTATTCATTTTCCATTCAATTTTTTTAATTTAATTTTTGATATTCCTGCAGCTTGTGGGATCTTAGATCCCCAGTCAGGGATTGAATCCAGAATACTGCTGTGAAAGCCCTGAGTCCTAATCTTTGGACCACCAGAGGACTCCCTACAGTTTTGTTTTTTAAATATTTTTTGAAATGAGACCTTTGCTGAAATAAGAACAGTAGAATATGACAGTGATTTTCATTAGTATTCTCTTTCATCAAAAGAAAAAAAAATAGTAAGTTTATATTGGGTTCTCAGTTATGATTTTTAAATTTAAAGATCTCAGATCCAAGTTTGAGAAACCACTGTTGTAGATGATGCAATTAAATAAGGCAAAACCTCTGTCTCCAAAAAATGTGGGTTTTTTTTGGCTCATATGACAAAGCTAAGACATAGACTAGGTCTTTTTAAGTGTAAGTTATAAATCTGAAATAAATATTTACAGAAATACTTGGTAGTGGCCCAATATGGTCTTAATGTTTGAAATATGACTTGTGAAATAGAAATCCTTTAGATTTCTGGGTCAAACCCATCACTTGTGCTTAGTTAAATTTTGAGTGAAATAATTGCTGTTTCTCTCTATTCTGTTATCAGGTCATGTTTTCTGTAAATACCTAAGACTTTCTGATTTGTAAAGTTTCAGTCTTTTGTTTCCTTGTTGATTTTTTTTGTTGTTGTTGTTGTTCTATTAGTGATTTACCGTGACAGTTTGAAGTCAACCACTCCACTTTTCATGTCCACTGGTTTTCTTTTAAATAATCTGTATATCCTGATTCTCTAGTGAAATATTCTTGACAATTATATTGTTTCTTGTATTCTTTTTATCTATACTACCTGATGTAAAGTCTCTGTTAAGTCCAGCCTCTGGGCTTTCTGAGCCATGCTTTGTATTACCTACTTATTTCCTTAGGTGACCAGACACATCCTATTTCTTTGTGTGTCTCATGTTTTGTTGTTGTTGTTGTTGAAAACTAGAAAATGCAGATATAACATGGTGAAATGGGACATCAGATTTCTTGTCCCAGAGCTTTTACTTGTTGTCATTTGTTGGATGATTTCTGAAACAGATTCTGTATGGTATGTATTTTTTCCTTGTGTGTGGCCACTGAATGCTTGTTTATAACCTAGCAGACAGCCTATGTTTGAGGTTTCATTAAAAACCAGCAGCCCTCTCAACCTCTGTTTTTAGGCTCTGTGCAAGGTGGGGCGTACCTTTAATACTCAGCCAGGCAACTGATAGTTCTTCTTTTCATTTCAGGCTTGTGCAGAAAATCCAGGTCACTCAAAGCTGAGAGATTAGGAGCATCCCTGAACTTTGATGAGTTTGTATTCAGTCCTGATTCCACATATAAATGAGGTCCTGCAGTGTTTGCTTTCTCTGTGTGACGTGTTTCTCTTCGCACACTACTCTCCAGGTTCATCCATGTTGTTGCAAATGGCAGGATTTATCTACCTTGGCTGTTAAACCCTTATTAGTCATATCACTTGCAAATATTTTCACCAGTCTGGTACACTGTCTTTTTTGTTGTTGTTGTTGACAGTGTCCTTTTCTGTGCAAAATCAATTTAGTGTGATATAGTTTCACTTACTAGGTTTTGCTTGTGTTGCTTATGGGTTTGGTGGCCTATACCAAAATCAAAGAGCAAGAGTGGCATTTAGTAGTTGTACAATGTGTTTTCTTGCAGTAGTTTTATAGTTTCAGCTCTGTGTTTAAATCTCTGATCTATTTCAGGGTAATTTTAGGTAGATTCTAGTGTAAGAAAGGGGGGTCTACTTTTATGTTAAGTATTGTTTTTCCAGTCCTGTCTATTGGAGAGGATGTTTTTTCTACACTGTGGTCTTGGTTCCCTTCATAAGTGTTAGTTGGGTGGTTTTGAAAAATTGTATTTCTGAGTGCTCTGTTTTGTTCCAGGACCTGCATTACTGGTGGAATCCCAGTGCCATATTGTTTGAACAGTTGTGTTTCAAAAGCAGGAAGTATGTGTCCTCAAGCTTTATTCTTTCTTTCTTTCTTTCTTTTATTATAATTGTTATTATTATTATTTATTTATTTTACTTTACAATATTGTATTGGTTTTGCCATACATCAACATGCATCCGCTATGGGTGTACACATGTTTCCCATCCTGAATCCCCTCCCACCTGCCTCCCAATACCATCCCTCTGGGTCATCCCAGTGCACCAGCCCCAAGCTTCCTGTATCCTGCATCACCTGGACTGACGATTCGTTTCTTATAGGATATTATACATGTTTTAATGCCATTATTCCAAATCATCCCCTCTCCCTCTCCCACGGGATCCAAAAGATTGTTCTATACATATGTGTCTCTTTTGCTGTCTTGCATACAGGCTTGTTGTTACCATCTTTCTAAATTCTATATATATGCATTAGTATACTGTATTGGTGGTTTTCTTTCTGGCTTATTTCACTCTGTATAATAGGCTCCAGTTCCATCTGCCTCTTTAGAACTGATTCAAATGTATTCTTTTTAATGGCTGAGTAATACTGCATTGTGTATATGTACCACAGCTTTCTTATCCATTCATCTGCTGATCGACCTCTAGGTTGCTTCCATGTCCTGGCTATTAGAAACAGTGCTGCAATGAACATTGGGGTACACTTGTCTCTTTCTATTCTGGTTTCCTCAGTGTGTATGCCCAGCAGTGGGATTGCTGGGTCATAAGGCAGTTCTATTTCCAGTTTTTGAAGGAATCTCCACACTGTTCTCCGTAGTGGCTGTACTACTTTGCATTCCCACCAACAGTGTAAGAGGGTTCCTTTTTCTCCACATCCTCTCCAGCATTTATTGCTTGTAGACTTTTGGATCACAGCCATTCTGACTGAAGTGAAATGGCACCTCATTGTGGTTTTGATTTGCATTTCTCTGATAATGAGTGATGTTCAGTATCTTTTCATATGTTTGTTAACTCTCAAGATTGCTTTGGCGGTTTGGATTGTTTGAGGTTCCATATAACTTTGTCTGGGGAAAAATAATGCTACTTGAATTGTTACAGGAATTACATGGAATATGTACATTACTTTGGGTAATATGGATGCATTAATATCACAACAGATTTAAGTATATCCATTTTATATCCTGATGTTTTACTCATTTTTTTTTTTTTTTGGTCATTTATATGTTTTGTTATCTGGAACATCCATTGATAACCTTTCCATTTTTGTATTTGATGACTAAAAACATAGAATCTGTCCATAAAACTGTATCATTTTCATGTCCATTTATTTTGGATTAACTACATAGAAACCTGTAAATGGATCAAATAATAGTTAATTCCCAGTTAAATTCTCTGTTTGATGGGCAGTGTAACCACAATTATATTAATCCCTTAAGCCACAAATAGTTCTTCTGATTTTTAATCTGTTGTGGGTAATTACAAACCCTTGCTACTCAAATCATAATCTAAAGATAATAGCAGCATCACTACTCTATGGAATTGTATAAGCAGGTTATTAGCTTATCTCTTCACTACTGAGTTACACTCAGAGTTTTAACAAAATACGTATAGTTTGAGAAGTGTTGGTTTGTATTCCACTGCAGTTTTATGACTGATATTTTCAGTTGTCTTTCTTTAGGCCTTTTCTAGGTTAGTTGTAAGCATTCATAATGTTTTCCTCTGTCAGTGACTCAGCTTCTTTAAAATGGAGAAAAGTGAACCCCCTAAAAGGCAGTAATTCTCAGGCATATTTACATCATAAACACACAAAGACTTCACTTCAGGCCTCTCAGGTTTTAGGAAGATAACGGTATCTTTTTTTAAAGCACCACAGAGAATTCAAATCGGTAAGATACTCTAACAACTATGGGTTATAGACAGGTTTCTCTTGGGTAATAATACCACTTTCAGTTTGAACTACAGTGTTAGAGTGTGAACAAGACCGCATTGCCACCCCACATGTTTCCTTTTCTTTCTTTGATTCAGTGCATTGTATTCATAACTTTCCTAGTCTATACTTTTTTTGGTCATGCATGCAAACTTCATCATGAGGATTGTGTGTGTGTGTGTGTGTGTGTGTGTGTGTGTGTGTGTGCAGATGACACAAGGAAGGTGAGAGAATAGTGAGGATTTTCTTAAGTGTGTTTAATTTGAAAGGAATTTATGAGACAACTGATGATTCTTTGCCTAACCAGTTTTGATCCTTCCTTGTTTTTCTCCAAGGACCACAAAGCTGATGTAATTTTAAAGTACAAAGCAGATGAAGTTAGAAATCTGAAGGCTTATGGAGAGCTTCTGGAATATGGTAGTTAATATCAAAGTTATTACATTTCCCTGTCTTCTCATAGTGTTTGCTACTTAGTATTTAGGTGAAACAGTCATTTCAGAATTCTCTCTTTTCTGTATTTTTTCATAGATGCTTAAATTTGCTTTAAGTAGGTATTAAATACTTCAGAATATTAACAACATAGTAATGGATTCTCTTCCTAATATATGTTCCTTTGGTGGGGAATTAAAAAGCTCACAAGTCCTAGACTTGTACATAATAATTGTTAAAGGAATGCCTCTTTTACACTCTTAAAAGTAATTCTTAAGAGATGATACCTGTTTTCAGCTAATCAAGGAAAACATTTATGATACTGGTATTGATGTTTCAGAAAAGAGTATTCAGTTTTCTCATGGAGCTTTGTGGACAGTGTTTCTGAATCCCTTTTATTTCTTGGAGACAAAAGTATTTTATTCGTCCTCTAGTAAGCTTGGAAAAATTAAAATAAGTTTCTACTAACAACAAAGAGGAAGTGTACTAAACTCACATTTTGAACATGATAGCAATTTTTAAAAATTCTTTTACAGTGTATTTTATTATATAAAGTTATGAGGTTTTTTGTTTTGTTTTGGGGGTGGGGTTTCCCTTGTAGCTCAGTTGGTAAAGAATCTGCCTGCAGTGCAGGAGACCTGGGTTCGATCCCTAGGTTGAGAAGATCCCCTGGAGAAGGAAATGACAACCCACTCCAGTATCTTTACCTGGAAAATCCCTTGGCAGAGGAGCCTGGTGGGCTGCAGTCCATGGGGTTGCAAAGAGTCGGGCACAACGGTGCAACTAACACACTAATACCTGAGTTTTTGAGTAGGAGTGAAGATTCTGATGACATATAGGCCTTTTAATAAATACTAAGATAATTGGGAATCAGATAAATACTTACTTGGCAGTGAACTTCTTTTAGCGGTTTCATTGTGAGTTTGTTCCCTGTGATATGTTTGTAGTTAGGAAGATTTTTCTGGAATAAAACTGTTGAACCAAAGATTGATTAAAAGCAGTTTCTTCTACAGTTCAGTGTTTTAGTATTTAGAACTTTAGTATTTAGTATTGAGAAAACTATCTGGTTGGTGTCCTTAACTTCAGTTCAAAAGGATTGATTTTCTAAGTAGTGTAAAGAAGATACCTTATGTATTACTACAATAATTAATTTTTCTGTAGATCAGATGTTCTTGTCACATCTGAATTGAACTCAGTTGTCTGAAGATTGTTCTACAGTTTGAATTTTGGTCATCACCTTTTAGAAGGGTAAAAAACTACAGTATGGATATAGTTTAAAGCACACTGTGCCTTAATTAAACAACGGTGTATTTTCATTGTTTTAAAGTATCATATTTCTTTTAAAAACTAATGAGGCTGAATTATTTTGAGGAAAATGTTAACTCTTGGTTCTTTCAATAAAATGGAACTTAGGTGTAAAGACCAAAATATCTGCTGTGAATACACTGGGAAGAAAGAAAGAAGTGAAAAGATTCCTCTCCTGTTTTACCTCCAGTAAACAGATGTTTTGAATAAATTGTCTCACCATCATAAGACGAGTATGAACTCGTCTGTTTGGGAGTCTTTCTATATATTCCACTTATTTAGATATTTTCTTGAGATTTTTGATAGAATTTAAGGAAAGCAGAAATATGCATTTGAGGTTAATAAAAGGGGCTGTTTTCTTACAGACACTGCCCAAGTGTTTTACACCATTTGCTAACATCTATTCTTTTCATCATTTTGTGTTGCCACTACCATAAGAAGGGCGTTTCCAGAGTGAAGCTTTCAGAAGACAGAGTGGAGTCATAATTTTCAATTCATGTGATTAGAAGTTGCAGACTTTCTATACTAAGTAATCCTCAGTTTTCTTAACATTGAAAGTTTTGATCTGTTTGTTGAGAGTGTTTTTACTTAGCATTTTAAATATTTCTCAAGTACAACAACCATTAAGGATAAAATAACTAGATGATCCTTTACAGATAAAATAGATTTTATGTCATTTCATTCTCTAAAGTTATATGTGTTGTAACCAAATAGTGCTGAATTTGATAAATCATATAATTATGTTGTTTGAGTGAAAATCTAATTTCATAACTAAATTCTATAAACTAAGACCTTCATAAATGTATCCCTTAGCTGACATAAGGGAAAGGAAGGAAGAGCCACTGAAAAATTCGAGAAAGTGTTGCATGCAGTGTATTTTGTCCTTACTCTTTGTCACTGGTGCGTATTTGTGTGTGTGTATTTTCCTGCAAATTTAGATACTACCCTTGCTTTTTAACAATGTGCTTTGAATATATCCTCTGTAGTAAGACGAAATGAAGTTCAGGGCTAGTTCATTAAAGTCAATACAATTATACTCGTTTGTAGTGAGAGACCATTCATCAAGTAATTTCTGAAACACATTTCTTCTGAGAATTTATACGGAATACACATTTAGCTGGTTTCTCTAAAATAAAAACAGGGGAGTAAACCCTCAGAGGGTTTAATTTCACTTTGCTAGAGTTTTCTTTCCCAAGTTTATAAGCTGAGTGTATACATAAATAAATCCAAGAAAAACTTCACCAATGTGGTCTGTGGTGTTTCATCTGTGGAGGTCCTCAACCCTTATATGCTGAATGTATTTGAGATGGAGGATTAGTTTTAGTATGCTGAAGAAAAATCTTGAGAAGTTGACTTCATGGATAAACAAAACTTCCTGGATAGTTAATCTTTTGACATATCTTTCTTCAACCCTTTGCCAAAAATTTCAGAATCTGCACACATGACAACATGAAAAACTTTCTCTGTGGACAAACACATACAGGTTTGTCCAAAGATTTAATCTACACTTAAATTGTGTTCGTTAGTTGTCATGGTCTGACTGTTGTACACTTGTTTTGTTGTTGTTGTTTGTATCTTCCTAAAAATTGTATACTGATGCCCTAACCCCAGAAGATGATAGTATTGGGAAGCAGGCCCTCTCGGATGTCCTTTTGCCACCATAGAGGAACTGTTGGGAAAGGAATCTCTCCGTGTATGAAGGAGACCTCAGAGGGCTCGCCATGAGCACAGGCAGCAAGAACCCAGCAGTTTGCAAATCAGAGGAGGATCTACACCAGAACCCTAACCCTACCAGCACACTGATCCTAGACTTACCACAACTGGAAGTGAAACTTTCCATTGTTGAGAAGCCAGTTTGTAGTATTTTGACGTAAGAACTTGAATGAAGTGACACACTGGTGACAACACATTTTATTCTCACTGTTTAGTACCTGTGAGGCATAGTGTTTCATCTTGAGTTGCTTATGTGCAATTTTCCATGGAACAATTATTTTGATGCATGTCATGTAGAAATGGTATAGGTACATTTTTGTCAGGCCTAGAAACTTTATTCAGAATTGATTGCCCCACTTTAATTGGTGCTAAAAAGTGAGTGATGTCTTTTGTTTCCTCTCCAGTCACTTGAAACATTCTGTAAGATGCCCTGGAGGAGAGTACAAAGTAATATTTTAAAGGAAACTTAGCAGTTCTGTTTCGTAGGATGTTAGAATATTGGAACACGGCCCTTGGCATCAAAATTTGACACTGCCCTCATTCAAATCAGACATTGTTACATACGTTCAGAAGATATGCTGTACCATGGACTCCCAACACTGAAATTTCAGAAAGCAACCCTTTCATTTTTTTAAATTATTTTAATGGGAAGATACTCAATTTACAATATTGGGTTAGTTTTTGCCTTACATCAACAAGAGTCAGTCACCGGTACATACGTGTTCCCGCATCCAGAACCTTCCTCCCACCTCACTCCCCAGATTTGTTGTTCCAGAGCATTGGCTTTGGGTGCCCTGCATCATGCACTGAACTTGCACCAGTTATCTGTTTACGTATGGTCATGTACATGTTTCAATGCTATTCTCTCAAATCATCCCACCATTGCCCTCTCCACAGAGTCCAAAAGTCTGTTCTTTCCATCTCTGCCTCTTTTTCTGCCCTGCATGTAGGATCATCGTGACGATCTCTCCAAATTGCATACATGTGCATTCCTACACAGTATTTGTATCTCTCTTTCTGACTTTACTTCATTCTGTAGAACAGGCTCCTGTTTCACTCACCTCTCTAGAATGGACTAAAATGCATTCTTTTTCACAGCTGAGTAGTAGTCCATCGTGTATATATACCACCACTTTCTTATCCATTCATCTGCAGTGGATATCTAGATTGCTTCCATGTCTTAGCTACTGTAAATAGTTGTGGGATGAATATTGGTGTACACATATCTCTTTCAGTTCTGCTTTCCTTGGGGTGTATGCAAGCAGTGGGATTGCTGGGTCATATGATGGTTCTATTTCCAGGTTTTTAAGAAATCATACGGTTTATTGTGGCTATACCAATTTTCATTCCTACCAACAGTGCAAGCTGGTCAGTTTACCACTCCCTCTCCAGTGTTTCTTGTTTGAAAGTTTGGGTGATGGTCATTGTGACCAGTGTGAGATGACATCTCATTCTGGTATTGACTTTCATCTCTCTGATAATGAGAGATGTTGACCATCTGTCCTGTGTTCATTCAGATCAGATCAGATCAGTCGCTCAGTCGAGTCTGACTCTCTGCGACGCCATGAATCACAGCACGCCAGGCCTCCCCTGTCCATCACCAACTCCCGGAGTTCACTGAGACTCACATGCATCAAGTAAGTGGTGCCATCCAGCCATCTCATCCTCTGTCATCACCTTCTCCTCCTGCCCCCAATCCCTACCAGCATCAGAGTCTTTTCCAATGAGTCAACTCTTCGCATGAGGTGGCCAAAGTACTGGAGTTTCAGCTTTAGCATCATTCCTTCCAAAGAATCCCAGGGCTGATTTCCTTCAGAATGGACTGTTTGGATCTCCTTGCAGTCCAAGGGACTCTCAAGAGTCTTCTCCAACACCACAGTTCAAAAGCATCAATTCTTCAGCACTCAGCCTTGTTCACAGTCCAAATCTCACATCCATACATGACCACAGGAAAAACCATAGCCTTGACTAGACGAACCTTTGTTGGCAAAGTGATGTCTTCTCTTGAGAAATGTCTATTTAATTCTTCTGCCCACTTTTTGATCGGGTTGTTTGTTTTTCTGGTATTGAGTTGCATGAGCTGCTTGCATATGTGGGAGATTAACTCTTGGGCAGTTGTTTGATTTGTTGTAATATGCTCCAGTTCTGAAGCCTGTCTTTTCACCTTGCTTATAATTTCCTTCATTCTGCAGAAGCTTAGAAGTTTCAGTCAGTCGCTTTTATTTCCTTCTGTTTTTATTTCTATTACTCTTGGAGGTGGAACATAGAGGAGAAGATCTTGCTGTGATTTCTGTCAGAGAGTTTTCGGCCCATGTTTTTCTCTAAGAACTTTATAGTTTCTGGTCTTCCACTTAGGTTTTTAATCCATTTTGCATTTATTTTTGTGTGTGCCATTAAAAAACATTTCATTCTTTTAATGTGGTTGACCTGTTTTCCCAGAACTGCTTGTTCACGAGGTTGTCTTTTTCCCATTGCATATTTATGGCCCCTCTGTCAAAGACAAGGTGGCCGTGGGTGTGTGGCTTCATCTCTGGACTTCCTATTTTGTTCTGTTGATCTGTATTTCTGTCTTTGGCCCAGTATCTTACTATTTTGATGACTGTAGATGTGTAGTATAGTCTGAGGTCAGGAAGTCTGATTCCTCCGTTTCCATTGTTTCTCAAGAGTTATTAACTCATTGGAGGTCTTTTGTGTTTCCACACAAATTGTGAAGTTATTTGTTCTAATTCATTGAAAAACACCATTGGTGTTTTTATAGGGATTCCATAGTTGAATCCAAGAATATCAATGGTGAATGAATGTACCAATAGATTGCATTGAGTTGTATACTTACTGATGGTCACTATATTGATTCTTCTAATACAAGAACATGGTATACTTCTTCATCTACTTGTGCTATCTTTGATTTCTTTCAACATGGTTTTAGAGTTTTATGTACCAAGTCCTTGCTTTCTTTGGAGGAATATATTCCTAAATATTTGAGTCTCTTCATTGGATCGTGAATGAGATACTTTTCCTTAAGTTCTCTTTCTCCTTTTTCATTGCTGGTGTATCAGAATGAAAGCGATTCCTGAGTATATATTTTGTATTCTTCAGCTAACTGTATTCATTGATTAGCTCGAGTAATTTTCTGCTGGCATCCTTAGTGTTCACTGTGTGGAGGGTCATGCCATCTTCTAACAGTAATAGTTTGTTTGTGTTCAATCTGTATTCCTTTTATTTGCTTTTCCCCTGATTGTTATGTCTAGGATTAATTTAAAAACTAATTCCAATGTGTTTTTCACCTCAGAAAAGCTTACTGATGAAATTACTAAGCACTGAGGAATCTCAATTCTACCAGATTCCCACAATAGAATCATGAAGATCTTCAGGAGTTAGGGGTAATTTTTTGGGCAGCAGGGAAGCAGAAACTGTTTAAGTCTTTAGAAAAATGTATCATAATCAAATTAGTCGGAATATTTGTAGTCTTTCCTTCAGTTTCAGAAAACTCTACATCCCTAAGTGTAATGCAGGGCTTTCTAACTGAAACCAAGAAACTCACCAAGACCTCACCAAACTCTAACAGTGCAAATTAGAAAAATTGTGTTACTGTGCTGTTAAAATTTGTGAGCTTTATAGCCAAATTAAGAATTTAACCTTCAAGATGGTTGTGCTAAAGATCCTGCTAAAACAGGTGTGGCCACAGGGCAGGGGAAGAGGGAAGGTATGAGTGACCCTTGAATGAAGTGTGGTCTGGGGAAGAGGCAGGCTCCAAAGGCACAGCTGAGAAGAGTCTGGCAGGGACACACCTGTAAGTGCCACAGCCATGACTTTGGGTGTGTCCCTCAGGCCTGCATCTGAGGAGGAGCAGCACCCGAGTCCAGAAATGACCAGAGACAGTACACCAGAGCAGCCTCGGCAGACAGTTATTGTTGTAAATGTGGATGATCCCGGGAAATATCTGAGAGAGCGGGAGTCCCACTACCCATGCCCGTCAGTCAGAATCCCTGTGTTTGCACTCACTAGTGCAGTGAAAAGGCACAAGGCGGAACTGGAAGGGGCTGCTGTTCTCATCTGCTGAGAGTGCCAGACCAATTCAGACACACACCTACCATCCGTTGTGAAGACAGGACACAGGTCAAACACTCAGGGCTTTCTTGTTGAAGGCACACACACACACACACACACACACACACACACACACACAGGCACATTACCCCCTTGCTTGAGGACACAGTGTGCAACAGGGACTGCAAATCCTGACCAGGTAAGCAGTGACATGACACTACCCAGCACACACAAGTCAGGAGGAGGACAGTAGGTGTGAGAAACAGCCCCTGGTTGGGGGATGCAGACCACCTCAGATGCAAAACACCAGAGGGGACATGGAGCACTGATGGTATGGCAGGGCCGGAGGCATCAGTGTTGGCTGGGCAAGTGGAAGAACCCAGCATCGTTGGAAACTCCTGTTCCAGTGTGCTTCTTCTACCCAAGACTAGGACTGTTGTTATTGGATCTTCTGGCCCAGCATGTGGCCTGAATGGCTCCTTGACCTAAAGCAGATTATGAACCACCCTCAAGTTTCTGTCATGATCAGCAACCAAGATAAAGACTTTCTTAGCTACAAGATTGAAGGTCAGTGAGGGAGACTGAGGATGGGTGGGTATGGGACCTGGCGGGGAGTAGGAGGATCGTGTTAGCCATGTTCCTGCACTGTGAGACTTTGCAGAGGCATCGTGGAAGCTGTTAATGCCTACCTGGGTGACAAGCTGAGGCACCTAGCAGCTTGCACCTTTACCCTCGTCCCTATCCTGCCAGGTGCAGATGCAGAACCATCCAAAATCCCGCTGCATGCTGATCTTTTCATTTTGGGACAAATCCTACTTCTGGAACACGATGATCGTTAAGGAGTATTACCTTGACATCATTGGTAAAACGTGGCTCCAGGGTGGTGAGTGTAGGTGTGTAAGGAGGTGAATGATCCACCTGCAGTATCCACCCTTGTGTTCGCTTTCTGGAGGTTATAGGGCACGATATTCCACTCCAGTCCACTGGTTCTGGGACTGTGAATGAGGAGCACAAGCCACAGGCTAGAAATCAGGAGCCTTAAATTTCTCAGCTGGTTGTCAGGCGACTACTGCCCAGAATCGAACAGGATTGCTGAGGTGCGGTTGCTTTGGGCTTGCATACAGGTGACGATTGATGTTGGAGTTCTTGGATGCTCACGGGTGGGTTGCGGGCCTGGTCAGCCCTGGACTGATCTTGCTTGTGCCTCCAGCAGATCATTGACAAAGACGTGTGGACGACCCTGTGAAGTATTACCCTAGGAAGGAAGTTTCTGCCATGAGGAGTAACTGGCAGAAACACATGTGGTGAAGGGGTCTGGAGGTGGGCCCTGTAGTGACAGCCATGTAGTGGCCGGGACACTGTCCTTTCCCAAATGGGGATGACTCAGGCACATGCAAGCTGTCTGTGGAGCCAGATTCTGGGTCATGCATGTGGCAGATGACCTGCTGAGACTGGGGGCTTGGGGACTCGGTGTGTCCGTGAGTGAATCAAGTCTCCTTCAATTTAACTGTGGTTGCAGTACAAGAGGCCTAGGTGATACTACTAGAGGCAGGGTGAATTAAGTATATTTGTCAGAATCATCCTTCCGTGGGTGCTGCCATCCCCCAGCCTCCTGTTGCTCACCGAGTTTAAGATTGCCTGGGCCTACACTCCTGCACCTTACCCTGGGAAGGCCTGTCATTGCAAGGGCATCCTCTCCAGGGTCCCAGTGCACCTCTGTGCTGACTTTGGGATCTTCTGTGATTTTGCACATCCACCAATCAGTGTCTCACCATGACCACACTTGCTGCACTGGAAGAGGCTTCAGGCTGCCTTCAGAAAATAGGGAAGTGTTCGGGGAGGAGGTGGACAGAGAGCTCCAAGTGCAGGACGTGGTGCCTACTGATGCCATCTCAGACATTGCTGGACATGGGCATCTTCAGCTCCTGAAACACCTATGTTCCCTGTTTGTGTTTGTGTCCCCATATCGAGCCTGTGTGTGTATACACATGTGTGCTTGTGTCGCCTGTGTGTGTGTGTGTGTGTGTGTGTGTGTGTCTCCAGCCCAGGGAAAAAACAGAGATAAACGCGACAGGAGAGGAAATGCCAAGCAATCAAGAGGAGGCACAAGGCGTCCCCAGTCTGAGGGTGATTGATCGCCCTATCTCCGCAGGACCCTGTCCAGGATGGGAATGAGGAAAGGATGGTCAGAGATAACTCAGGACCTTGGCTCCAGAAGTCTGCAATGAGACAAAATGCAAAAACACGCTCACTATTTCTCTGTGTTCTTGTATGTGTTTGGACCAGGAAGAGCGGGTGCATGGTCTGTGGATTCACCCAGGGCATATCAGGTGGGGTGGGCCTTTAAAACCACCGCCTGTGGAGCCCACAGTTTGTGGGGACATAGGCCGTCCTGTGGAAATGGTGGATGTGGATACAGAGGACCTGGGATGTTGAGGAGGCTAAGGTCTTGCTGAGAAGGACAGAGACTCGAAGGAGAAAGAGGCACAGATTGATGTACTGGAGACTTGTTCCGCACATGTGAGAAGGAGACCCAGGAAGGTCCTGGGCGAGTGCTTGCCAGGATCAGCCCATCAGCCAGCACCCTCTCTCCATGAGGGTGGCACACACTGGCACAATGTAACACAAAATGCGAGATATGCTAAGGTAGGCTGTCCGTGCAAAACCACAGGCATCCTAGGAGAGACAAGGCGAGAGCGTGGCATGCCTTCAGTCACTTCTAGCCTCCCTGGCTGTGCAGAAGGGCGAAGAAAGTGCAGGTGTTGATGTACGTGTGTGCTCCTCTGCCGGGGTATGCCAATGAGGGAGGGAAAAGGGAGGAAGCAAGGATGGTGGGCTTATTGCATGTCTCATAGGAACTCGAGAGAGTGGAATACAGGGAAGCCCCTGGGGCAGTTCGGGGCCTGCTGGTTTTCAGGGTCCAGGGGAAAGGCAATAGCAGTCCTGCCAAAGATACCCCATGGCTCGTGCAGAAAGCCCTGGTATAAATTCCCTCTTTCTTCTGGGTCTTTCCCTTGGCTTTGGGCGCCTAAGGGGCAAAGGTGAGTGTCTGCACCTGGGGGACGATTTTGGCAGTCTCTCTGGATCACAATCCCTGATTTTGTTGTAGGCAATCTGCACCAGGTGACACTCAGAGGGAAGCTGCATTCCAGGTGACAGTCTTGGATGTCTGTGTGCCCAACCAAGGACTGGCTTCCTTGGCACGTGGGCTGTATAGGTAAGCAGGGATGCCTGGCTGTAGGGAGTCCTACCGGGGCTTAATGAACCCAACGAAAGAGAGTATTTGCATTTAGCAAATCAATGAGGCCTGGGTGGAATCAAGCCCTCTTGGTGTTTTTGAGATAGAAAAGCTGCTTTCTGCCCAAGGGAGGGATGAGCTGTGGGCCCAGAAAGGGCAGGATTCCCAGATCATCATCTGTTTGGGGACTCCATGGGTCTGGTTAGGAATAAACAGAAGGGACCACCTGTAGGAATGCCACCTTACCATTATGGCTCGGGTTTCATGCCTTGTATCAGAAGAGACCATCTATCTATGTGCACCTTCTTCACAACATTGGATCAAACCCAGGCCTGTCAAAGACTCTGGGGGCCCTTGGAGGCTCGGGCATCTCTTTGGCCTTTTCCTGCTAAAGGGAGGTAGCTCTTGGAGGCACAGTTAGACAGGTGAACACAGAAAGCTACACAGGTAGAAAGAACAGTGGGCCTCACTCAGACTGTTGGGGGTGGTAGGCTAGCAATAGGAACACAACATTGACCAGGAATGACCTAGATAGGAACACACTGAGAAAGCAGTTCTCCAAGTCAGCTGAGCCCAGACGTCCTTGTTTTCTGGTCTCCTGAAAGAATGCACAGGCAATGGGTCAGGCCAGCGTGACTGGTACTGTGAAGCTGTCCAAGGTGATGGGAGAATGCAGAACGCAGGCACAGCTCATTCAGCTCTCCAGGGCGAGCATTTCCAACCCTGCCTGATGCTTTGCAGATCGGTCCCTGTCAGGAGCAAATGCCAAAATTTTGTAACCTTTGAGGCTAAGTCACAGAGCTGGAAGTGCAACCTCACATGTTCAATGAGAAAGTGAAAGAAAATAACCAGGACAAAAAAATAGGGTGCTTACCAAAATTGATGCTTCTGGACAAGAAAGTTTGTACTTCTACATATGTGCAATTCCTCTCAGGGATGTTGGTGTGTACACAAGCATGTGTGTGCATATGTGCATGAAAAGCACCTGACGGTATGTTTGTGAGTATGAGGTGTAGAAACTGACCTAACCAGGTGATGGAAGTTGGATAGCGAAACCGTGAAGGTCATAGGGAAAGTACATACTCTGGCCATCAGAAGCACTGGAGCCAGGGTACCAATCCCTGTTATCTCACTGAGTGAGCAATTTCTAAGTGGAATTACAGTGGTGCACCCAGGATGCCTGGCAGAAAGGAGAGGCAGAAAGAAAGTGCCTGGGGGTGACCAGTGAGAGTGCCGAGGATCTGAGACACAGAACAGGCTGCAATCCCAAGACACAGAAGCCATGGTGGGTGATCCCACAGCCCCTTGGACATGCAGCAACAAGGGCCTTTCTATCCTTATCAAACTCTGGGATTTCTTTCCCTGACATTGCCATGAGACACATAGACACCAGCCCTGGTACATACACAAAAGGATTGCCCCAAACAGTGCTGTGCCAGAAGCAGAGATAAAGAGACACAAAGTGAGCTCTGTACCCTAAGGCTCTGGTGTCCCTGAACAATAGAGATCAACTGCTGCAAACGGTGGGGTTTTTCCCTTCTCCCCTAGCATCTGGACAGCATCAGGTACTCTATCCCATGGAGAAAAGTATCCAGCCACTTGGAGCCCCTGTGTATCATTTGGATACTCATGGAGAGCTCCCAGTTATTGAAGTTCCTGTGGGACACAGGAGTGTGTTGTTTAGATTGTGGAGCAGGAACCCGTGGTTGGAATTTCCAGATCCAGGTCAATGACAGCGCCTGGGGTAGTGGCAGATGCAAAACCTGCTAGCTCCCTAGAGCAGAATCTGGCCATATGGTGCAGCTGGAGCCCAGGAACCGCGGAAGATGTCCTCCGGTCTAGGGGTGTGTCCATAAGGGTGCCGTCCTGTACCCTCTCAGCCATTGGTCTAGATTTGGGCCAGCAGCATGTGCGCGGCTCACAGCCTAGGGCCGTGCCTGTTTGGCTGATGTACCAGAGCTTATTCACCCGGTCCTGGGCTCACCACCACCCCTTTCTTCAGCCTCAGGCCACCCCAGACACACCAGCCACTGCCTCCCGATCATACCTCTCACTCCCCACCCCGAAAAAACAAGTGGGTCCCACAGGTTTATTGCAGCCTGGGCCGCCATTGCACACAACTTGCTTTGGTGCTCTTATGTCCCATCCTTTCACATCTGACTCAGTCTGGGGTCATGGCCAGGACCAAGAAGAGCACGAGAGGTGGTCAGAGGAATGCGGGAGAGTCTTGGGACCCCGGACCTACTTAGTTGTGAGCCCAGATGCTCAGGGGGATGGGGCCCTGCAGCCTGCCCTTGTGATGCTGTGCACGGCTGCGACCCTGCAGCCACCAGTTGCAACAGCAGGCGACAATGCGACCCATGTCAGCGTGGAGGTGGCAGGGGATGGCGGGGCCCTGGTGGACAGAGACGTGGCGGGGATCAGGCGGGTGTTCCAGCTGCTTGTGGAAGACATCATGGAGGAGGTGGAGGTTTTGGCTGATGAGGAGCAGCAACGGGGGTCCTCGCAAGACCTGAAGGAGAAGGTGTTAGAGGATCAGGGCAAGGAATTGCCGGGAGCCCCAATGAACTTCTGGCACTAGATGCGCTGCAGGCGCTGGCCACCCTGCAAGTGGAACTGAGCTCTGACCATGAGAAAAACTGCAGGGGCTATGTTTCGTTCATGTGCAAGAGCCATCAGAGGAGGAAGTGTGACTTGGCTCAGAGGAGTGCCATTATCCAGGGCATCTCTGGTTTCTGGGCCAAAGTGGTATCCTTTCTGCTGCTTCTTGGGGTCTGCTGCTCAGGAGGAGGAGGAGGTGCAGAAGCAGGAGCAGGAGGATGGTGGGGACGAGGGCGCAGGATGGGTGCTGATGGACCCTGTAGGAAGTGTGGTACTGGGCAATTGGCAGGCTCCAAAGGCACAGCTGAGTAGAGTCCAGGCAGGGCCACACCCCTGAGTGTCGCTGCCATGAATTTGTGTGTCTACTTCAGGCCTGCAATTGAGGAGGAGCAGCTCCAAGGCCTCTAAGTCAGGAATGACCAGAGACAGTACATCAGAGCAGCCTTGGCAGACAGTTATTGTAAATGTGGATGATCCCGAAAATAACTGAGACTTGGGAGTCACACACACATACACACAGACACACATACACATACACAAACACACACTAACTCCTTTGCTTTTGGACACGATTTGTTTCAATGACTGCAAGTCTGACCATGTAAGCAATGACATGCCACTACTCAGCATACACAGGTCTGAAGAAGAGTAGGGATCAGAAACAGCCCCTTCTTGGGGAATGCAGACCACCTCAGATACAGAACACCACAAGGAACCCAGAGCCATGAGCGTGCCTGATGGTATGGCAGGGCCTGAGGACATCAGTGGTGGCTGGGCAAGCAGAAGTGCCCAGAATCCTTGATGATGCCTGTTCCAGTGTCCTTCCACCCCAGACTAGGGCTGATGTTCCTGGCTCTCCTTGGCTTAGCATGTGGCCGATATGGCTCCTTGACCTAAAGCAGATTATGAACCACCCTTAAGTTTCTGTCATGATCAGCGACCAAGATAAAGACTTTCTCAGCTACATGATCGACTTGAAGTTCAGTGAGGGAGACTGAAGATGGGTGGGTATGGGACTTGGTGTGGAGTAAGAGGATCATGTTATCCATGTTCCTACAATGTGAATGTTTGCAGAGGCTTCGTGGAAGCTGTTAATGGGAGGCAAGCTGAGGTCCCTAGAAGCTTGCACCTTTCTCTTCTGCCTATCCTAGCATGTACAGGTGCGAGCCATCCCCGGTCCCACAGCAATCTGATCTTTTCCTTTCGGTACCAACCCTACTTCTTGAACACAGTGATCATTAAGAAGTATTACCTTGACATCACTGGTAAAACGTGGCTCCTGGGGTGATGAGTGTGGGTGTGCAAGGGTGTGCATGATTCACCTGTGTGGGTCCACCACACCCGTCTCCCCTGTCTTTCTTCAGGGTAAAGGGCACATCATTCCACACCAGTCCATTGGTTCTGGGACTTTGAACAGGGAGGACTCAGCCACAGGCTGGTCACCAGGAGCCTTAATTTTCTCAACTGGTTGTCAGGCCACAACTGCCCAGAATCAAACAGGATTGTTGAGGTGGACTAGTTTTGGTCCTGCATACAGTTGATGATTGATGTTGGAGTTCTTGGCTGCTCATGGGAAGGTTCGGGTCCTGGTCAGCCCAGAGGTGACATTCCTCGTGTTGCCACCAGATCATCAGCTAAGACGAGTGGGACGATCCCCTGAAGTACTACCCCAGCAGGGAAGATTGTTCCATGAGTGCTAACTGACAGAGACACATGTGGTAAAGGGTCTGGAGGTGGGCCGTGAAGGGACAGCCATGTTGGAGCCGTGACACTGTCCTTCCCCAAATGTGGATGCTGAGGCTCATGCAAGCTGACTGAGGAGCATGGATTTGGGCCATGCATGTAGGAGGTGGCCTGCTGAGACTGGGGCCTGGGCATTCAGTGTGTCCGTGAGTGAAACGAGTCTCCCTCAAATCAGCTGTGGTTGCAGCATGAGACTCCTAGGTGATAGTACTAGAGGCAGGGTGAAGTAAGTATCTTTTTCAGAATCATCCTGCTGTGGGTCCTGCCATCACCCGGCCTCCTGTTGCTCACTGAGTTTGACATTGCCTGGGCCCTTCATTCCCGCCCCTTAACCTGGGAAGATCTATCATTGAAAGGGTATTCTCTCTGGGATCCCAGTGCACCTGCGTGCTGACTTTGGGATCTGTGAATTTCCACATGCACCACTTGGTGGCTCACAATCACCACACATGCTGCGCTGGAAGAGGCTTCAAGCTACCTTGGGAAAATATGAAAAAGCTCGTGGAGGAGGTGAACAGGGAACCACAAGTGTAGGGCATGGTGCCTACCGACTACATCTCTGACATTGCAGAGACAACCCACCCTTAGACTGGGGACGCCTCATTCCTCCACGTATGGTAACTCGGCACCTCCTCTCCTGTCACCTTTATCTGTGTGTCTTCCCTGGGCCACACACACAAACACATACACACACTCACAAACACAGCCGACATAAGCACATGCGTGTATACACACACATGCTTGGCATGGAGACACAAACACAATCAGGAACACGGGCTTCTGAAACACCTGTGTTTCCTGATTGCATTTGTGTTCCTGTGCCGAGCATCTGTGTGTATACATGTATGTGCTTCTGTCGGCTGTGTTTATGTGTGTGTGTGTGTGTGTGTGTGTGTGTGTGTGTGTCTGGCCCAGGGCAGACACAGAGATGAAGGCGACAGGAGAGGAGGTGCTGAGCAACCATAAGAGGAGGCACGAGGCGTCCCCAGTCTAAGGGTGGTTGGTCACCGTATCTCTGCAGTACCCTGTACAGGATGGGAACGAGGAAAGGATCGCCAGTAATAACGCCAGACCATGGCTCCAGAAATCTGCAATTAGACCAAATACAAAAACAAGCTCATCATTTCTACCATGTTGCTGTGTGTGTTTGGACCGGGAAGAGGGGGTGCTTGGTCTGAGGATTCACCCAGGACAAATCAGGTGGGGTAGGGCTTTGAAACCACTGGCTATAGAGCCCTCAGTCCGCAGTCACATGGGGCAGGCCTTTGGAAATGGTGGATGTGGCTACAGCAGGACTGGGATGGTGAGGAGGCTAAGGTCCTGCAGAAAAGGGCAGAGACCTGAAGGAGAAAGAGCCACAGATTGTCTGCTGCACTGGAGACTTGTTCCACACACGTAAGTAGAACCGAAAAGGTCCTGGGCCTGTGCTGCCCAGGATCAGCCCAAAAGCCAGCACGCTGTCTCCATGAGGGTGGCACACACTGACACGATATGACACAAAACGCAAGATACGCTAAGCTAGGCTATCCGTGCAAAACGACAGGCATCCTAGGAGAGACAGGGTGTGAGTGTGGCATGCCTCCAGACACTTCCAGCCTCCCTGGCAGTGCAGGTAGGCAAAGAAAGTGCAGGGGTGAGTGTACGTGTGTGGCCCTCTGCCGGGATGTGCCTGTGAGGGAGGGAACAGGGAGGAAGCAAGGGTGGTGGGCTTATTGCATGTCCCAAGGGAACTCGGGGGAGTGGGAGAGGGGGAAACCCTGGGGGCAATTTGAAGCCTGCTGGTTTTCAAGGTCCAGGGTCTAGGCAATAGCGGTCCTGCCAAAGATACCCCATGGTGTGTGCTGAAAGTCCTGACGTGAATTCCTTCTTTCCTCTGGGGTCATGCTCCTGACTGTGGGGTTTAGAGGGGCAAAGGTGTGCGTCTGCCTCTGAGGGAAGATTCTGGCTCTCTCCCTGGAGCAGATTCTCTGATTTTGTCATAGGGGATTTGCACCAGGTGACACTCAGAGGGCTCCTGCCTTCCAGGTGACTGTCTTGGATGTCTTTGGGCCCAACCAGGGACAGGCTTCATTGGCACTTCGGCTGTGTAGGCAAGCATGTATACCTGATTGTATGAAGACCTACCTGGGCCTAATGAGAGCAACTGAAATGGAGTCTTGGCATTTAGTCAATCAGTGAAGTCTGGGTGGTTCTAACACTCTTGGCACTAAGGTACAGAGTCAGAAGTGCAACCTGAGATGAGCAAGTGAAAGAAAATAACCAGGACAAAGAAAGTTGGGTGCTTACCAAAGTTCATGTTCCTGGAGAAGAAAGCGTGTACTTCTGCATATGTGCAAATTTGCTCTCAGGGATGTTACTGTGTACATGCACATGCACACAAAGAACCACCTGCCAGTACGCTTATGAGTATGAGCTGTCGGAAGTGACCTAACTAGGTAATTGGAGTTGAATAGCAAAGCATGAACGTCATAGGGAAAGACTCCACCTAGACTCCAGCCAGCAGAAGCACTGAAGTCAGTGTACCAATCTCTGTTATCTCACCGAGCAAGCAAGTTCTAAGTGGAATCAGAATGGTGCACCAAGGATGCCTGGCCGAAAGGAGAGGCAGGAGGAAAGTGCCTGTGGGTGACCAGTGAGAGTTCAAAGACTCCAAGACACAGAACAGACAGCAACCTCAGACAAAGAAGCCAAAGTGGGTGACCACACAACCCCTTGACCACCCGGCTAAAAGGGCTGTTTTGTCCTTCTGAAGTGCCAGGCATACTAGGCTTTCCTTTTTCCTGTGCTTTCAGTGATGGACCAGAAGTGCAGCATCAGGACCTGCTACCTGCAGAGTCTTCCAGTTTGAAACATTACTAATTGTACTCTTTGCAGAACACATATATTGGTATCAGGATTATAGGATGGTTGGCTTAGCTTGATCCTCTTACTGTTTCCGGCCCCACAGGCTTGGGCGACAAGGCAGGCTTTGGTGTGTTCGCACATGGAGAACAGAATCACATTTGCCAGGAGCCAATACGGGAGACCCATGCATGACAAAGGTCATGCAAAGAATACCTGACAGGCAAAGGCGGATCAGGACTCGAGGGATTCCCTGGACCTGCTCAAGCATCCGCCCGAAACCAAAATCTGTGTGTCTGCTGTTTACTATATTATGCCTTTCATCAGTTCTTCTGACATTAACAGGGTGCTCTCCGAGACCATCATTCTCTGAAGAAAATTAACTTAAAGCTCTAGTTAATAAGTCTCCTGGGCTTGAAAGGAGCATTTTAATTCTAACCCCTCTGTTCCTGTTTTAGCTTTCTTGGCAGTTTTATCCACACTCTTTTATCTAATGCACATGATTGTTCACAACACCCCAAGCATAACCTTCGAGTGATAAAACAGTGTTATTAGAATAATACTGCATTGTTGAGCCAATGTTTCCTTCCGAGTTTCCTTGTCCTTTACCCAATTTGCACCTGGAAGTGCATTAGCTAATATAGTTGGTATGTAAGAAAAACAAGCAGTAGCCTTGGTATTAGCAACATAAGACATGCATTGGAGAAGGAAATGGCAACCCACTCCAGTGTTCTTGCCTGGAGAATTCCAGGAACTGAGGAGCCTGGTGGGCTGCCATCTATGGGGTCACACAGAGTTGGACATGACTGAAGTGACTTAGCAGCAGTAGCAGCACAGAGTTGGAAGTGCAACGTGACATGATTAATGAGCAAGTGAAAGAGAACAACCAGGACAAAGAAAGTTGGGTGCTTACCAAAATTCATGTTCCTGGAGAAGAAAGCTTGTATTTCTGCATATGTGCAAGTTTCCTCTCAGTGATGTTACTGTGTACACACGCATGTGTGCACATAGAAGTCCCTGCCAGTACGCTTGTGAGTATGAGCTGTCAGAAATGACATGGCCAGGTGATGGAAGTTGGATAATGAAAACATGAAGGTCTTAGGGAAAGGTACATAGACTCTGGCCAGCAGAAGGACTGAAGCCAGGGAATCGATTCCCATTATCTCACTGAGCAAACACACTCTAAATGGAATCACAGTGGTGCACCCTGGATGCCTGGCAGAAAGGAGAGGCAGGGGAAAAGAGCCTAGAGAGTGGGCCGAGGAAAGGCCACTACACCTGCAGTTTATGAAAAGTAGAAAATGTACCTAATGACCTGGAAGGAGAAACTGTATCTTATTTATTGAGATATCTAGCCAAGGAGAATTCCAGCCAAACAGCCAAAAGTTCTTCCTGGTTTCTTCTTGCTGCCTATAGTAAAATATGAAGGGAAATTAAAAAAATAAATAAATAAGAGAAGGACTATTTAAAAAATAAGACAGAACTTGCTGATTTGGAAATATTCCAGTTTTTTAAGATGACAGAAGATGCTAAAAAAATTGGCTCTCAAGCAAGGTCATTTCCAGGGCACTGAGATAAGATGGTCTAAATATAACATTTTACATCACCTATAGGTCATTCTTATTTTTTTTTTTAAATAAAGGTTGTCTAAAGATGAGTGTGACAGTAAAATTCTTTGTTAAGCCTCAGAAAGCTGGAAGGGGATGCTTCATGACATTATTTAGGCAGGCCAATGCCCTCCAAAGAGTTTAGGGGTGTCACTCAGAGATCGTTTCAGTCATACAATAAGACTTGTACCAAGTTTCAGGGTGTTATCTCTCAGCTATCTCAGTAGAAAACCAAGACAGAGGAGGACTTTTTATGAAAATGTGTGATTGTGGCTTTAGAGTGGGTGCTTTGCCATGAACACCAGTAAGATTATCAGGAGGCACACCAAGATTTTAAGATAACATATATATATGTTCAGCTTGGACTGAAAGGACTAGAAATAGTACAAAATAAGAGAGCTCTGGACTTCTACCTTCGACAAGCAGGAAGCAGGCTAGGGAGACTGTTTCACTGTAACCATATACTAGCCACCTTTCATGCAATGGAATCATATCAGAGGGCAGAATTAAAAATTCAGAGACTGAAGCCTAGGAAGTTTCCAGGCCTTAAATCCTAATCAAAGGACTGCCAATAAGAACCCGTGGGATTTCAGAACTGCTACTATTGACTCCCACTCCCCTGCCCTTTCTGGAACTGGAGTGTCTATAAAGGTTATCTATGCCTGACCCAGCACTGTATGTTGGTTGTGAAAGTGAGAAGATTAACTCAACTCTTTTGTTCACAGATCATCAGATCTAGAGGAATTACACTTGTATAATTTGATCTGATGTGTTTGAGAAGACTTGAGAGTCTAGTGGACTACAAGGAGATCAAACCAGGCAATCCTAAAGTAAATCAGTCCTGCATATTCATTGGAAGTACTGATGCTGAAGCTGCAGTTCCAATAATTTGGCTACCTGATGTGAAGAACTGACCCATTGGAAAAGAGCCTAAAGGGGGAAATATTGAAGGCAGGAGAAGGGGACAGCAGAGGATGAAATGGTTGGATGGCATCACCTACTCAATGGACTTGAGTTTGAGCAAGCTCCTGGAGTTGATGGTGGACAAAGAAGCCTAGCGTGCTGCAGTCTATCGGGTCACAAAGAGTAGAACACAACTGAGCGACTGAACACGTGAGATATTGCACAAGTAGACCCTGATCCATATCTGAAACTGACTTAGATGACAATGTCCTGAACTACAAGTTAATGTTACAATGCATAAATTATTTGAAAGCATTGGCAGGAAAAAGCATTTTGGACATACAAGTATGTAAAAAATTTTGTGGCCATGTGGGTACCACGTGGTTTTAAAGGATGTCCACAAGTCCTTTCTTTCAAGGGTGGATCTTTATACTCCCCTTCACATGTGGGCTGGACTTAGTGGCTCACTTCTAATGTTAGAATATTGTAGAAATGAAAATGAAGTGTCTGAGACTAGGTCATAAAAGACACTGCAGCCTCCTTGCTCATCCTCTTGGATCACTCTAGAAGCCAGTTTAGTAGTATCTTGACAACACTCATGTAACCCAGTAGAGAGGCCCATGTGAAAGAACTGAGGCTTTCTCCCAATAGCCAGCATGGAAACTGGTTTCAACAGCTATGTGAGGAAGCCATCTTGGAAGGAAATCCACCAGCCCATGTCAAGGCTTCAGATAATGACAATCTCATGAAACCCTGAGCCAGAACACTCAACTGAATTACTCCTGGATTCCTTTCAGCAGCAGTATGAGATAATATTGTTTTAAGCTGTTAGTTTGGGGTAATTTGTTATGTAGCAGTAGTTCATTAATGCACTGCCAACCTTGGGCCGTGTATTTATCCCGGGGTGCCTGCCCATTTAGTCCAATCTACGTCAGAATCTGCTAGTTCAGTTTAGAAAACATACCTCACCCTTGATCTGACCACCCTCAGTATCAGATCAAATTCCTTATCACTCACCTCAATATCTTATCAGCCTTGCCTAGCCTCAGCAATGATCTTCTCAGTTGAACCAGAATCCACCCTCACCCTTATGGCCCTCTTAATAAGTTTCCATTCACTGACACCCACTCTGTTGTTGTTGTTCATTGCAGTCTCCCAGTCTCTGTTTGCAATCCCATGGACCCACCCTGTTCCGTAGCTATAAATCCTAGTTGTGTCCCTACTGGAGTCAGACTTAAGCTCAATGTCTCTCCCGTATTATAAGACCCAGCTGTAGTACTCTTACTTTGAATAAAGTTTTTCTTACCACTTTTAGTAAGTGTTATGAATAATTTTTTAACATTTCCAAGTTCTGTTAGTACGGATTATTCTCAAAGGAACACTTTTATACCTTTACTTTTTATACTATATTCATTTGGGAAACGAATTTTTAGAATTAAAGCATTTCATGTTTTTACCACACAAACAGAAAATAGCTTTTAAAATACATTTATATATTCTAAAAAAAATTTAGTAATCTGAAAAGGATGTGTATATAGACATGTCAGTGTATATACACATATACCCTCAGAGCTCCAAGGAAAACTTAATTCTCAGTAAACTATAAATTAAAACATTCAGCCTGCAAAGAGTGAAATCTTTGGAATTAACTTGCCAAAAAATCGTAGAGAATGAAATATTAGTTTAAAAAATGTATACATAAAAATATTTGGGATTTAGATAAAATTTGCTATTTAAATAAAGTTAGGTCAAGCCCTAAATCATCTATTTAAAAAAAAGAAAGAAAGACTCTGCATCATGTAATAACCTACATTGGAAAAGAACCTAAAAAAGAATAGATATGTATCTGTATAATTAAATCACTGTGATATACATCTGAAACACAACATTGTAAATCAAATATATTTCCATGAAAATTTGTAAAGAAAGCTTTTAAAATACAGGGTTATAAGGAAAAAATCTAAAGAAAGTAGAAGGTATATATGAATTGAAACAAAAATAGAAAACAACAAAAATAAATCTTGTTGGGATAATAAAACAAGAGCTGCTTCTTGGAAAAACAAAATCAGAAACACTGATACACTGTGGCAATCTAATAAGGGGAAGAGGAGGTTAATTCCAATACTACAAATGAGAAACGGAATGTGGTTCTGAAAGGATAATGTTCAAAGGATAATGTTCAAGTCTGAATGGAATTACTTTTGTTTCAGGAAAGATCCAGTAAAGCAAAAACCTGGGGAAAGAAAGGGAAAGAAAGAAAGAGGAAGAGAGTCAGGGGAAGAAAGGAAGAAAAGGAAAGGAAGGGAAAAGAAAGAAGAGGAAATGTCTCAACAGATGTTGTAAACTCTCCAATAAAACAATTCTCTTTAAAATCTAAAAACAGAAATAGAAATTCATTAAGCCGTAGCCTCATTGCACTTGATGGTACTAAGAAGAAGAAAACCCATTTACACATCACTGTTTAGAATTTCTGGCAAACACAATATGATTATTTAAAAAAATAGAAATAGAAATATGCCATGTTATTTGTAAAAATATGGACAGCAGAAATATTTTTGTAAAAAACATTTTATTTCTATAAATAGTAATTTTACTTAGAATGTTTTGGCAACATTAATAAAACAATAAATTTTACCTGAAAGAACAAGCAAAGTAGACCATGGAAATTCCCAAAAGCAATTACAAAATAGTGGTCTTGACAGATATTCAAACATTTGTAAACAAAACAAAGTGTCATTGCCTGAAAAAAATACAGAGATATCAACAGAAAAACAGAGGAAGCTCCTGAAAGAACTCAACTCGCTATTAACCATATTTTATTTGCAGGCACAGAAACTGACTCAAGTTAATTCTAAGAAGCAAAGCCCTGATGTTATTATCTCTTCTCAGTTTGTGTGTGTGTGTGTGTGTGTGTGTGTGTGTGTGTGTGTGTGTGTGTGTGTAAAGTAGGAAATTTAGGTTGGAGAGGTAAGAAGAGGGTAGAGACTTAAAGTGCCTTTAAGGAGGAGGAGGAAATGGAGAGGGTTGAGGATTTCATTGTGTGATTTGAACAGCACTGGTGAAGCTCAAACAAGGGAGGTAGCAAGCCATGCAGGCCTAGGGGAAGAGCATTTCCAGAAGAACAGCAGTTGCAAAGTTTTTGGATTGGCAAGAAATGTATTTGCTTAAGGAAAAGCAAGGCCAGTGTTGTCAAAAACAGGGCACCAGTGGGGAAAATAGTAGAGTAGAACGACAGAGAATAGAAGAGAGGAAGTAGTCAGGGACCATATCACTGGGACCTTTTTATTTGGCAATAAATACAACTTGTACTCCTTAGGAGCATACTTCAGAGCAAACAACAGTAACTGTATTCAAAATACTAAGCAACAATAAAAACATATAAAGAAAACATTTCATATTTTTACTATAGAAATAGAATAAAGGAGATAAGAATGCAATAGTCTGTACATTTATTTATACATAGAGTTTTCACCTGAGACCAGGACACACACACACACACACACACACACACACACACACACACACACACACACACTTTATACACCTAAAAGTGGTTTAAGCTGACATTTAGCAAAGTGCGTGGGCCCAAGCAAATTAACTGGAAAGGCTTAGTAATATATTCAAAGTGCAAATCAATCAATGAAGCATTGAATAAATAAATACAATCTACTTGTATTTGAATTTAAACTCAGGAAATTACCTAAAATGGAGACAATAGACTTACTACAGCTTAGTCATCTGTAGTTCATCCACTTCATGTCTGAGACAGATGCTAACACCTTGGTGATTACCACTTTCCAGCATTTTGTGAAAGCTTAGAGCATTTAAATAAATTGTGGAGGGGGAAAACAAAAGAGTGGGGAGAGACAAAGAGGAGGAGAAAGGAAGAGGAAATGGAGAGATTTCTCCTGGCATAGATATACAGCCAGGATCCCAGGTTCCTTGAATGGTGCACAGAGATTGCTAGGTACCTGTGCCAAAAGTGGAGAAGGTATGGCATTCAACTCAAGGAGGAGACTCAACTCCAGGAACCCACAGAGGAAGACAAGTGTGCTGATGTTCAGGAACCAATACTTAGAGGGTACACCACAGGTCTGTGAAAGAGCTCTTGGAGACCCCCAGAAAAAAGGTTTCCACAAGTATAATCACAGACTAGATAGTTGGATAGAGTAGAGGAAGGATAATAACTCTATCACCTGATAATTACTGAAATAAATGAGAAAATTCCTGCACATCAGACTGTGTCAAGTAAGACTGAAAATCAGTATTAGTTTGATAAAATGGTAAATTACACACACAAAGAATTAACTGTTAACTGCAATACATTCGTGTTCAAGGCAAGATAAGATACAAAACTGAAATCTTCACATGTTCAACTAGGGTAAGATACATGTAACTGGAAAAGGTAAGGAAAACTTCTATAGAGGGTTTAATCACCCTGGACCCTTTGTATCCACTACATTTACTATTCTCAGACAACTCCATTATAGCCTAAGGATAAGAGAACTAAATTTAGCCCAATTCATAAACTGAACAGATTCCCTGTGTTTGATCCTTTTCAGTTAAAACTATGGGTCCAGTGCAAATCAAACTGGATGTCAAGGCTTTTTTACTTGGGAATCTTAACTGGCTTTATTACAGTGACTGAGACAGATATGGCTACTTCACTGTGGCTAAAGGCTAGCCAAATGGGAAAGGGGATGGAATGAATCAAATTCCCCTTTTGATCACTCAACAGGAGGTCCACAGGCACCAGGTCTCATTCTCTTAACTATCTCTGCTTCTCCAACTGCAGTCAATGATAACACAGGGGCTGCTTGATGCTTGCAGGGGCCTCTCACCAAACACAGGCATTTAAATGGTTGGCTTCCTTGAGATGTCCCTGGGCTAGGTAAAGACACTCTGAGACAGTGTTCCTTCTGCCTTGGCTCCATGGCTGGAGTGAATGCATACCTCTTCCTCCAAAGGGACAAGGAGCCACAGCTCTGCATTGACTAAATCCCATGTCTGGTCCAAACTCACATCATAGCTTCTCCATCAACTTCTCCACACCAGGCTTTTGGAGCCAGGGCCCTAGATCAGCAAAACAGAGACACTTCAGAGAGTTCAGCACCACAAGGGACCATACCATAACAAAGCCATTCTAATCTGGCTATACGAACTCTTCCATATTTTCCCAAGGCAGCTTGAAGCTGCTTCCAGTGCAGCGTGTATGGTGGTGGTGAGATGCCGAGTGGTGAATGTGGAAATTCACAGAAGATCCCAAAGTCAGCACAGAGGTGCACTGGGAGCCTGGAGTGGACACCCTTTCAATGATATGCCTTCCCAGGGTAAGGGGAAGGAGTGAAGTGCCCAAGCAATCTCAAACTCAGTGAGTAACAGGAGCCAGGGGATGGCAGGACCCATGGAACAATGATTCTGAAAAAAGATACTTAATTCACCCTCCCTCTAATTGTATCACCTAGACTTTGGCACTGCAACCACAGCTAATTTGAGGTACACTTGCTTCACTCATGGACACACCGAACCCCCAAATCCACAGTCTCGGGAGGTCACCTGCACATGTCCGACCCAAATTCAGGCTCCACAGCCAGCTTGCATGAGTCTGAGCATCCCCATGGGAAAGGACAGTGTCCTAGATACTACACGACTCACCCTTCAGGGCCCACCTCCACACCTCCTCTCCACATATGTTTCTGTCAGTTACGCTCATGGAAGAACCTTCCTCCCCAGGGTACTATTTCAGGGGATCATTCCACACATCTTTGCTGATGATCTGCTGGCACAAAGAGTAAGGTGAACCAGCAACCAAGAATTCCATAATCAATCATTAACTGTGCAGGTCTCAAACCACCACTCCTCAACAATCCTGTTCGATTCTGGGCAGTTTTGGCCTGACAATCAGCTGAGAAAGTTAAGGCTCCTAGTGTCCAGCCTGTGGCAGGGTTCTCCCCGTTTGAAGCCCAAGAATCAGTCGACAGGAGTTGAATGACCTGCCCTATACCCTGCAGAAGACAGGGGAGATGGGTGCGGATCCCACAGGTGGATCATCCACACCCTTGCAGACCCACACTCTTCACCCCGGGAGCCATGTTTTACAAACAATGTCAAGGTAACCATACGTAGTGATCACCGTGCTCAAGAAGTAGGGGTGGTCCTGAAAGGAGAAGATCACCTTGCAGTGGGACCATGGATGGCTCTGCAACTGCACCTGCCAGGGTAGGGAGGAGGGAAAAGTTTCCTGCTCCTCCTCCTCCTCCTCCTGAGCAGTGGACTCCAAGGAGCAGCAGAAAGGATACAGCTATGGCCCAGAAGCAAGGGATGCCCTGCAAAATGGCGCTCCTCCGAGCCAAGTCAGGCTTCCTCCTCTGATGGTTCTTGCTCATGCACCGAAAGTAGGCCCCACAGTTTTTCTCATGCTCAGACCTCAGTTCCACCTTCAGGGTGGCCAGTGCCTGCAATTCATCTTGCCCCGGAAGCTCAGTCGATCTCCCAGGCCTTTCCTGGCCCTGTTCCTCCACCATCTTCTCTTCAGCTCCTGGGAGGACCCCTATTGCTGCTCTTCATCTGCCAGAATTTCCACCTCCTCCGTGATGTATTCTGCAGGCAGCTGGACCCCCTGCCCAATACCCGCTGCATCTCCATCCACCAGGGGCTCAGTGTCTTCCACCGCCTCCAACCTGAAGAGGGTGGCCTCTTTTCCTGGCATTACAACTGGTAGCTCCAAGGTCCCAGCCACGAAAAGCATCAGGAAGGCAGGCCATGGGCCCCAGCACCCTGAACACCAGGGCTTACAACTAAGATGGCCTGGGGCCCCAGGACACTCCTGCATTCCTCTGAACGCCTCTGATGCACCTCTTGGCCCTGGTCGCGAACCCAGGCTGGGGCAGATACAAAGGGATGGGTCATAATAGCACAACAAGTGGTGCACAAATGCGGATCAGGCTGCAGTAATCCTGTGGGACCCACTAGCTCTTTGGGCGCATGGAGTGAGGGGGATGGTAGGGAGGTGGGGCTGGTGTGTGTAGGGTGGACTGAGGCTGAAGAATGGGTTGGCAGACAGCACAGGACATAGTGAAAGGGCCCTGGGGAGATCAGCCAAATAGGCGGGGCACAAGGCTATGAGCCATTCTCTGGCTGCTGGCCCAAATTAGTGCAAAGGCTGAGAGTGTGGTGGGCGGCACCCTTATGGACATGTTCCTAGACCAGACGGCATCTTCGACGGTCCCTGGGCTCCAGCCCACCGATGTGAAATATTCTGCTCCAGGGGGGTAGTGGGTTTTGCATCTGCCACTAGCCCAGGCACAGTCATTGATCAGGCTCTGGAAATTCCAACCACAGTTTCCTGCTCCACAGTCCAAACAACACACTCCCGTGTCCCTCGGGCCCGTTAATAACTGGGAACTCTCCCTGAGTATCCAAAGGTTAAGCAGGGGCGCCACGTGCCTGGATACTTTTCTCCATGGGATAGAGAACCTGTTGCTGTCCGGATGCTAGAGAAGTAGGGAAAAACCCCACTGTTTGCTACAGTTGATTTTCACTGTTCAGGGACACCAGAGCCTTAGGGTACAGAGCTCAATCTGTGTCTCTTTATCTCTGCTTCTGGTACAGCACTGTTTTGGGCAATCTTTCTATGTGTGTACCAAGGGCTGGTGTCTGTGTGTCTCCGTCTCTCCATGTTGTGCTGTTGCTGTCTGGCACTCTCTGGACACCAGCGCTCATATGAGAAGCTAATCCATGGCGTGAAGGCAAGCTCTTCTCCTTCTTAGTGAGTTGCACCAATGGGAGATCCAATTTTTTTAGTCCACGCGTTCAGATAGTTCTTTCTCAAACTTGAAAGCCAACAGTCAGTGGTCAATGCTGAACTGCAGAAGGGGCTTGGACCTTCCTTCCTTTGCTGGACAGATGTGAATGCTGCACAGGCCTGAGGTGGCTTGGCCACTCTTGGCACAGATTGAGAAATGGGGCATGCTCTCCTGGCATAAGGGAACTCCATGAACATCACTTGAAAACCTGCCAGGCAGACGGTAAGGACAGCTCCCCTTTAAGTTCCACGACCCACCGGTCCCAGAGACATGCATGGCTACCCATTTACACTATCGAGGCCCTTTCAACTTGTGCCGGTGTCCAGCCCCAGCACCATTCAGGGATACCCTCAGGAAAAATGGTGTCAGAAAGAGAGAAAAGTAAAGGAGAGAAAAAGAGGCTGATATTCCCTGGTTTACACAGAAAGCCAATAAACCCCTTACACAGGACTTGCTGTGTTCACAGAGGCCACAGGCGCCCTCTAAATGGAGCGAAGATGCAGAGCGCCTTCTCTATTGGGTTTTAGATGCCCAGGCAAAAAAGTGAACTCAGAGAGCCTCTGTGCTCACGGGAATCTGCCTGAGAAAAAGAGAGAAAGAGAAAGAAAGAATGTCTCGGGGAGACTCAGCTTAGGTGAAATGGGTCTGCAGCTTTATTTTCAAAAGGGGCTTTTATACCCCGAGTTACACATTTCCAGGAGTGAAAGATACAAAGTCATGCAGAATCAGCTCAACATTCCATCAGTTTTACCTTTAACGAAACCAGGACATTTTCTGCATAACTTTCCCCAAAAAAAGGGTCTTATGTTATGTACATTATCTTCTGGCCCTGTGGCCTGTTAATATTTTGTGACTCTTTCTTGATAAAGTTTGGTCAACCAGAAAACCTGATTTCCCTTTATCTTTCCAGTTTGCAGTCCCCCTCAGGAAACAGAGTTACATTCTCATGAAGCAAAGGTGCAGTGGGTTACAACAAAGAAAGTACTTATTAACTCAAGGGTTTTATGTTGCTAATACCAAGGCTACTGCTTGTTTTTCTTGCATACCAACTATGCTAGCTAATGCACTTCCGGCTGCACACTGGGTAAAGGACAAGGAAACTTGGCAACAAACATTGGCTCAACAATGCAGTATTATTCTAATAAAGCTTTTTTTTTTTTTTTAATAACTCGAAGGTTAGGCTTGGGGTGTTGTGAACAAGCATGTACGTTAGTTACAAGAGTGTGGATAAAACTGCCAAGCAAGCTTAAATAGTAACAGAGGGGTTAGAATTAAAATGTTCCTTTCAAGCCCAGGAGAACTATTAACTAGAGCCTTAAATTGATTTTCTTCAGAGAAAGGTGGTCGGGGAGAGCCCCCTGTTAATGTCAAAAGAATTGGTGAAAGGCATGATATAATAAACAGTAGACAGACAGATTTTGGTTTCGGGACAGATGGTTTAGCAGGTCCAGGGAATCCCTCGAGTCCTGATCTGCCTTTGCCTGTCAGATCTTCTCCGCATGACCTTTGTCATGGGTGGGATCTCCCGTTGTGGCTCCTGACATCTCTCCTTTTTGTATTTTTTAAAACAGCCAGATGTAACTCAGTCGCGAGCTTCTGAGTACTCTGACAAAGAGTTCTGACAATACAAGGAAGAATAATTATGAGAAGCAGAATTAGAGTGGCCACAGCGGCATAGCTAAAAATCGTAGACAGAATGTTGTTTTCCTGAAATAAGGTTTGAAAATGTATGAAAAATGGTCATTTGCTGCTCCTGTGTCAGTAAAATCCAATCGGGAATGTCCCATGGTCTTTATCTTAGTGTGAAGTTTTCCTAAATCTACACTAATGCTGGAGCTATTCCATACCCCCGAAATATGATTTCTAATTTTCTCCCAGTTATAATCTGTCTCGTTTACTTTCAGGGGTGTTACAAAAATCCACAGGTAGTTGGCATGATAGGACAATGACAATTTTTCTTTAATGCCTGTAATTCAGTCCCAATATGCATTACAACTTCCTCCAGGGCATCTACCTCCATTTCTAGTTTCCTATCTATAACTTCCTGACAAAGCTAAAGAGCCATTTTTAGACATGAATGTGAATGTGAACGTGAAGTCACTCAGTCGTGTCCGACTCTTTGTGATGCCATGGACTGTAGCCTACCAGGCTCCTCTGTCCATGGGATTTTTCCAGGCAATTTTAGACATAATATTAACATATTGAGCAGTATGCACTTTTTAAGTCAATGATATTGACGCCACAGTGACAGAGGTAATTGCACTTATTAAAGCTGATATTCTCAAGAAAAGCAAGCTCACAAACCTTCACGATCACATCAAATCTTGTAATCGTTGCAACACAGCAAGACTGCAGTTATCATACAAATAAGTGATTACAGTCACCGGCACTATAAGATAGGGTGGACTTTGCAACACTGCAAAGGAGCAAACATTATATTGAGGGTTCAAACAAGATGAGAGCATACATTGTTCACAAGATACTATGTTAGGTCCACCTGAATAATTTATTTGTATATTAAGTCCTTTGGAGTCATTAGTGAAGAGAAAAACATAGGGAGAGGGTAGGCAAGCTAAAATAAAATAAGTAGACTCATTTTTTGGTCGGGATAGGGTTACATCAATTTGCCAGAGAGCATTAGGCTTAAGGCCTCGGAGATTTACTCCTAACGGTGGATATGGATTAAATAGTGGGCAATTTGAACATAACTTAACTCTTTGTCTAGCTGTTTCTTTTAGGGATATGAAATTCATACCTTAAACCAGCTGCATTTTGATGGTGAATTTTGTGAGAATTTTTGGCTTTGTCCATCTTTTTCTGTAAGTTTAAAGCAATTAATTTAGTCAATGCATCTGCCAAAGCATTTCCTTCATGTAAAGGGCCAGACAAGCCAGAATGGGCTCTAATATGTCCCACAAAATATTTGTTATCTCTGTGTTTAATCTATTTCTGTAAATCAGATAACAAGGAGAATATAGTAGTTTTTTTTTTTTTTTTTTGAATATTAACAGTCCCTATATGAGGAAACAACCCTACAATATATTGGGAGTCAGTCAAAAAATTGAAGGTGTGGTCTCTTAAATGTTGAAGAGCCCAAATAACTGTTCATAACTCAGCTCTCTGGACAGATGTCTCTTCAGTTACCTGAACATGGGATATTTTATCAATAATTGTGTCTGCTTTAACGTTAGAGGAATCATCTGTGAAAACTAAAATTGTCCCTTCTAAAGGTTAAAGTCCAGCAATGGTAGAGACGTCTGCTCCAGTATCTAACAGCCCTATTTCATTTCCTTGAATTAAAAGGTCTTTTGAAGGCCTAGAAGCTGTAATTTCCTGAACCCAAAAAGCTAGATCACTAGATCCAAATACTCTGTGGCCTCTAGCTTGAGAAGTCAAGTTTTTTACCTTTCTGATAATAACTTAAAAGCAAAAGCTGTGTTATTCTTTGACCTTTATTAATTTGCACAGTTTTGGTAAGTGGCAAGATCAAAACTTTAATTTCCCCAATATAATCAGAACCTACTACAACAGGCACCAGTGAAATTCCTTGAAAAGACAGCGAGCTACGCCCAAGCACAAATCGTACAATACCCTCAGGTAGGGGGCCAGCCACTCCCGTTGCAATTGGAGTAACCAGCATGTCCGGGGTTAATATTGTTGTTAAAACCCCTTACCATTCCGCTTCTCTCCTAGCCTGGGTGAGGCCCCCCTGAGGGGTTTTCTCCAAGGAGTATGCTCTGCATATTGTGTATGCGTATGCTTTAATAGTTCTGTTGTGCAAAACACTTTTTATCTTCTTCAGCTTTAGACAAGACCTTTGCAGGCTTTGGGAGGCGCAAACGGAAGGTGGCGGCGATCACCTTAAATCAGAAAGTGGTAGATAAGTCTTTAAAGGTTTGTGCAGAGGGGGAGGGGGCTCACCAGGGCGCCTGACCGTAGGGTCCTGTAAGCCCCCTCCTGTTCATCAATGGCAGAAAATATGATCTGCGCAAAAGTGGAGACCCACCACCGACCGCTATAGCCTCCCATATAGGCTGTCTAACAGCCTCATGACAAGGGTCCAGGACATTTCTAATCATGTTTCACAGAGCAAACGCATCTAAAGGAATATTTTCTGGCCTATGCAAAGTATAAAACAAACATAGAAATTTAGACAGTCTTCCTGTGGTTTTTTTAATGCCTCTATTGGCCAACATGTGAAGTAATACTTCAATAAACATTTGTCTATTCTTAGATGCAGAGAAACCTATTTTTCTAGATAATATTCTTATTCATTCTGTACCCTCTTCACCCTGCTGGCAGTTAGGCAGGTACAATCCTAACCGCCCCACATTATGGTCTCAAATTATTTACTCTTCAGATTTATGAGCATGATCTAAAGCATCCTTAATCATATTAAAAAGAGAAAGGGTGTCAGTGGTTACCTTTGCTGGGCAATGCAAAGTGTAATAAATTTTTACCTGTTTCCCTACATTTTCCCAAGTATCTAGGTTATCAGTGCCCTCTTCTGGAAATCAAAGACATTGCTCTTGTACAAATGTAAAAAAGGACTGAATACTAGCCTTCTTAACTTTAATTCCTCTTTTATTTAACAATTGCAAGATTACTCCTATAAAGGGTTGTTGTTCTTTTGATTTGTTGTTACCCGTGTCAGTGATTTCTGTCTTCAAGGAAAGATTCAACACTACCCACTCTTCCTCACCCTACCTATCTTATGCAAAGTGGTTTGCAGCACCCTAAGTGGAGTCCTAGCCGTCCCCAAAACTGGACAATGGGGAGACTTAACTTCAGGTTCCTGTTCTGGGCGCCACTTGCTGGGGTCCAGCCCCAGCAGGATTCAGGGATACCCTCAGCAAGAGAGAAAGTAAAGGAGAGAAAAAGAGGCTGATACTCCTTGGTTTACACAGAAAGGCAATAAAGCCCCTGACACAGCACTTGCTGTGTTCATGGAGGTCACAGGCACCCTCTCGATGGAGCAAAGTTGCAGAGCACCTTCTCGATTGGGTGTTAGAAGTCCGGGCAAAAAGAGAGTACGTAAAGGAGAGAAAAAGAGGCTGATATTCCTTGGTTTACACAGAAAGGCAATAAAGCCCTTGACACAGCACTTGCTGTGTTCATAGAGGTCACAGGCACCCTCTCGATGGAGCGAAGTTGCAGAGCACCTTCTCGATTGGATGTTAGAAGCCTGGGCAAAAGAGTGAACTCAGAGAGCCTCTGTGCTCTAGGGAATCTGGCTGAGAAAAAGAGAGAGAGAGAGAAAGAGAGAGAGAGAGGAGAGACAGAATGACACAGGGGAGACCCAGCTTAGGTGAAACGGGTCTTGCAGCTTTATTTTCAAAAGGGGCTTTTATACTCTGAGTTACATATTTCCAGAAGTGAAAGATACAAAGTCATGCAGAATCAGCTCAACATTCCATCAGTTTTACCTTTATCGAAACCAGGACATTTTTTGCAAAGCTTTCACAAACAAGGGTCTTATGTTATGTACATTATCTTCTGGCCCCATGGCCTGTTAACATTTTATGACTCTTTCTTGATAAATGTTGGTCAACCTGAAAACCTACTTTCCCTTTATCTTTCCAGTCTGTAGTCCCCCTCAGGAAACAGAGTTACATTCTTATGAAGCAAAGGTGCAGTGAGTTACAACAAAGAAAGTACTTATTAACTCAAGGGTCTTATGTTGCTAATACCAAGGCTACTGCTTGTTTTTCTTGCATACCAACTATATTAGCTAATATCCTCCCAGGCACAAATTGGGTAAAGGACAAGGAAATTCGGGAGGAAACATTGGCTCAACAATGCAGTATTAGTCTAATAAAGTTTTTTTTTTTTTACTCAAATATTATGCTTGGGGTGTTGTGAACAATCATGTGCATTAGTTACAAGAGTGTAGATAAACCTGCCAAGGAAGCCAAAATAGTAACAGAGGGGTTAGAATTAAAATGTTCCTTTCAAGCCCAGGAGACTTATTAACTAGAGCCTTACGTTGATTTTCTTCAGAAAAGGTGGTCGGGGAGAGCCCCCTGTTAATGTCAAAATAATTGGTGAAAGGCATAATATAGTAAACAGTAGAGACAGATTTTGGTTTCGGGCAGATGCTTGAGCAGGTCCAGGTAATCCCTCGAGTCCTGATCCACCTTTGCCTGTCAGGTCTTCTCTGCATGACCTTTGCATGCATGGGATCTCCTGAGGTGGTTCACAGCAAATGTGGTTCTGTTCTCCATGTGAGAACACACCCAAGCCTGCCTAGTTGCCCAAGCCTGTGGGGCCAGGAGCAGTAAGAGGATCAAGCTAAGCCATCCATCCTGTAGTCCTGATACCAATATATGTGTTCTGCAAAGAGGTCAATTAGTGATGTTTCAAACTGGAAGACTCTGCAGGTAGCAGGTCCTTATGCTGCACTTCTGGTCCATCACTGAAAGCACACAAAAAAGGCAAACCTTACTCATGCTCATGGCAATGTCAGGGAAAGTATGCCTGGCACTTCAGAAGGACAGAACGGCGCTTGTAGCCGGGTGGTCAAGGGGTTGTGTGGTCACCCACTTTGGCTTCTGTGTCTGAGGTTGCTGATTGTTCTGTGTCTTGGAATCTTTGAACTCTCACTGGTCGCCCACAGGCACTTTCCTCCTGCCTCTCCTTTCGGCCAGGCATCCTTGGTGCACCATTCTGACTCCACTTAGAACTTGCTTGCTCGGTGGGATAACAGAGATTGGTACCCTGACTTCAGTGCTTTTGCTGGCTGGAGTCTAGGTGGAGTCTTTCCCTATGACGTTCATGCTTTGCTATTCAACTCCCATTACCTGGTTAGGTCACTTCCGACAGCTCATACTCATAAGCGTACTGGCAGGTGGTTCTTTGTGTGCATGTGCATGTACACAGTAACATCCCTGAGAGGAAATTTGCACATATGCAGAAGTACACGCTTTCTTTTCCAGGAACATGAACTTTGGTAAGCACCCAACTTTCTTTGTCCTGGTTATTTTCTTTCACTTGCTCTTCTCAGGTTGCACTTCTGACTCTGTAACTTAGCACAAACTGTGTTAGAACCACCCAGACATCACTGATTGACTAAATGCCAAGACTCCCTTTCAGTTGCTCTCATTAGGCCCAGGTAGGTCTTCATACAATCAGGTATATCTGCTTTCCTAACAGCCAAAGTGCCAAAGAAGCCTGTCCCTGGTTGGGCCCAAAGACATCCAAGACAGTCACCTGGAAGGCAGGGTCCCACTGAGTGTCACCTGGTGCAAATCCCCTATGACAAAATCAGAGAATCTGCTCCAGAGAGAGAGAGCCACAATCCTCTCTCAGATGCAGATGCACACCTTTACCCCTCTAGACCCCAGAGCCAGGGGCATGACCCCAGAGGAAAGAAGGAATTCACGTCAGGACTTTCAGCACACACCATGGGGTATCTTTGGCAGGACCGCTATTGCCTAGACCCTGGACCCTGAAAACCAGCAGGCTTCAAATTACCCCCAGGGGCTTCCCCATCTTCCCTCCCCCGAGTTCCCTTGGGACATGCAATAAGCCCACCACCCTTGCTTCCTCCCTGTTCCCTCCCTCACAGGCACAACCCAGTGGAGGGCCACACACGTACACTAGGCCCTGCACTTTCTTTGCCTACCTGCACTGCCAGGGAGGCTGGAAGTGCCTGGAGGCATGCCACGCTCACACCCTGTCTCTCCTAGGAGGCCTGTCATTTTGCACAGACAGCCTGCCTTAACTTATCTTCCATTTTGTGTCACATTGTGTCAGTGTGTGCCACTCTCATGGACATAGCATGCTGGCTTTTGGGCTGATCCTGGGCAGTACAGCCCAGGACCTTTCCAGTTCTCCTTACGTGTGTGGAACAAGTCTCCAGTGCAGCAGACAATCTGTGGCTCTTTCTCCTTCAGGTCTCTGCCCTTTTCTGCAGGACCTTAGCCTCCTCACCATCCCAGTCCTGCCATAGCCACATCCACCATTTCCAAAGGCCGGCCCATGTGACCACAGGCTGAGGGCTCCAAAGCCAGTGGTCTCAAAGCCCTACCCCACCTGATTTGTCCTGGGTGAATCCTCAGACCATGCACCCCCTCTTCCCGGTCCAAACACACACAGCAACATGGTAGAAATGATGAGCTTGTTTTTGTGTTTCGTTTAATTGCAGATTTCTGGAGCCATGGTCTGGAGTTATCACTGGCCATCCTTTCCCCGTTCCCATCCTGTACAGGGTACTGCAGAGATACGGCGACCAACCACCCTTAGACTGGGGACGCCTCGTGCCTCCTCTTTTGGTTGCTCAGCACCTCCTCTCCTGTCGCCTTCATCTCTGTGTCTGCCCTGGGCCAGACACACACACACACACACACACACACACACACACACATAAACACAGCCGACACAAGCACACACATGTATACACACAAATGCTCGGCACAGGAACACAAATGCAAACAGGAAACTCATGTGTTTCAGAAGCCCGTGTTCCCTGATTGTGTTTGTGTCTCCGTGCCGAGCATGTGTGTGTATACACGCATGTGCTTATGTCGGCTGTGTTTGTGAGTGTGTGTGTTTGTGTGTGTAGCCCAGGGAAGACACAGAGATGAAGGTGACAGGAGAGGAGGAGCCTAGTTACCATAAGTGGAGGCATGAGGTGTCCCCAGTCTAAGGGTGGGTGGTCTCTGCAATATCAGGGATGTAGTCGGTGGGCACCATGCCCTGCCCTTGTGGCTCCCTGTTCATGTCCTCCACGAGCTCTTTCCTGTTCACCTCCTCCACGAGCTCTTTCATATTTTCCCAAGGTAGCCTGAAGCCGCTTCCAGCGCAGCATGTGTGGTGCTTGTGAGCCACCAAGCGGTGCATGTGGAAATTCACAGAAGAACCCAAAGTCAGCACACAGGTGCACTGGGATCCCAGACAGGATGCCCTTTCAATGATAGACCTTCCCAGGTTAAGGGACAGGAATGAAGGGCCCAGGCAATGTCAAACTCAGTGAGCAACAGGAGGCCAGAAGATGGGAGGACCCACAACAGGATGATTCTGAAAAAGATACTTACTTCACCCTGCCTATAGTAGTATCACCTAGGAGTCTTATGCTACAACCACAACTGATGTGAGGGAGACTTGTTTCACTCACGGACACACTGAATGCTCAGGCCCTAGCCTCAGCAGGCGACCTGCTATATGCATGGGCCAAATTCATGCTCCTCAGCCAGCTTGCATGAGCCTGAGCATCCCCATTTGGGAAAGGACAGTGTCACGACTCCAACATGGCTGTCCCTTCACGGCCCACCTCCAGACCCTTTACCACATGTGTCTCTGTCAGTTACCACTCACGGCAGAATCTTCCCTGCTGGGGTAGTACTTCAGGGGATCACCCTACTCGTCTTAGCTGATTATCTGGTGGCAACACGAGGAATGTCACCTCTGGGCTGACCAGGACCCGAACCTTCCCATGAGCAGCCAAGAACTCCAACATCAAGCATCAACTGTATGCAGGACCAAAACTAGTCCACCTCAACAATCCTGTTTGATTCTGGGCAGTTGTGGCCTGACAACCAGTTGAGAAAATTAAGGTTCCTGGTGACCAGCCTGCAGCTGGGTCCTCCCTGTTCAAAGTCCCAGAACCAATGGACTGGTGTGGAATGATGTGCCCTTTACCCTGAAGAATGACAGGGGAGACAGGTGCGGATCCCGCAGGTGAATCATGCACACCCTTGCACACCCACACTCATCACCCCAGGAGCCACGTTTTATCAGTGATGTCAAGGTAATACTCCTTAATGATCACTGTGTTCAAAAAGTAGGGGTTATACCTAAAGGAAAAGATCAACTTGCTGTGGGACCAGGGATGGCTCGCACCTGTACCTGCTAGGATAGGGAGAAGAGAAAGGTGCAAGCTTCTAGGGACCTCAGCTTGCCTCCCATTAACAGCTTCCACGAAGCCTCTCCAAACTCTCACAGTGTAGGAACATGGATAACATGATCCTCCCACTCCCCACCAAGTCCCATACCCACCCATCTTCAGTCTCCCTCACTGACCTGCAAATTGATCAGGTAGCTGAGAAAGTCTTTATCTTGGTCGCTGATGATGACAGAAACTTGAGGGTGGTTCATAATCTGCTTTAGGTTAAGGAGCCATATTAGCCACATACTAGGCCAAGAAGAGCCAGGAACATCAGCCCTAGTCTGGGGTGGAAGGACACTGGAACAGTCATCGTCAAGGATGCTGGGCACTTCTGCTTGCCCAGCCACCACGGTTGTCCTCAGGCCCTGCCATACCATCAGGCACGCTCATGGCTCTGGGTTCCTTGGCTCTGGTGTTCTGTATCTGAGGTGGTCTGCATTCCCCAAGAAGGGGCTGTTTCTGATCCCTACTCTTCTCCAGACTTGTGTATGCTGAGTAGTGGCATGTCATTGCTTACGTGGTCAAACAACTTGCAGTCGTTGTAACAAATCATGTCCGAAAACAAAGGAGTTGGTGTGTGTTTGTGTATGTTTGTGTGTGTGTGTGTGTGTGACTCCCATGTCAGTTATTTTTGGGATCATCCACATTTATAATAACTGTCTGCTGAGGCTGCTCTGGGGTACTGACTCTGGTCGTTCCTGACTTAGAGGCTTCCGAGCTGCTCCTCCTCAGATGCAGGCCTGAAGTAGACACACAAAGTCATGACTGAAACACTCACAGGTGAGGCCCTGCCTGAACTCTACTCAGCTGTGCCTTTGGAGCCTGCCAATTGCCCAGTACCACACTTCCTTCAGGGTCCACCAGCACGCATCCTGCACCCTCGCCCCCACCCATCCTCCTGCTCCTGCCCCTGCACCTCCTCCTCCTCCTGAGCAGCAGACCCCAAGGAGCAGCAGAAAGGATACCACTTTGACCCAGAAGCCAGGGATGCCCTGGATAATGGCACTCCTCTGAGCCAAGTCACACTTCCTCCTCTGATGGCTCTTGCACATGAACTAAACTTAGGCCCTGCAGTTTTTCTCATGGTCAGAGCTCAGTTCCACTTGCAGGGTGGCCAGAGCCCGAAGCGCATCTAGTGCCAGAAGTTCATTCAGGCCTCCCGGCCGTTGCTGGCCTTGTTCCTCTAATATCTTCTCATCCAAGTCTTGGGAGGACCCCTGTTGCTGCTTCTCATCAGCCAAAACCTCCACCTCCTCCATGATGTCTTCCACAAGCAGCTGGAACATCCGCCTGATCTGCGCCATGTCTCTGTCCACGAGGGCAGAGGTCCTGTCCAGCAGGTCCCCTGCTGCCTCCACACTGAAGAGAGTGGCATCTTCGCCTGGTGTGACAACTGGTGGCTGCAAGGTCGCAGCCATGCACAGCATCACAAGGGCAGGCTTCAGGGCCCCATCCCCATGAGCACCCGGGCTCACAATTAAGAAGGTCTGGGGTCCCAGGACACTCCGACATTCCTCTGACCACCTCTCATGCTCTTCTTGGCCCTGACCATGACCCCAGGCTGGGTCAGATATGAAAGGATGGGACATAAGAGCACCAAAGCAAGTGGTGTGCAATGGCGGCCCAGGCTGCAAAAAACCTGTGGGGCCAACTTGCTTTTTCGGGGTGGGGAGTGAGAGGCATGGTCGGGAGGCAGTGGTTGGTGTGTCTGTGGTGGACTGAGGCTGAAGAAAGGGGTGGTGGTCAGCCCAGGACGGGGTGAACAGGCTCTGGTACATCAGCCAAACAGGCACTGCCCTAGGCTGTGAGCCACGCACATGCTGCTGGCCCAAATCTAGACCAGTGGCTGAGAGGGTACTGGACGGCACCCTTATGGACATGCCCCTAGACCGGAGGACATCTTCCGCGGTTCCTGGGCTCCAGCTCCACCACGTGGCCAGATTCTGCTTTAGGGAGATAACAGATTTTGCATCTGCCGCTACCCCAGGTGCTGTCATTGACCTGCATTTGGAAATTTCAACCACGGGTTCCTGCTCCGCAATCTGAACAACACACTCCTATGTCCCACAGGACCTTCAATAACGGAGAGCTCTCCCTGAGTATCCAAATGGTACACAGGGGCTCCAAGTGGCTGGATACTTTTCTCCATGGGACAGAGTACCTGTTGCTGTCCAGATGCTAGCGGAGTGGAGAAAAACCCGACAGTTTGCAACAGTTGATCCCCATTGTTCAGGGACACCAGAGCCTTAGGGTACAGAGCTCACTCTGTGTTTCTTTATCTCTGCTTCTGGCATAGCACTGTTTTGGGCAATCCTTCTATGTATGTACCAGGGCTGGTGTATATGAGTCTCTGTCTCTTTAAGTGGTGCTGTTCCCCTTTGCCACTGTCTGGACACCAGCACTCATACAAGAAGCTTATCCTTGCCGTGAAGGCAAGCCCTTCTCCTCCTGAGTGATTTGCACTAACCTGAGATCAGACTTTTTTTTTTTTTAATGTATTTAAGAAAACAAGAGCTGCTTCTTGGAAAAACAAAATCAGAAACACCGATACAACTGTGGCAATCTAATAAGAGGAAGAGGAGGTTAATTCCAGTACTAGAAATGAGAAATGGAATGTGGTTCTGAAACGATAATGTTCAAATCTGAGTGGAATTACTTTTGTTTCAGGAAAGATCCAGTCAAGCAAAACCCTGGGGAATGAAAAGGAAGGAAAGAAAGAGGAAGAGAGTCAGGGGAAGAAAGGAAGAAAAGGAAAGGAAGGGAGAAAGATAGAAAAGGAAATGTCTCAACAGATATTGTAAACTTCCCAATAAAACAATTCTCTTTAAAATCTAAAAACAGAAATAGAAATTCATTAAGCCATATCCTCATTGCCCTTGATGGTACTAAGAACAAGAAAACCCATTTACACATCAGTGTTTAGAATTTGTGGCAAACACAATAAGATTATGAAAAAAAAATAGAAATATGCCATGTTATTTGTAAAAATATGGACAGCAGAAATATTTTTGTAAAAAACATTTTATTTCTATAAATAGTAATTTTACTTAGAATGTTTTGGCAACATTAATAAAACAATAAATTTTATCTGAAAGAACAAGCAAAGTAGACAAGGAATTCACAAAGGGCAATAACAAAATAGTGATCTTGACCGATATTCAATGCATTTGTAAACAAAACAAAGTGTCATTGCCTGAAAAAAATACAGAGGTATCAACAGAAAAACAGAGGAAGCTCCTGAAAGAACTCAACTCACTATTAACTATATTTTATTTGCAGGCACAGAAACTGACTCAAGCTAATTCTAAGAAGCAAAGCCCTGATGTTATTATCTCTTCTCAGTTTGTGTGTGTGTGTGTGTGTGTGTGTGTGTGTATGTGTGTAAAGTAGGAAAGTTAGGTTGGAGAGGTAAGCAGAGAGTAGAGACTTAAAGTGCCTTTAAGGAGGAGGAGGAAATGGAGGGGGTTGAGGATTTCATTGTGTGATTTGAACAGCACTGGTGAAGCTCAAACAAGGGAGGTAACAAGCCATGCAGGCCTAGGGGAAGAGCATTTCCAGAAGAACAGCAGTTGCAAAGTTTTTGGATTGGGAAGAAATGTATTTGCTTAAGGAAAAGCAAGGCCAGTGTTGTCAAAAACAGGGCACCTGTGGGGAAAATAGTAGAGTAAAACGACAGAGAATGGAAGAGAGGAAGTAGTCAGGGACCATATCACTGGGACCTTTTTATTTGGCAATAAATACAACTTGTACTCCTTAGGAGCATACTTCAGAGCAAACAACAGTAACTGTGTTCAAAATACTAAGCAACAATAAAAACATATAAAGAAAACATTTCATATTTTTACTATAGAAATAGAATAAAGGAGATAAGAATGCAATAGTCTGTACATTTATTTATACATAGAGTTCTCACATAAGATCAGAACACACACACACACACACACACACACACACACACACTTTATACACCTAAAAGTGGTTTAAGCTGACACTTTGCAAAGTGCTTTGGCCCAAGAAAATTAACTGGAAAGGCCTAGTAATACATTCAAAGTGCAAACCAATCAATCAAGCATTGAATAAATAAATACAATCTACTTGTATTTGAATTTACACTCAAGAAATTACCTAAAATGGAGACAATAGGCTTACTCTAGCTTAGTCATCTGTAGTCCTTCCTCTTCCGTTCTGAGATGGATGCTAATACCTTGGTGATTACCACTTTCCAGGGTTCTGTGAAAGCTTAGAGCATTTAAATAAATTGTGGAGGGGGAAAAATAGTGGGGAGAGACAAAGAGGAGGAGAAAGGAAGAGGAAATGGAGAGATTTCTCCTGGCATAGGTATACAGCCAGGATCCCAGTTTCCTTGAATGGTGCACAGAGATTGCTAGGTAACTGTGCCAGAAGTGGAGAAAGTATGGCATTCAACTCCAGGAGGAGACTCAACTCCAGGAACACACAGAGGAAGCCAAGTGTGCTGATGTTCAGGAACCAATATTTAGAGGGTACCCTGCAGGTCTGTGAAAGAGCTCTTGGAGACCGCAAGAAAAAAGGTTTCCACAAGTATAATCACAGACTAGATAGCTGGATAGAGTAGCGGAAGGATAATAATTCTATGACGTGATAATTACACAAATAAATGAGACAATTCCTGCACATCAGACGGTGTCAAGTAAGACTGAAAATCAGTATTAGTTTGATAAAATGGGAAATTACCCACACAAAGAATTAGCTGTTAACTGCAATACATTCGTGTTCAAGGCAAGATAAGATACAAAACTGAAATCTTCACATGTTCAACTAGGGTAAGATACATGTAACTGGAAAAGGTAAGGAAAAGTTCTATACAGGGTTTAATCACCCTGGACCCTCTGTATCCACTACATTTACTATTCTCACACAACTCCATTGTAGCTTAAGGGTAAGAGAACTAAATTTAGCCCAATTCATAAACTGAACAGATTCCCTGTGTTTGATCCTTTTCAGTTAAAACTATGGGTCCAGTACAAATCAAACTGGATGTCAAGGCTTTTTTACTTGGGTATCTTAACTTGCTTTACTTTTGTGACTGAGACAGGTATGGCTACTTCACTGTGACTAAAGGCTAGCCAAATGGGAAAGGGGGTGGAATGAATCAAATTCCCCTTTTGATCACTCAACAGGAGGTCCACAGGAACCATGCCTCATTCTATTAACTATCTCTGCTTCCCCAACTGCAGTCAATGATAACACAGGGGCTGCTTGATGCTTGCAGGGGCCTCTCACCAAACACAGGCATTTAAATGGTTGGCTTCCTTGAGATGTCCCTGGGCTAGGTAAAGACACTCTGAGACTGTGTTCCTTCTGCCTTGGCTCCATGCCTGGAGGGAATGCATACCTCTTCCTCCAATGGGACAAGAAGCCACAGCTCTCCACTGACTAAATCCCATGTCTGGTCCCAACTCACATCATAGCTTCTCCATCAACTTCTCCACACCAGGCTTTTGGAGCCAGGTTATCTTAGATCAGCACAACAGAGGCACTTCGGAGAGTTCAGCAGCACAAGGGAACATACAATAACAAAGCCATTCCAATCTGGCTATATAGTTAATATTGAGATAGTCAAGGCATGAAAACAGTTGAAAATTACGTTGCTAAAACACTCTACAGATTATACGTATAGCAGAGCTTTCAAACTTACAAATAACATGAAATACCAAAATAGGCTGTTACTTTTCCTTTCGCCACCTCTCTCGTTCTCTCTCTCTCACACACACGCACACATACTTTTTAGTGCTAAGACAACTGTATGAAAAACAGGTAATATATTTTTAAATAACATCTCAATATTCAAACAAAACTATACTTCATGTATTTAAAACAAAAACACATAAATTACGCATTGGTTTCTCTGTATTTATTATTGAATAATGCTATAGTTGAATTTTTTGTTTTTAATGGAGTTTATAACTTTGAAATACTTGCTTCAGACTTACTTAAAGTAGAATTAACCGGGTTTTTTTGACCTCCTACTTTTAGATTTGGGGGGTGATGGTTCAGAATCAGATGCGTTCACAGTAATGGATGCTACTTCCACCAATCCTGGTTGAAGGGGTTCCAGTGATACCTGAATAACAACTTTTGTTTCAGGAGGTAATCCTTCTAGCTGCTTAGGCTTCTTAAACATTTGATGACACTGGGTCTTGTGCTCCCTTTTCTCTTTACAAGTTAAAAATTGTAGCCGACATTTGGAACACTGGTGAAAATGCTTTGCCCAGTGCTGTCTATAATGACATATGTATAGTGCTTCAGTTTTAAAAATTTGGAGACAAAAGGGGCAAAGTAAATTCTTAGTGTTACCATGGTATGCTCTGAAATGTGCATCCACATCTGCAAAGAATGATGATCTGTAACTGCAAACCTGGCATACATAGGGCATTTCACCAGGCTTATGATTATCTTTCATGTGCTGTAAGAGAATCTGATCTGCCTCAAAGGACAATTCACAGATTTTACAGACTGTGCAGGGCTCCTGGGAAGTGTGGACACTTTCAATATGACACTGCAGCTGGAAAGGCGTAGGAAACTGGCGGTGGCAGTGCTGGCAGGTGGTGTGGTATTTCCAGCTGTCACCTCTCAGCCTCTCAAGTTCCAAATGGTGCTTCATGTGATTCATAAACTCAACATTTTTTAGAACCTTCAAGCAGCTGTGGCATTTAAAGGCTGTGTGAGTTTTTGGTTCTGGCTGCCCATCTCCTATATGCTGTCCATAGTAGAAGTCACGAAGTAACACAATCAGATTGCCTTCTGTGGGATCAGCAAACTTATTTTGACTTGATACACTTGGAAAGTCAGTTTTTGTCAATACATTTCCCCCTAAAGGACTTACAGGCTTGCAATGAACATTGTCCTTTGGAAAAGCTGTTGGACAAGGTTCTCCACTCTGAACATGGCTTAATGAGTTATGAACACTGTCTGGTGTGCTTTGCTGAGTAGTCACTGTATGAAAAGTACCTGAAAGGGACAAAGCTAAAGAATGTTCTCCTATAACTCCATCACTGAGTGTAGGCCTTTTGGGACTTGTGCTATTTGTTTCAGAAGTGGAAACTCGCTTTGATACACGAGGACTTTTATCCATATCTCCTGCAGAAACTGCTGTTTCTACTGGATGCTGCAATGAACTTGTGAAGGTAATCAAAGGAGAACATAACTCTGAAAAGCTATTAGGCATTATTTGTGGTGAAGTATTTTTAGAATCCGCTTTGGACAAAGGCTCAATAATAATAGGACTATCTGTTGATCTTGATTCAGAGACAGAAAGTGGCAAGACAGTCTTTGCTTCTGATGTAGGAGTCACATGACTAACAGGCTGTAATTTCTGAGCATTATCTTTCCTGAAGTGACCATACCTATTTCTCCTTGAACAAGAACCTGGGGTAACTCTGTTCAGTATGTTTGAAATGACTGGTTTTGAATTTGAGGTCATCCCAACAAAGATCACATCATCATCCTCATGTACATGTTCCACTCCAACCAAGATGAGTTCAGCATCTTCATCATTTACTAGTTTGGTTTCTCCCTCGCTTTTCTGTGGTTCTGGCTCTTGTTCTTCTTCACATGACATCCATGGTGGTTCCATATTTTAAATACTTTTTTGTTCTTGGAGGGTGTGACCACAAGTCCCAGTGCTTCCTTTAAATAAACTGCCACCTAGGTATAAATATACTACATATTAGTTAAGTACAGAAAAATGTGCTATTTGGTTATCTCCAAAACTCTATGGTAGTTATAAACACCCTTATCTTACAAATAAAGATACTGAGCATCAAAGAGACTAAATGAAAGATGAATAACCTATGACTACAAGTCTACATGACTCAAGAATAATAGCTTTGTTTCATGTTGATTTTAATCTCTTCTAAGTAAAAAAAAAGAAAGAAAAAGAAAAAACAGAATACCACCACTGATCATTAGGAGAAATCACATGTAAAGCACGAGTATTTTTACAACTGCACTATTGTACAGTGTTTAGAAACATGGACTTTGGAGTCAAAGAAGATTAAGCTGGAATTCTAAGTTAATCACACACCAGCTGCATCTTTTTGGGCAAATTTATAACTTTTAAATGTGTTTCCGCACCTTAAAGACAAACATGCTTATTTCTTAGACTTAAGGTTAAGCTCTTTTTAAAAAGTGTCAGCTATTTAATGGCATCTTGTTTTGTAGTAAAATTGGAAAAAAAGTTATCTTAAATGCACATTACAACTGATTCACATATACTAATTTCATAAATGTTAATACAGAAAATAGGTAGCAAATTCAAATATAAAGTATCTACACACAGTTAACAAACAGCATAATTCAATGTCAAGCACTTAACACAGGCCTAGAAAATTGAGAATGAACTCTCTTGATAATCTCACCCCCAAAGCCACACTTATACATCCTAAATTTCTCCCTCTAATCCTGACTAAACTTAAATCCAACAATGCTTCATCCTTCATTCCACATTTCTCTTCCCCACATATCAGGCAAAGTCATGACAGTATTTCTCTAATACCAATATCAGACAGAGACATCAAACACACACACACACACACACACACACACACACAACGGATATTCTGTATGAATACAGATGCAAGAGTCCTCAACAAAATACTTGCAAACAAAACCTAACAACATATAAAAAAGATTATATACCATGATCACGTGGGATTTATGGAGGTATGCAAAGTTGGTTCATTATATGAAAGTCAATCGACATTATGCCATTTTAACACAATAAAGGACAAAAAACACATCTGCCTGCAGAAAAAGCATTTCCCTGAATCTAGCACCTTTTCATAATAGGGGTTAAAGTAAACCACTTAATAACTAAGAACAGAAGAGAACTTTCTCAAAGGGTACCTATAAATGACCCACAGCTAAATCATACTTAATAATGAAACACTGAAAGCTTTCCCTATAAGATTGGGAACAACATAAGGAAGTCTATTCCACACTTTGGTTCAATATTATACTGGCAGTTCTATAACCAGAGCAATCAGGTAAGAAAAAGGAATTGTTGTTGTTGCTTAAAACAAACAAACAAACAAACAAAAAAACAGCCTTCAGAATGGAAAGGAAAAAGTCAAAGTATATTGGAGATACCATACTTTTATATATAGAAAATCCCAAAGAAACCACAGGTATTAGAATTAATAAAAAGCTTGAAGAATATAAGATAAATATTTTAAAAGTCAATCACATTTCTATACAGTAGCAACAAATGTTCTGAAAATGAAGTCAAGTAAACACTTGACTCTACATTAGCATTAAAAAGAATACTTAGGATGTCAGAAAGAGAAAGACAAATATCATATGGTATCACTTACATGTGGACTATAAACTATAACACAAATGAACTTATCTGTGAAACAGAAACAGACTCACAGACATAGTGAGCAGACTATGTGATTACCAAGAGAGGAAGGGTGGGGGAGGCATAGATTGGGAGCTGGTGACTAGCAGATGCAAACTATAATGTTAATATATAGAATAGATAAAAAAAAGATCCTACTGTGTAGCACAAGGAACTATATTCATAATTTGTGATAAACAGTAATGGGAAAGGATATGAAAAAAATTGTTCGTGCATGTGTGTGTTTACATATGAAGGAAAGGAAAGGTAAAAGGAAGGAAAGGAAAGGAAAACTCTTGGCAAGTATGTACAGAAACTGGACCTTGTGTGTTATGGATAGATTTTAAAATGGTGCAACTGCTACAGAAAACAGTCTAAAGCCTCCTCAAAAAATTAAAAATAGAACTACCACATGATTCATCAATTCCACTTCTGAATATAAATTCAAAAGAAGTTAACATGGGGTCTTGAGATATTTGCATAGCCATGCTCAAAGCAGCACTAATCACAACAACTAAGAGGTGGAAGCATCTAAACATCTATCAAATGTGATACATACATATAATGGAATATTATTAAGCCATATAAAGGAAATTCTGCCCCAAGCTACAACTTCATGATCACTTAAGACATCAAGCCAAAGGAAATAAGCCAGTCATAAAACAGACAAAAGTGTATGTTTCCATTTATACGAAGTATCTAATATAGTCAAGCAATAGAAAGGAACAAAGTGGAATGATGGAGTCCAGGGTCCGTGGAAACAGGGAAGAAAAGAGGAGTTGTTGTTTAATGGGACAGGTGATGGGTACAGAGTTTCAATTTTGCAAGATGAAAAGGTGTAGAGATCTATTTCATAGCAATGTGATAAGGAATTCCATGATATTTCAGAGGTTAGGACTCCAAACTTTCCTATCAGGGGCCTGGGTATGATTCTCAACCAGGAAACTGTCATTTAAGCTGCATAGAACAGCTAAAAAAATGACAACAACAACAACAAAACAACACTGTGACTCTGTGTGTGTGTGTGTGTGTGTGTGTGTGTGTGTGTGTGTGTGTACTTGTGTGAGATGCTCAGTCGTGTATGACTCATTGTGTCCCCATGGACTGTAGCCCACCAGGCTCCTTTGTCGATGGGATTCTCCAGGCAAGAATACTGGAGTGGGCTGCCATTTCTTTCTCCAAAAAGGCTGATGAAATTGTGTGAAATACTTAGCACGTAAAAATGGTTAAACTGGTAAAAATTTAAGTTAGATGTTTGGTTTTTTTACAACAATTAAAAAAAAAAATCTAACAACCAGGAAAATAATTTGAATGGACTTTTCACCAAATATGATATGCAAATGGCCAACAATCACAAAAAATACTGCTTAACATGATTGAAAGTGAAAGAAAGTGAAGTCACTCAGTCATGTCCGAGTCTTTGCGACCCCATGGATGGTAGCCTATAACGCTCCTCCATCCATGGGATTTTCCAGGCAAGAATGCTGGAGTGGATTGTCATTTCCTTCTCCAGAGGATCTTCCCAACCCAGGAATCGAACCCAGGTCTCCTGCATTGCAGGCAGACTTACCTTCTGAGCCACCAAGGAAGCCCGTAACAAAATGTAAATCAGTCTCAGTGAGATACTACTTCACACCTATTAGGTTGCTGCTGCTGCTAAGTCGCTTCAGTCCTGTCTGACTCTGTGCGACCCCATAGACGGCAGCCCACCAGGCTCCCCTGTCCCTGGGATTCTCCAGGTAAGAACACTTGAGTGGGTTGTCATTTCCTTCTCCGATGCATGGAAGTGAAAAGTGAAAGTGAAGTCGCTCAGCCGTGTCTGACTCTTAGTGACCCCATGGACTGTAGCCCACCAGGCTACTCCATCCATGGGATTTTCCAGGCAAGAGTACTGGAGTGGGGTGCCATTGCCTTCTCCTACCATTAGGTTGGCTGTAATCAAAAAGAGGAATAATAACAAGTGCTGCAGAGGATGTGGAGAAAAGGAATCTTCACATATTGTTGATGTAATTGCTGTAAAATAGTACAATCACTTTGGAAAAGTGGTTTGTCAGTACCTCAAAAATTAATATAGAGTAGCCATATGATCCAGAAATTTCACTCTTTTGTATATATCCATAAAAAATGAAAATGTTGAGTCCATGCAAAAACAGTGTTCACAGCAACATTATTCACAATAGCCACAAAGAATACACCATCCAAATATTATCCATTAGTTGATGAATGGATAAATAAATGGTGGTATATGCTCACAATGGACTACAGGTAAGCCACATACCATATTGATATACCATATTCAGCCATAAAAAAAAAATGTGCTGCTATACAGCCAAGAAATGGATGAATCTTGAAAATACACAAACTAGGGGACTTTCCTGGAGATCCAGTGTTTAAGACTCTGCACAGGTTCCATCCCTGGGCTAGGAACTAAGATCCCACATGCCACATAGCTAGATAAATAAGTATTTGAAAAGAAAACAAGGCATCTGAATAAAGCCAGACACAAAGGTCACACATTGTATCTGGAAGAACTGTACATAGAAGAGAAGCAGGAAAGACAAGCATTCTATAATCCAAATGAAACATTTTTTTTTTCCCCAGGGAGGAGGAAATGAACTGCTCTAATAAAGGCTGCCAATAAATTAAATAAAATAACAACCTCAGGCTCTACTACAAAGCCACAATCATCAAGACAATATGGTACTGGCACAGAGACAGAAATATAGATCAATGGAAAAAAAAACAGAAAGCCCAGAGGTAAACCCACACACCTATGGACACCTTATCTTTGACAAAGGAGGCAAGAATATACAATGGAGAAAAGACGATCTCTTTAACAAGTGGTGCTGGAAAACTTGTCAATCACTTGTAAAAGAATGAAAGCAGAACACTTTTTGGAGAAGGCAATGGCACCTGACTCCAGTACTCTTGCCTGGAAAATACCATGGACAGAGGAGCCTGGAAGGCTGCAGTTCATGGGGTCGCTAAGGGTCAGCCATGACTGAGTGATTTCACTTTCACTTTTCACTTTCATGCACTGGAGAAGAAAATGGCAACCAACTCCAGTGTTCTTGCCTGGAGAATCCCAGGGCCTGTGGAGCTTGGTGGGCTGCCGTCTATGGGGTCGAACAGAGTCGGACACGACTGAAGTGACTTAGCAGCAGTAGCAGAACACTTTTTAACACCATACACAAAAATAAACTCAAAATGGATTAAAGATCTAAACATAAGACCAGAAATTATAAAACTCCTAGAGGAGAACATAGGCAAAACACTCTCCGACATACATCACAGCAGGATCCTCTATGACCCACATCCCAGAATATTGGAAGTCAAAGCAAAAATAAACAAATGGGACCTAATTAAACTTAAAAGCTTCAGCACAACAAAGGAAACTATAAGCAAGGTGAAAAGGCAGCCTTCAGAATGGGAGAAAATAATAGCACATGAAGAAACTGACAAACAGCTAATCTCAAAAATATACAAGCAACTCCTGCAGCTCAATTCCATCCCAATCAAAAAATGGGCCAAAGAACTAAATATACATTTCTCCAAAGAAGACATACAGATGGCTAACAAACACATGAAAAAATGCTCAACAATCACTCATTATCAGAGAAATGCAAATCAAAATCCACAATGAGGTACCATGTTATGCCAGTCAGAATGACTGCAATTCAAAAGTCTACAAGCAATACATGCTGGAGAGGGTGTGGAGAAAAGGGAACCCTCCTACACTATTGATGGGAATGCAAATTAATACAGCCACTATGGAGAACAGTGTGGAGATTCCTTAAAAAAAATAAGAAAAAAAAAAACCTGGAAATAGAACTGCCATACAACCCAGTGATCCCACTGCTGGGCACACACACTGAGGAAACCAGAATTGAAAGAGACATGTGTACCCCAGTGTTCATCGCAGCACTGTTTCTAATAGCCAGGACATGGAAGCAGCCTAGATGACCATCAGCAGATGAATGAATCAGAAAGCCATGGTACGTATAAACAATGGAGTATTACTCAGCCATTTAAAAGAATACATTTGAATCAGTTCTAATGAGGTGAATTAAACTGGAGCCTATTATAAAGACTGAAGTAAGCCAGAAAGAAAAACACCAATACAGTATACTAACACATATATATGGAATTTAGAATGATGTAACAACAACACTGTATGCAAGACAGCAAAAGAGACACAGATGTATAATGTTTTGGACTGTGTGGGAGAGGGAGGGGAGAATGATTTGGGAGAATGGCATTAAAACATGTATAATATCATATTCGAAATGAATCACCAGTCCAGGTTGAATGCAGGATACAGGAGGCTTGGGGCTGCTGCACTGGGATGACCCAGAGGAATGGTATGGGGTGGGAGGTGGGAGGAGGGTTCAGGATGGGGAATACGTGTACACCCATGATGGGTTCATGTTGATATGGCAAAACCAATACAATATTGTAAATTTAAAATAATAATAATAATAATAATAAAAATTTTTAAAAATAAAAAAAAAATAAAAATTGACCACTGAGTTAAACATTTGGAATTCACTGGTGACCTTGACAAGAGTGGATTTAAAGGAAAATGAGAGAAATGGAGATAAAAAATTCTACAAACAACTCTGCAGAAGTCCATAATAAGAAAACATAAAATAAAAAAAAGCAGAAGCAGGATGTGTCACAAAAGACAAATTTTTAATGAGAGGTGACATTATAGTCAGTCTGTTTGCTGATGGGAACCGTCCAGAGAAACAGAAAACTTAATCCAGGACAAAGAAGAGACTTGCTAGAATATCACTGAATAAACAAGAATTGAGTAGAAAATGGCAACCCACACCAGTACTCTTGCCTGGAAAATCCCATGGACGGAGGAGCCTGGTAGGCCACAGTCCTGGGGTTTTCGAAGAGTCAGACAGGGCTAAGAGACTTCACTTTCACTTTTCACTCTCAGGAATTGGAGAAGGAAATGCCAACCCACTCCAGTGTTCTTGCCTGGAGAATCCCAGGGCTGGGGGACCCTGGTGGGCTGCTGTCTATGGGATTGCACAGAGTCAGACATGACTGAAGTGACTTAGCAGCAGAAGCAGCAGCACACAAGAAGTGAACACAAGCCAAATAATTTGCTCACAGTAACAAGACTGAGATCATATGCAGAAAGGCTGTCATGGTGGATTAATGGGTATGGTCACCAGCCTTCAAGATGACCCTGTGAATCACATGTCCTGATATTCCCACCCCTATGTAGTTCTCTCTCAAACTATCACAGGGTTGACCTGTGAGACTAAGCAAATACAGAAGTGAAGATGTGTAACGTCTGAAAAAAGACTGCACTTTATAATGGATGCAAGTTCTTTCCTGAATCACTCATTCTGGGAAAAGACAGCAGCCTCCACACGAGCAGCCCCTTGGAGAGGCCCACAGAAGGAGGAACTGAGGCCTCATGAGTACAGCCAAGTAAGAGAACTTACATTCAATAAGCCAAGTTTTCAGAGGTTGCCAAACCAGATAAAAGCTTGACTACCACCTCAGGAGGGACCCTGAGGCTAAACTACCCAACTGGATTCTAGACCAATAGATATCAAGTGTAAGTTTTTTCAAACTATTCAATTTTGAGATAATATGTACAACACAAACAGTTCGAGGTATAATATCATTCACATCATACTTACACACAGAAGAGTTCTCCTATAAATATGGTAAAACTTAAAAAACACAAAACAAACCAAAACACCTAAAAACAGGAGTTGCCTGGCAGTCCAGTGGTTTGATTAGGACTCAGCCCTCTCACTGCCAGGATCCTGTGTTCGATCCCTGGTTGGGGAACTAATATCCTATGAAGCCACATGTTGTGACCAAAACCAAACATGCTGTCAAGTTCAAAGCTGTACCAGCAATAGATAACTATGCAACAGAGCTGTAGGCACAAGTTGCTGGGCATAAAGCTACCTATCATCTTGTTTACTGGCATGAAATGAACTCAGATGCTCCCCCACCCCCATCCAGTGGAGTTCAATTACTTAATGAAATAAAGCTCTTACAGGTGCAAAAATGAGCAAGTAATCCCATGTAAACATGTTAAATCACAACACATTTTCTTTGAATGAACCACTTTATTCATTTGGCCGTGCTGCTTGGCTTGTGGGGTCCCAGTTCCCTGACCAGAAGTTAAATCCAGACCACTGCAGTGAAAGCCAAGAATCCTAATCTCCAGGCCACAAGGGAATTCCCATACCTTCATTACTTTGCTTTTGTAGCTAAAACCTTAGGATATGTGCATTGCCCCATTTTAGCCTCACCAAGTGGTAGGAGTCAGCTCTACACAGCTTAAAACCCATGGTGCTCTTACTTTTTTTTTTCTTTCAAGAATGCAGGAGAAAGCAAGCCAGTAGCCTCCCTGCCTGCTTTTAATGTTTCAACTCAGAGAGCTTCAGAGTGACCTGAAACCATGATTGCCCTGAAGTCACCACCCGCAATCAGGGTCAGCTAATCCCCAGGAGAACTCTCTCTCCACAGCAACATGTCAGCCCATGAATGAAAGGAGAAAAACGGAAGGCAAGAAAGACACAACTTTGTTCCTTATTGTAAAAATGTCTGTCACCTTACCTCAGGGGCACATTGAAAACCTGAGTGCCCTTCCCAGGCAGGAGAAGGTCACATCCTGGGGTCGGGCAGAGGGAAAGGTCAGGGTGAGTCACCTCTTCCTGAAACATTCTATCCCCCAGGCCCTACCTGGTCCTACCCTACAGATGCTGACCAGGTGTCTCACACTCAACCAGAGCAAGTGATTGAACTCCTCTTCCCTGAGCTTCTTCCTCCCACCTCCCTTCTCTCAGTAACAAACAAACAAACAAACAAACAAACAAACAAATACCTCATCTGCCACCTTTCCGAACCAAAGGCCTGAATCTCGGGGCCCCCAGGGACAGGGGCAGCCCTGGAGTCCGAGGAGAGGCAGAGCAAACAGGAAAACGACCAAAGCGCCGCGGCAGTGGAGAGGCCACTAGATTGATTTTTTTTTTTTTTTTGCTGTGCCCGCCTGACTGTGTCTGGTTGCAGAACCGGGTTGGGCCCGAGTCATAAACCCGCGTGAAGATTTGTATATGTGTGTGTGTTTAAATATATTAAGTTCCACAGGAGACCTGGGAGGGGCGGGGGGCTGGGGGCATGACAGGCCCTTTCCGCGAGCTGGCTCGTCCCACCCCTAGGACACGAAGGCTGCTGGAGAGCTGCTCCCACCCAGACTAGAGAGGGGAGAGGGCGAAAGGGGCCTGGGGCCTGTAGGCCCGGCCTCAAGCTCCCTTGGCCCTCAGAGGCCGTCCCGCCGAGCAAGGCCCCGCCAGATTGGGGATCTGAGAAACCCTTCCCTGGGCACTCTGGCACCGCTTTGGCCGCACCAGGCCCCAGTCCTTACCGGTCCCCGTGGGCGGCGATGCCAGAACTGCCGGCAGCTCACCTGCACCAAAACAGTCCCTGGGTTAAGTCTGAGGAGGCAGGCCCGAGGGAACAATGCCTCCTCAGGCCTGGGACGCCGCTTCAACTGCCGGCGTGTCCGCTGCCAAGGACGATTGGTTGCCAGGTGTTGACGCCTGCAATCGGATTGGCCGCTAGGCCGAGTTCCGCGCATGCGCGCGCGGTGGCCCCCTCTGGAGGCAACTGCTGGGGGCGTAGTCAGGCTGAACCTGAATCTGAAGTGTCTTGGGTCTGTCAAGATTGCGCAGCTCACCAAAGGGGAAAAAAGAAAATAGATTGCACAGTCGCCAGGGCACAGGGCTGAGAACGACCTCCGAGTCTACCAGGGGACTTCAATGATGGTGTCTAGCACTCACAGCCCTCAGGGGTGACCTGCCCCTTGCTTAAGAAACTTGACCGTACACCTGGATCTTGAAGCCCCTTCTCTTGGAATTCCATTTTGCTCAATGCAGGGCAGCCTGCCCCCGATTTTGCACAGCTAGAGTGAGCTGAGCCGAGAAGACAACGGCAACCCACTCCAGTACTCTTGCCTGGAAAATCCCATGGACGGAGGAGCCTGGTAGGCTGCAGCGCATGCGGTCGCTAAGAGTCGGGCACGACTGAGCGATTTCACTTTCACTTTTCACTTTCATGCATTGGAGAAGGGAAGGGCAACCCACTCCAGTATTCCTGCCTGGAGAATCCCAGGGACAGAGGAGCCTAGTGGGCTGCTGTCTATGGGGTCGCACAGAGTCAGACGGGACTGAAGCGACTTAGCAGCAGCCTAGTGAGCTGAGAATGAGCTTTACTTCTTTTTCTTTTTCTTTTTTTTAAATTTTAGAGCCTACAGTTTTTAATGGCTGAGGAAAACCGAAAAGCATATTATTTTCTGACGTGAAAATTGTGTGAAGTTCAATTTTTGGTGTCCTTAAAGTTGAAACAGGGACTTGCCAGTTCCTTTGGTTATTGTCTATGACTGAAAACTTGATCAATCGTCAAAGATCATATTCGCAAAGCCTAAAATAGTTCTTTTTGGGCCCTTTACAGAGTCTTTTTAAAATGCTCTGTTCTGCTGGAAGTCTCCTAGTAGTCATATGGGGGAATAAAGTCTTGGTTTTGTTACAATATTTTCTTCTCTATTATATTCATTTTTCATTCTTTATTAATTGCATTCCTTCTTATCGCTATAAGTTTGTTCTGTTGCGCATCTTTACAACTTTTTGAGATAGTTATTTGTAACTCTTATTTCTCTTATATGTAATGCTATAAGTTTACTTTAATTTGTTGTTGTTGTTGTTCAGTCCGTCAATCATGTAGGACTCTTTGCAACCCCATGCACTGCACGCAGCACACCAGGCTTCGCTGTCCTTCACTATCTCCTGGAGTTTGCTCAGACTCATGTCCATTTAGTTGGTGATACTATCCAACCATCTCATCCTTTGCTGCCCACTTCTTCCTGCCCTCAGTCTTTCCCAGCATCAAGGTCTTTTCCAATGAGTTGGCTTTTCACATCAGGTGGCCAAACTATTGGATCTTCAGCTTCAGCATCAGTCCTTCCAGTGAATATTCAGAGTTGATTTCCTTTACGATTGACTGCTGAATCTTGCTGTCCAAGGGACTCTCAAGAGTCTTCGCCAACACCACAGATCAAGAGCATCAATTCTTTGGCACTCAGCCTTCTTTATGATCCAACTGTCACATCCATACATGACTGCTGGAAAAACCATAGCTGTGACCAGATGGACTTTGTCAGCAAAGTAATGTCTCTGTGTTTTAATATGCTGTCCAGGTTTGTCATAGCTTTTCTTCCAAGGAGCAAATATCTTTTAATTCTGTGGCTGCAGTCACCACCCACAATCATTTTGGACCCCAGGAAAATAAAGTCTGTCACTGTTTCCATCGTTTCTCCATACAACTTTAACTGTGTCTCACAATTTTTGCTGCATAGTTTGTTCATTATCATTCACTTCAAGTATATCCTAATATTCTCTTCTTAAGACAAAGATTATATATTGTATGGGCTTCCCTGGTACCTCAACTGGGAAAGAACTTTCCAGCCAATGCAGGAGACACAAGAGGCCTGGGTTCGATCCTGGGTCAGGAAGATTCCCCTGGAGAAAATAATGGCAATCTGCTCCAGTAGTCTTGCCTGAAAATTCCATGGAGATATATATTATGGATTAATGTAGTTAGTGATATTTTCCAAATGAATGGCATTTTAAAAGATGTTTCTTTGTCAATTTCTCATGATTGCATATGGTCAGATCACACAATATAAATATTATTGATCCTTTGTATTTGAAGATTTCAATTCAGTTAAGTGTACCATACTTTAGATTTCCATTCCAGTGAAGTCAAAATGAAGAGGGTGTGATGTAGACAAAATACTTGCAATGTCTAAAATATATATCTGTGAAATGACCTCCATTAAGCCTCACAATTATTCCAGCATCTTTCAGTAGGGTACCTTTAACTAAGTTCCAGGTTTTATGCAAATTTTACCAGCTTTTCCAAAAATGTTCTTTTCCAGTTTCATATTCCCATACAGGATACTGAACTGCATGAGGATATATAGCCAAAAGCTACAGATACCTCCCTTAGTTTACTCTGGTCTATAGCAGTTTCCTAAACTTTCCTTGCTTTACATGACTTTTGACAATTTTCAGGAGTCCTTCAGGGACAGGCATTTTGCACAATGACTCTCAATATGGGTTTGATATGTTTCTCCTGGTTGCACTGGGGTTTATATATTTTTAGAACTATACCTCCAAGGCAAAATATCTTTCTTATCACTTCCCATCAAGGATTCATACTATCAATATGACTTACCACTAGTTCCTCTGCTATAAAGTTATCTCCTTCCCTCTGACATATTCTGTTCTTTAGAAACAAGTCACTAAACCCAGCCTACACTTGGGGAGGGGCATGGACTCTCATCTTGAGGAAAATATCTAAGAGAAACACAAGTTACTGAGTATACAAATTAATTGAAACTCATTTATAAGGAAGATCTTGTTCTTCTAGCCATATCTTTTCATTTTAAATTAATTTAATTAAATTAAAGTAAAGATTTAAGAGGTTTCCCAGGTGGTGCTAGTGGTAAAGAACTTGCCTCCCAATGCAGGAGATGTAAAAGACACCCAGGTTCAGGAAGATCCCCTGGAAAGGGAAATGGCGACCCCTGCCCATATTATTGCCTGGGTAATCCCATGGAGAGAGGAGCCTGGCAGGCTACACTGATGAGGTCACAAAGAGTCAGACAGGACTGAAGCTGCTGAACACACACAAAGATTTAATACCTCAGTCACACTAGCTACATTTTAACATCTCCAAAGTGGCATATTAGACAAGGACATAGAAAACATATTCATTGAGAATTCCCTAGTGATCTGGTTGTTAGGGCTTTGTGCTTCCACTGCAGGGAGCAGAGATTCCATCCCTGGTTGAAGATCTAAATCCCTTAATCCTCACAGCAAAGCCAAAAAAAAAAAAATCCTACCAGGTGAACACTCCATCTGAAAATTCAGATAAAGGATATAAACAGGTAACCTCAGAGAAGAGAAACATACGCATTTATATATGTGAAAAGCTTGTTGTCCTTATTAGGGCATACATGTAACAATTATTTAAAAGTTTTCTATTGCTGCAGAAACTTCTGGGAATAGCACTGACTTAGATCATTGTTTTGCCAACCTTTCTTCTTTTCAAATGTAATGCACATTAATACATGAAACTGCTTTATCTCCATCTCAAAAATTTTCTTTTTTCAATATCATTCAGCTTAAGTATTTTATTTTTCCCATAACAATTTCTCTCAGGACCAGTAAGTTATTCAGGTTCAGAAGCAGGAGTAGGAGGAGCCTAAACCACAATATTAAAGAAGCTTGTGAGTTACAGATGGAGAAGGTAATGGCACCCCACTCCAGTACTCTTGCCTGGAAAACCCCATGCTCAGAGGAGCCTGGTAGGCTGCAGTCCATGGGATCCCTAAGAATCTGACATGACTGAGCGACTTCACTTTCACTTTTCTCTTTCATGCATTGGAGAAGGAAATGGCAACCCACTCCAGTGTTCCCAGGGATGGGGGAACCTGGTGGGCTGTGCGACCTATGGGGTTGCACAGAGTCAAACACGACTGAAGTGACTTAGAAGCAGTAGTGAATTACAGAGGTGCCACTTTTGCACTTTGGGTTCCTGGCAATCCTTAATCTATCCTCAGCCTGGGTGAAGTTATATTGCTTCATTTTCAAACTTTGGGAGTTATTTCCTCCGTATTTATCTTTCTAGGTTTTTGTTTGGCCATGCCATGGAACCTGTGGGATCTTAGTTCCATAACCAGGGTGTTGAACCCTGGCCATTGGCAGTGAAAGCATCAAGTCCTAACCACTGAACCACCAGGGAATTCTCATACCTTTTTCTTTCTTTCTTTCAAATATTTATTCATTTACTTGGCTGTGCTTGGTTTTAGTTCCAGCACGAGGACTCTTCAGTCTTCACTGTAGCATGTGGGAGGCAGGATTTTTAACTGTCACATGCAGTATTTCTAGCAGCAGTATGTGGGATCTAATGCCCTGACCAGGGAATGAATTTGGACTCCCTAATGGGGGAGCACTGAGTCTTACTACTGGACTACAGAGATGTCCTTCCCATGGTCAAACCCAGGTCTCCCACATTACAAGTGAATTCCTTACTGTCTGAGCCACTGTAGCTTTGACTATAACAACTTTGGTCAGCAGAGTGATGCATTTGCTTTTTTTTGATGCTATCTATGTTTGTCATAGCTTTTCTTCCAAGGAGCTAGCTACTTTTAATTTTGTGGTTACATTCACCATCCACAGTGATTTTGGAGTTCAAGAAAATAAGATCTGCTGTTATTTTCACTTTTTCTCCATTTGTTTGCCATGAAGTGATGGGACCAGATGTCACAATGTTCATTTTTTGAATATTGAGTTTTAAGCCTGCCTTTTCACTCTCCTCTTTCCCTGTCATCAAGAGGATCTTCATTTTCTGTTATTAGTGTGGCAGCATCTGCATGTCTGAGGTTGTCGCTATTTCTCCCAGAAATCTTGATTCCAGATTGTGCTTCATCCAGCCCAGCATTTTTAATGATGTACTCTGCATATAAGTTAAATAAGTAGGGCAACAGTACACAATCTTGACATACTCCTTTCCCTATTCAGAACCAGTCTCTTGTTCCATGTCCAGTTCTAACTGTTGCTTCTTGACCTGCATACAGATTTCTCAAAAGGCATGTCAGATGGTCTGGTATTCCCATCTCTTTAAGAATTTTCCAGAGTTTGTTGTGGTCCACACAGTCAAAGGTCTCATCACTTCATGGCAAATAGACGAGGAAACAAAGAATCAGTGACAGACTTTATTTTCTTGAGCTCCAAAATCACTGCAGATGGTGACTGCAGCCACGAATTTAAAAGATGCTTGCTCCTTGGAATAAAAGCTGTGACAAACCTAGATGGCATATTAAAAAGCAGAGACATTACTTTGCCAACAAAGGTCAGTGGAGTCAAGGCTATGGTTCTTCCACTAGTCATGTATGGATGTGAGAGTTGGACCATAAAGAAGCCTGAGCACCAAAGACTGGACACTTTTGAACTGTGATGTTGGACAAGACTCTTGAGAGTCACTTGGACTGCAAGGAGATCCAACCAGTCAATCCTAAGGGAAATCAACCCTGAATATTCAGTGGAAGAACTGATGCTGAATGTCCAATACTTTGGCCTCCTGATGGGAAGAGTCAACTCATTGGGAAAAAAAAAACAAACAAACAAACAAACAAACCTGATACTGGGAACTATTGAAGGCAGGAGCAGAAGGTGTGACAGAGGACACGATGGTTGGATGGCATCAGCAACCCAACGGAACGAGTTTGAGCAAGCTTCGGGAAATGGTGATGGACAGGGAAGCCTGGCATACTGAAGTTCATAGGGTCACAGGGAGTCAGACACGACTGAGAAACTGAACAACAAAAGCCAGGCAGGGTTTCTATGTACAGCTGGCTGAACCTCAATAGGGCTTTTTTGAATTTCTGGAGGTGGGTAGAACTTAATTTTTAGCCAGATCCCTTGCTGCAACACGTCTGGAATATTTTGTGTTTGTAGTCAATCTTCTTTGTAGTTTTTCTGGGTGACACTTGGGAGTCAGTGTTCCTCACAATGATGGATGCTGTCTCTCTCAGTCCCAGCTGAACTGAAGTTTGGATCATGACCTCTGTTTCAGGAGGCAACCCTCACAATTGCTCTGGCTTTTTGAAAGACTGATGATTCTTTGTTTGGTGCTCTGTCTTTTCCTTCATTTTCAAACACTGTAGCCAGCACTTGGAATATGGAAAGACCCTCTTATTTCAGTGCCTCCAAGTATGATTTATGAAGGATGTCACCAGTTTGAAAATTTCGAAGCAAAACAGACAAAGCAAATTGTTCATGTTTCCATGCCATATTCTAAAACGTACCTCTACATTGGCCAAGGCTGACAGTCTGTAATTGCAAACACGGCACACATAGGGCATTTTGCCAGGTTTGTGACTGTCCTTCATGTGCTATAAGAGAACCTGATCTGTTTTGAAGGACAATTCACAGATATAACAGACCGTGGAGGGCTCCCGGGAAGCATGGACACTTTCAATGTGACACTGCAACTGGAACAGGGTGGGAAACTGGTGGTGGCAGTGCTGGCAGGTAGTGTGGATTTCCCAGCTGTCACCCTTCTGCCTCTCCAGGTCCAGATGGTTCCTCACATGGGTCATAAACTTGACATTTTTTAGAACTCTCAAGCAACTGAGGCATTTAAAGACTGTGTGAGTCTTCTGTTCTGACTGCCCATCTCTTGTATGCTGTCCATAGTAAAAGTCATCAAGTAACATGATCAGATTTCCTTTCATGGGATCAACAGTCTTGCTCTGACTTGCAAGAGTCAAAAAGTCCGTTTTCTCCAGCCCCTCCAACTACATGTTCTGTCTGGATCCATAAGACTGAAGCATGCCTGGTCATTTGCGTGAGTCTGTGAAAATGATGCCCCACGGTGAACATGGCTCGGTGAGGTCAGGAGACCTTCCAAGGTCATAATCGTGTCCTTTGTAGGAGAAATACCTACAGGGGCCATGGTGGGGGCAGGTCCCCCTGGGATTCCATTGCTGAGTTTGGGTCTTTTGGGATTCCCACTGTTACATTTTACATCTGAAGTGGGACATTGCTTTGAATTAAGAGGACTTTCATCCTTGCCTGCTATTGAGAGACTAGCTCCAGATAGACAATGAGGCCGCAGAGAGAGCAATTCTTAATTGTGAAGCACAGCTTCCAGAGAGCTCGTTTTATAATCAGGTTTAGATGAAGGCTCAAAAATAACAGGACTGTTTTTTCTTCCCCATTCAGACTGAGAAGCTAATGATACAGCCACTGGTTCTGATGCTGGGGTCCTGAGATTTGCAGGTTGCAATGTGCAGGAGGGATCTGGACTCACGTGGCCCTTCTTTCTTCTTGAAGATGCATCCCTGGTCACTCTGTTCAAAATGTTAGAAATGACTGGCTTTGAACTTGAAATCACTCTGACAAAGAGAGTTTCAGCATCCTCATTGACATGCTGCACTCCAACAAAGATGACCTCAGCATCATCCTTATCCTCATCTCTGGGTTTGGACCCTGCGGTCTTTGTCTCGGGTTGTGGTCATGCTTGTGCTTCCTCACATAGGAAGAGATGGGCCATTTTACAATCACTTTTGGCTTCAAGTGGCCCCTTCCAGTGTTTTTTCCACCTAAAGGCAACCACAGAACAAGGTCATCCCCTCTGATCTCAGGTGTCACTTTCTGTGGTTTCAGTTAACCCTCAGTTGTTCACTGAAAATATTAAATGGAAAACTCCAGAAATACATAACTCATAAGTTTTAAATTGCATGTCATTCTGAGGAGTAGGATTAGAATCTCACACCATCCTGTTTCCTCCTGCCCAGAAATGTGAATCGAACTTAGTCCTGCACATCTCACCCATTTGTCACTCGGTTACCACAATGACTGTTGAGATGTCACAGAGCTTGTGACCAAGTCACCCTTATTTTACTCAATAATGGCCCCAAACCATAAGTGGAGTGATGTTGGTTATTTAGACATGCCAGAGAGAATCCTTTAAGTGCTACCTTTAAGTGAAAAGATCAAAGTTCTCAATTTGATATAAAAAGAAAAAAAAGTATGCTGAGGTTGCTAATATCTGTGGTGAATGTGAAGCAGAGAAAAGAAATCTGGGTTAGTTTTGCTGTCAAACTGCAAACTGCAAAAGGTATGGCCACAGAGCATAGTGCATAGTTAGGGTGAAAAAAAAAATCACGAAATTAGTTCAGTAATATATTTTACATAGAGACTACATTCACAAAACTGTTATAAAAATATGTTGTTATAATTGTTCTATGTTATTATTACACCTTCCCTGGTGGCTCAGATGGTAAAGTGTCTGCTACAATTCAGGAGACCTGGGTTCCATCCCTGGAGAAGGAAATGGCAACCCAATCCAGAATTCTTGCCTGGGAAATCCCATCACAGAGGAGCATAGTAAGCTGCAGTCCATCAGGTTGCAAAGAGTTGGACACGACTGAGCAACTTCACTTTCACTTTCCTGTTATTATTAGGAAGTTGCCAATCTCTTACTGTTCTTTTATAAAATAAACTGCATCACAGGTATGTTTGTATAGAAAAAACCATTGTGTATATAGGGTTTGATACTATGTGTGGTTACAGATGTCCACCGGGGGTCTTGGAACTTATTCTCTGCAGATAAGTGGTGATGATTATATTTCTTCCAAAAGACAAAATTAGTACCTGATTTAATCATCAGCTGAAACATTGAGATAACTATTAACACCCTTAGACATAAGGAAACATCTCAAACTCAGTTAAGTGACATGATCATTTTAAACTTCCTTCTCCAGACCCTACTTTTGCCTTGTCTCCCCATAGTGGCCCCAGTGCTCCTGTTAAACTCTACAGGAGAGCTGGTAGGCACCACTTTGCTTATAGATCTCCAATCTCACTCAGAAATGCTGACCAACATAAAATGTCCAAAAGAGCCCCCAGCTGTCCCTTGGGGGTGCCCCTCACTCCCTCCATTCTCTGAGTCCAGAAGGCTCCAGACTCTATACATGGATCAAAAAAAAAAAAAAATTCCAGAAAGTTCTCATAGCAAAACTTGAACCTGCCTCATGCTGGCAACTATATATACATATACATACACACACACATACATACAAAAATACATACATATGCATATATACACATATATGTATATGCATATATATGTGTATATATATAGCATGTACATTGTACTTGAAACTATTTACACAGCATTGGCATTGTATTAGGTATTACAAGGAATGTGGAGATGATTTAAACTATGTGGGAGCATCCCCTTAAGTTACGTGCAAAGACTATACCATTTTATATAAGGAACTTGAGCATCCATGGATTTTGGTATCTGTGGGTGCAGGGTTCCCAGACCCAATCTCCCAAGGGTACCAAGGAGAGAGGACAGGGCCTTCTCAGGACTTCTGCTACTCCCCCTGCCTTGGACACTGTCTCAAGTACTGTCACCCAACTCCTGACCTGCTTCAGTCCACAATCTCTGCCAGGCTTCCCTGACCCTGATGTCAGAAATCACAGCCTCCCCCAACTCACATGCCATATTCAACTCCAGAGCTATTGGGTTGCTGTATTGTTGTTTCTAGAACAAGTTCTGCTGTCTGTCAGTGCTACATGTCTGCTGCATAAATAAACAGTAGCTGTTATGAATACAATCTTTTATCCGTACCACAGGCTTACCCACTAATTCCTGGCTCCCCAGGTTCTTACACTTGATCTTAGCAAAGAAGCTGACAAGCAATTTCTCCAAGCATTTAATGAATTCCAAATCTTAATGAATTAAAAGTATCATGCAAGGGAGAAAGTCAGCCAGTATGTAGTTGGATGCTGACAGGGGCAGTAGTGGTCATTGAAATAAAAGGTTTGTAACACAATTTCTCTCCATATAATTCATTTGTTGATAGCTTCCATGCTGTTAACACGTTTCATTGACATTAAGGGACATTCTACAGTTTACATTTGACCATTTCTGATACCAGATCACATTTCATCAGCAGCATATTATAGTTTGTTTGGTTGTGTATAAATGATAGCCCTAGCGGTAAAGGTCTCTCCTGACAATGCAAAAGATGTAAGAGATGCAGGTTCCATCTCTGGGTCAGGACGACCCCCTGGAGGAGGGCATGGCAACCCACTGCAGTATTCCTGCCTGAAGAATCCTATGGACAGAGGAGCCGGGTGGGCTACAGTCCATAGCGTTGCTGCTGCTGCTGCTGCTACTAAGTGGCTTCAGTCGTGTCCGACTCTGTGTGACCCCAGAGACAGCAGCCCACCAGGCTCCACTGTCCCTGGGATTCTCCAGGCAAGAACACGAGTGGGTTGCCATTTCCTTCTCCAATGCATGAAAGTGAAAAGTCAAAGTGAAGTCGCTCAGTCGTGCCCGACTCCCAGCGACCCCATGGACTGCAGCCCACCAGGGTCCTCCGTCCATGAGATTTTCCAGGCAAGAGTACTGGAGTGGGGTGCCATTGCCTTCTCCAAGTCCATAGTGTTGCAAGGAGTCAAACATTACTGAAGCAACTGAACACACACACATACATATGTATATATGTGTATATTTTATAGTGGTATGAAAAATAATTCTGTGGGACTTCCCTGGTGATCCAGTATTTAAGACTCCTCACTTCCAGGCCAGGGTCATGGCTTCAATCCCTGTCAGAGACCTATGATCCCACATGCCACTGGGTGTGGCAGAAAAAAAAAAAAAAGAAAAGGAATAATGCTGCATTTTACAGCTGATGTCATCTTAGATTTAATGGAAATTTCTGTTTTTCATAAGCAGAATCCAGCCTACTAAATTCATGTCACAAGTCACTAATGGGATGCTAGCTGCATTATATAGGCAAATGGTTTAAACAGGAATTTACAAATTGGCTTGCTTCCTGTTTGCTTTTTCTCCCAACCAGCAAGCTAAGAATGATTTTTAGGTTTTAGTTTTTTTTTTTTTTTAACTTTTAAAAATATATTTAATATTTTTACATTTTTTAATTTGGGGGCAAACAAAGGAATATTTTGCGATATGTGAAAATTATAGGATATCTAAATTTCAGTGTCACAAATAAAGTTTTATTGGAACACAGCCGTGATCATTTGCTGCTGCTGCTGCTGCTAAGTCACTTCAGTCATGTCCGACTCTGTGTGGCCCCATAGACAGCAGCCCACCAGGTTCCCCTGTCCCTGGGATTCTCCCGGCAAGAACACTGGAGTGGGTACCCGAGGCTATTTCACTCTGCTAATGGCAGACTGCATTGGCGCTTAATGCCCGTTTACTCTCTAGGCCTTTACAGAGCAATTTTGCACACTCATGGCTGTAGAGAACAAAATGAAGCATTCCAAACCCCATGGCTCACCAGCTCCTGAAGTCCAGTTGACTCAGTGCAGCTAAACACTTCTTATTCTGAGTCCCACTGGAGGATGAAGCTGGAGTATCTCTGTCTCCACGCCCCAGAAAGATTTCTCTGGAAATATCAGCACTGCTTCCTGTGTCCAGTGTCCATGAAACTCCTACCTGGCTCTCCAAAAGCCTTTTCTCAGTGAGGCTGGATCAGGAGATTCCAAGCCTTTGAAAGCCCATTCTAATCCAATCCATAGTATCCAAATGGTGCTCCAATCAGGTTTCTGAGCCAGTTTTTCCCCATGGGATCTTTCAACTAGAAACCTTTCTACCAAATTGTTAAAGAGAGGAAAGAATGTGGGTGCGGCTGCAGGGCCCCACCCAGGGGCTGTTTTCCAGGTCTCAGGGTGGTGAGAGTCCCCACTTCCCTCTCTGGCATCCAGAGGCCCACCATCTTATCTCCAGTTTATCTGCATCCTTAGTTATTTGGGATTCAATAGCTTAAGGGCAGGGGAAGGTGGTCCACATAGCTATTCCAACAGAGCTCGGGCTGGTATCAGGAATGGAAAAATCAGGGGTTCACCTCCAATACCAGAAAATTCTCCAGCTGCAAACAGCAAACCCCTGTCCTCTTCTGGGAGCAAGGGTGGTGGGTTGGGGGCGTGTGGGCATGGTGAGGAGAGCAGAAAGCAAGCTTACTCCCAAATGATCTGCACTTGAAGACTCAGCACCTGCTGGATTTCAGGGGTCCTCACTGTGGATCTTCATGCTGAACCCCAGGAGCTTTTTCTAGGCAGGGGCTCATGCTTTCTTAAACCAGGTCAGGGGTGTCAGGTCACACCCTGGTCCCCATCCTTCTGCCTTCCTCACTCACTCCCCGTCTTCTCTCTCCTTCCCCTTTGCACCACCAAGATTATATCTCAAGCTTTCCTTCCCACTGCCTTTACAACCCTGTGCACACAGATACATAGAGGGAGGGAGGGTTTCAGAGTAGAAATATGTGTATTTGCATTCCTTATAAGGTAACAGAGTCACTGAATTAGAACAAAAATGAACTTCACTGATGAACGTGATCTCAAGTGTTGTAACCAGATATAACATCAAAAACACTGTTCTTATCAAATCAACATGTGTTCACCTTAAATTTACACAATATGTGTCCATTACATCTCAATGAAGCAGGGGAAAAAAATACAGAACCGACCATTAGAAAGAGCTCGTTTTAGACTCTTTTAAGACGGTTGATGGTGAGTGCTGTGCCTAGTTGCTCAGTTGTGTCTGACTTCTTGCGACCCCATAGACTGTAGCCAGCCAGGCTCCTCTATCCATGGACTTCTCCAGGCAAAAATGCTGGATTGCCTTGCCATGTCCTTCTGCAATGTTGGTGAGTATCAAAACCCAAGGCTAGGGACTTCCCTCGTGGTCCATGGGTTGAGAATCTGCCTTCCAATGTAGGGAATGTGCGTTTAATACATGGTGGTTAAGATCCCATATACCAGAGGGCAGTAGAAAGGACAAAGGATCCTGCATGCCATGACTAAGACTCGAGGCAGCCAAATAAATGAATAAAAATATATATATTTTTGAACTCTATGCTCTTTACATTCTTCTGGATGCATTTGTAAGCATGATATTAACAGTTTTATTTATTTATGGATACACCATGAGACTTCCTGCAGGATCTTAGTTTCCTGACCGGGGACTGAACCCAGATCACCAGAGTGATAGCATTGAGCAGTAAACGCTGGCTTGCCAGGGAATTCCTAGTTTGATTACTTAAAGGGTTTATTTTTATTGTATGCCCAAAGGTACATCCTTTGCTGTGTTTACACTTACAATAAAAACATTTTGGATGTCAATTTTAAAATGTTTGCAAAAACTTAGGGGAAATGAAGGAAAATGTTGACTACATATTTATGCTTCTAGGCTTCCCTAATGGCTCAGACAGTAAAAAGTCTGCCTGCAGTAGAGGAGACCGGAGTTTGATCCCTGGTTCAGGAAGATCTCCTGGAGAAGGGAATGGCTATCCACTTCAGTATGCTTGCCTCGAGAATTCCATGGATAGAGGAGCCTGGGGAACTACTATCCATGGGTTTGCAAAGAGTCAAACACAACTGGATGACTAACACTTTCATTTTCATATGCTTCTAAAGATTGTTCAAATCTCAGAATCACCTGGGACATTATTAAACATAGAGATTCCAGGGCTGCATATCATACCTAAGAAACTAAAATTGCCTGAGGAGGGGGCCTGGGCATCTGAAAGTTCAATGTTTGCCTCACTTGATTCTGATGTGACGTGAGTCCCAGGGTGTAAAATCATCCAATACTTTGGGAAAGATTGATCTCTGGTGGTTCAGCAGTTAAGAATCCACCTGTTAATGCAGAAGACCTGGTTTCAATGAAAGGGTTGGAAAGATCTCCTGGAGGAAGAAATGGCAACCCAGTCCAGTATTCTTGCCTGGGAAATACCATGGACAGAGGGGCCTGGCAGGCTACAGTCTATGGGGTCACAAAAGACTCAGACACAACTTAGCAACTAAACCACAACAGTGAAAGTGAAAGTTCCTCAGTCGTGTCTGACCCTTCCTGACCCCATGGACTATATACAGTCCATGGAATCGTCCAGGCTAGAATACTGGACTGGGTAGCCTTTCCTGTCTCCAGGGGATTTTCCCAACCCAGGGATCAAACTCATGTCTCCCACATTGCAGGCAGATTCTTTACCAGCTGAGGCACAAGGGGAACCCAAACAACAGTAAAAACATGCTTAAAATATCCAAGAATCTACTCCTTCAGGAGACCCTGAGGGTTGAGGGTCAGGAATTAATTTTTTCTTCATGTGACACACTGAGCACCTGCCTTGGGAGAAGCGTGTTATTGGTAATTCAATAAACCAATCAGATGTTGTACCTTGAGCTGGGAGCTTCATCCTCCCCACCACTCTTCAGAGATTCTAGGACCTCCACACTCTGTCCTGGGGCTTCTGGATGTCCTTCGTACTAAAGGAAGTTAGGGTATAAGCAAAGCTCAGAGATCTGGATCCAAACTTCTCAGTTTGGGCCACACTTGCAAATCTCCTGGGCTGTGCTTTGTAACCCTCAGTGAATCTAAGGATTTCCCTACGTGTCTTGTGTAAAAACATATTCTCGTCCAACAGTTGTGAGTGGGGCCTGAGAGTCTTGAGTTTCTCACAAACTCCAGGTGTTGCCCAGGCTGCTTAAGGTGTCCATATTAAACAGTGAGTACTAGAGAGTTTTGAAAAGTACTGATTGATTTTGAAAAGTTCTGGTTGATTTTGCCGATCTTACTCCATACCCACAGAATAAGTATCTCCAGGAATGGGACCAGGGAGTCAACGTTACTAAGCGTCTCAGATATTTGTAAGGAGCAGGTAGGGTGCAACGTGAAGCTACACCACAATGTGTAGCCAGGCACATCACCCTACCATCAACCCTGTTTTGGGCTTCATTGTGTCCTACAAAATCCATATGTTGAGGGGACTTTCCCAATGATCCAGTGGCTAAAGCTCTCCACTCCCAGTGCAGGGGGCTGGACTTCAGTCCCTGGTCAGGGAACTAGATCCCACGTGCTGCCAGGAAGTCCAAAGACCCCACATGCCACAACTAACAATTGGTGCCATCAAATAAATTAATTCATTTAAAAAATTATCTGTAGAAGTCCTATCCCCCTACACTTTGGAATGTGACTATATTTGTAGATGATATTCTTAACAAGGTAGTTAAACTCAACGAAGGCACTAGGGTAAGCCCTAGTCCAATCTGATGGTTCTCTACATAAAAAGAGAGAGCAGAATTCCCTGCAAGGCCAGTGGTTAGGGCTCAGAATTTTCACGGCCAAGGGCCCCATTTCAATCCCTGGACTGGAAACTAAGACCCAGAAGTGAAGCAGCATGGCCAGAAAAAAAAAAAAAAAAAAGGAAATTAGGACACACAAGACATCAAGGATGCATGGACATAAAGGGACAGGAGGACACAAGAATGCAGCTGTTTGTGCATCAGGGAAAGAGATCTCCCGAGAAACCACACTGTCAACACCTTGATCCTGGACTTCTAGCCTCCAGAACTGGGAGAAAACAATTTCCTGTTGTTTAGGTCTCTTGTATATCTTGTGGCCACCTTAGTACATTAATGCGTTCTTTAGATCAGGAGTCCCTGGAGAGGGCTCACCTCAAGGACAGGTGGGGAGTATGCAGGTGATGACTCAGCTCCCAGGTGACTTCTAAACATCAACAAATGCCCACCCACCCAGATTTTCCAGGACACAGCCTGCTCCTGTGGACCCCTTCTTGCAGACCACTGCTGCTAAAAGTCCCCACCCAACTCTCGTTCTGGCCCCAACTTTCTTTACTTCTCTCCTAGACTGTGAGGGACAGAGCCTTGAGAACAGAGCAAGGCCTGTGCTCAAACCATCCTGGTTGTGAAGGGGAGTATGTGTTTTAACAAAAAATAAAAAAAAAAAAGGAAGAAAACCCATAGCTGTCTAGCATAAGCTTAACACTGGATGTACAGAAAAGCCTTCACATGTTATGTTAGGAAGAAGCAGAGGACATGATTTCAACCTTTTCTTCAGGGAAGGTTTCCAGGAAGGAGGACAGCATGCTTTCTGTAGATGGGTTGAGAGCAGATGAATTTATTGGAAGGCCTTTGGGTCTGTAGCCAGGAAAGGAATATGAGTGGGGAGGGGGTATGTCGTCCTTCAGTTCTCTCTACCTCCAGAAGTTTCTATGATATGGGCCATGGTCACAGGGCTCCCAGAGATCAGGGAGAGAGGGATGTTTTGTGACTTCACCCAAGCCTCACCCATAGAAGGCTGCCTCTCAGCAGCCAACGTCAGACTTCTGGGCCATCTGCCAGGCTCAAGAAATGACCTACTAGGAACTCTCTGGTAGTCCTGGAGTGGTTAGGACTCTGCACTTTCACTGCTGAGGGCAGGGATTCTATACATAGTTGGGGAACTAAGATCCTGCAAGCTGCACTGGCTGGCCAACAATAGAAAACAAACAAACAAACAAACAAAAGACAGACATGACCTTTCCCACCTTTCCTTCCATAGACAACCCCAAGGCTGAGTCCAGTTCAGGTCCATTGCTGTGGTCAAGGAGGAAGCTCCCTTGGGCTTGTGGCTGTGGAGTGACATGTGGTCAGCCTGAGCATCCACCAACAGGGCTGGGCATCTCACACCAACTGAGAACCTGGTACCCAGTAGGAGGTCAGGCCCTCAGGACACATGCTGGTGCCTGCTGACTACAGATCAGGGCTGTGTGAGAAGTGGACTCTACAAGGTGGCCAGAAGGCACACCTTTCAGGAGAGCACTAATCCAGGTGGCCAGACTCTTCCCACTTCCTCCGTCTCTAGGGGAGAACTTGGCGCTTCCATTGTTCTCACAAATGTTTTCCTCTTCTACTCCCCCTGGAACAGCTTTATCTCAAGAAATTGTTGTTGTTCATTTGCCCAGTTGTATCTGCAACTCCATGGACCACAGTGTGCCAGACCTCCCTGTCCCTCACCATTTCCTGAAGTTTGCCCAAGTTCGTGTCCATTGCATTGGTGATGCAATCCAGCCATCTCATTCTCTGTCACCCTTTCTCCTTCAGGCCATCTCCACATAGCCAACAACAGTCCTCTCCCAGGATGGCACTCTAAATCCTGTGTCCAGCTTCCAGACCCCATGCACACTGGTTGAGCTGCATTGCAGTTTGGGCCATATAGAGCCACGACACACATTATCTGTGTAACTTTTGCTCTATATAAATAATATTTCATCAGTTGTCTTACCTTGCTTCCTTTCAGTCCAAAGCAATTTACCCTTTACTGAAGGGGCTTGCCTCATTCTGGAAATCTCTTCCCTGCTTCTCCATCTCCCACCACAAGGCTCAGGTTTTGTTTTGCTTCCTCTTATACTTCTTTTCCCATCTTAATTCCTTCCCACCCAGGTATGTCTGAAACCCACATGGAACACTCTGGGGACTAGGGTCTTCTGCTAGTATTTATCTGATGCTCTGGGAAAACTATTGACCATGTAGAAGTGTTACTTCTGATCTATACATTGAGAGAGGTGCATTTCATATCCTTCTACATTTCTGCCTTCTTTGAACTTCTCAGTGTTTCCTGGAAAGCTCTATTATTCTTTTTCCTTGACAGCAAAACATGAAACATTAGTGGACATGAATTACTCTGTTTGATGGGACGTTGCTTACGTACACACGTAACTGGTATTACTTTGACTTCCAACATGCAATCAAGCACATTTGTTGTTGTTGTTGTTTTCCCCCTAGAAAATTTCTCTTAATGATAAATTGTCATCAGCATGAAGAAATGCAGAACATTCCACATAAAATATAATAGCATAACTGGGCTCAAAAAGTCAGCACTTGAATATATCTAGCTATATTTTGAATGTTCCTGACATTTTCCCAGAGTACCGATGTCTGATTTCAAATCTCAAAGCTTAATTCCATTCAGCGAGTCTCAAGGGTCAGAGACTGCCATGGGCATAATTTAATTCCTGTAGAATAAGTTGGCAAGTTCATACTTGACTTGACTACTTGGTACTTGACTACTTGATAAAGAGAGAAAACAACAATAACAACAATGACCAAAAAATAAACAAACAAAAAACACAGAAATGTGTAGTTAGTGATTCAGTCATAACAGGCACACATAAATTGATGTATAGACTATACAATCATCTATATCTGCTTAACTGTTTCTGCTAATGACTTGGACACTGTGAATCACACACAAACCATTGAAAAAGAAAAGTAATTTTGGAAAATTCTTAGAGAAAAGAACATCAGAATTCCTTACCTGTCTCCTGGGAAATGTGTACGCTATTAAATTTGCAACAGTTAGACCTGGACACGGGACAATGAAGTGATTCAAAATCGGGAAAGGAATAAGTCAAAGCTATCTAGTGTTGCCCTGGTTATTTGACTTCTGTGCAGAGGACCTCATGAAAAAATAAAATCCTAGATGAATCTCAAGCTAGACACAAAATTTATGTGGGCGATATGATAACTTAGTTATCCAGATGACAACACCCAAATGACAGAAGAATAATAGGAATTAAGGCGCCTCTTGATGAAGGTATTATCTGTTTCAAGTACAGACATCTGAAATGACATAGTCCTTCATAAAAGATGAAATTCTCAGTTTCACATTTGAAAATCTAGATGTATCTTCCAGAATGTGAAATATAAAATTCTCTATTAGTCACATATACAAATCTGGGGACAATTTTTCCAACTTGAAATGTGGAATTCTCTGTACATCTCACATGAAAGTATACATACAATATTTTCTTATTAAAATGTGGAATTTTTCACATTAGAGATATGAAAATCAGGATGCAGATTCTTTGACAGGAAATATGAAAATGTCTATTTCACATATCAAAATATGGTCACAGGATTTCTCACATGAGATATGGAATTTTTTCATATTTCTCATTTGAAAATCTTTGTGCTGTCTTTCCTTCATGAAATATTGAATACTGTCTACTTCACATTTGAAAAAAGTGCATTCATTCTCCTACAAGAAATGTAGAATTTTCCCACAGATTTTCATGCTTGAGCTCTGAAATTCTGTATATTTCCATCAAGAAAGCTTGAATGAAGGTCTTCTGATATGAGACTTGGAATTCTGTGTATTTCACATTTAACAATCTGGGGAGAAATGTTCTCATATGAAATATGAAATCTCGACTATTCACATATGAAACTTTTTCTAGATTTGTACACATGAAACCTATATGCAGGTTAGGAAAAAACAGTTAGAACTGGACATGGAACAACAGACTGGTTCCAATTAGGAAAAGGAGGATCGCAAGCCTATATATTGTCACCCTGCTTATTTAAATTACATGCAGAGTGCATCATGTGAAACAGTGGGCTGGAAGAAGTGCAAGCTGGAATCAAGATTTCTGGGAGAAATATCAATAACCTCAGATATACAGATGACACCACCCTTATGGCAGAGAAGAGGAACTAAAAAGCCTCTAGAAGAAAGTGAAAGAGGAGAGTGAAAAAGTTGGCTTAAAGCTCAACATTAAGACAACGAAGATCATCGCATCTGGTTCCATCACTTCATGGGAAATAGATGGTGAAACAGTGGAAACAGTGTCAGACTTTATTTTTGGGGGCTGCAAAATCACTGCAGATGATGACTGCAGCCATGAAATTAAAAGACGTTTACTCCTTGGAAGAAAAGTTATGACCAAGCTAGATAGCATATTCAAAAGCAGAGACATTACTTTGCCAAGAAAGGTTCGTCTAGTCAAGGCTATGGTTTTTCCAGTCTTCATATATGGATGTGAGAGTTGGACTGTGAAGATTGCTGAGCACTGAAGAATTGATGCTTTTGATCTGTGGTGTTGGAGAAGACTCTTGAGAGTCCCTTGGACTGCAAGGGGATCCAACCAGTGCATTTGGAAGGAGATCAGCCCTGGGATTTCTTTGGAAGGACTGATGCTACAGCTGAAACTCTAGTACTTTGGCCACCTCATGGGAAGAGTTGACTCATTGGAAAAGACTCTGATGATGGGAGAGATTTGGGACAGAAGGAAAAGGGGATGACAGAGTATGAGACGGTTGGACGGCATCACTGACTCGATGGAAGTGAGTTAGAATGAACTCCGGGAGATGGTGATGGATAGGGAAGCCTGGCATACTGCAATTCATGGGGTCGCAAAGAGTCAGACATGACTGAGTGACTGAACTAAACTGAACTGAGCTGTACACATGAAATAGGGAATTTTCAATGAATCAGAAATTGATATCTGAGCTAAAACATCAAATAGGTACAGCTATATTTCATGTATTTCCTGAATAACAGAAAGAGTTCTCTGTATTTCTTTGAAAAAAGTCTGGGTGACGATTTCTCTGCATGAAATAGGGGATTAGCATATTTTACAGGTGCAAAATCAAAACGCTTATGATTATACAGTGGAAGTGATAAATAGATTCAGGGGATTCTATCTGATAGACAGAGTGCCTGAAGACCTATGGGTGGAGGTGTGACATTGTACAGTAATCAGGGATAAAGACCATTCCCATATAAAAGAAATGCAAAATAACAAAGTGATAAGGCCTTACAAAGATCTGAAAAGACCAAAGACGCTAAACAAAAACGAGAAAATGAAAACAATACCCATTTGAATGCAGAGTCCCAAAGAATAGCAAGGAGAGATTAAACCTTCCTCAGTTATCAATACCAGTTCATAGAGGAAATAAATAGAATGGGAAATCCTACAGATCTCTTCGAGAAAATCAGAGATACCAAGGGCAAATTTCATGCAAAGAGGGGCACAATAAAGGACAGAAATGGTACGGATGTAACAGAAGCAGAAGCTATTAAGAAGAGGAGGGAAGAATACACAGATGAAATATGCACAAAAGATCTGCATGATCCAGTTAAGCACAATGGTGTGATCACTCACCTAGAGCCAGACGTCCTGGAATGCAAAGTCAAGTCGGACTTTAGAAGCATAACTACAAACAAAGCTCGTGGAGGTGGTGGAATTCAGTTGAGCTCTTTCAAATTCTAAAAGATGATGTTGTGAGTGTGCTGCCCTCTATATGCCAGCAGATTTGGAAGACACAGCTGTGGCCAGACCACTGGAAAAGTTCAGTTTTCATTCCAACCGCAATAAAAGGCAATCCATCGAGTGTGCAAACTACTACTTAACTTCACTCATCTCACACATTCGCAAAGTACTGCTCAAAATTCCCAAAGCCAGGCTTCAATAGAATGTGAACCATGAGCTTCCAGATGTTCAAGCTGGATTTAGAAAGGTCAGAAGAACCTGAGATCAAATTACCAACACCCATTGGGTTATCAAAAAAGCCAGAGGAGGAGGAGCCAATATGGCGGAGGAGTAGGACGGGGAGAACACTTTCTCCCCCACAAATTCATTAAAAGAGCATTTAAACGTCGAGTAAATTCCACAAAACAATTTCTGAATGCCGGCAGAGGACATCAGGCACCCAGAAAAGCAATCCAACTCTTCGAAAGGAGGTAGGAAAAAATATAAAAGACAAAAAAAGAGACAAAAGAGGGAGGGACGGAGTTCCGTCCCGGGAAGGGAGTCTTAAAAAGAGAGAAGTTTCCAAACACCAGGAAACCTTCTCACTGCCGAATCTGTGCCGAGCTTTGGAAGCACAGAGGGCAACATAACAGGAAGAAAAAATAAATAAACAATTAAAACTCGAAGATTGCGAGTCCTACGGTAACTCCCCCAGCGGAGAAGCACGGTAGACGCCTGCACGCGCCATTAACAAGCGGGGCTGGACAGGGAGGTGCAGCACGGGCTGCATCGCTTAGAGTAAGAATCTGGCCTGAATACCCTGAGCACTATCTGAGCAAAATAATTTGGGCGAGCAAACCAGACTGTGGGATATCTACAACGTGAAAAGCCAGCCCCAACCTAAGACACCGCCAGGCCCGCGCACGGAACAAAGAATTGATCAGAGATAGCCGGCTGCAGACCTTCCCCCTCTGGTGACAGGCAGCCAGAGCCGGAAGGGGGCAATCGCAGCCCCAGAGAGACATTATCTATAAAACTGTAAGCAGGCTTCTTTGCTAACTAAAACTTCTTGGGGGTCTGGACGGTTAACATCTGCCTGAGAAGGTGCGCCGGTTTTATACCCAGATAACCGAGTGGCGGGGAGGCGATAAGTCGCAACATTGGCGCTCACCAAAAACCTCATCACTTGAGCTGCTCATTCCAAACTCATTCTATGAGGCTACCATCACCCTAATACCAAAACCTGACAAAGATCCCACAAAAAAAAAGAAAACTACAGGCCAATATCACTGATGAACATAGATGCAAAAATCCTAAACAAAATTCTAGCAATCAGAATTCAACAACATATTAAAAAGATCATACACCATGACCAAGTGGGCTTTATCCCAGGGATGCAAGGATTCTTCAATATCCGCAAATCAATCAATGTAATACACCACATTAACAAATTGAAAAACAAAAACCATATGATTATCTCAAAAGATGCAGAGAAAGCCTTTGACAAAATTCAACACCCATTTATGATAAAAACTCTCCAGAAAGCAGGAATAGAAGGAACATACCTCAACATAATAAAAGCTATATATGACAAACCCACAGCGAACATTATCCTCAATGGTGAAAAATTGAAAGCATTTCCTCTAAAGTCAGGAACAAGACAAGGGTGCCCTCTTTCACCATTACTATTCAACATAGTTTTGGAAGTTTTGGCCACAGCAATCAGAGCAGAAAAAGACATAAAAGGAATCCAAATTGGAAAAGAAGAAGTAAAACTCTCACTATTTGCAGATGACATGATCCTCTACATAGAAAACCCTAAAGACTCCACCAGAAAATTACTGGAACTAATCAATGATTATAGTAAAGTTGCAGGATATAAAATCAACACACAGAAATCCCTTGCATTCCTATACACTAATAATGAGAAAACAGAAAGAGAAATTAAGGTAACAATTCCATTCACCATTGCAACGGAAAGAATAAAATACTTAGGAATATATCTACCTAAAGAAACTAAAGACCTATATATAGAAAACTATAAAACACTGGTGAAAGAAATCAAAGAGGACACTAATAGATGGAGAAATATACCATGTTCATGGATTGGAAGAATCAATATAGTGAAAATGAGTATACTACCCAAAGCAATTTATAGATTCAATGCAATCCCTATCAAGCTGCCAACAGTATTCTTCACAGAGCTAGAACAAATAATTTCACAATTTATATGGAAATACAAAAAAACTCAAATAGCCAAAGCGATCTTGAGAAAGAAGAATGGAACTGGAGGAATCAACCTACCTGACTTCAGGCTCTACTACAAAGCCACAGTTATCAAGACAGTATGGTACTGGCACAAAGACAGAAATATAGATCAATGGAACAAAATAGAAAGCCCAGAGATAAATCCACGCACATATGGACACCTTATCTTTGACAAAGGAGGCAAGAATATACAATGGATTAAAGACAATCTCTTTAACAAGTGGTGCTGGGAAATCTGGTCAACCACTTGTAAAAGAATGAAACTAGAACACTTTCTAACACCATATACAAAAATAAACTCAAAATGGATTAAAGATCTCAACGTAAGACCAGAAACTATAAAACTCCTAGAGGAGAACATAGGCAAAACACTCTCTGACATACATCACAGCAGGATCCTCTATGACCCACCTCCCAGAATATTGGAAATCAAAGCAAAAATAAACAAATGGGACCTAATTAAACTTAAAAGCTTCTGCACATCAAAGGAAACTATTAGCAAGGTAAAAAGACAGCCTTCAGAATGGGAGAAAATAATAGCAAATGAAGCAACCGACAAACAACTAATCTCAAAAATATACAGGCAACTCCTCCAGCTCAACTCCAGAAAAATAAATGACCCAATCAAAAAATGGGCCAAAGAACTAAATAGACATTTCTCCAAAGAAGACATACAGATGGCTAACAAACACATGAAAAGATGCTCAACATCACTCATTATCAGAGAAATGCAAATCAAAACCACTATGAGATACCATTTCACACCAGTCAGAATGGCTGCGATCCAAAAGTCTACAAATAATAAATGCTGGAGAGGGTGTGGAGAAAAGGGAACCCTCTTACGCTGTTGGTGGGAATGCAAACTAGTACAGCCACTATGGAGAACAGTGTGGAGATTCCTTAAACAACTGGAAATAGAACTGTCTTATGATCCAGCAATCCCACTGCTGGGCATACACACGGAGGAAACCAGAAGGGAAAGAGACCCGTGTACCCCAATGTTCATCGCAGCACTGTTTATAATAGCCAGGACATGGAAACAACCTAGATGTCCATCAGCAGATGAATGGATAAGAAAGCTGTGGTAAATATACACAATGGAGTATTACTCAGCCATTAAAAAGAATACATTTGAATCAGTTCTAATGAGGTGGATGAAACTGGAGCCTATTATACAGAGTGAAGTAAGCCAGAAGGACAAACACCAATACAGTATACTAACGCATATATACGGAATTTAGAAAGATGGTTACGATAACCCTGTATACGAGACAGCAAAAGAGACACTGATGTATAGAACAGGCTTATGGACTCCGTGGGAGAGGGAGAGGGTGGCAAGATTTGGGAGAATGGCATTGAACCATGTGAAATGTCATGTATGAAATGAGATGCCAGTCCAGGTTCAATGCGCGATGCTGGATGCTTGGGACTGGTGCACTGGGATGACCCAGAGGGATGGTATCGGGAGGGAGGAGGGAGGAGGGTTCAGGATGGATTTTCTTTTAAAAATAAATAAAAAAATAAATAAAATAAAATATTTGATACAAAAAAAGAAAAAAAGAAAAAAAAAAGCCAGAGAGCACCAAAAAAACATCTACTCCTTTTTGACTATGCCAAAGACTTGTTTGTGTAGATCACAACAAAACATTTTAAATTCTTCTAAACATGGGACTACTAGAGTATGTTATATGCCTCCTGATAAATCTGTATGCAGCTCAAGAAGCAACAGTCAGAAAAGGAAATGGAACAACAGACAGGTTCTGAGTTGGGAAAGGAATATTTCAAGGCTGTACTGTCAACCTCTTTATTGAACTTACATGAAGAGTTCATCACACAAAATGCCAGACTGAATGCAACAGGGTTTGGAATCAACTTTGCTGGGAGAAATATCAATAACATCAGATATGCAGATGACACGATTCATGTGGCAGAACATGGAAAGAACTACGGAGTCTCTTGAGGAAAGTAAAAGAGGAGAGTGATTAAGGTGACTTAAAACTCAACATTCAAAATGAGATTCATGGCATCTGGTCCCAACACTTCGTGACATAAAGATGGGAAACCAATGGAAACAGTGAGAAACTATTTGGGGGGAGCAGGTTCCAAAATCACTGAAGATGGTGACTCTGTTCAGGAAATTAAAATATGCTTTCTCCTTAGAAGAAAAGTTACAACCAGGCTAGACAGCACATTATAAAGCAGACAAAGGTCAGTCTAGTCAAAGCTATGTAAAGAGATGAGAATTGGACCTAAAGAATCTTGACCTCCAAGGAATCGATGCTCTTGATATGTGGTGTTAGAGAAAACACTTGAGAGTCCCTTGGACTGCAAGGAAATGAAAGGAGTCAATTCTAAAGGAAATCAGTTCAGAATATTGATTGGAAGGGCTGATGCTGGAACTGGATCCTGGATATTTTGGCCACCTGAAATGAAAGGCTGACTCATTGGGAAAGAACCTGATGCTGAGAAAGATTGAAGGCTGGAGGAGAGGGTGACGACAGAAGATGAAATGCATGGTGGCATCAGGGAATCAGTGGTTATGGGTTTGAGCAGGCTCTATGAGTTGGTGATTGACAGGGAAGCCTGTCATGCTGCAATCCATGGGATCAGGAAGAGTCGGACTTAATGATACTCACCAAACTTACTTAGGTTCTCAGCGAAATGAAAATGGTAAAGAACTCTCTTACCCATCAATTGATAATCCTCACAGATTCCTAATGCCCCCTAAGATTTTTAACTGTTTCTTCAGAGATTCAGCAAGGATGGCCATTCTTTCCATTATATGGGTAAATATCCCCTAGGAAATAATGGAAGGGGCATAATTTACAGAAAGTTGTAGAAGAAAGTACACACATCAGCAAGTCAGCATGACCTTGTCAAAAACTTATAGTATGATCCTTTAATCCTTCACACTGATTTCCTTCTGAAACCTGATGATAGGACCTCACCAATCCTGAGGAATGGTCATTGCAAAGGGATGTTATCTAGAACAATTTCTGCCTATTACTTTAGTGATGACACAAAGCAGGCACATTATGGTAATCATGCCTCCGTTAACCTCCCCTAACCAAGACACTAGGCTGCACTAGCCATTGGGGAGCTTACAGGATCACAAGGTCTCCTGTAAATGGTTGGAGCCACCTGGGCCTTTCCCACAGAGGGTTTGCAGGTATGATGAGGTCCCCTTTCCATGGCAAAAATTCTTATCTATGGCCACCAGTCTTACTGCCAGTCCTCTGGATTTGTGAGAACCCCACAAGACCAACTCTAGCTTGCAAAGTATACATCTGCTTAAAAAACAAACAAAAGGATAAAATCCAGTCCAAACTGAAGTGCCTAAGGATAATCAAATGGTCCTCAGTTCTATGAAGGGCCATTAGGGCCACAAAAGCACGGGTCCAGGCAAGTTCATTGTTAACACCTGCAGCCCTTCAAAGGACGTGTCCTGGTAATGGATAAAGATTGTAGATTGTAAGTCCTCTACCAATTTGAGAAATTGTGTCAACAAGACCTCTGAACCTCCCATCGTAGCTAAGCCTAAAAGACGGAATATGTGCATATCAGGCCCAAGGCACATTCAACTGGGAATATTTGGAGGTAACAGTACCAGATATAGGACACTATAGAGAAGGTGTACACAAAAATGAAATAAAAAAAAAAAAAAAAGCCTTTTGTGCCAGTTTCAGACTGAAAATGTGCATTTCCCAGATGACCAAGTGAACAGGATTCAAGTCAGTAATAACACTCAACGTAGCCACATGTCAATGCAGATTCCCACTAGGTAACTTCAGAAGCTTCTGTGCAGGCCTGTCTTCAGCCTCTGCTTTCCATTCATAAATTGTGTTCATTCAATCAGCAGACAGTATGAAATATAGGCAATGGGTAGGCACTCAAGGAAGATGATGAAGACTGTAAGAACAAAGTATCTTTCCAGGGTAAGGGACAGACAACACCACAGGTTGGTGATAAGATGGAGGAAGTTGGAGAGGAGAATGGAGGGCAGATTTCAGATCTAGCTTCTGGACATTTAGGGTGATGGCAGCTGCCCCAGACCTGGCTGCAGACCTTGAGGAGATACTTCCAAATGTAATAAATTAATGTGGTCTCTGTCCTCTATGAGCTTTTACAACCTTAAAGCCTCAGCCTATGATACTATACCAAGTAGAGAGTCATAGCTCAGAAATTCAAGATATTAATTTAGGAAGGGTGTGTGAGACTTGAAGGAGATGTGTTCTATCAGACATGTTCTAACATTTAGCATAATTAACTGGGCTTGAGCCAGGACTTACTTATATGCATGTAGACTGCTATCTTCGGAAAATTCCCATTATGAGATCATAAAACCTGATATCTGGGATTTCACTTTCTTGGTGAGTACTTCTCCACTTATGAAAAAGGAAGATAGCACTAGTTTAGAAGGTACATCTTTGTATTAGGACTTTTCTATCAATTTCCCAACTCTACCAATTGTTCTAGGTAACTTCCTGACAGTAGGAAATATGGACAACTATATAGTATCTCCTCCTGCCATACTAGAGGCACTATAGTAAGTGTAAAGACGGATAACACACAAAAGTACATTTACAGCTCATGATTCTTTGCTAATTTTCTTTTCAGTTGATGTATCCATAGGTGTGAGTGGGGTATTAAAGTCCCCTATTATAATTGTGGTACTGTTAATTCCCCCTTTCCTACTTCCTTGCATTTGCCTTGCATCTTGAGGTGCTCCTAAATGGCACAATGGACTAGTTACACCTAATTGTTATATATAGGCATTACACTCATTAGGAATGGAATCATGTTTTTTTCCAGTGCAATCCTGAGCCCACATCTTGGTCCCTGCACAAAAGCAGGCTGTATCCTTCCCATGTTCAAGCCCTGAGAAACATTCCTGAGCCCACATCTCTGTCACTGCACTGAACTAGGCTGGGTCCAGCACTTGCTCAAACCCCTGGAAAATACTCATGAGTCCACATCTCGGTCACTGCACTGAACCAGTCTAGGTTCTGCCCTAGTTAGTCCCCTGACACATACCTCTGAACCAACATCTCGGGCTCTGCCCTGAAGCAGGCTGGTCCTTCCCATGTTCAAGCCCCGACAAATGCTCCTGAGCCAAACTCTTGGTCACTGCACTGAACTAGGCTCGGTCCTACACTTGTTCATGACCCCGGCAAACACTGCTGCGCCCAAATCTCATGCCCTGCACATGATCCAGTCTGTGTCTTGCCCTTGTTAGATTCCCCCAACACATACACCTGAGCCCACATCTCAGTCCCCGCACTGAAGCAGGCTGAGTCCTGCCTTTGTTCAAGCCTCCGGCAAACAACCGTGAGCCCACAACTCGCTCCCTGCCCCTGAAATTAGGTCTGTCTTGCTCTTGTTCAATCCCCCAGAAAACACTCCTGATCCCACATCTCACTCCCTGCCCTGAACCCGCCAGGGTCCTGCCCTTGTTCAAGACCCCGACAAATACTCCTGAACCTACATCTTGGTTCATGCACTGAACCAGTCTAGGTCATGCCCTTGTTAGATCCACCAACACATACTGCTGAGCGCACATCTCAGTCCCTGCACTAAACTAGGCTGGGTCCTGCCCTTGTTTAAGACCCCAACAAACACTCCTGTATCCATATCACATCCCCGGCCCTGAACCAGTCTAGGTCATGCCCTTGTTAGATCCCCCAACACATACTCCTGAACCCACATCTCGGTCCCTGCACAAAAGCAGTCTGGGTCCTGCCCTTGTTGAAGACCCTGACAAACACTCCTGAGCCTGCATCTCAGTCCCTGCACTGAACTAGGCTGGGTCCTTCCCTTGTTCAAACCCCCGACAAACATTCCAGAGCCAACATCTCTGTCCATGCACTGAACCAGGATGGTTCCTGCTTTTGTTCAAGCCCCCGGCAAACAATCCTGAGCCGACACCTAGCTCCCTGACCCTGAACTAAGGTGTGTCCTCCCCTTGTTCAACTCCCTGCCCCCCAGGAAACACCCCTGATCCCACATCTCACTCCCTGCACTGAAGCCACCTGGGTCCTACCCTTGTTCAAAACCCTGACAAATACTCTGGAACCCACATGTCAGTCCCTGAACTGAAGCAGATGAGTCCTTGCCCATGTTCAAGCCACAACAAATACTCCTGAGCCCACATATCACTCACTACAATGAACTAGGCTGGGTCCTACACTTGTTCAAGACCCTGACAAACACTCCTGAGCCCACATCTCGGTCACTGCACTGAACGAATCTGCTGCTACCACTGCTAAGTCTCTTCAGTTGTGTCCGACCCTGTGCGACCCCATACATGGCAGCCCACCAGGCTCCCCCATCCCTGGGATTCTCAAGACAAGAACACTAGAGTGGGTTGCCATTTCCTTTTCCAATGCATGAGAGTGAAAAATGAAAGTGAAGTCCGTCAGTCGTGTCCAACTCTTAGTGACCCTGTGGACTGTAGCCCACCAGGCTCCTCCATCCATGGGATTTTCCAGGCAAGAGTACTGGAGTGGGGTGCCATTGACTTCTCCGACTGAACGAGTCTAGGTCCTGCCATTGTTCGATTCCCCAACACATACTCCTGAACCCACATCTCGGTTTCAGCACTGAACTAGGCTGGGTCCTGACCTTGTTCAAACCCCCAACAAACACTCCTGAGCGTGCATCGCGGTCCATGCACTGGGTCCTGCCCATGTTCAAATCCCCGACAAACACTCCTGAGCCAACATCTCCATCCCTGCACTGAATCAGGATGGTTTCTGCCTTTGTTCAAGCCCTGACAAACAATCCTGAGCCAACAACTCGCTCCCTGCCCCTGAACTAAGGTGAGTCCTCCCCTTGTTCAAACCCCCAGAAACACTACTGAGCCCTCATCTCACGCACAGCACTGAACCAGGCTGGGTCCAGACCTTGTCAAAACCCCCGGCAAAAACTCCTAAGCCCACATCTCAGTCCCTGCACTAAAATAGGCTGGGTCAAGCCCTTGTTCAAACCCCTGACAAACACTCTTGAGCCTGCATCACCGTCCCTGCACTGAACTAGGCTGTGTCCTGCACTTGTTCAAGACTCTGACAAACACTCCTGAGCCAACATCTTGGTTCCTGCACTGAACCAGGATAGTTCCAGCATTTGTTCAAGTCCCGGCAAACAATCCTAAGCTGACAACTCTCTCCCTGCCACTGAAGTAAGGTGTGTCCTCCCCTTGACCAATACCCCAGGCAACACTACGATCCCATATCTCACTCACTGCACTGAAGTTCGCTGGTCCCTGCCCTCATGCAAATCCCTGACAAACACTCCTGAGCCAACATCTCCATCCCTGCACTGAACTAGAATGGTTTCTACTTTGTTCAAGCCCCAAGAAAAACATCCTGAGCTGACAACTCGCTGCCTGCCCCTGAACTAAGGTGTGTCCTCCCCTTTTTCAATCCCTCTGGAAACACTCCTGTACCCGCATCTCACGCCCTGCCTTGAAGCCGCCCGGTTCCTGCCCTTATTCAAGACTTTGATAAATGCTCCTGAAACCACATTTTGGTCCCTGCACTGAAGCAGGTGGGTCCTGCCCACGTTGAAGGTCTAACAAACACTTCTGAGCCCATATCTCGCTCTCTACACTGAACTGGGCTGAGTCCTACACTTGTTCAGATTAGAGCAGTCGCTCAGTCGTGTCCGGCTCTTTGCGAACCCATGAATCTCAGTATGCCAGGCCTCCCTGTCGAACACCAACACCCGGAGTTCACTGAGACTCACGTCCATCCAGTCAGTGATGCCATCCAGCCATCTCATCCTCTGTGGTCCCCTTCTCCTCCTGCTCCAATCCCTCCAAGCATCAGAGTCTTTTCCAATGAGTCAACTCTTCGCATGAGGTGGCCAAAGGACTGGAATTTCAGCTTTAGCATCATTCTTCCAAAGAAATTCCAGGGCTGATTTCCTTCAGAATGGACTGGTTGGATCTCCTTGCAGTCCAAGGGACTCTCAAGAGTCTTCTCCAACACCACAGTTCAAAAGCATCAATTCTTTGGCGCTCAGGCTTCTTCACAGTCCAACTCTCACATCCATACATGACTACAGGAAAAACCATAGCCTTGACTACACGAAATTTTGTTGGCAATATAATGTCTCCGCTTTTGAATATGCTATTTAGGTTGGTCATAACTTTCCTTCCAAGGAGTAAGCGTCTTTTAATATCGTGGCTGCAGTCACCATCTGCAGTGATTTGGAGCCCAGAAAAATAATGTTTGCCTCTGTTTCCACTGTTTCTTCATCTATTTCCCATGAATTGATGGGGCTGGAGGCCATGATCTTCGTTTTCTGAATGTTGAGCTTTAAGCCAACTTTTTCACTCTCCACTTTTACTTTCATCAAGAGTCTTTTCAGTTTCTCTTCACTTTCTGCCACAAGGCTGGTGCCATCTGCATATCTGAGGTTATTAATATTTCTCCTGGCAATCTTGATTCCAGCTTGTGTTTCTTCCAGTCCAGCGTTTCTCATGATGTACTCTGCATGTAAGTTAAATAAACAGTGTGACGATATACAGCCTTCGCATATTCCTTTTCCTATTTGGAACCAGTCTGTTGTTCCATGTGCAGTTCTAACTGTTGCTTCCTGACCTGCATACACATTTCTCAAGAGGCAGATCAGGTGGTCTGGTATTCCCATCTCTTTCAGAATTTTCCACAGTTTATTGTGATCCACACACTTGTTCAAGACCCTGACAAACACTCCTGTGCCAATATCTTGTTCCCTGCACTGAACTAGGCTGGGTTCAGCACTTTCTGAAGTCCCCTGCAAATACCTCTGAGCCAACATCCTGGTCCCTGCACTGAAGCAGACGGGGTCCTGCCCTTTTTGAAACCCCTGACAAACACTCCTGAGCCCACACATCAGAAACTGCACTGAACCAGGCCAGAAACTACACATGTTCAAGCCCCCAACCAACTGTTCTGGGCCTGCATCTGACTCAAAGGCTGGTTTCTGGTCTTATTTAAGCCCGCAGCAAGCAATCCTGAGCCCACAAATCGCTCCCTGTCCCTGATCTAAGGTGTGTGCTCCCCTTGTTCAATCCACCAGGAAACACTACTGAGCCTGCATCTCACTCACTGCCCTGAACAAGGGTGGGTCCCGCCAAAGTTCAAGCCATGACAAATACTGTTGTGCCAACATCCCAGTCTCTGCACCAAACCAGCTGTTTCCTGCCCATATCAACCATGGCAAACACTCCTAAGACCACATCTTGGTTCCTGCACTGATAGCGGCTGAGATCCTGGCCATATTCAAGCCTAGACAAACACTCCTGACCCCATTTCTCGCCCCTGAACTGAACTAGGCTGTGTCCTACACATGTTCAAGACCCTGACAAACACTTCTTGGCCTTCATCTGACTCTCAGGCTGATCTCCCTCACTACACTGAACTAGGCTGGGTCCAGCACTTGCTGAAACCCGTGGGAAACACTCCTGAGCCCATATCTGGGTCCCTTCTCTGAACCAGGCCAGGTCCTGCCCTTGTTCAAGCACTCAAAAAACACTCCTGAGCCCACATCTCGATCCCTGCACTGATCGCGGCTGGATCCACCCCTTGTTCATCCCAACAGACACTCCTGAGGCCACATCTCAGTCGCTCCAATGAACCAGGCTGGGTCCTACCTTTGTTCAAGCCCCCAACAAACACTCTTGAGCCCACATCTCAGTCCTTGCACTGAATCAGGTGGGTCCTGCCCATATTCAAGCTCTTTGTAGAATGCATATATCATATATCAGGACTATAGGATGGCTGGCTTAGCTTGGTCCTCTTGCTGCTTCAGGCCCCACAGGCTTGTGTGATAGGGCAGGTTGGGATGTGTTCTCACATGGAGAACAGTACCACTTTGAAAGGGCCTCAATAGGGTAAATGGCAGACGTGCATGTCTCCGACACCGGTGAGTCATGGAACTTAAGGGGAACTGTCTTTAGAGTCTCCCTGGCAGGCATTCGAACAAGGTTCAGGGAGTTCCCTCATGCCAGCAGAGCGGGCCCCATTTCTCCCTCTGTGCAAAGTGTGGCCAAGCCACCTCAGGCCTGTGCAGTGTTCACATCTGTCCAGCGAGGGAGGGAGGGTCGCACGTCCAATTCTGCAGTTCAGCAGTGACCGCCCACTGTTGGCTCTCAAGGTTGAGAAAGCACTCTCCGAACGTGTGGACTAAAACCGTCTAATCTCCCATTGCTGCAACTCAGTCAGGACGCGAAGGGCTTGCAAAGGATAAGCGTCTTTTCTGAGAGCTGCTGTCCAGAGAGTGGCAGACGGCAACAGCACTACTTAGAGAGACAGAGACACACAGACATCAGTGCCTGGTACACACACAGAAGGATTGTCCAGAACAGTGCTATGCCGGAAGCAAAGATAGAGAGACAAAGAGCGAGCTCTGCACCCTAAACCTCTGGCCTCCCTGAACAGTGGAGATCAATGGTAGCAAATGTTGCGGTTTTTCCCTACTCCCCTAGTATCAGGACAGCAACAGGCTCTCTGTCCCATGAAGAAAAGTATCCAGCCACTTGGCACCCCTGCATATCCTTTGGATAGTCAGGGAGAGCTCCCAGCTATTGCCTGTCCCAGGGGACACAGGAGGGTATTGTTTGGATTGTGGAGCAGGAACCCGTGGTTGGAATTTCCAGGGCCAGGTCAATGACAGCACCTGGGGCTACCCCAGCCACATGCAAAACCCTCTACAATCCTGGTGCAGAATCTGGCCATGTGGGGGCACTGGAGCACAGGAACCGCAGAAGATGCCCTCCGGTCTAGGGGCATGTCCATAAGGGTGCCGCCCACTACCCTCTCCGCCCTTGGTCTAGATTTGGGCAAGGAGCCTGTGCTTGGCTCACAGCCTAGGCTCCTGCCTGTTTTCCGCTGATGTCCCAGGGCCCGTTCACCCTGGCCTGGGCTGTCCGGCACCCCTTTCCTTGGCCTCACGCCACCCCCAACACACCACTCCCCACCTCCCGACCATCCCCCTCACTCCCCGCCCCCAAAGAGCTAGTGGGTCCCACAGGTTCACTGCAGCCTGGGCCACCATTATGCACCATTCTCTGTGCTGTTATATCGTGTCCCTTCACATCTGCCCCAGCTTGGGCCAAGAGGAGCGTGAGAGGTGATCAAAGGAAGGTGGGAGCGTCCTGGGACCCTTAGCTGTGAGCCCCAGTACTCAGGGAGAAGCCCCCACCCCTCATCCCGCGACCTGCCATCCTGATGCTGTGCGCAGCTGGAACCTTGCAACCACCAGTTGTCATGCCAAGTGAAGAGGCCATCCTCTTTAGGGTGGAGGCAGTGCAAGACAGCCAGACCCTGGTGGACGGAGACGTGGCAGGGATCCGGCGGGAGTTCCGGCTGCTTGCAGAAGACATCATGGAAGAGGTGGAGGTTGTGGCAGATGAGGAGCAGAAACAGTGGTCCTCCCAGGAGCTGGAGGAGAAGACGGTGGAGGAGCAGGGCCAGGACAGGCCGGGAGGTCCGAGTGAGCACCAGGCGCTAGATGTCCTGAAGGCACTGGCCGCCCTGCAGGTGGAACTGAGCTCTGAGTGTGAGCAAAACCACAGGGCCTACCATCAGAGGAGGAAGCATCACTTGGCTTGGGGGAGTGCCATCATCCAGGGCATCCCTGGCTTCTGGGCCAAAACTGTATCCTTTCCGCTGCTCCTTTGGGTCCACTGCTCATGAGGAGGAGGAGAAGGGGCAGGAGCAGGAGGAGGGGGAGGGGGTGAGGGCACAGGAAGGGCGCTGGAGGCCCCTGAAGAAAATGTGGTCCTGGGCAATTGGCAAGCTCCAAAGGCCCAGCAGAGTAGGGTCTGGGCAGGGCTACAGATGTACGTGTTGCAGCCATGCCTTTGAGTGTCTCCTTCAGGCCTGCATCTGAGGAGGAGCAGCACCTGAGGCCTCCAAGTCAGGAATGACCAGAGATGGTACACAAGAGCAGCATCTGCACAGCTATTGCTGTAAATGCGGGTGATCCTGGCATATAGCTGAGACATGTGAGTCATTCACATACACACACAACACACACACACGTACACACACACACACACACACACACACACAACCCCTTTGCTTTCAAACACGGATTGTCACAGGACTGCAAATCTAACCATGTAAGCAGTGACATGCCACTACCAAGCATACACAGGTCTGGAGGAGAACAGTAGCTGTCAGAAACCAGTCCCTGCTCGGAGAATGCAGACCACCTCAGACGCACACCACCACAAGGGGCCCAGAGCCATGAGCGTGTCTGATGGTATGGCAAAGCCTGATGACATCAGGGGTGGCCAGGTAACAGGCAGTGCCCAGCTCCTTGCAGATGCCTTTTCCAATATCTTTGTTCCACCCCAGACTAGGACTGATGCTCCTGGCTCTTCTTGGCCTGGCATGTAGCTCCCTGAATGGCTCCTTGACCTAAAGCAGATTATGAGCCACCCTCAAGTTTCCGTCATGATCAGCGACCAAGATCAAGACTTTCTCGACTACATGATCGACTTGAAGATCAGTGAGGAAGACTGAGGAAGGATGGGTATGGGACCTGGCAGGGAGTGGGAAGATCCTGTTAGCCATGTTCCTGCACTGTGAGACTTTGGAGAGGAGTCATGGACGCTGTTAATGCCTGCCTGGGAGGCAAGCTGAGGCCCCTAGAAGTTTGCACCTTTTCCCTCCTCCCTATCCTGGCAGGTGCAGGTGCGGAGCCATCTGCAGTCCCACTGCAAGCTGATCTTTTCCTTTCAGGACAACCCCTACTTCTTGAACACCATGATCATTAAGGAGTATTACCTTGACATCACTGGTAACACGTGGCTCCCAGGGTGATGAGTGTGGGTGTGCAAGCATGTAGATGATCCACCTGTGGAGTCCACCCCAGTCTCCCCTGTCTTTCCGCAGGGAACAGGGCATGTCATTCCACTCCAGTCCACTGGTTCTGGGACTTTGAATGGGCATCCCCCAGCCACAGTCTGGACACCAGGAGCCTTAATTTTCTCAACTGGCTGTCAGGCCACAATGGCCCAGAATTGAACACGATTGCTGATGTGGGGTTGCTTTGGGCCTGCACACAGGTGATGATTAATGTTGGAGTTCTTGGCTGCTCATGGGAGGGTTCAGGGCCTGGTCAGCCCTGGGTTGACCTTGCTCGTGTTGCCAGCAGCTCATCAGCAATGACATGTGGGACGATCCCCTGAAGTACTACCTCGGGGAGGATGATTCTTCCATCAGAGATAACTGACAGAAACACATGTGGTGAGGCGGTCAGGAGATAGGCCCTGAGGGACAGCCTTATCGTAGCTGGGACACTATCCTTTCCCAAATGGGGATGCATTTGGGATGCATCTCTCCTAGGATGCAAAACCACAGGCATCCTAGGAGAGACAGGATTTGAGTGTGGCATGCCTCCAGGCACTTCCAGCCTGCCTCCCTGGCAGTGCAGAAAGGCGAGGAAAGCACAGGTGGTTGTACGTGTTTGACCCTGTGCCCGGATGAGCCTGTGAGGGAGGGAATGGAGTGAGCAAGGAGTAATTGCATGTCCCAAAGGACCTCAGGAGAGTGGGAGACAGGGAAGCCCCTGGGGGCAGTTTGGGGCCTGCTGGTTTTCAGGGTCCAGGGTCTAGGCAATAGCAGTCCTGCCAAAGATACGCCATGGTGGGTGCTGAAAGTCCTGACGTGAAGTTCTTCTTTCCTCTGGGGTCTTGCCACTGGCTTTGGGGGCCTGAGGGGCAAAAGTGTGCGTCTGCATCTGAGAGAATTCGAGCAGTCTCGCTGAAGCAAAATCTCCGATTTTGTCATAGGGGACCTGAAACCAGGTGATGCTCAGAGGGAAGCTGCGTTCCAGGTGACCGTCTTGGATGCCCCTGGGCCCAAATGGAGGCTGGCTTCCTTGGCATGTGGGCTGTGTAGGCAAGCAGAGATGTGTGACTGTAGGGAGTCCTACCTGGGCCTAATGAGAGCAACTGGAAGAGAGTCTTGACATCTAGCAAATCACTGTGGCCTTGGTGGTTCAAGCCGTCTTGGTGCCTTTGAGATAGAAAAGCTGCTTTCCGCCCAAGGGAGGCATGAGCTGTGGGCCCACAAAGGGAAGGTTTTGCAGGGCATCATCTGTTTGGGGACTCCATGTGCATGGGTAGTGTTAAACAGAAGGGAGGACGTGTAGGAATGCCACCTTACCTTTATGGCCTCAGGTTCCAATCTTTGTATCTGAAGAGACCCTGTATCCATGTGCACCTTTCTCACAACATTGGATAAGACCCAGGCCTATCACAGTCTCTTGGGGCTCTTGGAGGCTCAGGCGTCTCTTTGGCCTTTTCCTGCTACATGGAGATAGCCCTTGGGGGCACATGTAGACAGGTGCACACATAAAGCTACACAGATAGGAAGAACAGAAGGCCTCACTCAGAATGTTGTTGTCCATAAAGGGTGGTAGGCTAGCAAGAGGGGCACAACATTGACAAGGAATGACCTAGATAGGTGCACACCGAGAGAGAGGTTCTCCAAGTCAGCTGAGCCCAAAGGTCCTTGTTTTCTGTCCCCACATGGATCAGGCCAATGTGACTGGTACTGTGAAGCTGTCCAAGGTGATGGGAGAATGCAGAACGCAGGCGCATGTCATACAGCTGTTCATGGCAAGTGCTTCCAACCCTGCTTGCTGCTCTGCAGGTCGGTCCGTGTCACTGGCAAATGCCAAGATTTTGTAACCTTTGAGGATAAGTCACAAAGTTAGATGGAGAAGGCAATGGCACCCTACTCCAGTACTCTTGCCTGGCAATTCCCATGGACAGAGGAGCCTGGTAGGCTGCAGTCCATGGGGTCACAAAGAGTCGGACATGACTAAGCGACTTCCCTCTCACTTTTCACTTTCATGCGTTGGAGAAGGAAATGGCAACCCACTCCAGTGTTCTTGCCTGGAGAATCCCAGGACGGGGGAGCCTGGTGGGCTGCTGTCTATGGGGTCACACAGACTCAGACTTGACTGAAGTGACTTAGCAGCAGTAGCAGCACAGAGTTAGAAGTGCAAGGTGACATGATTAATTAACAAGCGAAAGGAAACAACCAGGAAAAGAAAGTTACTTTTTGTTTGTGAGCACAAAGGTACTTACCAAAATTCATATTCCTAGAGAAGAAAGCTTGTAGTTTTGCACGTGTGCGTTTCCTCTCAGGGATGTTACTGTGTACACGCACATGTGTGTGCACACATGGGCATAGAAGTCCCTGCCAGTGTGCTTGTGAGTATGAGCTTCCGGAATTGACCTAGCCAGGTGATGGAAGTTGGATAGCAAAAACATGAAGGTGTTAGAGAAAGGTACATATGCTCTGGCCAGCAGAAGCACTGAAGCCAGGGATTCGATCCCCGTTATCTCACTGAGCAAACACGTTCTAAGTGGGATCACAGGGGTGCACCCAGGATGTCTGGCAGAAAGTAGAGGCAGGAAAAAAGAGCCTGGGGAATGTGCAGAGAAAAGTCCACTATATCTGCAGTTTATGAAAAGTAGAAATGTACCAGGAAGGAGAAACCGTACTTAATTAATTGAGATATCTAGCTAAGGAGATTTCCAGCCAAACAGCCAAAAGTGCTTCCTGGTTTCTTCTTGCTGCCTATAGTAAAATATAAAGGGAAATTAAAAAAATATATATTTAAGAGAAAATATTAAAAAATAAGACAGAACTTGCTGAATTGGAAATTTTCCAGTCTTTTAACATGACAGAGGATGCTAAAATTAATGGCTCTCAAACAAGGTTCTATCCAGGGCATTGAGATAAGGTGGTCTAAATATAACATTTTATAACACCTATACATCAATTCTTATTTATTTATTTATTTTTAATAAACGTGGTCTAAAGATGAGTGAGTGTAAAATTCTTTGTTAAGCCTCAGAAAGCTGGAAGGGGATGCTTCATGGCATTATTTAGGCAGGCCAATGCCTTCCAAAGAGTTCAGGGGTGTCACTCAGAGACATTTCAGTCACACAATAAGACTTGTACCAAGTTTCAGGGTGTTATCCCTCAGCTATCTCAGCAGAAAACCGAGACAGAGTAGGCCTTATTATGAAGACATGTGTGATGGTGGCTTTGGAGTGGAGTGCTTTACCATGAAAACCAGTAAGATTATCAGGAGACACACCAAGTTTTTAAGATAACATATTTAAGTTCAGCTTGGACTGAAAGGACCAGCAATAGTACAAAATAAGAGAGCTCTGAACTTCTACCTTTGACAAGCAGGAAGCAGGCTAGGGAGACTGTTTCACTGTAACCATATACTACCCACCTTTCCTGCAATGGAATCATGTCAGAGGGCAGAATTAAAAATTCAGAGACTGAAGCCTAGGAAGTTTCCAGGCCTTAAATCCTAATCAAAGGACTGCCAACAAGAACCCGTGGGATTTCAGAACTGCTACTGTTGACTCCCATCTCCCCTCCTCTTTCTGGAACAGGAGTGCCCATGAAGGTTATCTATGCCTGACCCAGCACTGTATGTTGGCTGTGAAAGTGAGCAGATTAACTCATCTCTTTTGTTCACAAATCATCAGGTCTAGAGGAACTACATGTGTATAATTTGAACTGATGTGTTGGAGATGACTTGAGAGTCTTCTGGACAGCAAGGAGATCAAAATAGTCAATCCTAAAGTAAAGCAGTCCTGAATATTCATTGGAAGGACTGATGCTGAAGCTGCAGCTCCAATACTTTGGCAACCTGATTCTAAGAACTGACGCATTAGAAAAGACCCTGATGCGGGAAAGATTGAAGGCCGGGGAAGGGGACAGCAGAGGATGAGATGGTTGTATGGCATCACCAGCTCAATGGACTTGAGTTTGAGCATGCCTCTGGAGTTGATGGTGGACAGGAAACCCTGGTGTGCGGCAGTCCATCAGGTCGCGGTCCATATCTGGACTTGACTTCGATGACAAGGTCCTGAACTTCAAGTTAATGCTATAATGGATAAATTATTTGAAAGCATTTGCAGGAAAATGCATTTTGGACATACAAGTATGTAAACAATTTGTGGCCATGGGTGTACCATGTGGTTTTAAAGTATGTCCACAAATCCTTTCCTTCAAGGGTGGTCCTTATACTCCCCTTTACATGTAGGCTGGACTTAGTGGCTCACTTCTAATGTTAGAATATTGTAGAAATGAAAATGAAGTGTCTGACTATGACTCTTTAAGTCACAAAAGGCACTGCAGCCTCCTTGCTCATCCTCTTGGATCACTCATTCTGGAAGCCAGCTTAGTCGTATCTTGAGAACACTCAGGTAGCCCAGTAGAGAGGCCCATGGGAAAGAACTGAGGCTTTCTCCCAACAGCCAGCAAGGAAACTGGTTTCAACAGCTATGTGAGTAAGCCATCTTGGAAGGAAATCCACCAGCCCATGTCAAGGCTTCAGATGACGACAATCTCATGAAACCCTGAGCCAGAACCCTCAACTGAATTACTCCTGGATTCCCAACTTTCAGCAGCAGTATGAGATAATATTGTTTTAAGCTGTTGCTTTGGGATACTTTGTTATGCAGCAGTAGTTCGTTAATGCACTGCCAACTTTGTCTCATGTCTTTATACCGGGGCGCCTGTCCATTTAGTCCAATCTAAGCTAGATTCTGCTACTTCAGTTTAGAAAACATACTTCACCCTTGATCTGACCACCCTCAGATCAGATCAAATTCTTTATCACTCACCTCAATATCTTATCAGTCTTGCCTAGCCTCAGCAATGATCGTCTCAGTTGAGCCAGAATCCACCAGCACCCTTATGGTCATCTTAATAAGTTTCCATCCACTGACACCCACTCTGTTGTTGTTCATTGCTTTTCAGTCTCCCAGTCTCTCTTTGCTATCACATGGACCCACCCTGTTCCTTAGCTATAAATCCCAGCTGTGTCCCTGCTGGAGTCAGGCTTAAGCTCACTCTCTCTCCCGTATTATAAGACCCCCGCTGTAGTACTCTTACCTTGAATAACATTTTTCTTACCACCTTTAGGAAGTGTTATGAATCATTTGTTTAACATTTCCAGGTTCTGTTAGTAGGGATTATTCTCAAAGGAATAGTTCTATACCTTTACTTTTTATACTATATTCCTTAGGGGAACAAATTTCTAGAATTAAAACATTTCATGTTTTTACCATACAAACAGAAAATATCGTTTAAAATATATTTATATATCTTTAAAAAATGTAGTAATCTGAAAAGGATGTGTATATAGACATGCCAGTGTATATACACACATACCCTCAGACCTCCAAGGAAAACTTAACTCTCAGTAAACTATAAATTAAAACATTCACCTGCAAGTACTGAAATCTTTGGAATTAATGTGCCAAAAAATCATAGAGAATGAGATTTTAATTTAAAAAATGTATACATAAAACCATTTGGGATTCAGACAAAATAGGTTATTTAAGTAAAGATAGGTCAAGCCCTAAACCATCTAGTAAAAAAAAAGAAAAAAGAAAGAAAGAAAGGAAATAATCTCATGTAATAACCTATAATGAAAAATAACCTAAAAAATAGACATGTATATGCATAACTAAATCACTCTGATATACATCTGAAACACAACATTGTAAATCAAATATATTTCCATAAAATTTGTAAAGAAAGCTTTTACAATGTATGATTATAAAGAAAAAATCCTAAAGAAAGTAGAAGGTATATATGAATTGAAACAAAAATAGAAAACAACAAAAATAAAACTTGTTGGGATAATAAAACAAGAGCTGCTTCTTCGAAAAAAAAAATCAGAAACATTGATACAACTGTAGCCAATCTAATAAGGGGAAGAGGAGGTTAATTCCAATACTAGAAATGAATGACACATGGAATGGGATTTTGAGATGGTAATATTCAACACTGAGTGGAATTACTTTTGTTTCAGGAAAGGTCAAGTCAAGCCAAAACTGGGAAAAGAAAGGGAAGGAAAGAAAGAGGAAGACAGTCATGGGAAGAAAGGAAGAAAAGGAAAGTAAGGGAGAAAGAAAGAAAAGTAAATGTCTCAACAGATGTTGTAAATATCCAATGAAATAATTCTCTTTAAAATCTAAAAACAGAAACAGAAATTTATTAAGCCATATCCTCATTGCCTTTGATGGTACTAAGAACCAGAAAACCCATTTACACATCACTGTTTAGAATTTCTGGACACCACAATAAGATTGTTTAAAGAAAAGAAACAAACAAAAAAAATGCTATGTTATTTGTAAAAAGATGGACAGCAGAAATAATTTTTTTAAAAAACATTTTATTTTTATAAATAGTAATTTTACTGACAATGTTTTGGCAACATTAATAAAACAATAAATTTTACCTGAAAGAACAAGCAAAGTAGACAAGGAAATTCACCAAAAGCAATAACAAAATAGTCATCTTGACAGATATTCAATACATTTGTAAAAAAAAAACAAAGTGCCGTTGCCTGAAAAAAATATAGAGATATCAAAAGAAAAAGAGAGGAAGCTCCTGAAAGAACTCAACTCAGTATTAACTGTCTTTGTTCTGCAGGCACAGAAACTTACTCAAGTTAATTTTACGAAGCAAAGCCCTGATGTTATTATCTCTTTTCAGGTTTTGTGTGTGTGTGTGTGTGAAAATCTAGGAACTTTAGGCTGGACAGGGAAGACGAGTGTAGAGACTTAAAGTGTCTTTAAGGAGGAGAAGGAAAAGGAGAGGTGTGAGGATTTCATTGTGTGGTTTGAACAGCATTGGGGAAGCTCAAACAAGGGATGTAGCAATGTTCTTCTTCTGGGAAGAGCATTCCCAGAAGAAGAGCATTTGCAAAGTCTTTGGATTGGGAAGAAATGGAATTTGCTTAGGGAAAGCAAGGCCAGTGTTGTCAAAAACAGGGCAGCAGTGGGGAAAATAGTAGAGTAGAATGACAGAGAATGGAAGAGAGGAAGTAGTCAGGGACCATATCACTGGAAACTTTTCATTTGGCAATAAATACAACTTGTACTCTTTAGGAGCATACTACAGAGCAAACAACAGTAACAGTATTGATAATCCTAAGCAACAATAAAAACATATAAATAAAACATTTCATATTTACTATAGAAATAGAATAAAGGAGATAAGAATGCAATAGTCTGCACATTTATACATAGAGTTTTCACCTGAGACCAGAAGACAAACACACACACACACACACACACACACTGGTTATACAACTAAAAGAAGTTTAAGCTGACACTTAGCAAAGTGCTTTGGCCCAAGCGAACTAACTGGAAAGGCCTGGTAAAATATTCAAAGTGTAAACCAATCAATCAAGCATTGAGTAAATAAATACAATTTACTTGTATTTGAATTTACACTCAGGAAATTACCTAAAATGGAGACAAGAGACTCACTACAGCTTAGTCATCTGTAGTCCTTTCTCTTTTGTTCTGAGAGGGATGGTAACCCCTTGGTGATTATCACTTTCTAGCATTTTGTGAAAGCTTAGAGGATTTAAATGAATTGTGGGGAGGGGCAGAAAGAGTGGGGAGAGACAAAGAGGAGGAGAAAGGAAGAGGAAATGGAGAGATTTCTCTTGACATAGGTCTACAGCCAAGATTCCAGGTTCCTTGAATGGTGCACAGAGATTCTAGATATCTGTGCCAGAAGTGGAGAAGGTATGGCATTCAACTCCAGGAGGAGACTCAACTCCAGGAACCCACAGAGGAAGCCAAGTGTGCTGATGTTCAGGAACCAATACTTAGAGGGTACACCACAGGTCTGTGAAACAGCCCTTGGAGATCACACAAAAAAAGGTTTCCACAAGTATAATCACAGACTAGGTAGTTGGATACAGTAGAGGAAGGATGATAACTCTATGACCTGATAATTACTGAAATAAATGAGAAAATTCCTGCACATCAGACTGTGTCAAGTAAGATGGAAACCCAGTATTAGTTTGATAAAATGGGAAATTACACAAAGAATTAGCTGTTAACTTTAATACATTCCTGCCCAAGGCAAGATAAGATACAAAAGTGAAATTGTCACGTTAAACTAGGGTAAGACACATGTAACTGGAAAAGGTAAGGAAAAGTTCTATAGAGGGTTTAATCACCCTGGACCATTTGTATCCACTACATTTACTCTTCTCGGACAACTCCTTTGTAGCTTAAGGGAAAGAGAACTAAACTTAGCTCAATTCATAAACTGAAAAGATTCCCTGTGTTTGATCCTTTTCAGTTAAACCTATGGGTCCAGTACAAATCAAACTGGATGTCAAGGCTTTTTTCTTTGGGAATCTTAACTTGCTTTACTATTGTGATGGAGACGGATAGGGCTACTTCACTTTGACTAAAGGCCAGCCAAATGGGAAAGGAGATGGAATGAATCAAATTCCCCTTTTGATCACTCAACAGGAGGTCCACAGGCACCAGGCCTCATTCTATTAACTATCTCTGCTTCTCCAACTGCAGTCAATGATATACAGGGCCTGCTTGATCCTTGCAAGTGCCTCTCACCTAACAGGCATTTTAGTGGTTGGCTTCCTTGACATGTCCCTGGGCTAGGTTAAGACACTCTGAGACAGTGTTCTTTCTGCCTTGGCTCCATGCCTGGAGTGCATGCATGCCTCTTCCTCAACTGGGACAAGAAGCCACAGCTCTCCACTAACTAAATCCCGTGTCTGGTCCAAACTCACATCATAGTTTCTCCATCAACTTCTCCACATCAGGCTTTTGGAACCATTTTATCTTAGAACAGCACAACAGAGGCACTTCGGAGAGTTCAGCAGCACACAGGACCATACCATAACAAAGCCATTCCAATCTGGCTATATAGTTAATACTGAGATCTTCAAAGCATGAAAACAGTTGAAAATTTCATTGCTAAACACTCTACAGATTATATGTATAGTGGAGAAGGCAATGGCACCCCACTCCAGTACTCTTGTGGGAAAAATCCTACAGATGGAGGAGCCTGGTGGGCTGAAGTCCATGGGGTTGCTAAGAGTCGGGCACGATGGAGTGACTTCACATTCACTTTTCATTTTCATACATTCGAGAAGGAAATGGCAACCCACTCCAGTGTTCTTGCCTGGAGAATCCCAGGGACAGGGTATCTTGGTGGGCTGCTGTCTATGGGGTCGCACAGAGTCGAACATGACTGAAGCAACTTAGCAGCAGCAGTAGCAGCAGCAGCAGAGCTTTCGAACTTGCAAATAACATGAAATACCAAAATACGTTGTTACTTTTCCTTTCTCCACCTCTCTCTCTCTCTCACACACACACACATAATTTTTACATGTTAAAACACTTATATGAAAAACAGGTACTATATTTTTAAATAACATCTCAATATTTAAACAAAGCTGTACTTCATGTATTTAAAACAAAAACACATAAATTACACATTGGTTGCCCTATATTTGATATTATTGAATAATTCTAAAATTTGAATTTTTTGTTTTTAATGGGGGTTTTAACTTTGACTGAAATACTTGCTTCAGACTTACTGAAAGTAGAATTAACGGGGTTTTTTTTTTTTTTTTTTTGGCCTCCTACTTTTAGATTTGGGAGATGATGGTTCAGAATCAGATGTGTTCACAGTATTGGATGCTACTTCCACCAATCCTGTTGAAGGGGTTCCGGTGATACCTGAAAAAAAACTCTTGTTTCAGGAGGTAATCCTTCTAGATGCTTAGGCTTCTTAAACATTTGATGACACTGGGTCTTGTGCTGTCTTTTCTCTTTAAAAGTTAAAAAGTGTAGCCTACATTTGGAACACTGATGAAAACTTTTCCCAGTGCTGTCTATAATGACATATGTATGGTGTTGCAGTTTTAAAAATTTGGAGACAAAACGGGCAAAGTAAACTCTTAATGTTACCATGGTATGCTCTGAAATGTGCATCCACATCTGCAAAGAATGATGATCTGTAACTGCAAACCTGGCATACATAGGGCATTTCACCAGGCTTATGATTATCTTTCATGTGCTGTTAGAGAACCTGATCTGTCTCAAAGGACAATTCACAGATTTTACAGACTGTGCAGGGCTCCTGGGAAGTGTGGACACTTTCAATGTGACACTACAGCTGGAAGGGAGTAGCAAACTGGCAGTTGCAGTGCTGGCAGGTGGTGTGGTATTTCCAGCTGTCACCTCTCTGCCTCTCAAGCTCCAAATGGTGCTTCATGTGATTCATAAACTTGACATTTTTTAGAACTTTCAAGCAGCTGAGGCATTTAAAGGCTGTGTGAGTTTTCGGTTCTGGCTGCCCATCTCCTATATGCTGTCCATAGTAGAAGTCACAGAGTAACACAATCAGATTGCCTTCTGTGGGATCAACAATCTTGTTTTGACTTGCTACACTTGGAAAGTCAATTTTTGTCAGTCCATTTGACCCTAAAGGGTTTATAGGTTTGCAATGGACATTGTCCTTTAGAAAATGTGTTGGATAAGATTCTCCATTCTCAACATGGCTTAATGAGGTATGAACACTGTCTGGTGTGCTTTGCTGAGTAGTCACTCTTTGAAAAATATCTGGAGGGCACAAAGCTAAAGAATGTTCTCCTATAATTCCATCACTGAGTTTAGGCCTTTTGGGACTTGTGCTATTTGTTTCAGAAGTGGAAAGTCACTTTGATACATGAGGACTTTTATCCATAGCTCCTGCATAACTGCTGTTTCTACTGGATGCTGCAATGAACTTGTGAAGGTAATCAAAGGAGAACATAACTCTGAAAAGCTATTAGGCACTATTTGTGGTGAAATATTTTTAGAATCTGCTTTGGACAAAGGCTCAATAATAATAGGACTATCTGTTGATCTTGATTCAGAGACAGAAAGTGGCAAGACAGTCTTTGCTTCTGATGCAGGAGTCACATGATTAACAGGCTGTAATTTCTGAGCATTATCTTTCCTGAAGTGACCATACCTATTTCTCCTTGAACAAGAATCTGGGGTAACTCTGTTCAGTATGTTTGAAATGACTGGTTTTGGATTTGAGGTCATCCCCACAAAGATCACATCAGCATCTTCATTTACGTGTTCCACTCCAAAAAGATCAGTTCAGCGTGTTCATCATCTACTTATTTGGCTTCTCCCTTGCTTTTCTGTGGTTCTGGCTCTTGTTCTTTTTCACGTAACATACATGGTCGTTCCATATTTTAAGTACTTTTTTTTTTATTCTTGGAGGATGTGGCCACAACTCCCAGTGCTTCCTTGAAATAAACTGCCACCTAAGTATAAATATACTACATATTATTTAAGTACAGAAAAATGTGCTATTTGTTTGTCTCCAAAACTCTAAGGTAGTTATAAACACCCTTATCTTACAGATAAAGACATTTAGCATCAAAGAGACTAAATGACAGCTGAAAAACCTATGGCTACAAGTCTACATGACTCGAGAATCGTAGCTTTGTCCCATGTTGATTTTAATATTTTCTATTTAAAGAAAGAAAGAAAGAAAAAAAAAACCACCACTGATCATTAGGTGAAATCACATGTAAAGGACAATTTTTTTACAAAAGCACTATTTTACAGTGTTTAGAAATATGGACTTTGGAGTCAAAGAAGATTAAACTGGAATTCTAAGTTAACCACACACCAGCTGCATCTTTTTCAGCAAATGTATAATTTTTAAATGCGTTTCCGTATCTTAAAGACAAACAAGCTTATTTCCTAGACTTAAGGTTAACAACTCCTTTTTTTAAAGCATCAGCTATTCAATGGCATCTTGTTTTGTAGGAAAACTGAAAAAAAAAAAAAAAAAAAACCCTTATCTTAAATGCACATGACAACTGATTCACAAATAATAATTTCATAAATATTAATACAGAAAATAGGGCACAAATTCAAAGTATATAGTATCTCTACATAGTTAACAAACAGCATAATTCGATGTCAAGCACTTAACACAGGCCTAGGAAATTGAGAATGAACTCTCTTGATAATCTCACCCCAAATCCACACTGATACATCCTAAATTTCTCCCTCTAATCCTGACTAAACTTAAATCCAACAATGCTTTATCCTTCACTCCACATGTCTCTTCCCCATATAGCAGGCAAAATGAGGTCAGTATTTCTCTAATACCAAGATCAGACAGAGACATCACACACAGACACACAACCAATGTCCCTTATGAATACAGATGCAAGAGTCCTCAACAAAACACTGGCAAAAAAACCCTAACAACATATAAAAAAAGGTTATATGCCATGATCACGTGGGATTTATGCAGGTATGCAAAGTTGGTTCATTATATGAAAGTCAATCGACATTATGCCATTTTAATACAATAAAGAACAAAAAACATATCTGCCTGCAGAAAAAGCATTTCCCTGAGTGTAGCACCTATCCATAATAGGGGTTAAAAACACTTAATAACTAAGAACAGAAGAGTACTTTCTCAATCAAAGGGTACCTGTAAAAGACCCACAGCTAACATCATATTTAATAATGAAAAACTGAGAGCTTTCCCCCTAAGATTGGGAACAACACGAGGAAGTCTATCCCACACTTTGGCTCAATATTATACTGGCAGTTCTATAACCAGAGCAATCAGGTAAGCAAAGGAATTATTGTTTTTGTTGTTTAAAAAAAAAAAAAAAGCCTTCAGAATGGAAAGGAAAAAGTCAAAGTATATTGGAGATAACATACTTTTATATATAGAAAATCCTGAAGAAACCACAAGTATTAGAAGTAATAAAAAGCTTGCAGAATACAAGATAAATATTTAAAAAATCAAGCAGATTTCTATACAATAGAAATAGCAACAAACATTTTGAAAATGAAATTAAGTAAACACTTGACTGTACACTAGCATTAAAAAGAATACTTAGGATGTCAGAAAGAGAAGGACAAATATCATATGGTATCACTTACATGTGGACTCCATAATATGATACAAACGAACTTATCTATGAAACAGAAACAGACTGAGAGACATAGAGAGTAGACTATGTGATTACCAAGAGGGGAAGGGTGGGGGAGGCATAGATTGGGAGCTGGTGATGAGCAGATGCAAACTATAATGTTAATATATAGAATAGATAAACAAGATCCTACTGTATAGCACAAGGAAATATATTCATAGTTTGTGATAAATAATGATGGAAAAGGATATGGAAAATATTGTGTGGGCATGTGTGCGTGTTTACATATGAAGGAAAGGAAAGGTAAAAGGAAAGAAAGGAAAGGACAACTCTTGGCAAGCACGTACAGAAAGTGGATCCTTGTGTGTTATGGGTAGATTTTAAAATGGTGCAACTGCTACAGAAACCAGTATAAAGGCTCCTCAGTAAATTAAAAATAGAACTACCATATGATTCAGCAATTCCACTTCTGGATATAAATTAAAAAGAAGTTAACATGGGGTCTTGAGATATTTGCACAGCCATGCTCAAAGCAGCGCTAATCACAACATCTAAGAGTTGGGAGCATCTAAACGTCCATCAAATGTGATATATACATACAATGGAATATTATTTAGCCATATAAAGGAAATTTTGCCACATGCCACAACATGCATGATTCTTCAAGACATCACCTAGAGGAGAACATAGGCCAAACACTCGCTGACATACATCACAGCAGGATCCTCTATGACCCACATCCCAGAATATTGGAAGTCAAAGCAAAAATAAACAAATGGGACCTAATTAAACTTAAAAGCTTCAGCACAACAAAGGAAACTATAAGCAAGGTGAAAAGGCAGCCTTCAGAATGGGAGAAAATAATAGCACATGAAGAAACTGACAAACAACTAATCTCAAAAATATACAAGCAACTCCTACAGCTCAATTCCAGAAAAATAAATGACCCAATCAAAAAATGGGCCAAAGAACTAAATAGGCATTTCTCCAAAGAAGACATACAAATGGCTAACAAACACATGAAAAGATACTCAACATCACTCATTATCAAAGAAATGCAAATCAAAACCACTGTAAGGGACATTTTCACTCCAGTCAGAATGGCTGTCATCCAAGTTTACAAGCAATAAATGCTGGAGAGGGTGTGGAGAAAAGGGAACCCTCTTACACTGTTGCTGGGAATGCACACTAGTACAGCCACTATGGAGAACAGTGTGGAGATTCCTTAAAAAACTCGAAACAGAACTGCCATATGACCAGCAATTGCACTGCTGGGCATACACACTGAGGAAAACAAAATTGAAAGAGGCATGTACCCCAATGCTCATTGCAACACTATTTCTAATAGCCAGGTCATGGAAGCAACCTAGATGTCCATCAGCAGATGAATGGATAAGAAAGCTGTGGTATATATACCCAATGGAGTATTACTCAGCCATTAAAAAGAATACACTTGCACCAGTTCTAATGAGGTGGATGCAACTGGAGCCTATTATACAGAGTGAAGTAAGCCAGAAAGTAAAAGCACCAATACAGTATACTAACACATATATATGGGATTTCAAAAGATGTAACCATAACCCTGTATACGAGACAGCAAAAGAGACAAAGATGTATAGAACAGTCTTTTGGACTCTGTGGGAGGGGAAGAGGGTGGAATGATTTGGGAGAATGGCATTGAAACATGTATAATATCGTATATGAAACGAGTCGCCAGTCCAGGTTTGATGCATGATACTGGATACTTGGGGCTGGTGCACTGGGACAACCCAGAGGGATGGTATGGGGAGGGAGGAGGGAGGAGAGTTCAGGATTGGGAACATATGTATACCTGTGGTGGATTCATTTTGATATATGGCAAAACCAATACATTATTGTTGTTAAAAAATAAATAAAAAATAAATTCACTTAAAAAATTAAACATCCAGCCAAAGGAATTAAGCCAGTCATAAAAAAAGACAAACACTGTAAGTTTCCACTTATATGAAATATCTAACATAGTCAAGCAATAGAAAGGAACAAAGTAGAATGATGGAGTCCAGGATCTAGGGAAACAGGGAAGAAAAGAGGAGTTGTTGTTTAATGGGACATGTGATGGGTATAGTTTCAATTTTGCAAGATGAAAAGGTGTAAAGATATGTTTCTTAACAATATGATAAGGAATTCCATGATAGTTCAGAGGTTAGGACTCCACGCTTTCCTATCAGGGGCCTGGGTAGGGTTCTCAACCAGGAAATTGTCATTCAAGCTGCATAGCACAGCGAAAACTATGACAACAACAATAAAACAACACTGTAACTGTGTGTGTGTGTGTGTGTGTGTGTGTGTGTATTAGTTGCTCAGTCATGTATGAGTCTTTGCTTTCACATGGACTGTTGCCCATCAGGCTCCTTTGTCCATGGGGTTCTCCAGGCAAAAATACTGGAGTGGGTTGCCATTTCTTTCTCCAAAAAGGCTGATGAAAGTATGTGAAATACTTAGCATGTAAAAATGGTTAAAATGGTGAAAATTTAAGTTAGATTTTTTTTTTACAACAATTAAAAACTTTTAACAACCAGGAAAAGAATTTGAATAGACATTTCACCAAAAATACTGCTTAACATGATTGAAAGTGAAAGAAATTAAGTTGCTCAGTCCTGTCCGACTCTTTGCGACCCCATGGACTGTCGCCTATCAGGCTCCTCCATCCATGGGATTTTCCAGGCAAGAGTGCTGGGGTGGATTGTCATTTCCTTCTCCAGGGGATCTTCCTGACCCAGGAATCAAACCCAGGTCTCCTGCATTGCAGGCAGACACTTTACCTTCTGAGCCACCAGGGAAGCCCTTAGCAAAATGTAAATCAGTTTCATTGAAATACTACTTCACACACATTAGCTTGGCTATAATCAAAACCAGGAAAAATAACAAGTGCTGCAGAGGATGTGGAGAAAATGAATCTTCATATATTGTTGAAAAATGTTGAAAATATACTGCTGAAATATATTGTTGAAAATATATTGCTCTAAAATGGTACAACCACTTTGGTTTGTCAGTACCTCAAAAATTAAATATATAGTAGCCATATGATCCAGAAATCTCACTCTTTTGTATATATATATAAAAAAAAAAATCCCTGAAACTATTAAGTCCATTCAAAAACAGTGTTCCCAACAGCATTACTCACAAGAGCCACAAAGAATACACGATCCAAATATTATCTATTAATTGATGAATGGATAAAAAATCGTGGTAATTGTTCACAATGGAGTTCATGTAAGCCATATACCATATTGATGTACCATATACAGCCATTAAAAAAATGCATTGCTATACAGCCAAGAAGTGGATGAATCTTGAAAATACACAAACTAGGGGACTTCCCTGGAAATGTTTAAGTGTTTAAGACTATGCACAGTTTCCATCCCTGGGCAGGGAACTAAGATCCCACATGCCACATAGCTAAATAAATAAATATTTTAAAAGAAAATGTGACATCTGTATAAAGCCAGACACAGAGGTCACACATTGCATGTGGCAGAACTGTAGGTAGAAAAGAAGCAGGAAAGAGAAGCATTCTGTAACGCAAATGAAACATTTTTTTCCAGGGAGGAGGAAATGCACTGCTCTGATAAAGGCTGTCAATAAATTAAATAAAATAACAACTAAAAATTGACCACTGAGTTAAACATTTGGAATTCACTGTTGACTTTGACAAGAGTGAATTTAAAGGAAAGTGAGAGACCTGGAGATAACAGATTCTACAAACAACTCTGCAGAAGTCTAGCATAAGCAAATATGAAATAAAAAAAGCATAGGCGATGTGTCACCAAAGGACAGATTTTTAATGAGAGGTAAGATTATAGTCATTCTGTTTGCTGATGGGAACCATCCAGAGAAACAGAAAACTTAATCCAGGACAAAGAAGAGACTTGCTAGAATATCACTGAATAAACAAGAATTGAGGTGGCAAGAATACACAGAAGAACTGTACAAAAACAGATCTTCATGACCCAGATAATTAGGGTGGTGTGATCACTGACCAAGAGCCAGATATCCTGGAATGTGAAATGAAGTGGGCCGTAGAAAGCATCACTATGAGAACAGCTAATGGAGGTGATGGAATTCCATTTGAGCTATTTCAAATCCTGAAAGATGATGCTGTGAAAGGTTTCACTCAATATGCCAGTAAGTTTGGAAAACTCAGCAGTGGCCAAAGGACTGAAAAGGGTCAGTTTTCATTCCAATTTCAAAGAAAGGCAATGCTAAAGAATGCTCAAACTACTGCACAATTACACTCATCTCACATGCTAGTAAAGTAATGCTCAAAATTCTCCAAGTCAGGGTTCAGTAATATGTGAACCGTGAACTTCCTGATGTTCAAGCTGGTTTTAGAAAAGGCAGAGGACCCAGAGATCTAGTTGGCAACATCCGCTAGATCATGAAAAAAACAAGAGTTCCAGAAAAATACATTTATTTCTACTTGATTGACTATGCCAAAGTCTTTGACTGTGTGGATCACAATAAACTGTGGAAAATTCTGAAAGAGATGGGAATACCAGACCACCCGACCTGCCTCTTGAGAAATCTGTATGCAGGTCAGGAAGCAACAGTTAGAACTCATCATGGAACAACAGACTGGTTCCAAATAGCAAAAGAGTAAGTCAAGGCTGCATATTGTCACCCTGCTTATTTAACTTCTATGCAGTGTGATATCATGAGAAACTCTGGAGTGGAAGAAGCAAAAGCTGGAATCAAGATTGCAGGGAAAATTATCAATAACCTCAGATATGCAGATGATACCACCCTTATGGCAGAAAGTGAAGAGGAGCTAAAAAGCCTCTTGATGCAAGTGAAAGTGGAGAGAGAAAAAGTTGACTTAAAGCTCAACATTCAGAAAATGAAGATCATGCCATCCGGTCCCATGTACTTCATGGCAAATAAATGGGGAAACAGTGGAAGCAGTGTCAGATTTATTTTTGGGGGATGCAAAAGCACTGCAGATGGTGACTGCAGCCATGAAATTAAAAGACACTTACTCCTTGGAAGGAAAGTTATGTCCAACCTAGATAGCATATTCAAAAGCAGAGACATTACTTTGCCAAGAAAGGTCCATCTAGTCAAGGCTATGGTTTTTCCTGTGGTCCTGTATGGATGTGAGAGTGGGACTGTGAAGAAGGCTGACCACTGAAGAATTGATGCTTTTGATCTGTGGTGTTGGAGAAGACTCTTGAGAGTCCCTTGGAAATAGATCCAACAAGTCCATTCTGTAGGAGATGAGTCCTGAGAATTCTTTGGAAGGAATGATGCTGAAGCTGAAACTCCAGTACTTTGGCCACCTCATCCAGAGTTGACTCATTGGAAAAGACTCTGATGCTGGGAGGGATTGGGGGCAGGAGGAAAAGGGGACGACAGAGGATGAGATTGCTGGATGGCGTTACTGACTCGATGAACCTGTCCGAGTAAACTCCGGGAGTTGGTGATGGACAGGGAGGCCTGGCGTACTGCTATTCATGGGGTCACAAAGAGTTGGACATGACTGAGCGACCGAGCTGAATTGACCCTTAGAAAATGGCCAGGTATGGCATGCCAACAAACAAACAAACAAACAAACAACAACAACAACAAAAACGGGCGCAAACCACATGTCAGGAAGGAAACATCAACAGGTAAATACTTAGTCAATGCTTAGAAAAAAGCCTCTGGAAATGTGCCTCATTTGCTCTATTATCAGTGAATTGAAAACTTAAACTGCAAGGCAGTATCACTAATGGGAAACCAAAAAGGCCATTATCCAAAAGTCTACAGACAAGAAAGAGTAGAGCAATGTTAGTAAAGGGGAACCCTGTATGCCATTGGTGGGAGGTAAGGTAAGTGCTCAGAGACTTTATAAGCATGGCTGCCAAAGTACCTAGGAATCACAAAATGATGTAGATGATGTCATATGTCAGCTCCACTTCCAGAGTATTTGAGCAATCAACAGATCGTGAAAAACACACACAACACCACCACTTCCACAAACATACCCTGGATCAGCTGTCACAATGCCCAAGAGATGAAAGGAAAGAGAATCGCTGGCTTCAAATTAAAAGAGAAACATATGGGACATAGAGACACAATAAATATGAGTCTGACATTATGAAAATCCAAAAAAAAAAAAAAAAAGCCATTTGCAGGAATATGCAGAAACCTAGAGCAAATCACAGTAAGTAAAGAAAGGCAGATTAAAGAGATATTACAACATATGCCTTCCAGAAGGGATTAAAAAACATATTGATGGGATGAGTACCCAAGGAAAAGTGAAATGGACTTACACTCCTGGTAAGAAAATTACAGTTGGCAAAGGGTTTTGGTGGGTGAGAGGCCAACAGGTCAAGGCTGGAATAGACTTATACCCACAAATACCTATGCAGTTCATAATCCACATGGACCTCCTGTATCAAGAGATATGTACTCAATAGATTCCAAAAGATACCTCTGACAATAACCAGAGCTAAATTCCTCCAAGTGTCTATGGAAAGGAAGGTGGAACTGTTTCTATGCAACAACTACAACGGTATTAATAGTCTTAAAAAATATATAGCTTCGCTTAAAAAAAAAAAAAAAAGATCAAAGAGTAAACAACCAAAACTTTTGGTGACTACCTGTGTCTCATTTTACTCTCATTTACAACCAGACTTGGGAATAACACAGAGGCTGCTGTTACCATGGGTACAAGAGGAGGGAATGAAGAAATGCTGTCACCTTGTGGACATTTTCTCTAACAGCAACTTTAAAATGCTTGCTGATGGCCACAATATTCACAAGGGTGCTGAGCTCTAACTGATATCCACCCTTAACAAATTTTCAGGGTTCACAGAGGGGAAAATAAGTAAAGTAAACTTGGGAGAAGCTAACAGGAAGAGGATATGAACAGCTAAACATAATTCCGTGTTTCTTTAAAAAAGCACATGACACATAGGGTGAATTCTAAGAGATACAGACATCTAAACTCTGAGGACATTATCACCTCCGCCTGAGCATGGAAAAGGGCCACTGTCAAATCCTGGACATGGCATCAATGGCAGAGTAGGAGTAGTACAGTGGACGCTTTAAGGTAATGCTTTAATGGACCTGGTAAGAGCCACTATGGACATGACTAGAAAGGTGCACTCCCATGAAAGAAAAATAAATAAATAAAGAGGTCATGACAGCATGGTAAATCAGATCCTCTCCTGCAGTATTTCAGACATGAACAGATTTCAAACACCACACACCCCAAACTAGATCCTGCTGCATCATTCAGAACATCAAAGCAATGAAAGGTAAGACAGTGTACTTGGATAGAGGAATGGATAAAGAAGTGTGATATAGGTCTGGAATGAAGCTTTAATCAGGACTGAAATTTGAAAGTAGGCCCTCTTCACCGATAGAGAGAAATCCAGAGATCATCACACTAAATGAAGGAACATTTCAAGAAATATCATGGGATACATTGGAGTGGTGGGATACAGAAATCCACTGCAGTGTGTGCCCACACAAATGTGATGTGGACACCCAAACTGGCAAGAAACTTATGGTAGCCAAGGACCTTGGTGGATGGAAGGGATAAATCTGGAACTTGGTATTAATTTCTTCCCACAGATACATATTAAATACAAAATCCGTATAAACCTATTGCAGCAAGAGTGGTAGACAAAACAATTTCTAATAATATGTAGGTAAAAGCAAGCACCGCTGAATACATAATGTCATCTCAGTGTTTCAGAACAAGAATCTGTACATGTAAAACCAACTCATCCTTGTCTTCAACTTAAAGAAAATATGAGCACTTACTTCAAAGATCCAAAAGTGAGGATACATCAGGTTTCATGGCATCCTTTGGCTCATTCTGCTCTAATGTACTCCCAGGCCTGACAAAAACTCTCAGACATCACAGGCCATCCTAAAAAGGAGCAAATAATAAAGCCTTGCAGCATAGAGTTTTCTCTGTAACAGCAGCCTTAAAACTATCACTGATGGACATCTGATATACAAAAGGTCCTATTGCTGGACTTGATACGACACCTACCCTTGAACATGACAGTAGTCACTCATCAAAAAAAAAAAAAAATAAGTGAAACAGAAATACAGGACACTCCTAAGAAGAAAATATCAACATTTAAATACAGCTCAAACTGCTTGGAAAAAAAAAAAAAAAAAAACAGACACTTCATATTCCAAAGGCTTCTGAGCTTTAAATATATGTCTTTAGAGGAGAACGTAGACAAAATTCTCTCTGACATACATCACAGCAGGATCCTCCATGACCCACCTTCCAGAATATTGGAAATAAAAGCAAAAATAAACAAATGGGACCTAATTAAACTTAAAAGCTTCTGTACAACAAAAGAACTATAAGCCAGGTGAAAACGCAGCCTTCAGAATGGGAAAAAAAATAATAGCAAATGAAGCAACTGACAAACTAAACTCAAAAATATACAAGCAACTCCTATAGCTCAATTCCAAAAAATAAATGACCCAATAAAAAAATGGGCCAAAGAACTAAATAGACATATCTCCAAAGACATACAGATGGCTATGAAACACATGAAAAGATGCTCAGCATCACTCTTTATCGGATAAATGCAAATCAAAACCACAATGAGGTACCACTTCACACCAGTCAGAATGGCTGCGATCCAAACGTCTACAAGTAGTAAATGCTTGAGAGGATGTGGAGAAAAGGGAACCCTTTTACACTGTTGGTGGGAATGTAAACTAGTACGGCCACTATGGAAAACACTGTGGAGATTCCTTAAAAAAAAAAAAAAAAAAAAACTAGAAATAGGACTGCCATATGACCTAGCAATCCCGCTGCTGGGCATACACACTGAGGAAACCAGAAGGGAAAGAGACACGTGTACTCCAATGTTCATTGCAGCACAGTTTCTCATATCCAGGACATGGAAGCAACATAGATGTCCACCAACAGATGAATGGATAAGAAAGCTGTGGCATATATACACAATGGAGTATTACTCAGCCATTAAAAAGAATACATCTGAAGCAGTTCTAATGAGGTGAATGAAAGTGGAGCCTATTATGCAGAATGAAGTAAGCCAGAAAGAAAAACACCAATACAGTATACTAACACATATATATGGAATTTAGAAAGATGGTAATGACAACCCTGTATGCGAGATAGGTAAAGAGACACAGATGTATGGAACAATATTTTGGACCCTGTGGGAGAGGGAGTGGGGGATGATTTGCGAGAATGGCATTAAAACATGTATAATATCATATTAGAAATGAATCGCCAGTCCAGGTTCCATGCAGGATAAGAGAAGCTTGGGGCTGGTGCACTGAGATGACCCAGAAGGATGGTATGGCTAAGGAGGTAGGAGGGGGTTCAGGATGGGGAAAATGTGTACACCTGTGGTGGATGCATGTTGATGTATGGCGAACAACTACAATAGTGTAAAGTAAAAAATAATAAGAATAAAATAAATAAATACATAAATACAGAAATGAAAACAAAAAACCAAAATTGCTAACTCTTTTGTGTGGATGAAAAATGTCAAACAGCACACCATATCTGGAAGAAAATACCAACAGGTAAATACAGTTCTCAGTATTTATTTAAAAGCACATAAAATACACTCATTATAGTGAATTACTAAGAACTCTTTTAGCTTCACCTTTTTGTGATCCCGGAGACCATAGCCCAACAAGTTCCTCTGTCCTTGCAATTTTCCAGGCAAGAATTCTGGAGTGAGTTGCCATTTCCTCCTCCAGGGGATCTTCCCAAATCACATCTCCTTTGACTCCTGCCTTTGCTGAAAGATTCTTAACAACAGTGCCACCTGAGAAGCCCAGTGTATTACATAGATAATCCAACTATGCTAATGAGTTATCACCTCTGAGTAGTGAAAAAGTACCAAATACTATACAGAGAAGACATGGTAGAGAAACATTGTTAAAGGGGAATCTTTATGGTACTAGTGAGATATATTTGGTAGGAGTCATTATAAATGTCACTACTAAGTGCCCTTTATTTTTTTAAATTTAATTTTATTTTTCAATTTTACAATATTGTACTGGTTTTGCCAAATATTGAAATGAATTTGCCACAGGTATATATATGTGTTCCCCATCCTGAACCCTCCTCCCTCCTCCCTCCTCCCTCCCCATACCACCCCTCTGGGTCGTCCCAGTGCACTATCCCCAAGCATCCAGTATTGTGCATCGAACCTGGACTGGTAACTCATTTCATACATTATATTTTACATGTTTCAATGCCAGTCTCCCAAATCTTCCCACCCTCACCCTCTCCCACAGAATCCAGAAGACTGTTCTATACATCTGTGTCTCTTTTGCTGTCTCCTATACAGGGTTACTGTTAACATCTTTCTAAATTCCTTATATATGCATTAGTAAACTGTATTGGTGTTTTTCTTTCTGACATACTTCACTCTGTATAATAGGCTCCAGTTTCAACCACCTCATTAGAACTGAATCAAATGTATGATTTTTAATGGCTGAGTAATACTCCATTTTGTATATGTGCCACAGCTTTCTTATCCATTCATCTGCTGATGGACATCTAGGTTGTTTCCATGTCCTGGCTATTATAAACACTCCTGCTATGAACATTGAGGTACACGTCCCTCTTTCCCTTCTGGTTTCCTCAGTGTGTATGGTGAGCAGTGGGATTGCTGGATCATAAGACAGTTCTATTTCCAGTTTTTTAAGGAATCTCCACACTGTTCTCCATAGTGGCTGTACTAGTTTGCCTTCCCACCAACAGTGTAAGAGGGTTCCCTTTTCTCCACACCCTCTCCAGCATTTATTTCTTGTAGGTGTTTGGATCGCAGCCATTCTGACTGGTGTGAAATGGAACCTCATAGTGGTTTTGATTTGCATTTCTCTGATAATGAGTGATGTTGAGCATCTTTTCATGTGTTTGTTAGCCATCTGTATGTCTTCTTTGGAGAAATGTCTATTTAGTTCTTTGGCCCATTTTTTTATTGGGTCATTTATTTTTCTGGAATTCAGCTGTAGGAATTGCTTGTATATTTTTGAGATTAGTTGTTTGTCAGTTGCTTCATTTGCTATTATTTTCTCCCATTCTGAAGGCTGTCTTTTCACTTTGCTTATAGTTTCCTTTGTTGTGCAGAAGCTTTAGAATTTAATTAGGTCACATTTGTTTATTTTTGCTTTTATTTCCAATATTCAGGGAGCTGGGTCATAGAGGATCCTGCTGTGATGTATGTCGGAGAGTGTTTTGCCTATGTTCGCCTCTAGGAGTTTTATAGTTTCTGGTGTTACATTTAGATCTTTAATCCATTTTGAGTTTATTTTTGTGTATGGTGTTAGAAAGTGTTCTAGTTTCATAGTTTTACAAGTGGTTTACCAGTTTTCCGAGCAGCACTTGTTAAAGAGATTCTCCTTAATCCATTGTATATTCTTGCCTCCTTTGTCAAAGATAAGGTGTCCATATGTGCGTGGATTTATCTCTGGGCTTTCTATTTTGTTCCATTGATCTATAATTCTGTCTTTGTGCCAGTACCATACTGTCTTGATGAGTGTGGCTTTGTAATAGAGACTGAAGTCAGGTAGGTTGATTCCTCCAGTTCCATTCTCTTTCTCAAAATAGCTTTGGCTATTCGAGGTTTTTTTTTTTTTTTTTGCATTTCCATACAAATTGTGAAATTATTTGTTCTAGCTCTGTGCAGAATACGGTTGGTAGCTTGATAGGGATTGCATTGAATCTATAAATTGCTTTGGGTAGTATAGTCATTTTCACTATATTGATTCTTCCAATCCATGAACATGGTATATTCCCCCATCTATTAGTGTCCCCTTTGATTTCCTTCACCAATGTTTTATAGTTTTCTATATATAGGTCTTTAGTTTATTTAGCTAGATATATTCCTAAGTATTTTATTCTTTCCGTTGCAATGGTAAATGGAATTTTTTCCTTAATTTCTCTTTCTGTTTTCTCATTATTAGTGTATAGGAATGCAAGGGATTTCTGTGTGTTGATTTTATATCCTGCAACTTTACTGTAATCATTGATTAGTTCTAGTAATTTTCTGGTGGAGTCTTTAGAGTTTTCTATGTAGAAGATCATGTCATCTGCAAATAGTGAAGAGTTTTACCTCTTCTTTTCCATTTGGATTCCTTTTATTTCTTTTTCTCCTCTGATTGCTGTGGCCAAAACTTCCAAAACTCTGTTGATTATTAATGGTGAAAGTGGGCCCCCTTGTCTTGTTCCTGACTTTAGAGGAAATGCTTTCACTTTTCACCATTGAGGATAATGTTTGCTGAAGCGTTTGTCTTATATAGCTTTTATTATGTTGAGGTATGTTCCTTCTATTCTTGCTTTCTGGAGAGTTTTTATCATAAATGGATGTTGAATTTTGTCAAAGGCTTTCTCTGCATCTTTTGAGATAATCATATGGTTTTTGTTTTTCAATTTGTTAATGTGGTGTATTATATTGATTGATTTGAGGATATTGAAGAATCCTTGCATCCCTGGGATAAAGCCCACTTGGTCATGATGTATGATCTTTTTAATGTGTTGTTGGATTCTGATTGCTGGAATTTGTCTTTTCAAGAATACGAGAGACTGAGCATATGACCTGGCAGCTCCACTCCTAAGAGTATGTATTAAAACAAAACAAAACAGATTTTGAAAAAAAACATGTAACTCAACCATGTACTGCAGGAAGATCAACAACATCCTATAATGGCACCACACTCCGGTACTCTTGCCTGGAAAATCCCATGGACGGAGGAGCCTGGTAGGCTGCAGGGCATGGAGTCGCGAAGAGTCAGACAGGACTGAGCGACTTCCTTTTCACTTTCTACTTTCATGCATTGGAGAGGAAATGGGAACCCACTCCAGCGTTCTTGCCTGGAGAATCCCAGGGATGGGGGAGCCTGGTGGGCTGCCGTCTTGGGGTCTCACAGAGTAGGACACAATGAAGCTGCTTAGCAGCAGCATGAGCATGCATGAAAAATCAGGCTTCCCTTGTGGCTCAGCTGGTAAAGAATCCAGCTACAAAGCAGGAGACATGGTTTCGACCCCTGGGTGGGAAGATCCCCTGGAGAAGGAAAAGGCTACCTACTCCAGTATTCTGGCCATGGGCTGTATAATCCATGTGGTCGCAAAGAGTCGGACATGACTGAGTGACTTTCACTACCACTACTATACCTGAAAATCAAGAAACTGATGCAGCCACTATTGAAAACAGTAAGCAGGTCTTTTATAATAATTATAATTATTTTTCCTTAAGGGTAATTGCTTTTCAGAGTTTTGTTGCTTTCTTTCAAACCTCAACATGAATCAGCCATATGTATACATATATTCCTTCCTTTTGAACTACCTGCCCATTATCTCCTTCCTTGGTATAGAGTTTTTTAATACTCTAAAAATACAGTTACTATATGATCCAACAATAACACTTCTGGGCATATATCCATTAAGATGAAAACTCCTATCAGAAAAGTGATATGCACAACAGTGTTTATAGTAGCACAATGTACAGTAGCAAAGACATGCAAACGACCTTAAGGCATTTAAATATGTGAGTGGATAAAGACAGATATATTATGCATACAATGGAATATTATCCATAAGAAAGAACGAAATAATGCTATTTTTTCCAACATGGATGGACCTAGAGATGATCATACTAAATAAGTCAGAGAAAGACAAGAGGAGCTTAGGTGGGTTCAGCTCACCTTGACACATCCTTTGGACCTCAGTTGATGGGAGATCTTCATCTTTTCGTCCTGGGTATCTAGACTCAGCTGTTCCAAGAATGATGCTAAAACTGAAACTCCAGTGCTCTAGAGCCTTCCCAGTCACCTTAGTAATTTTGAAGACTTGCAGTGGTCGACTTCAGAGCCCCTGAGTACCCCTATATATACCCTTCCCCAGGTGGCCACACCCTTACACTTTATGAGGTCAGCAAGCCACTTGCACAGCCAATGGAGCCCTGGTGAGCCTTGACCTCACAAAGCCTCATCCTGACACCTCTAGGGGAGTATGGGGAGCAAGTCAGAAAGCGTTGACCTCTCCCGATTCTTTTAACCACACCCTCTAGCTTCCTAGAGTTTTGGGCCACCTTTAAAATTTCTTATTTTACATGTTCTTTGTCCAGAAGCTTAAAAGGGAAAATTTACATAACTTTTTTTGTAGTAAAACTCCTGCATGACTGAATAGAAAATAAACACGGAATTATAAAATGACAATTGAGAAATATTTGGAAGACAGCTGACAAATGACTCATTTACCTCATTTATGCAGAGTCCAAACTTAAAATAAGAAAAGATGAAAAACCCAATAGAAGAGAATTGTGAAATAAACAATAATTAAAAAAAAAAAAACATACAAATTACCCTCCCCCGAAAAAAGGAAAATTACCAAAAATCAGGAAGAAATGTCATACCTACCTGGTAATAAAATAAATGCAAACGAAAACAATAATGGATTATGATTTCTCACCATGAAAACTGCCAAAGTTCAATGACAAAGTTGAAATATACCAAATTTTTCCTCCAAATGGACGATGACAAATTGGAAAAGGAGTGTTTCAGCAGTGTTGTGAGCGCATAGTGTGACGCAACTTTCTGAAGGACAATATGACATTATCTAGTAAATTTATAAATACATAGAGCCACTTGGCAAGACCCTGTTTGGAATGTCCATTTCAGAAATATTTCTGCAATTTCACCTAGATTATATATCTAATGCTCATTGAAAAAATAATTTTTTCCCCCATCATCCTAGATAATTTCTTTGGTATACTTCCCCACACTGTCTTTCCCCATGCAACCCCTGTTCTCAGTTCTGTTATTGTAGATTACATCTGCTTCTTTTAGAACATCCTTTAAATGGAGCCTAGAGTATGTACACATATACACATGTAGTTGCTTAACAATGTTGTGTTACATTCTGCCGTACACAAATCACACTAGGTGTACAAGTGTATAAACATAACCTCTTTCATTTAATTTTCTTCTAAATTTAGGTCATCACAGAGCATGGAGGGCAGTTCCCTGTGCTACACAGATAGTTCCCATTAGTTATCAAGGCATTATTTTCAAAAATATGCAAATGGCTACGTAGCCCAGTATCAAAAACAAACAAACAAACAAAAAACACCTTCGTAACAAAACAGGCAGATCTAAATAGTCATTTCCCAAAAGAAATCATACAGATGATGAAAAAACACTTGAAAAGAGGCTACGTTCAGGTTAGACACTCAGTCGGGTCTGACTCTTTGCGACCCTATGGACTTCAGTACTCCAGGCCTCGCTGTCCATCACCAACTCCCGGAGTCTTCCAAACTTAGGTCCATTGAGGCAGTGAAGCCATTCAACTATCTCATCCACTGTCGTCCCCTTCTCTGTCTGCCCTCCATCTTTCCCAGCATCAGGGTCTTTTCAAATGAGTCAGCTCTTCACATCAGGTGGCCAAAATATTGGAGTTTCAGCTTAAACATCAATCCTTCCAATGAACACCAGGACTGATCTCCTTTATAATGGACTGATTGGAACTCTCTGGAGCCCATGGGACTCTCAAGAGTCTTCTCCAACACCACAGCTCAAAATTATCACTTCTTCAGTGCTCAGCTTTCTTTACAGTTAAACTCTCACATCCATACAGGACTACTAGAAAAAAACATAGCCTTGACTAGATGGACCATCGTTGGCATAGTAATGTCTCTGCTTTTTAATAAGTTGTCTAGGTTGATCATAACTTTCCTTTCAAGGAGTAAGTGTCTTTTAATTTCATGGTTTCAGTCATCACCTGCAGTGATTTTCAAGCCCCCCCAAATAAAGTCAGCCACTGTTTCTGCCATTTCCCCATCTATTTGCCATAAAGTGATGAGACCATGATCTTCATTTTCTGAATGTTGAGCTTTAAGCCAACTTTTTCTCTCTTCTTCCACTTTCATCCAGAAGCTCTTTAATTCTTCTTCACTTTCTGCCTGCAGAAAGGGTGGTGTCGCCTGCATATGTGAGGTTATTGATATTTCTCCCAGCAAACTTGATTCCAGCTTGTGCTTCCTCCAGCACAGGGTTTCTCATGATGTACTCCACATATGAGTTAAATAAACACGACAACAATATACAACCTTGATGTGCTCCTTTCCCACTTTGGAACCAGTTTGCTGTTTCATGTCCAGTTTTCACTCTTGCTTCTTGACCTGCATACAGATTTGTCAAGAGGCAGGTTAGGTAGTCTGGTATTTCCATCTCTTTGAGAATTTCCTACAGTTTATTGTTATTCACACACTCAAAGGCTTTGGCATAGTCAATAAAGAATAAATAGATGTTTTTCTGGAATTCTCTTGCTTTTTCACGATCTGACAGATGTTGGCAATTTGATCTCTTGTTCCTCTGCCTTTGTTGAAACCTCCTTGAACATCTGGAAGTTCATGGTTCACGTATAGCTGAAGCCTGGCTTGGAGAATTTTGAGCACTACTTTACTAGTGTGTGAGATGAGTGTAATTGTTCTGTAATTTGAGCGTTCTTTGACATTGCCTTTCTTTAGGATTGGAAGGAAAACTAATGTTTTCCAGTCCTGTGGCCACTGATGAGTTTTCCAGATTTACTGGCATATTGAGTGCAGAACTTTCCAGCAGCATCTTTGAGAATTTGAAATAGCTCAACTGGAATTCCATCACCTCCACTAGCTTTGTTTGTAGTGTGGCTTCCAAAGGCCCACTGGACTTCATATTCCTGGATGTCTGTCTCTAGGTGAGTGATCAGACCATTGTGATTAAATGGGTCTTGAAGATATTTTTGGTACAGTTCTCCTCTTAGTGTTTTCTGCTTCTGTTAGGTCCATATCATTTCTGTCGTTTATTGAGCCCATCTTTGCATGAAATGTTCCCTTGGTATCTCTAATTTTCTTGAAGAGATCTCTAGTCTTTTCCATTCTTTATTTCCTTCTATTTCTTTGCACTGATCACTGAGGAAGGCTTTCTTATCTCTACTTGCTATTCTTTGGAACTCTGCATTCAAATGGATATAGCTTTTCCTTCTTCCTTTGCTTTTGGCTTCTCTTCTTTTCACAGCTATTTGTAAGGCCTTCTCAGACAGCCATTTTACTTCTTTGCATTTCTTTTTCTTGTCTTGGGGATGGTCTTGGTTCCTGTCTCCTGTACAGTGTCATGAACCTCCATCCATAGTTCATCATCACTATTCATTAGAGAAATACAAATCAAAATTAAATGTGGTATTCCTTCACACCAGGCTGAATAGATAGCAACTAAAATTCTACAAGCAATAATTCCTGGAGAGAATGTGGGAAAAAAGGGAACAATCTTGCACTGTTAGTGGGCATGTAAATTGGTACTGCTACTATGGTGAAGAGTATTGCTGCTCCTTTAAAAACTAAAACATATAATCACCTTATGACCTACTCCTGGACATTTTTTCTGGAAAAAACCTTAAAACCAAAAGATTGATGCACCCTAATGTTCATTACAGTATTATTTCCTGGAGGCACGACATGCAACATTTTTTAATTATAGAAAAAACGGAAAAAAGGAAAAAAAGAATAAAAAAAGTATAAAGCAAGCAGTCTCTAAAGATGTGGTCAAATTACTCAGTATTTGTAAAAGGAAAATCTTCAGTATAAGTAAACAAAGCAAGAACCACATATCAGAACCAAGTTATATGTTAAAATTCAAATAACAGAAAGTATTTTATAGTGAAAGAACTAACACACCCTGATATTTTATCTCTCCAGCTCAGGAACTCAGAATTACTTTTTTTTGTTTTTAAATAAATTTTATTTTATTTTACAATATTGTATTAGTTTTGCCAAATATCAAAATGAATCCGCCACAAGTATACCTGTGTTCCCCATCCTGAACCCTCCTCCCTCCTCCCTCCCCATACCCTCCCTCTGGGTTGTCCCAGTGCACCAGACCCAAGCATCCAGTATCATGCACTGAACCTGGACTAGCAACTCATTTCATACATGATATTATACATGTTTCAATGCCATTCTCCCAAATCTTCCCACCCTCTCCCTCTCCCACAGAGTCCATAAGACTGATCTATACATCAGTGTCTCTTTTGCTGTCTCATACACAGGGTTATTGTTACCATGTTTCTAAATTCCATATATGTGTGTTAGTATACTGTATTGGTGTTTTTCTTTCTGGCTTACTTCACTCTGTATAATAGGTTCCAGTTTCATCCATCTCATTAGAACTGATTCAAATGTATTCTTTTTAATGGCTCAGTAATACTCCATTGTGTATATGTACCACAGCTTTCTTATCCATTCATCTGCTGATGGGCATCTAGGTTGCTTCCATGTCCTGGCTATTATAAACAGTGCTGCGATGAACATTGGGGGTACATGTGTCTCTTTCCCTCTGGTTTCCTCAGTGTGTATGCTGAGCAGTGGGTTTGCTGGATCATAAGGCAGTTCTATTTCCAGTTGTTTAAGGAATATCCACACTGTTTTCCATAGTGGCTGTACTAGTTTGCATTCCAACCAACAGTGTAAGAGGGTTCCCTTTTCTCCACACCGTCTCCAGCATTTATTGCTTGTAGACTTTTGGATCACAGCCATTCTGAGTGGTGTGAAATGGTACCTCAGAGTGGTTTTGATTTGCATTTGTCTGATAATGAGTGATGTTGAGCATCTTTTCATGTGTTTGTTAGCCATCTGTATGTATTCTTTGGAGAAATGTCTATTTAAGGAACTCAGAATTCTGAGCGAGTAGTAAATGAGATCATGGGCGATTTCTTTCTTTCTTTCTTTTTTTTCTAGGAAATTAACATTTTCTGTTATGATCATGTATGAATTTTTTAATAAAGTTATAAAGTATATTTTTTAATATGTGAATAATGCATCTGGATTTTATAAATTTCATTCATAAGCATTCTTCTATTTCTCCATGAGATGGCAGTATAACCACAGTAAATATTTCTTCATACACATTTATATATATGAGTGAATACATTCGGATTTTATAAATTACATTCATTATCATTTTTCTATTTCTGCTTGAGAGGGCATCATATGCATCCGTTCAGTTCAGTTCAGTCGTTCAGTGGTGTCCGACTCTTTGGAACCCATGAATCGCAGCACGCCAGTCCTCCCTGTCCATCACCAACTCCCAGAGTTCGCTCAGACCCACGTCCATTGAGTCAGTGATGCCATTCAACCATCTCATCCTCTGTCGTCCCCTTCTCCTCCTGCCTCCCATCCCTCCCAGCATCAGAGTCTTTTCCAATGAGTCAATTCTTTGCATGAGGTGGCCAAAGTACTGGAGTTTCAGTTTTCGCATCATTTCTTCCAAAGTAATCCCAGGGCTGGTCTCTTTCAGAATGGACTGTTTGGATCTCCTTGCAGTTCAAGGGACTCTCAAGAGTCTTCTCCAACACCAGAGTTCAAAAGCATCAATTCTTCGGCGCTCAGCTTTCTTCACAGTCCAACTCTCACATCCATACTTGACCACTGGAAAAACCATAGTCTTGACTAGATGGATTTTTGGTGGCAAAGTAATGTTTCTGCTTTTCAATATGCTATCTAGATTTGGTCATAACTTTTCTTCCAAGGAGTAAGCGTCTTTTAATTTCTTGGCTGCAGTCATCATTTGCAGTGATTTTGGAGCCCCCCCAAATAAAGTCTGACACTGTTTCCACTGTTTCCCCATCTATTTCCCATGAAGTGATGGGACCGAATGACATGATCTTCATTTTCTGAATGTTGAGTTTTAAGCCAACTTTTTCCCTCTCCTCTGTCACCTTCATCAAGAGCATAGTAAACATTTATTCATACGCACATATACATATAAGAGTATACATCAACATTTTATGAATTACATTCATAAGTATTCTATGTCGAAACATAAGCACAATGAATATTTTTTCATACCCACATATACTCTGGAGAGTCTCTTGGATTGCAAGGAAATCAATTCAGTCAATCCTTAAGGATATTACTGTTGGATATACACTGGAAGGACTGATGCTGAAACGTCAATACTTTGGCTACCTTATCTGAAGAACTGACTCATTGGAAAGGCCCCTGATGCTGAGAAAGATTGAAAGCAAGAGGAGAAGCAGACAACAGAGGATGAGATCATTGGTTCACATCACCCACTCGGTGCATCTGAGTTTAAGCAGGCTTGGGTAGTAGGTAATTGGACAGGGAAGCATGGCATGCCACAGTTCATGGAGTCGAAAAGAGTTGGACTCGACTGGGCAAATTAAGTGAAGTGACAGATACATATAAAATCCTTATACAGACTCAAAATGGACATACTATACCAAGAGTGATTTATAAGCACTTTTTAATAATATATTTTAGAAAATAACCATAGATGAATAGCTCTATGTATGGTTAAAAAGATACAGGAATATGTACAGTTACAACAATAAGGCCATTTGAGTCAACATGCAAGGTCTGAGAGCTGATCATACTAAATGAAGTGAGGCACACAGGGAAACATATATACCAAATAATATCATAATATCCAAATGTGGAATCTAAGATATGACACAAATGAACATATGTATGAATCAGAAAGACACTCATAGACATAGAGAATAGACTTACAGCTTCAGGGCAGAGAGAATTGGGGGAGAAATGGAGTAAGAGACTCGGGTTAAGAGATAGAAAACAAATTATATGGAATGGATTGACAAATTCCTACTCTAGAGCACAGAGGACTACATTCAGTATCCAATTATAAATCATAATGAAATGTGATTTAAAAAGGCATATATATATATATATATATGTATATAAATCATATATATATGTATATAAATCATATATATATAAATTATATATATATGTCTTCCCTGGCAGTCCAGAGGTTAAGACTGCAGATTTCCACTGCAAGGGATGCAGGTTCAAACCCTGGTCAGGGAACTAATTCCACTTGCTGCACAGTTAAGCCAAAAAAAAAAAAAAAAAACAAGAGAGAGAGATTAAATAAAAGAATGCGTGTGTGTGTATATATATATATGTATCTCCACACTCAACGTATACATATGTAAATATATGTCTATAACTGAATCACTTTGCTGTAAAGCAGAAATTAACACAAAATTATAAATGGACTATACTTCAGTTCAAAAGTAGCATGACTGAGGAAAGAAAAGATTGCTATATTTCATAGTGTGTAAAGTTAGTATCCAAAGAAAATTGCTGTATACAAACACGGCTGACTACTTAATGGCAGGCTTGCTGAGATACTTAAGGAGACACATATTGAAATGCACCAAGGAAAAAGATTGATTGTTGATTGGAAAGAGGGATGGACAAATGGATAGATAGGTGACAAAGAAAGTATGATAAATCGGTTACAAAACCAGGCTTCTATGTATGCTGTGTAAAAGAGACACACCTGAAACCAAGGGGCATATACAGAGTGAAAGTGAAGGGCTGAGAAAAGGTATTTCATGCAAAATGTGAGCAACAGGAATCAGGAGTAGCAATACTCATATCAGACAAAATAGACTTTGAAATAAAGGGTGTGGAAAGAGACAAAAAAAGGCCACTACATAATGGTCAAAGGATCAATCCAAGAAGAAGATATAACAATTATAAATATATATGCACCCAACATAGGAGCACTCAATACGTAAGGCAAATGCTAACAAGTATGAAAGGGGAAATTAAAAACAACACAATAATAGTGGGAGACCTTAAGACCCTACACACACCTATGGATAGATCAACCAAACAGAAAATTAGCAAGGAAACACAAACTTTAAGTGATACAATGGATCAGTTAGACCTAATTGATTTCAAAAGAACGTTTCACGCCAAAGCAATGAATTTCACCTTTTTCTCAAGTGCACATGGAACATTCTCCAGGATAGATCACATACTGGGCCACAAATCTAGCCTTGGTAAACTGAAAACAAAAATCAAAATCATTTCAAGCATCTCTTCTGATCACAAAGCAGTAAGATTGCATGTCAACTACAGGGGGAAAGAAACCATGACAAATAGAAACATATGGAGGGTAAACAACGTGCTTCTGAATGACCGACATATAACAGAAGAAATCAGAAATGAAATGCAAATATGCATAGAAACAAATGAAAATGAAAACACAACACATACAAATAGCTGTGAAAAGAAGAGAAGAGAAAAGCAAAGGAGAAAAGGAAAGATATAAACATCTGAATGCAGAGTTCCAAAGAAAAGCAAGAAGAGAAAAGAAAGCCTTTTTTCAGCGATCAATGCAAAGAAATAGAGGAAAATAACAGAATGGGAAAGACTAGGGATTTCTTCAAGAAAATAAGAGATACCAAAGGAACATTTCATGCAAACATTGGCTCGATAAAGGACACAAATGGTATGGACCTAACAGAAGCACAAGATATTAAGAAGAGATAGCAAGAATACACAGAAGAACTGTACAAAAAAGATCTTCATGACCCAGATAATCACGATGGTATGATCACTGACCTAGAGCCAGACACCCTGGAATGTGAAGTCAAGTGGGATTTAGAAAGCATCACTACGAACAAAGAGAGTGGAGGTGATGGAATTCCAGTTGAGCTATTCCAAATCCTGAAAGATGATGCTGTGAAAGTGCTGCAGTCAATATGCCAGCAAATTTGGAAAACTCAGCAGTGGCCACAGGACTGGAAAAGGTGAGTTTTCATTCCAATCTGAAAGAAAGGCAATGCCAAGGAATGCTCAAACTACAGCAAAATTGCTTTCATCTCACACGCTAGTAAAATAATGCTCAAAATTCTCCAAGCCAGGCTTCAGTAATATGGGAACCATGAACATCCTGATGTTCAAGCTGGTTTTAGAAAAGGCAGAGGAACCAGAGACCAAATTGCCAACATCTGCTGGATCATGGAAAAAGCAAGAGAGTTCCAGAAAAACCTCTATTTCTGCTTTATTGACTATGCCAAAGCCTTTGACTGTGTGGATCACAATAAACTGTGGAAAATTCTGAGAGAGATGGGAATCCCAGACCACCTGATCTGCCTGTTGAGAAATTTGTATGCAGGTCAGGAAGCAACAGCTGGATCTGGACATGGAACAACTGACTGATTTTAAATAGAAAAAGGAAAAAAATAAATAGAAAAAGGAGAACGTCAAGGCTTTATATTGTCACCCTGTTTATTTAACTTCTATGCAGAGTAAATCATGAGAAACGATGGACTGGAAGAAACACAAGCTGGAATCAAGATTGCCGGGAGAAATATCAATAACCTCAGATATGCAGATGACACCACCCTTACGGCAGAAAGTGAAGAGGAACTCAAAAGCCTCTTGATGAAAGTGAAAGTGGAGAGTGAAAAGGTTGGCTTAAAGCTCAACATTCAGAAAACGAAGATCATGGCATCCGGTCCCATCACGTCATGGGAAATAGATAGGGAAACAGTGGAAACAATGTCAGACTTTATTTTTTGGGCTCCAAAATCACTGCAGATGGTTACTGCAGCCATCAAATTAAAAGACACTTACTCCTTGAAAGGAAAGTTATGACTAACCTAGAGAGCATATTCAAAAGCAGAGACATTCCTTTACCAAAAACATTCGTCTAGTCAAGGCTATGGTTTTTCCTGTGGTCATGTATGGATGTGAGAGTTGGACTGTGAAGAAGCCTGAGTGCCGAAGAATTGATGCTTTTGAACTGTGGTGTTGGAGAAGACTCTTGAGAGTCCCTTGGACTGCAAGGAAATCCAACCAGTGCATTCTGAAAGAGATCAGCCCTTGGATTTCTTTGGAAGGAATGATGCTAAAGCTGAAGCTCAAGTACTTTGGCCACCTCATGCGAAGACTTGACTCATTGGAAAAGTCTCTGATACTGGGAGGGATTGGGGGCAGGAGGAGAAGGGGAAGACATAGGATGAGATGGCTGGATGGCATCACTGACTCCTTGGGCGTGAGTCTCAGTGAAATCCGGGAGTTGGTGATGGACAGGAAGACCTGGCATGCTGCGATTCATAGGGTCGCAAAGAGTTGGACATGTCTCAGCGACTGATCTGATCTGATCTGATCTGAAGGGAAAGGTTCATAGAAATACAAACTTACCCTAAGAAACAAGAGAAACCTCAAATAAATGACCTAACTTTACACCCAAATCAACTAGAAAAAGAAGAAGTGAAGAATCCCAGGGTTAGAAGAAGGAAAATGTAATAATAACAATTAGGTGGTATACTCGTTTTCACTATATTGATTCTTCCAATCCATGAACATGTTATATTTCTCCATCTATTAGTGTCCACTTTGATATGTTTCACCAGTGTTTTATAGTTTTCTATGTATAGGTCTTTAGTTTCTCTAGGTAGATACATTCCTAAGTATTTTATTCTTTCCATTGCAATGGTGAATGGAATTGTTTCCTTAATTTCTCTTTCTGTTTTCTCATTATTAGTGTATAGGAATGCAAGGGATTTCTGTGTGTTGATTTTATATCCTGCAACTTTACTGTAATCATTGATTAGTTCTAGTAATTTTCTGGTGGAGTCTTTAGAGTTTTCTATGTAGAGGATCATGTCATCTGCAAATAGTGAGAGTGTTACTTCTTCTTTTTAATTTGGATTCCTTTTATGTCTTTTTCTGCTGTGATTGCTGTGGCCAAAACTTGAAAAACTATGTTGAATAGTAATGGTGAAAGTGGGCACCCTTGTCTTGTTCCTGACTTTAGAGGAAACGCTTTCACTTTTTCACCATTGAGGATAATGTTTGCTGTGGTTTTGTCATATATAGCTTTTATTATGTTGAGGTATATTCCTTCTATTCCTGCTTTCTGGAGAGTTTTTATCATAAATGGATGTTGAATTTTGTCAAAGGCTTTCTCTGCATCTTTTGAGATAATCATATGGTTTTTATTTTTCAATTTGTTAATGTGGTGTATTATATTGATTGATTTGAGGATATTGAAGAATCCTTGCATCCCTGGGATAAAGCCCACTTGGTCATGGTGTATGATCTTTTTAATGTGTTGTTGGATTCTGATTGCTAGAATTTTGTTAAGGATTTTTGCATCTATGTTCATCAGTGATATTGGCCTGTAGTTTTCTTTTTTTGTGGGATCTTTGTCAGGTTTTGGTATTAGGGTGATGGTGGCCTCATAGAATGAGTTTGGAAGTTTACCTCCCTCTACAACTACCCAAAGCAACTTATAGATTCAATGCAATCCCTATCAAGCTACCAACGGTATTCTTCACAGAGCTAGATAAATAATTAAACAATTTGTATGGAAATACAAAAAAAAAAAAAAAAAAACTCAAGTACCCAAAGCTATCTTGAGAAAGAAGAATGGAACTGGAGGAATCAACCTACCTGACTTCAGGCTCTACTACAAAGCCACAGTTATCAAGACAGTATGGTTCTGGCACAAAGACAGAAATATAGATCAATGGAACAAAATAGAAAGCCCAGAGATAAATCCATGCATATATGGACACCGTATCTTTGACAAAGGAGTCTATAATATATAACGGATTAAAGACAATCTCTTTAACAAGTGGTGCTAGGAAATCTGGTCAACCACTTGTAAAAGAATGAAACTAGAACACTTCTAACACCATACACAAAAATAAACTCAAAATGGATTATAGATCTAAACATAAGACCAGAAACTATAAAACTCCTAGAGGAGAACGTAGGCAAAACACTCTCTGACATACATCACAGCAGGATCCTCTATGACCCACCTTCCAGAATATTGGAAATAAAAGCAAAAATAAACAAATGGGACCTAACTAAACTTAAAAGCTTCTGCACATCAAAGAAAACTATTAGCAAGGTGAAAAGGCAGCCTTCAGAATGGCAGAAAATAATAGCAAATGAAGCAACTGACAAACAACTAATCTCAAAAATATACAGCAACTCTTACAGCTCAACTCCAGAAAAATAAATGACCCAATCAAAAAATGGGCCAAAGAACTAAATAGACATTTCTCCAAAGAAGACATACAGATGGCTAACAAACACATGAAAAGATGCTCAACATCACTCATTATCAGACAAATGCAAATCAAAACAACTATGACGTACCATTTCACACGACTCACAATGGCTGTGATCCAAAAGTTTACAAGCAATAAATGCTGGAGAGGGTGTGGAGAAAAGGGAACCCTCTTACACTGTTGCTGGGAATGCAAACTAGTACAGCCACTATGGAGAACAGTGTGGAGATTCCTTAAACAACTGGAAATAGAACTGTCTTATGATCCAGCAATCCCACTGCTAGGCATACACACCGAGGAAACCAGAATTGAAAGAGACACATGTACCCCAATGTTCATAGCAACACTGTTTATAATAACCAGGACATGGAAGCAACCTAGATGCCCATCAGCAGATGAATGGATAAGAAAGCTGTGGTACATATACACAATGGAGCATTACTCAGCCATTAAAAAGAATAAATTTGAATCAGTTTTAATGAGGTGGATGAAACTGGAGCCTATTATACAGAGTGAAGTAAGCCAGAAAGAAAAACACCAATACAGTGTACTAAAGCATATATATGAAATTTAGAAAGATGCTAACAATAACCCTGTGTATGAGACAGCAAAAGAGACACTAATATATAGAATAGTCTCATGGACTCTGTTTCAGAGAGAGAGGGTGGGAAGATTTGGGAGAATGGCATTGAAACATGTATAATATCATGTATGAAATGAGTTGCCAGTCCAGGTTCGATGCACGATACTGGATGCTTTGGGCTAGTGCACTGGGATGACCCAGAGGGATGGTATCGGGAGGGAGGAGCGAGGAGGGTTCAGGATGGGAAACACAGGTATACCTGTGGCGGATTCATTTTGATATTTGGCAAAACTAATACAATTTGTAAAGTTTAAAATAAAATAAAATTAAAAAAAAAAAACAATTAGGGCAGAAATACATGAAAAAAAGCAAAGGAAACTATAGCAAAACTCAGCAAAATAAACGCTGGTTCTTTGAGAAGATAAATAAAATAGACAATCCATTAGCAAAACTCATCAAGAAAGAAAGGGGAGATAATCAAATCAACAAAATTTGAAAGGAAAATGGATTAATCACAGCAGACAACACAGAAGTACAAAGGATCATAAAAGACTACTATCAGCAGCTATAGGACAATAAAATGGACAACTTGGAAGAAATGAACAAATTCCTAGAAAAGTATAACAATCCAAAACTGAACCAGGAAGAAATAGATAATCCCAACATACCCATCACAAGCATGGAAAGCAAAACTGTAATCAAAAATCTTCCATCGAACAAAAACGAAGCTCAGGACCAGATGACTTATTCACCCTCATGGTTACCCTGGACAGCTGGAGAGAACAAGAGAGGGAGCACAGAAAGCCACTTGTTTGGGGAAGAGCGTGAAGATGGATAGGAACGATAGTTTCAGGAAAAGTGTGACCAGAGAAGGGCTATGTGCCAGGCCAGTAGAGGGCAGGGGGTCTTATGGGGCGGTGTCAATGGGCAAGAGGAGCTTGGATGGGTGCAACTCACTTTGACACTTTTGTGGACCTCAGTTGACAGGAGGTCTTCATCTTTTCCTCCTGGTTGCCTGACGTCAGCTGTTCCATAAGTGCTCTAGAGCCTTGTGGCTTCTGAGTCTCTTTAGTCATTTTGAAGACTCCCTGTGGTCTGCTCCAGAGCCCCTGAGCACACCTCTATATACCCCTCCCTAGGGTCCACAGCATTATGCTTTATGAGATCAGCAACTCACTTCCCCAGCCAATGGTGGCCCTGGCTGAGAATTGACATCACAAAGCGCAATCCTGATACATCTAGGTTAGAATAGGGGGCAACTCAGATGATTTGATGGGGGGGGCGGGGAATGCATCATTTTTAATGGCCCTTAGGAGCCCTCCAAACTCACCTGTCATCCTCATCTCTCTAAGTCAACTCTGTTGTGTCACAAGGCAGGGAGCATGTGTCTCCTCCAAACCTTGACCCACAGCCACAGTACCGAGGCTTTGATTCTGTTCTCTCCCACATTTCACCATCATCTAGATTGTAATATCTTGCCTAAAGTACCTCCATGATAATTAGGCTGTATTGAAGTGTCTGTGGAAATGAGAATCATCCCACTTTCCTCCTACAGTTCAGTTCAGTCTCTCAGTCGTGTCTGACTCTTTGAGAGGTGGTCTTAAAGCACTTTCAAGACCATTTAATTCTAGGCCACCTCCCAGAAGCTTTTTCCATCCCACCTCCTTTGCTCTAGATTCCATTCAGACACTGCTGTCTTCAGACTGTGAGACTGCACTGAATACACTTGCCCTTTCTCCACATGGAGCTGTCTTGCTTCAAGTCTTGGAATCATGGTCACCTCACTATGTGTAAAAAAAATGGTTCCCCAAAGACGTGCACATGAATGTTCATAGTCAAAAAGTTGAGATGAACAAGATGGCAGAGTGGTAGTTGCAGGAGGAATACACCTCTCTCCTTGGACACATCAGGAATACATCTTCAGACACAGAAGTGCTTGCAGAACACCAGCTGAGAGCTGACAGGAGTACCTGACCAGTGGAAAAGAATGTATAGAACCACAAAACTTGGTAGGATGAAGGAACTAGGGGGAAAAACAGGAGTGTTAATAGGTCTGAACCTGCCCTTGGTGGGTGGGAGAATTGAAGTAGGTTTCCACTCCCCACATTGGAGTAATTGTTTGGATCAGAGGAGAAACAGTTAAGGCTGAGAATGAATCAGCTGATCTGTGGCAGCCTACACCAATACATACAATGTATGACATAGCAGAATCCATTGGTTTTTGTCCCCTTAAGAGTGTAGCATTCGTTAAACATTTGAAAATCCATCAGGATAAAGCAACTTACTAAAGAACTGAAAATGATGACACAGTAGGGTCATCTCGATAAATGCTGAAAAATAATTTGATAAAATCTAATATCCCTGGGTTGGGAAGATTCCCTGAAGTAGGGATTGGCTACCCACTTCAGTATTCTTAGGCTTTTCTGGCAGCTCAGCTCTTAAAGAAAGTGCCTGGCATCTCAGAGATCTGGGTCCATCCTTGGGTTGGGAAGATCCCCTGGAGGAGAGCATGGCAACCCATTCCAGTATTCTGGCCTGGAGAATCCCCAAGGCCAGAGGAGCCTGTTCGGCCTACACTTCATGGGGTTGCAAAAAGCTGGACACAACTCTGTGACTGAGCACTTTCTGTATAAAATATTTTAGCAAACTAGAAATAGAAGTAGAAATAGAAATAGAATTGGAGGAGGCAATGGCACCCCACTCCAGTACTTTTGCCTAGAAAATCCCATGGATGGAGGAGCCTGGTAGGCTGCAGTCCATGGGGTCGCTAAGAGTCAGACACGACTGAGTGACTTCACTTTCACTTTTCACTTTCATGCATTGGAGAAGGAAATGGCAACCCACTCCAGTGTTCTTGCCTGGAAAATCCCAGGGACTGGAAGCCTGGTGGGCTGCCGTCTATGGGGTCACACAGAGTTGGACAGGACTGAAGCGACTTAGCAGCAGCAGAAATAGAAGACTTCCTCAACCTTATGAAAGTACTACACTATCACTAACATCACACTTTATGGTAGAACACTGAGTGTTTTACTTCTAAAATCACAATCAACAGAAAGATGTCCACTCTCATTATATTGAATTTCTGTCCGTGAAGTCATATTAGGAAATGATTGAAAAGCTATCCAGTTTGGAAAAGAAGAATAAAGCTGTTTTTATCTGTTGGTGACATCTATGTAGAATATCCAATGAAATCTACAGGAACAGAATACCTAAAACTAAGAATTAATTTAAGCAATGTCACAAGATATACAGATGATATATAAAATTTAATTAATTGCTTTTCTATATAGTAGGCCAATTTAAAATTAAAATAAAAAATAATAACAGTCACATTGAAGTCAGAAAAACTTAAGAATCAGACAGAATATATGAAACACACCAATGCAAAAATGGACAAAAGATTTGAACAGGAAATTCACTAGATAATGATATACAGATGGCAAGTAAGCATGCAGGGCACACCGAAAGTATGGCTCTCATGAGAGACAGAGAAGAACAAGTGTGATGAGGAAGTGAAAATATTTGAACATTCATGCACTGCTTATGGGAATACAAAATAGTACACCATGGTGGAAAACAGTTTGGAAGTTCCTTCAAAAGTTAAACATTGGGTTACCATATGTCCCAGCAATCCCTTTCTTAGGTTTATACCAGCAAGTATGAAAAAAAAAAAAAAAAAAAACCAAAGAAGTGCACATGAATGTTCATAACAGTCTTATTTCTAGTAGTCCAAACGTTGAGATGAACAAAATGGCAGAACAGTAGCTGGAATTGTAGTACATTTCACTCCACGGATACATCAAGGACACACCTTCAGACACAGAAGTGTGTGCAGAACATCAACTGAGAGCTGACAGGAGTACCTGACCAGAGGAAAATAATAAATAGAACCACAAAACTCGGTAGGGTGAAGGAACTAGGGGTGGGGGGAACAGGAATATTAACAGGCCTGGACCTGCCCTTGGTGGGTGGGAGAACTCTAAGTCGGTGTCCGACCCCCACCTGAAGTCAACTGTCTGGATCAGAGGAGAACTATTTTAGGCTGAGAGTGAAACAGTTGATCTGTGGGAGCCTAAATGGAATGAGAATCAGACAGTCCTTGCCACAGTCATACACACCCCAGACAGGGACACAGGTCCCATAGAAGGGACAGCAGTTGGGATCTGGATTTTGCAGATTGTGGAGCAATCCCAGGGGAAGGGCTGCTATTGACTGCAGAGAGACGGACTGATGGGATGTGAGGAAGGAGATCGGGTTGGAAATGCTTGTGGAGGAACACCAGGCCCCATGGAAGCAAGGGGATCCTACTGGGTCAATCATAGTGGGTGGAGCCCTCACCATAGTCTCTTTCTCCCCATACACCAGCATCGGCAGCTGAACAATAGAGAGGCTGGCCAATCAAGTGCCTGACTTACTGATCTGCAGACTAGGACCCCACCCAGGGGCCCCATCTATGTTCCTGATGCTCCAAACAACAGAGAAGTACCCCAGGCAAGGGAGCCCTCTAAGTGCCTGAAAGAGTGGAGCTATGGAGGAAGAGTGGCAAAAGAGGCCTCCTTATCACCAGCTACAAGAGGCTGGTGAAAAGACTCTGATAGGGTCAAAACTTCTGCGGCAGAGGAGGTCATTGTCCCTGCACAGTTATCGCTACCACGGTCCCCAGAAATCAAGAAGCTATGCCAAGTTCATGCTCAATGCTCGCTGGGGCGGAGCTGCTACAGGCCAAAAAAGTCTTGTGTCTATGGATACCTGGTCACTTCGGTTCAGTTCAGTTCAGATCAGTTCAGTTCAGTCGCTCATTCCTGTCCCACTCTTCGCGACCCCATGAATCGCAGCACGCCAGGACTCCCTGCCCATCACCACCTCCCGGAGTTCACCCAGATCCACGTCCATAGAGTCAGTGACGGCATCCAGCCATCTCATGCTCTGCTGTCCCCTTCTCCTTCTGCCCCCAATTCCTCCCAGCATCAGAGTCTTTTCCAATGAGTCAACTCTTCTCAAGAGGTGGCCAAAGTACTGGAGTTACAGCTTCAGCATCATTCCCCCAAAGAAATCCCAGGGCTCAATTGCTTCAGAATGGACTGGTTGGATCTCCTTGCAGTCCAAGGGACTCTCAAGAGTCTTCTCCAACACCACAGTTCAAAAGCATCAATCCTTAGGCGCTCAGCCTTCTTCACAGTCCAACTCTCACATCCATACATGACCGCAGGAAAACCCATAGCCTTGACTAGACGGACCTTTGTTGGCAAAGTAATGTCTTTGCTTTTGAATATGCTATCTATATTGGTCATAACTTTCCTTCCAAGGAGTAAGTGTCTTTTAATTTCATGGCTGCAGTCACCATCTGCAGTGATTTTGGAGCCCCCCAAAATAAAGCCTGACACTGTATCCATTGTTTCCCCATCTATTTCCCATGAGGTGATGGGACCGGATGCCATGAACTTCGTTTTCTGAATGTTGAGCTTGAAGCCAACTTTTTCACTCTCCACTTTCACCTTCCTCAGGAGGCTTTTTAGTTCCTCTTCACTTTGTGCCATAGGGCGGTGTCATCTGCGTATCTGAGGTTACTGATATTTCTCCCAGCAATCTTGATTCCCCCTTGTGTGTCTTCCAGTCCAGGGTTTCTCATGATGTACTCTGCATAGAAGTTACATAAGCAGGGTGATAATATACAGCTTTGACGTACTGCTTTTCCTAATTGGAACCAGTCTGTTGTTCCACGTCCAGTTCTAACTGTTGCTTACTGACCTTCATAGAGGTTTCTCAAGAGGCAGGTCAGGTGGCCTGGTATTCCCTTCTCTTTCAGAATTTTCCACAGTTTATTGTGATCCACACTGTCAAATGCTTTGGCATAGTCAATAAAGCAGGAATGGAGGTTTTTCAGGAACTCTCTTGCTTTTTCCATGATCCAGCAGATGTTGGCAATTTGATCTCTGGTTCCTCTGCCTTTTCTAAAACCAGCTGGAACATCAGGAAGTTCACAGTTCACGTATTGCTGAAGCCTGGCCTGGAGAATTTTGAGCATTACTTTACTAGCATGTGAGGTGAGTGTAACTGTGCAGTACTTTGAGTATTCTTTGGCATTGCCTTTCTTTGGGATTTGAATGAAAACTGACCGTTCCAGTCCTGTGGACACAGGCTGAGTTTTCCAAATTTGCTGGCATATTGAGTGCAATACTTTCACAGCATCATCTTTCAGGATCTGAAATAGCTCAACTGGAATTTCATCACTTCCTCTAGCTTTGTTCGTAGTGCTGCTTTCTAAGGCCCACTTGATTTCACATTCCAGGATGTCTGGCTCTAGGTCGGTGATCACATCATCGTGATTATCTGGATCATGAAGATGTTGATTGTTTAGTTCTTCTGTGTATTCTTGTCATCTCTTCTTAGTATCTTCTGCTTCTGTTAGGTCCATGCCATTTCTGTCCTTTATCGAGCCCATCTTTGCATGAAATGTCCCTTTGGTATCTCTAATTTTCTTGAAGAGATCTCTAGTCTTTCCCATTCTGTTGTTTTCCTCTATTTCTTTGCATTGATCACTGAGGAAGGCTTTCTTATCTCTTCCTGCTATTCTTTGGAACTCTGCATTCAGATGCGTATATCTTTCCTTTTCTCCTTTGCTTTTCGCTTCTCTTCTTTTCACAGCGATTTCTAAGGGGTCCCCAGACAGCCATTTTGCTTTTTTGCATTTCTTGTCCATGGAGATTGTCTTGATCACTGTCTCCTGTACAATGGCATGAGCCTCATTCCATAGTTCATCAGGCACTCTATCTAACAGGTCTAGGCTCATAAATCTGTTTCTCACTTTCACTGTATAATCATAAGGGATTTGATTTAGGTCATACCTGAATGGTCTAGTGGTTTGCCCTACTTTCTTCAATTTCAGTCTGAATTTGGTAATAAGGAGTTCATGATCTGAGTCACAGTCAGCTCCTGGTCTTGTTCTTGTTGACTGTATAGAGCTTCTCCATCTTTGGCTGCAAAGAATATAATCAATCTGATTTCGGTGTTGACCATATGGTGATGTCCATGTGTAAAGTCTTCTCTTGTGTTGTTGGAAAAGGGTCTTTGCTATGACCAGTGCATTTTCTTGGCAAAACTCTATTAGTCTTTGCCCTGCTGCATTCCGTATTCCAAGGCCAAATTTGCCTGTTACTGCAGGTGTTTCTTGACTTCCTATTTTTGCATTCCAGTCCCCTACAATGAAAAGGACACCTTTTTTGGGTATAGTTCCATAAGGACTTGTAGGTCTTCATGGAACCGTTCATCTTCAGCTTCTTCAGCATTACTGGTTGGGGTCTAGACTTGGATTACTGTAATATTGAATGGTTTGCCTTGGAAACGAACAGAGATCATTCTGTCGTTTTTGAGATTGCATCCAAGTACTGCATTTCGGAATCTTTTGTTGACCATGATGGCTACTCCATTTCTTCTGGGGGATTCCTGCCTGCAGTAGTAGATATAATGCTCATCTGAATTAAATTCACCCATTCCAGTCCATTTTAGTTCGCTGATTCCTAGAATGTCTACATTCACTCTTGCCATCTCTTGTTTGACCACTTCCAATTTGCCTTGATTCATGGACCTGACATTCCAGGTTCCTATGCAATATTGCTCTTTACAGCATCAGACCTTGCTTCTGTCACCAGTCACAACTGCAACTGGGTATTGTTTTTGCTTTGGCTCCATCCCTTCATTCTTTCTGGAGTTATTTCTCCACTGATATCCAGTAGCATATTGGGTCCCTACTGACCTGGGGAGTTCCCCTTTCAGTATCCTATCATTTTGCCTTTTGATACTGTTCATGGGGTTTTCAAGGCAAGAATACTGAAGTGGATTGCCATTCCCTTCTCCAGCGGACCACCTTCTGTCAGATCTCTCCACCATGACCCGCCCGTCTTGGGTTGCCCCAGGGGCATGGCTTAGTTTCTTTGAGTTAGACAAGGCTGTGGTCCTAGTGTGATTAGATGGACTAGTTTTTTTGTGAGTATGGTTTCAGTGTGTCTGCCTTCTGATGCCCTCTTACAACACATACCAACTTACTTGGATTTCTCTTACCTTGGATGTGGGGTATCACTTCACGGCTGCTCCATTAAAGCGCAGCCACTGCTCCTTAACTTGGAAGAGGGGTATTTCCTCACTGCCGCCCTTAGTGTCCAACTGCTTGTGACATTGTAGACTGTGGCTTGCCAGGCTTCTTTCTCAGGGAAGGGGCTTCTACATGCAAAAATTCTGGTACATATGGGCCAGTACTGGTTGACATACCCTTCTAGAGCACTATATGTCCTGCTGCCCTAGCCACCAACTCCTCTGAGTCCCTGATGCAGCCAGAACCACTATGACCCAAGCAGTTGCATCTCCACATCTGGTCCCCTCACAGGGGCAAACCCAAGTCCTCCAGGACAGTCTCAAGAGCAAACCCCAGTGGATGATTCACATTCAGAAGTGGGAATAAAACCACAATTGCAACCCAGGGGCAGTGTTGTTAAGGAAGAAGACCCAAAACCTTCCTACCACCTGTACAAGCTGCAGATTAAATCCACATAGCTGTGAAAAGAAGAGAAGAGAAAAGCAAAGGAGAAAAGGAAAGATATAAGCATCTGAATGCAGAGTTCCAAGGAAGAGCAAGAAGAGATAAGAAAGCCTTCCTCAGGGAGCAATGCATAGAAAAGGAGGAAAACAACAGAATGGGAAAGACTAGAGATCACTTCAAGAAAATTAGAGATATCAAGGGGGGATTTCATGCAAAGATGGGCTCGATAAAGGACGGAAATGGTATCGACCTAACAGAAGCAGAAAACATTAAGAAGAGATGGCAAGAATACACAGAAGAACTGTACAAAAAAGATATTCACGACCCAGATAATCACGATGGTGTGGTCACTGAACTAGAGCCACACCTTGTGGAATATAAAGTCAAGTGGGGCTTAGAAAGCAGCATTACGAACAAAGCTAGTGGAGGTGATGGAATTCCAGTTGAGCTATTTCAAATCTCAAAGGATGATGCTGTGAAAGTGCTGCACTCAATATGCCAGCAAATTTGGAAAACTCAGCAGTGGCGACAGGACTGGAAAAGGTGAGTTTTCATTCCAATCCCAAAGAAAGGCAATGCCAAAGAATGCTCAAACTACCTCAGAATTGCACACACCTCACACACTAGTAAGGTAATGCTCAAAATTCTCCAAGCCAGGCTTCAGCAATACATGAACTATGAACTTCCTGATGTTCAAGCTGGTTTTAGAAAAGGGAGAGGAACCAGAGACCAAATTGCCAACATCTGCTGGATCATGGAAAAGCAAGAGAGTTCCCGAAAAACCTCTATTTCTGCTTTATTGCCTATGCCACAGCCTTTGCCTGTGTGGATCACAATAAACTGTGGAAAATTCTGAAAGAGATGGGAATACCAGACCACCTGACCTGCCTCTTGAGAAATCTGTATGCAGGTCAGGAAGCCACAGTTAAAACTGGATATGGAACAACAGACTGGTTCCAATTAGGAAAAGGAGTACGTCAAGGCTGTATGTTCTCACCCTGCTGATTTAACTTCTATGCAGAGTACATCATGAGAAACCCTGGACTGGAAGAAACACAAGATGGAAAGAAGATTGCCGGGAGAAATGTCAATAGCCTCATATAGGCAGATGACACCACCCTTATGGCAGAAAGTGAAGAGGAACTGAAAAGTCTCTTGATGAAATGAAAGTGGAGAGTGAAAATTAAGATCATGGCATCCGGTCCCATGTACTTCATGGGAAATAGATGGGGAAACAGTGGAAAGAGTGTCAGATTTCCCCCCCCCCTCTGGGGGGGGGGGCGGGGCGGTGTTGGTGGGGCAGGGCTCCAAAATCACTGCAGATGATGACTACAGGTATGAAATTAAAAGACACTTACTTCTTGGAAGGAAAATTATGACCAACCTAGATAGCATATTCAAAAGCAGAGACATTACTTTGCCAACAAAGGTCCGTCTAGTCAAAGCTATGGTTTTTCCTGTGGTCATGTATAGATGTGAGAGTTGGACGGTGAGGAAGGCTGAACACTGAAGAATTCATGCTTTTGAACTGTGGTGTTGGAGAAGACTCTTGAGAGTCCCATGGACTCCAAGGAGATCCAACCAGTCCATTCTGAAGGAGATCAGCCCTGGGATTTCTTTGGAAGGAATGATGCTAAAGCTGAAACTCCAGTACTTTGGCCCCCTCATGCGAAGAGTTGACTCATTGGAAAAGACCCTGATGCTGGGAGGGATTCGGGGCAGGAGAAGGGGACGACAGAGGATGAGATGGCTGGATGGCATCACTGACTCGATGGACGTGAGTCTGAGTGAACTCCGGGAGTTGGTGATGGACTGGAGGCCTGGCGTGCTGCGATTCATGGGGTCGCGAAGAGTCGGACACGACTGAGCGACTGACCTGAACTGAATAATATATAAAAAGACACTGATAACTGCCACAAAAGGAAACGTCCTAGTTCCGATAGTTGTGAACATTGGAGACAAAAAAACGTATAGGAGTAGGACCGGATTAGAATGAGCTCCCCCCAAATCAGGTTCAGAGTTCAGCACAGTTTTGGAGGGCATCCTAGGGAGGTGAGGTGGACTGCAATTTTAGCGGGTGAAAGGACTCTGAGAGCAATGACTAAAGAAAAACCTGTATTATTCTCATGTTTTGACTTGCTCTGTAGATTCTTTAGGATTTTTGTTTGTGTGGTTGGTTTCAATTCCTTCCCCTCGCCCACGGTGTAGTTGCCAATTTCATTGGCACTATGAAATCTAATGAAGCTTTTGAGCCTTATTTTTCTTCGGTCACATTTGTATTGCTGTTATAAATCTCTGTCTCTATATACAGCTTTTGAAATTCTGTGGAGTTTCCTTTTCTCTCTCTCTCTCTCTTTTTCGTTTTTTACCTATTATTATTTTTTCTACATTTATTATTTGTTTACTTTTCCTACTGTTCTTTTCCCCTTGCAGTTAATCTTTAATGTATATAAATCTTTTCAGTTCAGTTCAGTTCAGTGGCTCAGTTGTGCCCGACTCCTTGTGACCCCATGAACCACAGCACGCCAGGCCTCCCTGTCCATCACGAACCCCCGGAGTCCAACCAAACCCATATCCATCGAGCTGATGATGCCATCCAACCATCTCATCCTCTGTTGTTCGCTTCTCCTCCTGCTCTCAATCTTTCCCAGCATCAGGGCCTTTTCCAAAGAGTAAGCTCTTCGCATAAGGGAGCCAAAGTATAGGAATTTCAGCTTCAACATCAGTCCTTCCAATGAACACCCAGGACTGAACTCCCTTAGAATGGACTGGTTGGATTTACTTGCAGTCCAAGGGACTCTCAAGAGTCATCTGTATCTCTATTTAACTCTGCATATGTATTTTTTCCTTTCTTTCCTTTTCTCTCAATATATTTGTTAGTTTTATTTTCATTTTTTTATTCTCCAATTGGCACCTTGCTCTAGTTTTGTTTCCCAGTTTGTGCTTCAGGTGGTTCTATTCTGGTATGTATGTGTATATATATATAATTTTTTTTTCCTTTGTTCACCAGGTCAGTCAATCTATTGTACTTAATTTTGCTGGAATGTTTTGATTTTGCTGGTGGGTGTATATGTACATGTGTCTATTCAGTCATACTTTTTACTCTTGTGATAAACCTCTGCTTCTACATTGGATTTTTACAGTTCTTTGGAGGATTCCTTGTTTTCCCATTTATTTTTGATTTTTTAATTATTTTCTATTTTTATTGTTTTAAATTTTAGTTTTTTAAACCTATTATATTTATTCCATTGTTTGCCTTTCCTCTGTTCTTGTCCCCTTGCAGTTAAACTTTAAACAAACCTTGTTCATCTACCTCTATTGAAACTTCCATATCTATTCTTTCTTTCTTTTCTTTCCTTCCTTTCCTCTCAACATTTTGTTAGTTTTATTTTCAGTGCTTTCATTCCCACTTGGGACTTTGCTTTAGATTTCTTTTCCAGCTTGTGCACTCGTTAGTTTTGTGCTTAACTGGTAGATACCATTTTTGGTTTCCGTTGTTTGCTAGGTCAGTCTATTGTAGTTTATTTTTGTTGAACTGTTTGGATTTTGCTGATGGTTGTATATGTGTATATTCCCATATATTGGAATATATGTGTATATTCCTTTATTTTAATTATTATTTGTGTGACAGTGTAACTGCCATTTGTCAGGGGTTCCCCTTTGGTTTCTCTTTTTTTTTTTTTTGATATTTATTTTAATCTAAATTAATGCCATAACAAACCACCTGTTGTAACGGTGTTCCTGGTCAATGATCCAGCCCCGAGCATTTGGAGTGGGAGCACTGACTCCAAGACCCTATACAACCGGAGAACTCCTAACCTTAGGGAGTATCAATTACTGAGAACTCACTCACGCAAACTAAACCACTTGAATACAAGACCTAGAATCACCTAACCACCAATCAGGACAACCTAACCAACAATCAGGACAACCCAACCCAGTGTAGGACACCTCATCCAAACAGCAAATAGGACAAAAATAGAAACCCAGTCGTCAGCAGACAGGATTACCCTTCTCAATCAGCCCTGCACATCAGAAGGAAAAGAAAAAAAAAAAAAAAACTCAGCACCAATCTCACCCAATGCAAAGCTTACACAAACCATTGGACCAAACTTAGGAGTGCAGAAACTAAAAGGAAGAAAGAATGCAAATTTGAAGGCTGGCAAAAGGAGACCTCAAACACAATAAGACCTTTTTAAAAATGAAGAAATGACAAAGAAATGCTGCAGAAACAAAGGAACAAACTGGACACACAGAAATTTAAACAAATGAAGAGGAAATAGGCAAACTGCCTGAAAAACTATTCAGAATAATGATAGTAAAGATGATCAAAAACTTTGAAAATGACATGGAGACAATGCAAGAATCAATGAGCAAACCCGTAGTTGAATTGAAGAATAAGCAAAAAATAAATTGAAAAATAAATAGAGAGACAAACAACAATTACTTAAATTAAAAATACTCTAGAAAGAATCAGGAGCAGGGTATCTGAACCAGAAAATGGATCAGTGTGTTGAAAGACAAAATGGTGGAAACAACTGCGGAAGGGCAGAATAAAGTCAAAAGAATGGAAAGAACTGAGGATAGTCTCAGAGACCTCTTGGACAATATTAAATGCACCAAGATTCAAATTATAGGGGTCCCAGAAGAAGAGAGAAAAATAAAGGGTATGAGAAAAGTTTAGAGGAGATTATACTTGAAAAACCCCCAACATGGAAAAGGAAATAGTCAATCAAGTCCAAGAGGTGCCAAGAGTCCCATTTGTGATAAACCCAAGGAGAAACAGCCCTAGACATATACTATGCAAACTAAGGAAGATGAAACACAAAGAAAGAATATTAAAAGTAGCAAGTTAAAAGTAAGAAGTAACATCCAATGGAAACCCCATATGTTTCACAGCTGATCTTTCAACAGAAACTCTGCAGGCCAGAAGAGAATGGCATGGCATATTTAAAGCACTGAAAGAGAAAAATCTACAGCCAAGATTACTGTACTTGGCAAGGATCTCCTTCAAAATTGATGGAGAAATCAAAGCTTTTCAGATGAGCCAAAGGTAAGAGAATACTTTATCACAAAACCAGCTTTAAAACAAATGGTAAAGGGACTTATATAGTCAAGAAATACAAGAGAAGAAAAAAGAAATACAAGAGAACAAAACCGACCCCAAACATTTAAGAAAATGGCAATAAGAGCACTGCTGCTGCTGCTGCTAAGTCGCTTCAGTCCTGTCCGACTCTGTGCGACCCCATAGACGGCAGACCACCAGGCTCCCCCGTCCCTGGGATTCTCCAGGCAAGAACACTGGAGGGGGTTGCCATTTCCTTCTCCAATGCATGCAAGTGAAAAGTGAAAGGGAAGTCGCTCTGTCCTGTCGAACTCTGTGTGACCCCATGGACTGCAGCCTACCAGGCTCCTCCGTCCATGGGATTTTCCAGGCAAGAGTACTGGAGTGGGGTGCCATTGCCTTCTCCGAATAGGAGCACATATGTCAATAATTATTCTAAATATAAATGGATTAAATGTTCCAACCAAAAATCCCAGACTGGCTAAATGGATACATAAACAAGACCTCGGGGTGGGGGCGTGGTCCTAAGATGGCAGAGGAATAAGATGGGGAGACCCCATTCTCCCCAACACATTCATCAAATGATCATTTGAACGCTGAGCAACTTCCACAAAACAATTTCTGAATGCTGGCAGAGGACACCAGGTACCCAGATAGGCTGCTCATTGTCTTTGAAAGGAGACCAAAGATTGAGCAAATACCAAAGCAGAACTAGCCGGCTGTCTCCAGGCCCCTCCCCCAACAAGAGGCAGACAGCCATGTGTGTGGCAGCCAGAACCAGAAGGCAAGGGGCGACCTCAGCCTCAGAGACCGGCATTCTCCACCAAACTGTGAGCAGGCTGCCAGTTTCTAACCATGTCTTCCTGGAGTCCTGGATGGTTGACATCTGCCAGGAGAGTTGCAGCTTGAGATCAGCTCCGCAGAGGAGATACATGATACACCTGAGGCAGTGTTCTCATGGCACACCCAGGAAACTGAGCGGCCTGGACCCAGTAGGTAATTAAGATGCATGGCCCACTTGGGACAGTGCGTTGGCCAAGCACCTGGTCGCCTGAGCTGCTGGGACCTGGGAAGGGCACAAAACGCACGTGCATCTGAGTCTGTGACTTTGCGGTGTACCTAAAACCCTGAACCTTAGCAGCTTAGACCTGGGAATTGCAGGAAATGCAGGGCCCACATTGGGCAGTACCCCTGAAGAGCAATCTGGAAGCTGAGCAGTGTACACGTGGAAAACACACACCACCATGATCTTGGGAAAGCCCAGTGTGTTCCATACACTGCAAGCACTTTCCCAAAATACACACCAACATTATTTGTTTGCAGTGTTCCTCCCTCCCTACAACTCAACTGAACAAGTGAGCCGAAATAAGTGACCACCTTTGCCCCCTTGTGCCAGGGCAGAAATTAGACACTAAAGAGACTTGCAAAGAGAGAAAGCCAAAATAAATAAAGAAAAGGGAACCCCTCTGGGAGTGAGAGGTGCAACAGATTAAAACCCTGTAGTTAATATTGACTAAGCATAGGAAGGGGCTTATAGATCTTGTAAAGAAATGCAAGCTGGAACAAGGAATTATCTGAAACTCAACTGAACCCACACTGCCCACAATGGCCCAGAGAAATTCCTAGATACAGTTTTTCTATTATCAACCTTCTAATTTTTAAAAATTATTTATTATTTTTTCCTTCTTACTTTTTTTTTTTTTTAAATTTTACAATACTGTATTGGTTTTGCCATACATCCACATGAATCTGTCATGGGTGTACACGTGTTCCCCATCCTGAACCCCCCTCCCACTCCCTCCCTGTACCATCCATCTGGGTCATCCCAGTACACCAACCCCAAGCATCCTGTAACCTGCATCAAACCTGGGCTGGCAATTCGTTTCTTATATGATATTATACATGTTTCAATGCCATTCTCCCAACCTCCTCCTCTCCCACAGAGTCCAAAAGACTGTTCTATACATCTGTGTCTCTTTTGCTGTCTCACATCCAGGGTTATCGTTACCATCTTTCTAAATTCCATAGACATGTGTTAGTATACTGTATTGGTGTGGGTTTTTTTTTTTTTTTCCCTTTCTTTCTTTCTGGCTTACTTCACTCGAGATAATAGGCTCCAGTCTCATCCACCTCATTAGAACTGATTCAAATGTATTCTTTTTAATGGCTGAGTAATACTCCACTGTGTATACGTACCACAGCTTTCTTATCCATTCGTCTGCTGATGGACATCTAGGTTGCTTCCATGTCCTGGCTATTAGAAACAGTGCTGTGATGAACATTGTGGTATACGTGTCTCTTTCAATTCTGGTTTCCTTGGTGTGTATGCCCAGCAGTGGGATTGCTGGGTCATAATTAATCCTTTAATTTTCAATTTTACAACCTATTACCTTGCAAAATATGACCCTATTTTTAAAGCATATTTCATATTTTTAAATATATTTTGTGATTGATTGTGTTTTGTATTTTTAATATTGTATTTCAGAGAGTCTACCCTCTCCTCTAGATTTTTTTTTTTACTTAAATTAATTTACTTGTTTTAACTGGAGGCTAATTACTTTACAAAATTGTAGTGGTTGTTGCCATACATTGACATGAATCAGCCATGGGTGTATCAGTTCAGTTCAGTTCAGTTGCTCAGTTGTGCCTGACTATTTGCGACCCCACGCGCTGCAGCATGCCAGGCCTCCCTGTACATCAACAACTGCTGGAGTCTACCCAAACCCATGTCCATGGAGTCGGTGATTCCATCCAAACATCTCCTCTGCTGTCCTCTTCTGCCCTCAGTCTTTCCCTGAATCAGGGTCTTTTCAAATGAATCAGGTGGCCAAAATATTGAAGATTCAGCTTCAAAATCAGTCCTTCAAATGAACACCCAGGACTGATCTCCTTTGGGATGGACTGGTTGGGTCTCCTTGCAGTCCAAGGGACTCTCAAGAGTCTTCTCCAACGCCACAGTTTAAAATCATTTATTCTCGGGAGCTCTGCTTTCTTTATAGTTGAACTCTCATATCCATACATGACCATGGGAAAAACCATAAGCTTGACTAGATGGACCTTTGTTGACGAAGTAATGTCTCTGCGTTTCAATATACTGTCTAGGTTGGTCGTAACTTTCTTTCCAAGGTGTAAGTGTCTTATAATTTCATGGCTGCAATCACCATCTGCAATGATTTTGGACCCCCTTCCTCCTCTCAAAGTATGACGTCAGCCACTGTTTCCCCATCTATTTGCCATGAAGTGATGGGACTGAATGCCATTATCTTAGCTTTGTGAATGTTGAGCTTTAAGCCAATCTTTTCAATCTGCTCATTCTCTTTCATCAAGAGGCTCTTTAGTTCTTCTTCACTTTCTGTCAAAAGGTGGTGTCATCTGCATATCTGAGTTATTGATATTTCTTCCGGCAAACTTGATTCCAGATTGTACTTCCTCCAGCCCAGCGTCTCACATGATGTACTCTGCATATAAGTTAAGTAAGCAGGGTGACAATATACAGCCTTGACCTACTCCTTTTCCTATTTGGAACCAGTCTGTTATTCCATGTTCAGTTGTAACTGTTCCTTCCTGACCTGCATACAGGTTTCTCAAGCGGCAGGTTACGTGGTCTGCTAATATATACCATGGGTGTATACCCATGGATGTATGTGCGTGCCTAATCCTGAACCCCCTCCAATCTCCCTCCCCATCTCATTCCTCAGGATTGTCCCAGTGCACTGGCCCTTGGCACCCTGTCTCATGCACCAAACCTGGACTGGCCTTCTATTTCACATATGGTAATATGCATGCTCCGCTTCTATTCTCCCAAATCATCCCACCCCTAGCTTCTTCCATAGAGTCCAAAAGTCTGCTATTTATATCCGTGCCTCTTTTGCTCTCTCACATGTAGGGTCCTCATTACTATCTTTCTAAATTTTATACATATATATATATATATAATATATATATTGTGTATGGATACCATATAATATATATATATATATAATATAATTTATAATTATATTTATATATAAATTATATAAAATATAATATATAATATAATATATAATGTATAATATAGTGTATGGATGTTTTTCTTTCTGACTTGCATCACTCTGTATCATAGGATCCAGTTTCATTCACCTCATTAGAACTGATTCAAATGCACTCTTTTAAATAGCTGAGTAATATTCCATTCTGTATATGTACCAAAGCTTTACTATCCATTCATCTGCTCATGGATATCTAGGTAGCTTCCATGTCCTAAACATGAAAACACTGCTATGATGATGAACATTGGGGTAGACGTGTCTCTTTCAATTCTGGTTTCCTCAGTGTGTATGCCCAGCAGTGGGTTTCCTGGGTCACATGACAGTACTAGTTCCAGCTTTTTAAGGAATCTACACAGCTTCCCCATACTGGCTGTACTAGTTTGCATTGCCTCCAACACTGTAAGAGGATTCCCTTTCTTCTGCAGTCTGTTCAGTATGTATTGTTTGTCGACGTTTTGATAACAGCCATTCTGACAGGTGTGAGATGGTATAACATTGTGGCTTGATGTCCATTTCTGTGATAATGAGTGATGTTGAGCATCTTTTCATGTGTTTCTTAACCATCTGTATGTCTTCTTTGGAGAACTGTCTGTTGAGTTCTTCAGCCTAATTTTTGATTGGGCCATTAATTTTTTCTGGTATTGAGTTGCATGAGCTTCTTGTATATTTTTGAGTTTCACTTAGTCAATTGCTTCATTTACTATCATTTTCTCCCGTTCTGATGACTGTCTTTTCACCTTCCTTGTTTCCTTCATTGTTCAGGAGCTTTTAAATTTGATTCGTTCCGTTGGTTTATTTTTGCTTTTATTTACATTACTCTGGGAGGTGAGTGATAGAAGGTCCTGCTGTGATTTATGTCAGAGACTGTTCTGTCTATATTTTCCTCTAGAAGTTTTACAGTTTCTGGTCTTTCATTTAGATCTTTAATCCATATTTAGCTTATTTTTGTGTATCATTAGAAAGTATTCTAGAATCATTATTTTACAGGTGGTTGGCCAGCTTTTCCAGTGCCACTTGTTAAAGAGATCGGTCTTTTCTCCATTGTATATTCCTGAGTCCTTTGTCAAAGATAAAGTGACCATAGGTGTGTGGATTTATCTCTGGGCTTTCTATTTTGTTCCATTGGTCTATATTTCTGTCTTGGTGTCAGTAACATATTGTCTTGATAACTGTAGCTTTGTACTATAGTCTGCAGTCATGCAGGTTGATTCCTTCAGTTCCATTCTTCTTTCTCAAGATTGCTTTGGCTATTCGAGGTTTCCCCCCCCCCCCCTTCATACAAACTGTGCAATGATTTGTCCTAGTTCTCTGAAAAACACTTTTGGTAGGTTGATAATTACTTTAAATGTAAACAGATTAAATGTTCCAACCAAAAGACACAGACTGATTGAATGGATACAAAAACATGACCCATATATATATGCTGTCAACCAGAAACCACCTTCAGATGCAAAGACACATATAGACTGAAATTGAGAGGATGGAAAAATACATTCTATGCAAATGGAAAGCAAAAGAAAGCTGGAATATTAATCCTGATATCAGACAGGCCTTAAAATAAGAATACTATAAAAAATAAGGAAAGACACTACACTACGATAAAAGGATCAATCCAAGAGGGAGACATAACAGTTGTAAACATCTATGCACTGAACACTTTATTGCCGAATTTTACCTTAAATTGAAGAAACTAGCGAAAATGACTAGATGATTCAGGTATGAACTAAATCAAATCCCTTATGTTTATACAGTGGAAGTGACAAATAGATTCAAGACAGAATATTGAAGATTCAAGACAGAATCAAGATAGACAGAATGCCTGAAGAACTATCGATGGAGTTTTGTGACAGTGTACAGGAGGCAGTGATCAAGACCATACCCAAGAAACACAAATGCCAAAAGTCAAAATGGTTCTCTGAGGAGGCCTTCCAAATAGCTGAGAAACGAAAAGAAGCAAAAGACAAAGGAGAGAGGGAAATATATACCCATTTGAATGAAGAGTTCCAAAGAATTTCAAGTAGAGATAAGAAAGCCTTCCTCAGCAATCAACAAAAAGAACAGAGGGAAACAATAGAATGGGAAAGACTAGAGATCACGTCAAGGAAATTAGAGATACTAAGGGAGCATTTCATGGAAAGATGGGCACAATAATGGACAGAAATGGTATGGACATAAGAGAAGCAAAAGATATTAAGAATTGATGGCAACAATGCACAGAAGAATTATACAAAAAAGATCTTCATGATGCAGATAACCAGGATAGTGTGATCACTCACCTAGAGCCAGACATCCTGGAATGTGAAGCCAAGTGGATCTTAGGAAGCAAAGCTAGTGGAAGTTATGGAATTCCATTTGAGCTATTTGAAATCCTAAAAGACGATGTTGTGAAAGTACCACGCAATACGCCGGCAAAGTTTCAAAGCTTGGCAGTGGCCACCGGACTGGAAAACGTCAGTTTTCATCCCAGTCTCAAAGGAAGGTAATGCCAAAGAATGCTCAAACAACCACACAGTTGCACTCATCTCACGTGCTAGTAGAGTAATGCTCAAAATTCTCCAAGCCAGGCTTCAACAGTATGTGAACTGTGAACTTCCAGATGTTGAAAGTGGACTTAGAATAGGCAGAGGAACCAGAGATCAAATTGCCAACATCCACTGGATCATGGAAAAAGCAAGAGTTCCAGGAAAAACATATATTTCTGCTTTATTCATTATGCCAAAACCTCTGAGTGTGTGGGTCAAAATAAACTGTGGAAAATTCTAAAAGAGATGGGAGTACCAGGCCACCTGACTTGCCTCCTGAGAAATCTGTGTGCAGGTCAAGAAGCATCAGTTAGAACTGGACATGAAACAGCAGACTGGTTGCAAGTCGGGAAAGGAGTATAGCAAGGCTGTATTTCATCACCCTGCTGTTTAACTTACAAGCAAAGGACATCATGCTAAATGCCAGGCTGGATGAAGCACAAACTGGAATCAAGATTGTCAAGAGAAATATCAGTAATCCCATATATGCAGATAACACCACCCTTATGGCAGAAAGTGAGGACCTAAAGAGCCTCTTGATGAAAGTGAAAGAGGAGAGTGAAAAAGTTGGCTTAAAACTCAACATTCAGAAAACTAATATCATGGCATCCAGGCACATCCCTTCATGGCAAGTAGATCAGGAAACAATGGAAATAGTGCCAGACTGTTTTTCGCAGTTGGGGAGGCAAATCACTACAGATGTTGATTGCAGCCATGAAATTCAAAGGTGCTTGCTCCTTGGAAGTCACGCTATGACTTACTTAGAAAGCATTAAAAAGCAGAGACATTATTTTACCAACAATCAACCAATGTGTCAAAGCAATCCTTTTTGCAATAGTCATGTACTGATGTGAGAGTTGGAGGAGAAGGAAAGCTGAGTGCCTAAGAATTGATCCTTTGGAACTGTGGTGTTGGAGAAAACTCTTGAGGATATCAAAGCAGTCAATCCCAAGAAAATCAGTCCTGAACATACATTGAGATGACTGAAGCTCCAATACTTTGGCAACCTGATGCAAAGAAGTAACTCATTTGAAAAGACCCTGATGCTGGAAAAGATCGAAGGCCAGAAGAGAAGGGGACGATAGAAGACGAGATAGTTGGATGGCATCCTCAATGCACATGAGTTTTAGCAAGCTCTGGAAGTTGGTGATGGACAGGGACAGGGAAGCCTGGTGTGATGTTTTACCATAAAGTATGATGTTAGTTATACAGTGTATTACCATCATCAGGTTGAGGAAGTTTTCTATTTCTAGTTTGCTAAGAGCTTTTATACAGAATGTGTTCAGTCACTCAGATCTGCCCAGCTCTTTGCGACCCCATGGAGTTTAAACCCAAATGGTTCCTCTGGTTGAGGATTCTCCAGGCAAGAATATTGAAGTTGGTTGCCGTGCCCTCTGCCAGGGCATCGTCCCAACCCTGGAATAGATATCAGACTTTATCAAATTATTTTTCAGCGTTTTTTGAGATGACCCTACTGTGTTTTATTTTTTGTCCTTTAGTACTTTGAATTACACTGATTGATTTTCAAATGTTTAACCAATCCTGCATTCTTAGGGGACAAAAAGTAATAGATTATGCTGCGTTGTCTTTGTACATATTGGCATGGTCTGCGCTTCACTCTGAACACTTTCTGTTGCTACGTCTTCAAGTGCACAATTTTCTCCTGCTGTCCTGTCTAATCTGTCATTTATTCCATCGACTGTGTTTGCCATCTGACGCTACAGTTTTCCTATCTACAAGATGGAATTGGTCTACTTTATTATTTGCATGTCTCTACTTAATTTTACAAAATGCAAAAAACACAGTCATTCCAATATTCTAATGTCTCTGTCGGCAATGTCTTAAATCTATGCCGCTTCTGGGTCAGTTTGATTTCTCAAGGGAAATTTAATATGATTTTTTCTTACCTTAGTGAGATTAAATATCTTTTTAATGTGGTTAGTGTATAGTCCCATATCTTTCTTGTCAAATGGCTGCTCATGTCTTTTAAACATCTCTGAATAAAGTGAATGTCCAGTAGTACATCTTTCTTAGAAACTGTGGGCTCGTGTGTTTTTCACATTTTTCTATCACTCTTTAGGTTCTTTGTTATAAAATTTTAACAGCCATCTTTTGGGTTTGTTTATGGTGCTTTTTTTTTTTTTTTTTCCTACCTCTTAAAATTTTAAGCAGTGTCATGCATCCAGGGTGAATAAGGAACCAGTGTACACCAGGAAGTGAGCACTTCACAGGAAACCCAGGAAGTCCCACTAAGACAAAAAACTGTGTACCCCAGGGCACACCTCACGCTGGCTGACCCTGCTTGTCAATTAGGAACACAAGGACTGAGATGAAGCCGACACCTCATTCCCCTTTCCTCCAGAGGCAAGCACCTCAGTGAGAGACCTTGGGAACCAGACGGGGATACATGATTACACAGTGTTCCTTCCAGGAAGCTGGAATCTTGTCGTAGCTCTTCATGGAAATGAATTCCAGCATGGTCTCAATGGTGACGTAAGCAGCAATGGAGGTACCAGCTGGCAAACAAGATGAGAAAAGAGATTTGTAAGGGCACATATTGAGATAGCCCTTTCCAGACGAGGCTCAAACAATCTGAGCAAGCACCGCCCCTTCGGGGGAATACTAATCACTCAAAGGTCGTCATTTCTTTCTTGGGATGCCTCATCCCCATCACCCTGTAGAAACCCAAACTTGGGTATTACACCTAACGAGGTGAGCATGAGTCCTAGATTTGAAACTAGACAGCTCCAAGTGGACCAATAGCAAAAATATTCAGTGCATTCTCACAGCCTGAAGACAGGGGTTTCAGACTGGAAACTAGAAAAGTGAGGACACCTATGTGCAAACTGAGCAAAGGAAGTGGGATGGAAAAGATTCCTGGTAGGTGGTCCAGAATTAAATGGTGCTCAAAGTGCTTTAAGAACACCTTATAGGAGGAAAGTAGAATGATTCTCTTTTCCACAGATACTTCGATAGAACCTAATTATCATGGAGGAATTTTAGGCAGGATATGAAAAACTAGATAATGGTGAAATGTGAGAGAGAAAAGAATGAAAGCCTGAATACTGTGGCTGTGGGCCAAGGTTTGGAGGAGATCCAGTCTCCCTGCCATGTGGCCCTTCATGTAGACTTAGAGAGATGAGGATGGCAGGTGAGTTTGGAGGGTTCCTAAGGCCATTAAAAATGCTACCTTTCCCCCAGCAAATCATCTGAGTTGCTCTCCATCCTCCCCTAGAATTGACAGGATCGGGCTTTGTGATGTGAAGGCCCACTCAGGGCCACCATTGGCTGGGGAAATGAGTTGCTGACCTCATAAAGCATAAGGCTGTGGCCCCCTGGGAGGGGTATGCATAGGGCTGCTCAGGGGCTCTGGAGCAGACCACTGCGAGTCTTCAAAATGACTAAGGTGACTGGGAAGCCACAAGGCTCTAGAGAAGTTGTGGAACAGCAGACTCTAGATACCCAGGAGGAAAAGATGAAAAGCTCCTGTCAACAGATGTCCAAAGAAGTGTCAAGGTGAGCTGAACCCATGCAAGGTCCCTTTGCCCATTGAGACCGCCCCATAAGACCCCTCCCCTTGTCCTTGCCAGGCCCTTACCCCTTCTCCTCCCACACCCCTTCTCCTGAAGCCATTGTTCCCATCCATCTTCGCCCTCTTCCCCAAACAAACCGCCACTCTGTACTCCCTTTTTTTGTTTTCTCCAGGTGGCCAGGGTAACCATGAGGGTGAATAAGCCATCTGGTCCTGAGCTTATTTTTTCTTGTGGTTGGAAGCTTTTTGATTGCAGTTTTGCCTTCTATGTTCGTGATGGGTCTGTTGAGATTATCTATTTCTTCCTGGTTCAGTTTTGGAAGGTTATACTTTTCTGAGTATTTGTCCATTTCTTCTAAGTTGTCCATTTTATTGTCATATAGCTGCTGATAGTAGTCTCAGGATCTTTTCTATTTCTGTGTTGTCTGTTGTGATTTTTCCCTTTTCATTTTAATTTGTTGAATTGATTCTTCTCCCTTTCTTTCTTGATGAATCTGGCTAATGGCTTGTCTTTTTTTTTTTTTTTTTTTTTTTTTAATCTTCTTAAAGAACTGTCTTCCTTTCGCTGATGTTTGTAACAGTTTCCTTTCTTTTTCACTTATTTCTTCCCTAATTTTTATGATTTCTTTCCTTCTGCTAACCCCGGGGTTCTTCATTTCTTCTTTTTCTCATTGCTTTAGCTGGGACGTTAGGTCATTTATTTGAGGTTTCTCTTGTTTCTTCAGATAAGCTTGTATTTTTATGAATCTTCCCCTTAGCACTGCTTTCTGAATCCCATTGGTTTTCATTTCATTTTCATTCATATCGTGTTTTCATTTTTGTTTGTATCTATGCATATTTTCATTTCTTTTCTGATTTCTTCTGTTATATGTTGGTTATTCAGAAGTGTGTTGTTCAGCCTCCATATGCTTGTATTTTTAATAGTTTTATTTTTCCTGCTGTTGTAGGTTGTTTAGTCGCTCAGTCGTTTCCGACTCTTGTGGCCCCATGGACTGTAGCCTGCCAAACTCCTCTGTCCGTGGAACTCTCCAGGCCAGAATACTGGAGTTGGTTGCCATTTCCTTCTCCAGAGAATCTTCCCAACTCAGGAATCGAACCTGGGTCTACTGCATTGCAGGCAGATTCTTTGCTGACTGAGCTACAACATCTAATCTTACTGCATTGTGATCAGAAATGATGCTTGAAATGATTTCATTTTTGTTTTCTTTTTCTAATTTACCAGAGCTAGATTTATGCAATCTATCCTGGAAATGTGCCATGTGCACTTGAGAAAAAGGTGAGATTCATTGTTTTGGGGTGAAGTGTCCTATAGATATCAATTAGGTATAACCGGTCCATTGTATCATTTGAAGTTTGTGTTTCCTTGCTGATTTTCTGCTCGGTTGATCTATACATACATGTAACTGGGATATGAAAGTCTCCGACTATTACTACATTACTTTTAATTTCCCCTTTCAAATTTGTTAGCATTTGCCTTACGTACTGCGGTACTCCTATGTTGTGTACATAGGTATTTATAGAAGAAAAGGAGAGAGATAAACATCTGAATGCAGAGTTCCAAAGAATAGCAAGAAGAGACAAGAAAGCCTTCTTCAGCGGTCAATGCAAAGAAATAGAGGAAAACAACAGAATAGGAAAGACTAGGGAATCTCTTCAAGAAAATCAGAGATACCAAAGGAACCTTTCATGCAAACCTTGGCTCGATAAAGGACAGAAATGGTATGGACCTAACAGAAGCAGAAGATATTAAGAAGAGATGGCAAGAATACACAGAAGAACTGTACAAAAAAGATATTCATGACCCAGTTAATCATTATGGTGTGTTCACTGACCTAGAGCCAGACATCCTGGAACGTGAAGTCAAGTGGGCCTTAGAAAGCAGCACTACGAACAAAAATAGTGGAGGTAATGGAATTCCAGTTGAGCTATTCCAAATCCTGAAAGACGATGCTGTGAAAGTGCTGCACTCAATATGCCAGCAAATTTGGAAAACTCAGCAGTGGCCACAGGACTGGAAAAGGTGAGTTTTCATTCCAATCCCAAAGAAAGGCAATGCCAAAGAATGCTCAAACTACCACACATTTGCACTCATCTCACACACTAGTAAAGTAATGCTCAAAATTCTCCAAGCCAGGCTTCAGTAATATGGGAACCATGAACTTCCTGCTGTTCAAGCTGGTTTTAGAAAAGGCAGAGGAACCAGAGATCAGATTGCCAACATCCGCTGGATCATGGAAAAAGCAAGAGTGTTCCAGAAAAGCATCTATTTCTGCTTTATTGACTATGCCAAAGCCTTTGACTGTGTGGATCCCAATAAACTGTGGAAACTTCTGAAAGAGATGGGAATACCAGACCACCTGATCTGCCTCTTGAGAAATTTGTATGCAGGTCAGGAAGCAACAGTTAGAACTGGACATGGAACAACAGACTGGTTCCATATAGGAAAAGGAGTCCGTCAAGGCTGTATATTGTCAACCTGTTTATTTAACTTACATGCAGAGTACATCATGAGAAACGCTAGGCTGGAAGAAATACAAGCTGGAATCAAGATTGCCGGGAGAAATATCAATAACCTCAGATGTGCAGATGACACCACCCTTATCGCAGAAAGTGAAGAGGAGCTAAAAAGCCTCTTGATGAAGGTGAAAGTGGAGAGTGAAAAAGTTGGCTTAAAGCTCAACATTCAGAAATCGAAGATCATGGCATCTGGTCCCATCACTTCATGGGAAATAGATGGGGTGACAGTGGAAACAGTGTCAGACTTTGTTTTTCTGGGCTCCAAAATCACTGCAGATGGTGACTGCAGTCATGCAATTAAAAGACGCTTACTCCTTGGAAGGAAAGTTATAACTAACCTAGATAGCATATTCAAAAACAGAGACATTCCTTTACCAACAAAGGTCCATCTAGTCAAGGCTATGGTTTTTCCTATGGTCATATATGGATGTGAGAGTTGGACTGTGAAGAATGCTGAGCGCCTAAGGATTGATGCTTTTGAACTGTGGTGTTGGAGAAGACTCTTGAGAGTCCCTTGGACTGCAAGGAGATCCAAGCTGTCCATTCTGAAGGAGATGAGCCCTGGGATTTCTTTGGAAGAATGATGTTAAAGCTGAAACTCCAGTACTTTGGCCACCTCTTGAGAAGGATTGACTCATTGAAAAAGTCTCTGATGCTGGAAGGGATTGGGCGCAAGAGGAGAAGGGGACGACACAGGATGAGATGGCTGGATGGCTTCACTGACTCGATGAACGTGAGTCTCAGTGACTTCCGGGAGTTGGTGATCTACAGGGAGGCCTGGCGTGCTGCGATTCCTGGGGTTGCGAAGAGTCAGAAACAACTGAGCGACTGATCTGATCTGATCTGATATCTTCTTCTTGTATTGATGCTTTGATCATTATGTAGTGGCCTTCACTTTCTCATTTCACAGGCTTTATTTCAGTCTATTTTATCTGATATGAATATAGCTACTCCTGCATTCTTTCGGTCTCCACTTGCATGAAATACCTTTTCCCAGCACTCCACATTCAAGCTATATGTGTACCTTGGCTTCAGGTGGTTCTCTTGTAGAGAGCATATAAAGGAGTCTGGTTTGGTAACCATTTTACAATACTTCCTTTGTCACCTATCTATCCATTTGTCCATCCCTCTTTCCAACGCACAGTCGATCTTTTTCCTTGTTGCTTTTGTTTTAAATTGCAGACATCAGTATGTGTCTCCTTAGATATTTCAGCAAGCCTGCCATTAAGTAGTGAGCCGAATTTGTTTACAGCAATTTTCTTTGGATACTAATTTTAGATACAATGATATATAGCAATATTTTCTTTTCACAGTCACGTTACTTTTTAACTGAAGTATAGTTGATTTACAACATTGTGTGAATGTCTGTTTTACAGAAAAGTGATTCAGTTATGCAAATATATACATGTAAATGCATTGTGTGTACACACACACACACACATATACACATTCTTTTATTTAATCTTTATGTAGGTATGCATTTATTTATTTATTTAATTTTTTTTACTACACTGTAGTGTGTGTGATTAGTTCTATAACCAGGATTTGAACATGTATCCACTGCAGTGCAAGTGTGGAATCTTTACTGCTGGACTGCCAGGGTTCCCCCATATATATTTGTTTTCATTATAAGTTATCATGGGGTACTGAATATATTTCTCTGTGTTCTACAGTAGAAACTTGTCAATCCATTCCATGTACTCTAGTTTATATCTCCTCCCCCCAATCTCTTAGTCCATTGCTCCCCCAATTCTCTCTGCCTTGGAAGCCTCAAGTCTGTTATATATGTCCATGAGCTTGCATCTGTTGCATACACATGTTCATTTGTGTCATATCTTAGATTCTACATTTGAATGATATAATTTGGTATTTGTCTTTCTCTGTGTGCCTTATTTCATTTAGTATGATTATCTCTCGGGCCATGCATGTTGACTCAAATGGCCTTATTTTTGTAGCTGTACATTTTCTTGTATCCTTCTAACTATACATAGAATTATTCATCTGTGATTAATTTCCTGTATATATTTTTTAAATGAGTGTAGTACACCACTCTTGGTATAGTACATCCATTTTGAGTCTGTATTAGGATTTTATATGGATATGTCAGTCACTTCAATTCAATTGCTCAGTTGTGTCCGATGGTTTGGAACCCCATGGATTGTAGCATGCCCCGCTTTCCCTGTCAATCACTAACTCCATGAGCTTGTGTCTCCTTCCTTCTCAGCTTTATTATAGTTCGTATTTCTTGTTTGACGAATCTGTACAGAGTTTCCTTTGTTGTGGCTGTACTGATTCTCGCTCCCTTACATCGATACACAGAGGCAGTCAGCAGTGTTTATTTTCTCTGACCTGCTCTCAGAAGTGTGTACGACATCACTCTTGCTAAGTCGGTCCCTGTAGATTATGTATGTGACAGGTATTTGTGGGAATCCATGAATTTCAGCCTACCAATATAAGCCTTCCAGGGAGTTCCATTTTACCTCGGTTGGGGTACTCACTACCAGCAATATTGTCTGTCCTATGTGAAACGTAAATTCTGTAACACAACTCTCATCTGCCCTTCTTCAGTGACTCTGATTATCACAATTGTCTGTACCTCTGACAAGGTCATTCTTTCCTTGTTTCAATGCTTGAGTCATATTCCGTCATGAACCCCTACCCCATTCCTTTATCTGTTCATCTCTCGTCCCTGTGTACTTCCTTTAATTTCATCCCTGGGCATTGGGAATCCTGCTGCAGTGCATCCTCTTGGGCATGTGGTTTTCAAAGTCTGTGTATTTCTGAAGTATCATAGGAGTGGAGAAGCCCTGTCATATTTTCTTTTTTTTTTTTTATAAAGCCATGTGGACAGTGATTCTTATACTGGCTCCTCCCGCTGATATACCCTCACTACTATAAAAGGATCCCGCTGACTAATGTTAATCTACCATTTCTGGCCTGGTCTGTTTTCCACAGTGGCCTTTTTCACTGGTCAGAGTTGATATCTTGTGGCAGTTTGTATCTCTGATAAGAAACCTTGTGGAGTACTATTCATGGGCTTTTTGCTTTTAGAAAGCACTTTGAGTTGTATTTTCCTGTTGATACTTTCTTCCTGAGAGTGTTCCAGTTGTGTGTGTGTGTGTGTTTATTTATTTAATTTTGGGTGTGTGACCTTGACATGTTCAAGGGTGGGTGTCCTGTCGAGTCCAGAGGCCTTGTGAATATCAGATGTCCATCAGCGATAGTTTTGATGCTGCAGTTGCAGAGAAAATCTTCCATGCTGAAGGGTTTCTTTATTCTGTCCTATTTTAGGATGGTCTGTGCCGCCTGAGAGTTTTACTCAGGCCTGGTTGTATATTAAAGTAGAAAGAGCCAGAGGATGCCGGCAAACCTGGTGACTGCTCACACTTGGTGACTGCTCACACTTGGATTTTATTTTAAGTAAAAGTCAATCCTTGATTGACAAGGACACATTTGTTTTACTTGTACAGATTCTTGTTCCATGGGACTGAGAATACTAGATATTCAGCTGTGCTTGTTTTCACCTACATGTTATTAGAACGAGTCTCATCTACCACTCTTGCTGAACTAGGTTTGCATGGATTCTGTATGTTATATGTATCTCTGGGAAGAAATTAGTACCAATTTCCAGATGTATCCCTTCCATGCAACCAGGGTCCTCTGCTACCCATAAATTTCATGCCAGGTTGGATGCTCACATCACCTTTGTGCGGGTGCTAACTGCTCTGGATTTTTGTATAGCAATTGTCCGTTGCATCCCATAATGTTTCTTGAGTCGACTCTCCTTCACTCAGTGTGATGATCTCTGGGTTGATCTCTCTCTCTGAAGACGGCCTATGTTCATATTTCAATGCTTGATTCAAAAATCATTCTAGACCTGTATCATGTTTGTTTATCCATTGCTCTCTCCAGGTATGCTAACTTTGCTTTCATCTCTTCAATGTTCTGAATGGTGCCACAGGAGGTTTGGGGTGTGTTGTGTGCAAAATCTCTTCATTTCTGAAATATTCCAGGAGAGGATCTGATTAATCAAACTGTCTCTACCTCTTTTTTTATTTATTTATTTCTCTCTCATGGGAGTGCACTTTTCTAGTCATGCTCATATGACTCTTACCAAGTCTATCCCACCAGTACTCTAAACTGTCCACTGTAGTAATGTTACTCTACCATTGATACCATGTCCAGCTTTTGACACATGGTCTTGTTCCATGCTCATGCAGAGGTGATAATGTCCTCACAACTTCGATGTTTATGTCTCTCAGAATTCAACCCAATGTGCAAATTGCCATGTGCTTTCTTAGATAAACATGGAATTGTGTTTACCTGTTCACATGCTCTTCCTGTTAGCTTCTCCTGTGTTTACGTTATTTTTCCCCTTAGGTGAGCTCTGGTAATTTGTCATGGGTGGGTATCAGTTGGAGCTCAGCACCCTTGTGAATAGTGTGTCCATCAGCAAGCATTTTAAGGTTACTGTTAGAAAAAAATGTCCACAAGACGCCAGCATTTCTTCATGCCCTGCTCTTGTTGCTCTGGTAACAGAAGCCTCTGTGGTTATCCCAGACCTGCTTGTAAATGAGAGTAAAATAAGAAAGAGGAAGCCACCCAAAGCTTTTGTCTCTTGAGCCTTTAAGATTTTTTACTATAAGTAAAGTTTTATTTCTTACTTAAGACTATTTACTCCATTGTAATTATTGCAGGTACACAGTTTCTCCTTCCCTTCCACAGACAACTGGAGGTATTCTGCTGCAGTTATTGTCACCTATTTTTTTCAGAATCTGAAAAAATCAACAGAATCTGTTGAGGACATGTCTCTTGATACAGGAGGTCTGTGTGGATTATGAATTGCATAGGTATTCAGGGGAATAAGTCTATTGCAGCCTTCACCTTTCAGCTTCTTACGCATTGACACCATTTGCTAACTGTAAGTTTCTTACCAGGAGTGTAAGTACATTTCACTTTTGTTTGGATACTAATGTTAACCTACATTTGTCAGGGGCTTGAACAAGAGAAGGACCCAGCCTGGTTCATGGCAGGGACAGAGATGCTGACTCAGGAGTATTTGTTGGGGGTTTGAACAAGGTCAGGACTCATCCTGGTTCAGTGCAGGGACCGAATTGCAGGATCAGGAGTGTTTCTCGGGGCTTAAACATTGGGAGCACCCAGCCTGCTTTTGTGCAGGGATCCTTATGTGCGTTCAGGATTATGTGTTGGGAGACTAACGAGGGCAGAACCTAGATTCGTTCAGTGCAGTGACAGAGAGGTGTGATCAGGAGTATTTTCAGCAGCCCTGCTAAAAGGCAGAAACCAGAGACTTTAATATCCCACTTACATGTATGTATAGATCAACCGAGCAGAATATCAGCAAGGAAACACAAACTTCAAGTGATACAATGGACCGGTTAGACCTAATGGATATCTATAGGACACTTCACCCCAAAACAATGAATCTCACCTTTTTCTCAAGTGCACATGGAACATTTCCAGGATAGATTGCATAAATCTAGCCTTGATAAATTAGAAAAAGAAAACAAAAATGAAATCATTTCAAGCATCATTTCTGATCACAATGCAGTAAGATTAGATGTTGTAGCTCAGTCAGCAAAGAATCTGCCTGCAATGCAGGAGACCCAGGTTCGATTCCTGAGTTGGGAAGATTCTCTGGAGAAGGAAATGGCAACCAACTCCAGTATTCTGGCCTGGAGAGTTCCACAGACAGAGGAGTTTGGCAGGCTACAGTCCATGGGGCCACAAGAGTCGGAAACAACTGAGCGACTAAACAACCTACAACAGCAGGAAAAATAAAACTATTAAAAATACAAACATATGGAGGCTGAACAACACACTTCTGAATAACAAACATATAACAGAAGAAATCAGAAAAGAAATGAAAATATGCATAGATACAAACAAAAATGAAAACACGATATGAATGAAAATGAAATGAAAACCAATGGGATTCAGAAAGCAGTGCTAAGGGGAAGATTCATAAAAATACAAGCTTATCTGAAGAAACAAGAGAAACCTCAAATAAATGACCTAACGTCCCAGCTAAAGCAATGAGAAAAAGAAGAAATGAAGATCCCCGGGGTTAGCAGAAGGAAAGAAATCATAAAAATTAGGGAAGAAATAAGTGAAAAAGAAAGGAAACTGTTACAAAAATCAGTGAAAGGAAAAGACAGTTCTTTAAGAAGAATAAAAAAAAAAAAAAAAAAGACAAGCCATTAGCCAGATTCATCAAGAAAGAAAGGGAGAAGAATCAATTCAACAAGTTAGAAATGAAAATGGAAAAATCACAACAGACGACACAGAAATAGAAAGGATCCTGAGACTACTATCAGCAGCTATATGACAATAAAATGGACAACTTAGAAGAAATGGACAAATACTCAGAAAAGTATAACCTTCCAAAACTGAACCAGGAAGAAATAGATAATCTCAACAGACCCATCACGAAAACAGAAGGCAAAACTGCAATCAAAAAGCTTGCAACCACAAGAAAAACTAAGCTCAGGACCAGATGGCTTATTCACCCTCATGGTTACCCTGGCCACCTGGAGAAAACAAAAAAAGGGAGTACAGAGTGGCGGTGTGTTTGGGGAAGAGGGTGAAGATGGATGGGAACAATGGCTTCAGGAGAAGGGGTGTGGGAGGAGAAGGGGTAAGGGCCTGGCAAGGACAAGGGGAGGTGTCTTATGGGGCGGTCTCAATGGACAAGAGGACCTTGCATGGGTTCAGCTCACCTTGACACTTCTTTGGACATCTGTTGACAGGAGCTTTTCATCTTTTCCTCCTGGGTATCTAGAGTCTGCTGTTCCACAACTTCTCTAGAGCCTTGTGGCTTCCCAGTCACCTTAGTCATTTTGAAGACTCGCAGTGGTCTGCTCCAGAGCCCCTGAGCAGCCCTATGTATACCCCTCCCAGGGGGCCACAGCCTTATGCTTTCTGAGGTCAGCAACTCATAAAGTTGCTGCCACCAGCCAATGGTGGCCCTGGGTGGGCCTTCACATCACAAAGCCCGATCCTGTCAACTCTAGGGGAGGATGGAGAGCAGCTCAGATGATTTGGTGGGGGAAAGGTAGCATTTTTAATGGCCTTAGGAGCCCTCCAAACTCACCTGCCATCCTCATCTCTCTAAGTCTACATGAAGGGCCACATGGCAGGGAGACTGGGTCTCCTCCAAACCTTGGCCCACAGCCACAGTATTCAGGCTTTCATTCTTTTCTCTCTCACATTTCACCATTATCTAGTTTTTCATATCCTGCCTAAAATTCCTCCATGATAATTAGGTTCTATCGAAGTATCTGTGGAAAAGAGAATCATTCTACTTTCCTCCTATAAGGTGTTCTTAAAGCACTTTGAGCACCATTTAATTCTGGACCACCTACCAGGAATCTTTTCCATCCCACTTCCTTTGCTCAGTTTGCACATAGGTGTCCTCACTTTTCTAGTTTCCAGTCTGAAACCCCTGTCTTCAGGCTGTGAGAATGCACTGAATATTTTTGCTATTGGTCCACTTGGAGCTGTCTAGTTTCAAATCTAGGACTCATGCTCACCACATTAGGTGTAATACCCAAGTTTGGGTTTCTACAGGGTGATGGGGATGAGGCATCCCAAGAAAGAAATGACGACCTTTGAGTGATTAGTATTCCCCCGAAGGGGCGGTGCTTGCTCAGAGTTGTGTGAGCCTCGTCTGGAAAGGGCTTTCTCAACATGTGCCCTTACAAATCTCTTTTCTCATCTTGTTTGCCAGCTGGTACCTCCATTGCTGCTTACGTCACCATTGAGACCATGCTGGAATTCATTTCCATGAAGAGCTACGACAAGATTCCAGCTTCCTGAAAGAAACACTGTGTAATCATGTATCCCCACCTAGTTCCCAAGGTCTCTCATTGAGGTGGTTGCCTCTGGAGGAAAGGGGAATGAGGTGTCGGCTTCATCTCAGTCCTTGTGTTCCTAATTGACAAGCAGGGTCAGCCAGCGTGAGGTGTGCCCTGGGGTACACAGTTTTTTGTCTTAGTGGGACTTCCTGGATTTCCTGTGAAGCGCTCACTTCCTGGTGTTCACTGGTTCCTTATTCACCCTGGATGCATGACACTGCTTAAAATTTTAAGAGGTAGAAAAAAAAAAAAGCACCATAAACAAACCCAAAAAATGACTGTTAAAATTTTATAACAAAGAACCTAAAGAATGATAGAAAAATGTGAAAAACACACGAGCCAACAGTTTCTAAGAAAGATGTACTACTGGACATTCACTTTATTAAGAGATGTTTAAAAGACATGAGCAGACATTTGACAAGAAAGATATGGGACTATACACTAACCACATTTAAAAGATATTTAATCTCACTAAGGTAAGGAAAAATCATATTAAATTTCCCTTGAGAAATCAAACTGACCCAGAAGCGGCATAGATTTAAGACATTGCAGACAGAGACATTAAAATATTGGAATGACTGTGTTTTGCATTTTGTAAAATTAAGTAGAGACATGCAAATAATAAAGTAGACCAATTCCATCTTGTAGATAGGAAAACTGTAGCGTCAGATGGCAAACACAGTCAATGGAATAAATGACAGATTAGACAGGACAGCAGGAGAAAATTGTGCACTTGAAGACGTAGCAACAGAAAGTGTTCAGAGTGAAGCGCAGACTATGCCAATATATACAAAGACAACGCAGCATAATCTATTAATTTTTGTCCCCTAAGAATGCAGGATTGGTTAAACATTTGAAAATCAATCAGTGTAATTTAAAGTACTAAAGGACAAAAAATAAAACACAGTAGGGTCATCTCAAAAAACGCTGAAAAATGATTTGATAAAGTCTAATATCTATTCCAGGGTTGGGAAGATGCCCTGGCGGAGGGCATGGCAACCATCTCCAGTATTCTTGCCTGGAGAATCCTCAACCAGAGGAACCGTTTGGGTTTAAACTCCATGGGGTCGCAAAGAGCTGGACAGATCTGAGTGACTGAACACATTCTGTATAAAAACTCTTAGCAAACTAGAAATAGAAAACTTCCTCAACCTGATGATGGTAATAAACTGTGTAACTAACATCATACTTTATGGTAAAACATCGCACCAGGCTTCCTTGTCCCTGTCCATCACCAACTTCCCGAGCTTGGTAAAACTCATGTGCATTGAGGATGCCATCCAACTATCTCGTCTTCTATCGTCCCCTTCTCTTCTGGCCTTTGATCTTTTCCAGCATCAGGGTCTTTTCAAATGAGTTACTTCTTTGCATCATGTTGCCAAAGTATTGGAGCTTCAGTCATCTCAATGTATGTTCAGGACTGATTTTCTTGGGATTGACTGCTTTGATATCCTCAAGAGTTTTCTCCAACACCACAGTTCCAAAGGATCAATTCTTAGGCACTCAGCTTTCCTTCTCCTCCAACTCTCACATCAGTACATGACTATTGCAAAAAGGATTGCTTTGACACATTGGTTGATTGTTGGTAAAATAATGTCTCTGCTTTTTAATGCTTTCTAAGTAAGTCATAGCGTGACTTCCAAGGAGCAAGCACCTTTGAATTTCATGGCTGCAATCAACATCTGTAGTGATTTGCCTCCCCAACTGCGAAAAACAGTCTGGCACTGTTTCCTGATCTATTTGCCATGAAGGGATGTGCCTGGATGCCATGATATTAGTTTTCTGAATGTTGAGTTTTAAGCCAACTTTTTCACTCTCCTCTTTCACTTTCATCAAGAGGCTCTTTAGGTCCTCACTTTCTGCCATAAGGGTGGTGTTATCTGCATATATGAGATTACTGATAGTTCTCTTGACAATCTTGATTCCAGCTTGTGCTTCATCCAGCCTGGCATTTAGCATGATGTCCTTTGCTTATAAGTTAAATAGCAGGGTGATGAAATACAGCCTTGATATACTCCTTTCCCGACTTGCAACCAGTCTGCTGTTTCATGTCCAGTTCTAACTGATGCTTCTTGACCTGCACACAGATTTCTCAGGAGGCAAGTCAGGTGGCCTGGTACTCCCATCTCTTTTAGAATTTTCCACAGTTTATTTTGACCCACACACTCAGAGGTTTTGGCATATTGAATAAAGCAGAAATATATGTTTTTCCTGGAACTCTTGCTTTTTCCATGATCCAGTGGATGTTGGCAATTTGATCTCTGGTTCCTCTGACTATTCTAAGTCCACTTTTAACATCTGGAAGTTCACAGTTCACATACTGTTGAAGCCTGGTTTGGAGAATTTTGAGCATTACTCTACTAGCACGTGAGATGAGTGCAACTGTGTGGTTGTTTGAGCATTCTTTGGCATTACCTTCCTTTGAGACTGGGATGAAAACTGACGTTTTCCAGTCCGGTGGCCACTGCCAAGCTTTGAAACTTTGCCGGCGTATTGCGTGGTACTTTCACAACATCGTCTTTTAGGATTTCAAATAGCTCAACTGGAATTCCATAACTTCCACTAGCTTTGCTTCCTAAGATCCACTTGGCTTCACATTCCAGGATGTCTGGCTCTAGGTGAGTGATCACACTATCCTGGTTATCTGCATCATGAAGATCTTTTTTGTATAATTCTTCTGTGCATTGTTGCCATCAATTCTTAATATCTTTTGCTTCTCTTATGTCCATACCATTTCTGTCCATTATTGTGCCCATCTTTCCATGAAATGCTCCCTTAGTATCTCTAATTTCCTTGACGTGATCTCTAGTCTTTCCCATTCTATTGTTTCCCTCTGTTCTTTTTGTTGATTGCTGAGGAAGGCTTTCTTATCTCTACTTGCAATTCTTTGGAACTCTTCATTCAAATGGGTATATATTTCCCTATCTCCTTTGTCTTTTGCTTCCTTTCGTTTCTCAGCTATTTGGAAGGCCTCCTCAGAGAACCATTTTGACTTTTGGCATTTGTGTTTCTTGGGTATGGTCTTGATCACTGCCTCCTGTACACTGTCACAAAACTCCATCGATAGTTCTTCAGGCATTCTGTCTATCTTGATTCTGTCTTGAATCTTCAATATTCTGTCTTGAATCTATTTGTCACTTCCACTGTATAAACATAAGGGATTTGATTTAGTTCATACCTGAATCATCTAGTCATTTTCGCTAGTTTCTTCAATTTAAGGTAAAATTCGGCAATAAAGTGTTCAGTGCATAGATGTTTACAACTGTTATGTCTCCCTCTTGGATTGATCCTTTTATCATAGTGTAGTGTCTTTCCTTATTTTTTATAGTATTCTTATTTTAAGGCCTGTCTGATATCAGGATTAATATTCCAGCTTTCTTTTGCTTTCCATTTGCATAGAATGTATTTTTCCATCCTCTCAATTTCAGTCTATATGTGTCCTTGCATCTGAAGGTGGTTTCTGGTTGACAGCATATATATATATATGGGTCATGTTTTTGTATCCATTCAATCAGTCTGTGTCTTTTGGTTGGAACATTTAATCTGTTTACATTTAAAGTAATTATCAACCTACCAAAAGTGTTTTTCAGAGAACTAGAACAAGTCATTGCACAGTTTGTATGAAGGGGGGGGGGAAAAAAAAAACAAACAAACCTCGAATAGCCAAAGCAATCTTGAGAAAGAAGAATGGAACTGAAGGAATCAACCTGCATGACTTCAGGCTATAGTACAAAGCTACAGTTATCAAGACAGTATGTTACTGACACCAAGACAGAAATATAGATCAATGGAACAAAATAGAAAGCCCAGAGATAAATCCACGCACCTATGGTCACTTTATCTTCGACAAAGGACTCAGGAATATACAATGGAGAAAAGACCGATATCTTTAACAAGTGGCACTGGAAAAACTGGCCAACCACCTGTAAAATAATGATTCTAGAATACTTTCTAATGATACACAAAAATAAACTAAATATGGATTAAAGATCTAAATGAAAGACCAGAAACTGTAAAACTTCTGGAGGAAAATATAGACAGAACAGTCTCTGACATAAATCACAGCAGGACCTTCTATCACTCACCTCCCAGAGTAATGTAAATAAAAGCAAAAATAAACCAACGGAACGAATCAAATTTAAAAGCTCCTGAACAATGAAGGAAACAAGGAAGGTGAAAAGACAGTCATCAGAACGGGAGAAAATGATAGTAAATGAAGCAATTGACTAAGTGAAACTCAAAAATATACAAGAAGCTCATGCAACTCAATACCAGAAAAAATTAATGGCCCAATCAAAAATTAGGCTGAAGAACTCAACAGACAGTTCTCCAAAGAAGACATACAGATGGTTAAGAAACACATGAAAAGATGCTCAACATCACTCATTATCACAGAAATGGACATCAAGCCACAATGTTATACCATCTCACACCTGTCAGAATGGCTGTTATCAAAACGTCGACAAAAAATACATGCTGTACAGACTGCAGAAGAAAGGGAATCCTCTTACAGTGTTGGAGGCAATGCAAACTAATACAGCCAGTATGGGGGACGCTGTGTAGATTCCTTAAAAAGCTGGAACTAGTACTGTCATGTGACCCAAGAAACCCACTGCTGGGCATACACACTGAGGAAACCAGAATTGAAAGAGACATGTCTACCCCAATGTTCATCATCACAGCAGTGTTTTCATGTTTAGGACATGGAAGCTACCTAGATATCCATGAGCAGATGAGTGGATAGTAAAGCTTTGGTACATATACAGAATGGAATATTACTCAGCTACTTAAAAGAGTGCATTTGAATCAGTTCTAATGAGGTGAATGAAACTGGATCCTATGATACAGAGTGATGCAAGGCAGAAAGGAAAACATCCATAAACTATATTAACATATATATATATATATATATATATATATATAATTTAGAAAGATAGTAATGAGGACCCTACATGTGAGAGAGCAAAAGAGTCACAGATATAAATAGCAGACTTTTGGATTCTATGGAAGAAGCTAGGGGTGGGATGATTTGGGAGAATAGAAGTGGAACATGCATATTACCATATGTGAAATAGAAGACCAGTCCAGGTTTGGTACATGAGACAGGGTGCCAAGGGCCAGTGCACTGGGACAATCCTGAGGAATGAGATGGGGAGGGAGATGGGAGGGGGTTCAGGATTAGGCACCCATATACATCCATGGGTATACACCCATGGTACATATTAGCAGACCACGTAACCTGCCGCTTGAGAAACCTGTATGCAGGTCAGGAAGGAACAGTTACAATGGAACATGGAATAACAGACTGGTTCCAAATAGGAAAAGGAGTGGGTCAAGGCTGTATATTGTCACCCTGCTTACTTAACTTATATGCAGAGTACATCATGAGAAACGCTGGGCTGGAGGAAGTACAATCTGGAATCAAGTTTGCCGGAAGAAATATCAATAACTCAGATATGCAGATGACACCACTTTTTGACAGAAAGTGAAGAAGAACTAAAGAGCCTCTTTTGTTATTATTTTCTCCCATTCTGAAGGCTGTCTTTTCAGCTTGCTTATAGTTTCCTTCGTTGTGCAAAAGATTTTAAGTTTAATTAGGTTACATTTGTTAATTTTTGCTTTTATGTCCATTACTCTGGGAGGTGGGTCATAGAGGGTCCTGCTTTGATTTATATCAGAGTGTGTTTTGCCTATGTTTTCCTCTAGGAGTTTTATAGTTTCTGGTCTTACATTTAGATCTGTAAGCCATTTTGAGTTTATTTTTGTGTATGGTGTTAGAAAGTGTTCTAGTTTCATTCTTTTGCAAGTGGTTGACCAGTTTTCCAAGCACCAATTGTTAAAGAGATGGTCTTTTCTCCATTGTATATTCTTGCATCTTTTGTCAAAGATAAGGTGTCCATAGGTGCATGGATTCATCTCTGGCTTTCTATTTTGTTCCATTGATCTATGTTTCTGTCTTTGAGCCAGAACCACACTGTCTTGATGACTGTAGCTTTGTAGTATAGTCTGAAATCAGGCAGGTTGATTCCTCCAGTTCCATTCTTCTTTCTCAAGATTGCTTTGGCTATTCAAGGTTTTTTTGTATTTCCATACAAATTGTGAAATTATTTGTTCTAGTTCTCTGAAAAATACCATTGATAGCTTGATAGGGATTGCATTGAATTTACAGATTGCTTTGGGTAGAATACTCATTTTCACTATATTGAGTCTTCTGATTCATGAACATGGTATATTTCTCCATCTAATAGTGTCCTCTTTGATTTCTTTCATCAGTGTTTTATAGTTTTCTGTACAGAGGTGTTAATCTCAAAAATATACAAGCAGCTCATGCAGCTCAATACCAGAAAAATAAACGACCCAATCAAAAAAATGGGCCAAAGAACTAAATAGGCGTGTCTCCAAAGAAGACATACAGATGGCTAACAAACACATGAAAAGATGCTCAACAACACTCGGTATCAGAGAAATTAAAATCAAAACCACAATGAGGTACTATATTACACCGGTCAGAATGGCTGCTATCAAAAAGTCTGCAAACAGTAAATGCTGGAGAGGGTGTGGAGTACAAGGAACTATATTACACTATTGGTGGGAATGCATACTAGTACAGCCACTGTGGAGAAGAGTGTGGAAATTTCTTAAAAAACTGGAAATATGACCCAGCAATCCCACCGCTGGACATACACACAAAGTAAACCAGAATTGAAAGAGACACATGTACCCCAATGTTCATCGCACCACTGTTTATAATAGCCAGGACATGGAAGCAACCTAGATGTCCCTCAGCAGATGAATGGATAAGAAAGCTGTGGTACATACACACAATGGAATATTACTCAGCCATTAAACAGAATGCATTTGAATCAGTTCTGATGAGGTGGGTGAAACTAGAGCTTATTATACAGAGTGAAGTAAGTCAGAGAGAAAAATACCAATACAGTATATTAATGCATATATATGGAATTTAGAAAGATGGTAACAATGACCCTATATATGAGACAGCTAAAGAGACGCAGAGAAAAAGAACAGACTTTGGACTCTGTGGGAGAAGGCAAGAGTGGGATGATTTGAGAGAATACCATTGAAACATGTATATTACCATATGTGAAATAGATCTTCAGTCCAGGTTTGATGCATGAGATAGGGCGCTCAGGGCCAGTGCATTGGGATGACCCTGAGGGATGGGACGGGGAAGGAGGTGGGAGGGGGATTCAGGATGGGGGACACATGTACACCCATGGTTGATTCATGTCAATGTATGGCAAAAACCACTACAGTATTGTAAAGTAATGAGCCTCCAATTAAAATAAATAAATTAATTTTTTTTAATTCAAAAAAAAAAAAAAAGAGCCTCTTGATGAAAGAGAAAGAGCAGATTGAAAAGATTGGCTTAAAGCTCAACATTCACAAAGCTAAGATAATGGCATTCAGTCCCATCACTTCATGGCAAATAGATGGGGAAACAGTGGCTGACGTCATACTTTGAGAGGAGGAAGGGGGTCCAAAATCATTGCAGATGGTGATTGCAGCCATGAAATTATAAGACACTTACACCTTGGAAGGAAAGTTATGACCAACCTAGACAGTAAATTGAAATGCAGAGACATTACTTCGTCAACAAAGGTCCATCTAGTCAAGGTTATGGTTTTTCCCATGGTCATGTATGGATATGAGAGTTCAACTATAAAGAAAGCAGAGCACCTGAGAATAAATGATTTTAAACTGTGGCGTTGGAGAAGACTCTTGAGAGTCCCTTGGACTGCAAGGAGACCCAACCAGTCCATCCCAAAGGAGATCAGTCCTGGGTGTTCATTTGAAGGACTGATTTTGAAGCTGAATCTTCAATATTTTGGCCACCTGATGTGAAGAGCTGATTCATTTGAAAAGACCCTGATTCAGGGAAAGACTGAGGGCAGAAGAGGACAGCAGAGGAGGAGATGTTTGGATGTCCGACTCAATGGACATGGGTTTGGGTAGACTCCAGCCGTTGTTGATGGACACGGAGGCCTGGCATGCTGCAGCGTGTGGGGTCGCAAATAGTCGGGCACAACTGAGCAACTGAACTGAACTGAACTGATACATCCATGGTTGATTCATGTCAATGTATGGCAACAACCACTACAATTTTGTAAAGTAATTAGCCTCTAATTAAAACAAGTAAATAAATTTAAGTAAAAAAAAAAAAAAATCTTGAGTAGAGGGTAGACTCTCTGAAATACAATATTAAAAATACAAAACACAATCAGTCACAAAATATATTTAACAAATATGAAATATGCTTTAAAAATAGGGTCATATTTTGCAAGGTAATAGGTTGTAAAATTGAAAATTAAAGGATTAATTATGACCCAGCAATCCCACTGCTGGGCATACACACCAAGGAAACCAGAATTGAAAGAGAAACATGTACCACAATGTTCATCACAGCACTGATTCTAATAGCCAGGACATGGAAGCAACCTAGATGTCCATCAGCAGACAAATGGATAAGAAAGCTGTGGTACATATACACAGTGGAGTATTACTCAGCCATTAAAAAGAATACATTTGAATCAGTTCTAATGAGGTGGATGAAACTGGAGCCTATTATATCGAGTGAAGTAAGCCAGAAAGAAAGAAAGAAAGAAAAAAAAAAAAAAAACCCACACCAATACAGTATACTAACACATGTCTATGGAATTTAGAAAGATGGTAACGATAACCCTGGATGTGAGACAGCAAAAGAGACACAGATGTATAGAACAGTCTTTTGGACTCTGTGGGAGAGGAAGAGGGTTGGATGATTTGGGAGAATGGCATTGAAACATGTATAATATCATATAAGAAACGAATCGTCAGTCCAGGTTTGATGCAGGTTACAGGATGCTTGGGGTTGGTGTACTGGGATGACCCAGATGGATGGTACAGGGAGGGAGTGGGAGGGGGGTTCAGGATGGGGAACACGTGTACACCCATGACAGATTCATGTGGATGTATGGCAAAACCAATACAATATTGTAAAATTAAAAAAAAAAAGTAAGAAGGAAAAAATAATAAATAATTTTAATCAATTAGAAGGTTGATAATAGAAAAACTATATCTAGGAATTTCTCTGGAGCCGTTGTGGGCAGTGTGGGTTCAGTTGAGTTTCAGATAATTCCTTGTTCCAGCTTGCATTTCTTTACAAGATCTATAAGCCCCTTCCTATGCTTAGTCAATATTAACTACAGGGTTTTAATCCGTTGCACCTCTCACTCCCAGAGGGGTTCCCTTTTCTTTATTTATTTTGGCTTTCTCTCTTTGCAAGTCTCTTTAGTGTCTAATTTCTGCCCTGGCACAAGGGGGCAAAGGTGGTCACTTATTTCGGCTCACTTGTTCAGTTGAGTTGTGGGGAGGGAGGAACACTGCAAACAAATAATGTTGATGTGTATTTTGGGAAAGTGCTTGCAGTGTATGGAACACACTGGGCTTTCCCAAGATCATGGTGGTGTGTGCTTTCCACGTGTACACTGCTCAGCTTCCAGATTGCTCTTCAGGGGTACTGCCCAATGTGAGCCCTGCATTTCCTGCAATTCCCAGGTCTAAGCTGCTAAGGTTCAGGTTTTCAGGTACACCGCAAAGTCACAGACTCAGATGCACGTGCGTTTTGTGCCCTTCCCAGGTCCCAGCAGCTCAGGCGACCAGGTGCTTGGCCAACGCACTGTCCCAAGTGGGCCATGCATCTTAATTACCTACTGGGTCCAGGCCGCTCAGTTTCCTGGGTGTGCCATGAGAACACTGCCTCAGGTGTATCATGTATCTCCTCTGGGGTGCTGATCTCAAGCTGCAACTTTCCTGGCAGATGTCAACCGTCCAGGACTCCAGGAAGACATGGTTAGAAACTGGCAGCCTGCTCACAGTTTGGTGGAGAATGCCGGTCTCTGAGGCTGAGGCCGCCCCTTGCCTTCTGATTCTGGCTGCCACACACATGGCTGTCTGCCTCTTGTTGGGGGAGGGGCCTGGAGACAGCCGGCTAGTTCTGCTTTGGTATTTGCTCAATCCTTTGTTCTCCTTTCAAAGACAATGAGCAGCCTATCTGGGTACCTGGTGTCCTCTGCCAGCATTCAGAAATTGTTTTGTGGAAGTTGCTCAGCGTTCAAATGATCATTTGATGAATGTGTTGGGGAGAATGCGGTCTCCCCATCTTATTCCTCTGCCATCTTAGGACCACGCCCCCACCCCGAGGTCTTGTTTATGTATCCATTTAGCCAGTCTGGGATTTTTGGTTGGAACATTTAATCCATTTATATTTAGAATAATTATTGACATATGTGCTCCTATTCGGAGAAGGCAATGGCACCCCACTCCAGTACTCTTGCCTGGAAAATCCCATGGACGGAGGAGCCTGGTAGGCTGCAGTCCATGGGGTCACACAGAGTTCGACAGGACAGAGCGACTTCCCTTTCACTTTTCACTTGCATGCATTGAGGAAGGAAATGGCAACCCCCTCCAGTGTTCTTGCCTGGAGAATCCCAGGGACCGGGGAGCCTGGTGGGCTGCCGTCTATGGGGTCGCACAGAGTCAGACAGGACTGAAGCGACTTAGCAGCAGCAGCAGCAGTGCTCCTATTGCCATTTTCTTAATTTTTGGGGGTCGATTTTGTCGATCTTTTTTCTTCTCTTATATTTCTTGACTATATAAGTCCCTTTACCATTTGTTGTAAAGCTGGTTTTGTGGTAAAGAATTCTCTTACCTTTGGCTCATCTGAAAATCTTTGATTTCTCCATCAATTTTGAAGGAGATCCTTGCCAAGTACAGTAATCTTGGCTGTAGATTTTTCTCTTTCAGTGCTTTAAATATGCCATGCCATTCTCTTCTGGCCTGCAGAGTTTCTGTTGAAAGATCAGCTGTGAAACATATGGGGTTTCCATTGGATGTTACTTCTTACTTTTAACTTGCTACTTTTAATATTCTTTCTTTGTGTTTCATCTTCCTTAGTTTGCTTAGTATATGTCTAGGGCTGTTTCTCCTTGGGTTTATCACAAATGGGACTCTTGGCACCTCTTGGACTTGATTGACTATTTCCTTTTCCATGTTGGGGGTTTTTCAAGTATAATCTCCTCTAAACTTTTCTCATACCCTTTATTTTTCTCTCTTCTTCTGGGACCCCTATAATTTGAATCTTGGTGCATTTAATATTGTCCAAGAGGTCTCTGAGACTATCCTCAGTTCTTTCCATTCTTTTGACTTTATTCTGCCCTTCCGCAGTTGTTTCCACCATTTTGTCTTTCAACACACTGATCCATTTTCTGGTTCAGATACCCTGCTCTTGATTCTTTCTAGAGTATTTTTAATTTCAGTAATTGTTGTTTGTCTCTCTATTTATTTTTCAATTTATTTTTTGCTTATTCTTCAATTCAACTACGGGTTTGCTCATTGATTCTTGCATTGTCTCCATGTCATTTTCAAAGTTTTTGATCATCTTTACTATCATTATTCTGAATAGTTTTTCAGGCAGCTTGCCTATTTCCTCTTCATTTGTTTAAATTTCTGTGTGTCTAGTTTGTTCCTTTATTTGTGCAGCATTTCTTTGTCATTTCTTCCTTTTTAAAAATATCTTATTGTGTTTGAGGTCTCCTTTTGCCAGCCTTCAAATTTGCATTCTTTCTTCCTTTTAGTTTCTGCACTCCTAAATTTGGTCCAATGGTTTGTGTAAGCTTTGCATTGGGTGAGATTGGTGCTGAGTTTTTTTTTTTTTTTTCTTTTCCTTCTGATGCACAGGGTTGATTGAGAAGGATAATCCTGTCTGCTGATGACTGGGTTTCTATTTTTGTCCTATTTGCTGTTTGGATGAGGTGTCCTACACTGGGTTGGGTTGTCCTGATTGGTGGTTGGGTGATTCTAAGTCTTGTATTCAAGTGGTTTAGTTTGCATGAGTGAGTTCTCAGTAATTGATACTCCCTAAGGTTAGGAGTTCTCCGGTTGTATAGGGTCTTGGAGTCAGTGCTCCCACTCCAAATGCTCAGGGCTGGATCATTGGCCAGGAACACCGTTACAACAGGTGGTTTGTTATGGTATTAAGTTAGATTAAAATAAATATCCAAAAAAAAAAAAAAAAGAGAGAGAAACCAAAGGTGAACCCCTGACAAATGGCAGCTACACTGTCACACAAATAATAATTAAAATAAAGGAATATACACATATATTCCAATATATGGAAATATACACATATACAACCATCAGCAAAATCCAAACAGTTCAACAAAAATAAACTACAATAGACTGACCTAGCAAACAACGGAAACCAAAAATGATATCTACCAGTTAAGCACAAAACTAACGAGTGCGAGTGCACAAGCTGGAAAAGAAATCTAAAGCAAAGTCCCAAGTGGGGATGAAAGCACTGAAAATAAAACTAACAAAATGTTGAGAGGAAAGGAAGGAAAGAAAAGAAAGAAAGAATAGACATGCGAGGTTCAACAGAGGTAGGTGAACAAGGTTTGTTTAAAGTTTAACTGCAAGGGGACAAGAACAGAGGAAAGGCAAACAATGGAATAAATATAATAGGTTTAAAAAATTAAAATTTAAAACAATTAAAATAGAAAATAATAAAAAAATCAAAAATAACTGGGAAAGCCAGGAATCCTCCAAAGAACTGTAAAAATCCAATGTAGAAGTAGAGGTTTATCACAAGAGTAAAAAGTATGACTGAATATACACATGTACATATACACTCACAAGCAAAATCAAAACATTCCAGCAAAATAAAGTACAATAGATTGATTGACCTGGTGAACAAAGGAAAAAAAAATATATATATCTATATATATATCTATATATATCTATATCTATATATATCTATATCTATATATCTATATATATCTATATATATATCTATATCTATCTATCTATCTATCTATCTATCTATCTATCTATATACACATATATATATATACATATATATACCAGAATAGAACCACCTGAAGCACAAACTGGGAAACAAAACTAGAGCAAGGTGCCAATTGGAGAATAAAAGAATGAAAATAAAACTAACAAATATATTGAGAGAAAAGGAAAGAAAGGAAAAAATACGTATGCAGAGTTAAATAGAGGTACAGATGACTGTTGAGAGTCCCTTGGACTGCAAGTAAATCCAACCAGTCCATTCTAAGGGAGATCAGTCCTGGGTGTTCATTGGAAGGACTGATGTTGAAGCTGAAATTCCTATACTTTGGCCACCTGATGTGAAGAGCTGACTCATTGGAAAAGGCCCTGATGCTGGGAAAGATTGAGAGCAGGAGGAGAAGCGAACAACAGAGGATGAGATGGTTGGATGGCATCATCAGCTCGATGGACATGGGTTTGGTTGGACTCCAGGGGTTGGTGATGGACAGGGAGGCCTGGCGTGCTGTGGTTCATGGGGTCACAAGGAGTCAGGCACAACTGAGTCACTGAACTGAATTGAACTGAACTGAAAAGATTTATATACATTAAAGATTAACTGCAAGTGGAAAAGAACAGTAGGGAAAGTAAACAAATAATAAATGTAGAGAAAATAATAATAGGTTTAAAAAATGAAAAAGAGAGAGAGAGAGAGAAAAGGAAACGCCACAGAATTTCAAAAGCTGTATATAGAGACAGAGATTTATAACAGCAATACAAATGTGACCGAAGAATAATAAGGCTCAAAAGCTTCATTAGATTTCATAGTGCCAATGAAATTGGCAACTACAACGTGGGAGAGGGGAAGGAATCGAAACCAACCACACAAACAAAAATCCTAGAGAATCTACAGAGCAAGTCAAAACATGAGAATAATACAGGTTTTTCTTTAGTCATTGCTCTCAGAGTCCTTTCGCCCGCTAAAATTGCAGTCCACCTCACCTCCCTAGGATGCCCTCCAAAACTGTGCTGAACTCTGAACCTGATTTGGGGGGAGCTCATTCTAATCCGGTCCTACTCCTATATGTTTTTTGTCTCCAATGTTCACAACTATCAGAACCAGGACGTTTCCTTTTGTGGCAGTTATCAGTGTCTTTTTATATATTATTCACTTCAGTTCAGTCGCTCAGTCGTGTCCGACTCTTCGCGACCCCATGAATCGCAGCACGCCAGGCCTCCAGTCCATCACCAACTCCCGGAGTTCACTCAGACTCACGTCCATCGAGTCAGTGATGCCATCCAGCCATCTCATCCTCTGTCGTCCCCTTCTCCTGCCCCGAATCCCTCCCAGCATCAGGGTCTTTTCCAATGAGTCAACTCTTTGCATGAGGGGGCCAAAGTACTGGAGTTTCAGCTTTAGCATCATTCCTTCCAAAGAAATCTCAGGGCTGGTCTCCTTCAGAATGGACTGGTTGGATCTCCCTGGAGTCCATGGGACTCTCAAGAGTCTCCTCCAACACCACAGTTCAAAAGCATGAATTCTTCAGTGCTCAGCCTTCCTCACCGTCCAACTCTCACATCTATACATGACCACAGGAAAAACCATAGCTTTGACTAGATGGTACTTTGTTGGCAAAGTAATGTCTCTGCTTTTGAATATGCTATCTAGGTTGGTCATAATTTTCCTTCCAAGAAGTAAGTGTCTTTTAATTTCATACCTGCAGTCATCATCTGCAGTGATTTTGGAGCCCTGCCCCACCAACACCGCCCCCCCCAAAACAAAACAAAACAAAAGAAAACAAAACAAAACTGACACTCTTTCCACTGTTTCCCCATCTATTTCCCATGAAGTATATGGGACCAGATGCCATGATCTTCATTTTCACTCTCCACTTTCATTTCATCAAGAGACTTTTCAGTTCCTCTTCACTTTCTGCCATAAGGGTGGTGTCATCTGCATATATGAGGTTATTCACATTTCTCCCGGCAATCTTCTTTCCAACTTGTGTTTCTTCCAGTCCAGGGTTTCTCATGATGTACTCTGCATAGAAGTTAAATCAGCAGGGTGAGAACATACAGCCTTGACGTACTCCTTTTCCTAATTGGAACCAGTCTGTTGTTCCACGTCCAGTTTTAACTGTGGCTTCCTGACCTGCATAGAGGTTTCTCAAGAGGCAGGTCAGGTGGTCTGGTATTCCCATCTCTTTCAGAATTTTCCACAGTTTACTGTGATCCACACAGGCAAAGGCTGTGGCATAGGCAATAAAGCAGAAATAGAGGTTTTTCGGGAACTCTCTTGCTTTTCCATGATCCAGCAGATGTTGGCAATTTGGTCTCTGGTTCCTCTGCCTTTTCTAAAACCAGCTTGAACATCAGGAGGTTCACAGTTCATGTATTGCTGAAGCCTGGCTTGGAGAATTTTGAGCATTACCTTACTAGTGTGTGAGATGTGTGCAATTCTGTGGTAGTTTGAGCATTCTTTGGCATTGCCTTTCTTTGGGATTGGAATGAAAACTCAGCTTTTCCAGTCCTGTGGCCACTGTTGAGTTTGCCAAATTTGCTGGCATATTGAGTGCAGCACTTTCACAGCATCATCCTTTGAGATTTGAAATAGCTCAACTGGAATTCCATCACCTCCACTAGCTTTGTTCATAATGCTGCTTTCTAAGCCCCACTTGACTTTATATTCCACAAGGTGTGGCTCTAGTTCAGTGATCACACCATCGTGATTATCTGGGTCGTGAATATCTTTTTTGTACAGTTCTTCTGTGTATTCTTGCCATCTCTTCTTAATATTTTCTGCTTCTGTTAGGTCCATACCATTTCCGTCCTTTATCGAGCCCATCTTTGCATGAAATCTCCCCTTGGTATCTCCAATTTTCTTGAAGTGATCTTTAGTCTTTCCCATTCTGTTGTTTTCCTCCTTTTCTTTGCATCGCTCCCTGAGGAAGGCTTTCTTATCTCTTCTTGCTCTTCCTTGGAACTCTGCATTCAGATGCTTATATCTTTCCTTTTCTCCTTTGCTTTTCTCTTCTCTTCTTTTCACAGCTATGTGGATTTAATCTGCAGCTTATACAGGTGGTAGGAAGGTTCTGGGTCTTCTTCCTTAACAACACTGCTCCTGGGTTCCAATTGTGGTTTTATTCCCACTTTTCAATGTGAATCATCCACTGGGGTTTGCTCTTGAGACTGTCCTGGAGGACTTGGGTTTGCCCCTATGAGGGGGCCAGATATGGGGAATCAACTGCTTCAGTCATAGTGGCTCTGGCTGCATCAGGGACTCAGAGGAGTTGGTGGCTAGGGCAGCAGGACATATAGTGCTCTAGAAGGGTATGTCAACCAGTACTGGCCCATACGTACCAGTATTTTTGCATGTACAAGCCCCTTCCCTGAGAAAGAAGCCTGGCAAGCCACAGTTACAATGTCACATGCAGTTGGACACTAAGGGCGGCAGTGAGGAGATACCCCTCCTCCAAGGTAAGGAGCAGTGGCTGCGCTTTGATGGAGCGGCCGCGAAGGGATACCCCACGCCCAAGGTAAGAGAAACCCAAGTAAGATGGTATGTGTTGCAAGAGGGCATCAGAAGGCAGACACACTGAAACCATACTCACAAAAAACTAGTCAATCTAATCACACTAGGACCACAGCATTGTCTAACTCAATGAAACTAAGCCATGCCCTGGGGGCAACCCAAGAGGGGCGGGTCATGGGGGAGAGATCTGACAGAAGGTGGTCCACTGGAGAAGGGAATGGCAAACCGCTTCAGTATTCTTGCCTTGAGAACTCCATGAAAAGTATCAAAAGGCAAAATGATAGGAAACTGAAAGGGGAACTCCCCAGGTCAGTAAGGACCCAATATGCTACTGGATATCAGTGGAGAAATAACTCCAGAAAGAATGAAGGGATGGAGCCAAAGCAAAAACAATACCCAGTTGCAGACGTGACTGGTGACAGAAGCAAGGTCTGAAGCTGTAAAGAGCAATATTGCATAGGAACCTGGAATGTCAGGTCCATGAATCAAGGCAAATTGGAAGTGGTCAAACAAGAGATGGCAAGAGTGAATGTAGACATTCTAGGAATCAGCGAACTAAAATGGACTGGAATGGGTGAATTTAATTCAGATGAGCATTATATCTACTACTGCAGGCAGGAATCCCTCAGAAGAAATGGAGTAGCCATCATGGTCAACAAAAGATTCCGAAATGCAGTACTTGGATGCAATCTCAAAAACGACAGAATGATCTCTGTTTGTTTCCAAGGCAAACCATTCAATATCACAGTAATCCAAGTCTAGACCTCAACCAGTAATGCTGAAGAAGCTGAAGATGAACGGTTCTATGAAGACCTACAAGTCCTTTTCGGACTATACCCAAAAAAGATGTCCTTTTCATTGTAGGGGACTGGAATGCAAAAATAGGAAGTCAAGAAACACCTGCAGTAACAGGCAAATTTGGCCTTGGAATACGGAATGAAGCAGGGCAAAGACTAATAGAGTTTTGCCAAGAAAATGCACTGGTCATAGCAAAGACCCTTTTCCAACAACACAAGAGAAGACTTTACACATGGACATCACCATATGGTCAACACTGAAATCAGATTGATTATATTCTTTGCATCCAAAGATGAAGAAGCTCTATACAGTCAACAAGAACAAGACCCGGAGCTGACTGTGACTCAGATCATGAACTCCTTATTACCAAATTCAGACTGAAATTGAAGAAAGTAGGACAAACCACTAGACCATTCAGGTATGACCTAAATCAAATCCCTTATGATTATACAGTGAACGTGAGAAACAGATTTATGAGCCTAGACCTGTTAGATAGAGTGCCTGATGAACTATGGAATGAGGCTCATGACATTGTACAGGAGACAGGGATCAAGACAATCCCCATGGACAAGAAATGCAAAAAAAGCAAAATGGCTGTCTGGGCACCCCTTACAAATCGCTGTGAAAAGAAGAGAAGCGAAAAGCAAAGGAAAGATATACACATCTGAATGCAGAGTTCCAAAGAATAGCAGGAAGAGATAAGAAAGCCTTCCTCAGTGATCAATGCAAAGAAATAGAGGAAAACAACAGAATGGGAAAGACTAGAGGTCTCTTCAAGAAAATTAGAGATACCAAGGGAACATTTCATGCAAAGATGGGCTCAATAAAGGACAGAAACGGCATGGACCTAACAGAAGCAGAAGATACTAAGAAGAGATGACAAGAATACACAGAAGAACTATACAATCAAGATCTTCATGATCCAGATAATCCCGATGATGTGATCACCGACCTAGAGCCAGACATCCTGGAATGTGAAATCAAGTGGGCCTTAGAAAGCAGCACTACGAACAAAGCTAGAGGAAGTGATGGAATTCCAGTTGAGCTATGTCAGATCCTGAAAGATGATGCTGTGAAAGTATTGCACTCAATATGCCAGCAAATTTGAAAAACTCAGCTGTGTCCACAGGACTGGAATGGTCAGTTTTCATTCGAATCCCGAAGAAAGGCAATGCCAAAGAATACTCAAAGTACTGCACAGTTACACTCACCTCACATGCTAGTAAAGTAATGCTCAAAATTCTCCAGGCCAAGTTTCAGCAATACGTGAACTGTGAAATTCCTGATATTCCAGCTGGTTTTAGAAAAGGCAGAGGAACCAGTGATCAAATTGCCAACATCTGCTGGATCATGGAAAAAGCAAGAGAGTTCCCGAAAAAACCTCTATTCCTGCTTTATTGACTATGCCAAAGCCTTTGCCTGTGTGGATCACAATAAACTGTGGAAAATTCTGAGAGAGATGGGAATACCAGACCACTTGACCTGCCTCTTGAGAAACCTCTATGCAGGTGAGTAAACAACAGTTAGAACTGGACGTGGAACAACAGACGGGTTCCAATTAGGAAAAGGAGTACGTCAAGGCTATATATTATCACCCTGTTTATGTAACTTCTTTGCAGAGTACATCATGAGAAACCCTGGACTGGAAGAAACACAAGCTGGAATCAAGATTGCCGGGAGAAATATCAGTAACCTCAGATATGCAGATGACACCGCCCTATGGCAGAAAGTGAAGAGGAACTAAAAAGCCTCCTGATGAAGGTGAAAGTGGAGAGTGAAAAAATTGGCTTCAAGCTCAGCATTCAGAAAACGAAGATCATGGCATCCGGTCACATCACCTCATGGGAAATAGATGGGGAAACAGTGGAAACACTGTCAGACTTTATTTTGGGGGGCTCCAAAATCACTGCAGATGGTGACTGCAGCCATGAAATTAAAAGACACTTACTCCTTGGAAGGAAATTTATGACCAACGTAGATAGCATATTCAAAAGCAAAGACATTACTTTGCCAACAAAGGTCCGTCTAGTCAAGGCTATGGTTTTTCCTGTGGTCAGGTATGGATGTGAGAGTTGGACTGTGAAGAAGGCTGAGCACCGAAGGATTGATGCTTTTGAACTGTGGTGTTGGAGAAGACTCTTGAGAGTCCCTTGGACTGCAAGGAGATCCAACCAGTCCATTCTGAAGCAATTGAGCCCTGGGATTTCTTTGGGGGAATGATGCTGAAGCTGTAACTCCAGTACTTTGGCCACCTCTTGAGAAGAGTTGACTCATTGGGAAAGACTCTGATGTTAGGAGGAATTGGGGGCAGAAGGAGAAGGGGACAGCAGTGCATGGGATGGCTGGATGCCATCACTGACTCTATGGACGTGGATCTGGGTGAACTCCGGGAGGTGGTGATGGACAGGGAGTCCTGGCGTGCTGCGATTCATGGGGTCGCGAAGAGTGGGACAGGAATGAGTGACTGAACTGAACTGAACTGATCTGAACTGAACTGAACTGAACTGAACTGAACTGAAGTGACCAGGTATCCATAGACACAAGACTTTTTTGGCCTGTAGCAGCTCCGCCCCAGCGAGCATTGAGCATGAACTTGGCATAGCTTCTTGATCTCTGGGGACCATGGTAGCGATAACTGTGCAGGGACAATGACCTCCTCTGCCGCAGAAGTTTTGACCCTATCAGAGTCTTTTCACCAGCCTCTTGTAGCTGGTGATAAGGAGGCCTCTTTTGCCACTCTTCCTCCATAGCTCCACCCTTTCAGGCACTTAGAGGGCTCCCTTACCTGGGGTACTTCTCTGTTTGGAGCATCAGGTACATAGATGGGGCCCCTGGGTGGGGTCCTAGTCTGCAGATCAGTAAGTCAGGCACTTGATTGGCCAGCCTCTCTATTGTTCAGCTGCCTATGCTGGTGTATGGGGAGAAAGAGACTATGGTGATGGCTCCACCTACTATGATTGACCCAGTAGGATCCCCTTGCTTCCATGGGGCCTGGTGTTCCTCCACAAGCATTTCCCATCCCGATCTCCTTCCTCACATCCCATCAGTCCATCTCTCTGCAGTCAGTAGTAGCCCTTGCCCTGGGATTGCTCCACAATCCGAAAAATCCAGATCCCAACTGCTGTCCCTTCTATGGGACCTGTGTCCCTGTCTGGGGTGTGTATGACTGTGGCAAGGACTGTCTGATTCTCATTCCATTTAGGCTCCCACAGATCAACTGTTTCACTCTCAGCCTAAAATAGTTCTCCTCTGATCCAGACAGTTGATCCCAGGTGGGGGGTCGCACACCAACTTATAGTTCTCCCACCCACCGAGGGCAGGTCCAGGCCTATTACCATTCCTGTTCCCCCCACCCCTAGTTCCTTCACCCTACCGAGTTTTGTGGTTCTATTTATTATTTTCCTCTGGTCAGGTACTCCTGTCAGCTCTCAGCTGGTGTTCTGCACACACTTCTGTGTCTGAAGGTGTATCCTTGATGTATCCGTGGAGTGAAATGTACTCCACTTCCAGCTACTGTTCAGCCATTTTGTTCATCTCAACTTTTGGACTACTAAAAATAAGACTGTTATGAACATTCATGTGCATGTCTGTGGGTATTTTTTTTTTTTTTTTCATACTTGCTTGTATAAACCTAAGAAAGGGATTGCTGGGACATATGGTAACCCAATGTTTAACTTTTGAAGGAACTTCCAAACTGTTTTCCACCATGGTGTACTATTTTGTATTCCCATAAACAGTGCATGAAAGTTCAAATATTTCCACTTCCTCATCAGACTTGTTCTTCTCTGTCTCTCATGAGAGCCATACTTTCGGTGTGCCCTGCATGCTTACTTGCCATCTGTATATCATTATCTAGTGAATTTCCTGTTCACATCTTTTGTCCATTTTTGCATTGGTGTGTTTCATATATTCTGTCTGATTCTTAAGTTTTTCTTACTTCAATGTGACTGTTATTATTTTTTATTTTAATTTTAAATTGGACTACTATATAGGAAAGCAATTAATTAAATTTTATATATCATCTGTATATCTTGTGACATTGCTTAAATTAATTCTTAGTTTTAGGTATTCTGTTCCTGTAGATTTCATTGGATATTCTACATAGATGTCACCAACAGATAAAAACAGCTTTATTCTTCTTTTCCAAACTGGATAACTTTTCAATCATTTCCTAATATGACTTCACGGACAGAAATTCAATATAATGAGAGTGGACATCTTTCTGTTGATTGTGATTTTAGAAGTAAAACACTCAGTGTTCTACCATAAAGTGTGATATTAGTGATAGCTTAGTACTTTCATAAGGTTGAGGAAGTCTTCTCTTTCTGCTGCTGCTAAGTCGCTTCAGTCGTGTTCGACTCTGTGCGACCCCATAGACGGCAGCCCACCAGGCTTCCCTTCCCTGGTTTTCTCCAGGCAAGAACACTGGAGTGGGTTGCCATTTCCTTCTCCAATGCATGAAAGTGAAAAGTGAAAGTGAAGTCGCTCAGTCGTGTCCGACTCTTAGCGACCTCATGGACTGCAGCCTACCAGGCTCCTCCATCCATGGGATTTTCTAGGCAAAAGTACTGGAGTGGGGTGCCATTGCCTTCTCCAATTCTATTTCTATTTCTTCTTCTATTTCTAGTTCGCTAAAATATTTATACAGAATGTGCTCAGTCACAGAGTTGTGTCCAGCTTTTTGCAACCCCATGAAGTGTAGGCCAAACAGGCTCCTCTGTCCTTGGGGATTCTCCAGGCCAGAATACTGGAATGGATTGTCATGCTCTCCTCCAGGGGATCTTCCCAGCCCAAGGATGGACCCAGATCTCTGAGATGCCAGGCACTTTCTTTAATAGCTGAGCTGCCAGCGAAGCCTAAGAATACTGATGTGGGTAGCCAATCCCTACTTCAGGGAATCTTCCCAACCCAGGGATATTAGATTTTATCAAATTAGTTTTCAGCATTTATCTAAATGACCCTACTGTGTCATCATTTTCAGTTCTTTAGTAAGTTGTTTATCCTGATGGATTTTCAAATGTTTAATGAATGCTACACTCTTAAGGGGACAAAAACCAATGGATTATGCTATGTCATACATTGTATGTATTGGTGTAGGCTGCCACAGATCAGCTGATTCATTCTCAGCCTTAACTGTTTCTCCTCTGATCCAGACAATTACTCCAATGAGGGAAGTGGAAACCTACTTCAGTTCTCCCACCCACCAAGGGCAGGTCCAGACCTATTAACACTCCTGTTTTTCCCCCTAGTTCCTTCATCCTACCAAGTTTTGTGGTTCTATACATTCTTTTCCACTGGTCAGGTACTCCTGTCAGCTCTCAGCTGGTGTTCTGCAAGCACTTCTGTGTCTGAAGATGTATTCCTGATGTGTCCAAGGAGAGAGGTGTATTGCTCCTGCAACTACCACTCTGCCATCTTGTTCATCTCAACTTTTTGACTATTAGAAATAAGACTGCTATGAACATTCATGTGCACGTCTTTGGGGAAACATTTTTTTTTTTTTTTTTTACACATAGTGAGGTGACCATGATTCCAAGACTTGAAGCAAGACAGCTCCATGTGGAGAAAGGGCAAGTGTATTCAGTGCAGTCTCACAGCCTGAAGACAGCAGTGTCTGAATGGAAGCTAGAACAAAGGAGATGAGATGGAAAAAGGTTCTGGGAGGTGGCCCAGAATTAAATGGTCTTGAAAGTGCTTTAAGACCACCTCTCAAAGAGTCAGACATGACTGAGAGACTGAACTGAACTGTAGGAGGAAAGTGGGATGATTCTCATTTCCACAGACACTTCAATACAGCCTAATTATCATGGAGGAAATTTAGGCAAGATATTACAATCTAGATGATGGTGAAATGTGGGAGAGAACAGAATCAAAGCCTCGGTACTGTGGCTGTGGGTCAAGGTTTGGAGGAGACACATGCTCCCTGCCTTGTGACACAACAGAGTTGACTTAGAGAGATGAGGATGACAGGTGAGTTTGGAGGGCTCCTAAGGGCCATTAAAAGTGATGCATTCCCCCCCCCATCAAATCATCTGAGTTGCCCCCCATTCTGCCCTAGAGGTATCAGGATTGCGCTTTGTGATGTCAATTCTCAGCCAGGGCCACCATTGGCTGGGGAAGTGAGTTGCTGATCTCTTAAAGCATAATGCTGTGGACCCTAGGGAGGGGTATATAGAGGTGTGCTCAGGGGCTCTGGAGCAGACCACTGGGTGTCTTCAAAATGACTAAAGAGACTCAGAAGCCACAAGGCTCTAGAGCACTTATGGAATAGCCAACTTCAGGTAAGCAGGAGGAAAAGATGGAGACTTCCTGTCAACTGGGGTCCACAAAAGTGTCAAGGTGAGTTGAACCCATCCAAGCTCCTCTTGCCCATTGACACCGCCCCATGAGACCCCCCTGCCCTCTACTGGCCTGGCACATAGCTCTCCTCTGGTCACACTTTTCCTGAAACTATCGTTCCTATCCATCTTCACCCTCTTCCCCAAACAAGTGGTATTCTGTGCTCCCTCTCTTGTCCTCTCCAGGTGTCCAGGGTAACCAGGAGTGTGAATAAGTCATCTGGTCCTGAGCTTCGTTTTTGTTCAATGGAAGATTTTTGATTACAGTTTTGCTTTCCATGCTTGTGATGGGTATGTTGGGATTACCTATTTCTTCCTGGTTCAGTTTTGGATTGTTATACTTTTCTAGGAATTTGTTCATTTCTTCCAAGTTGTCCATTTTATTGTCCTATAGCTGCTGATAGTAGTCTTTTATGATCCTTTGTACTTCTGTGTTGTCCGCTGTGATTTATCCATTTTCCTTTCTAATTTTGTTGATTTGATTATCCCCCCTTTCTTTCTTGATGAGTTTTGCTAATGGTTTGCCTATTTTATTTATCTTCTCAAAGAACCAGCGTTTATTTTTGCTGAGTTTTGCTATAGGTTCCTTTGCTTTTTTTCATGTATTTCTGCCCTAATTGTTTATTTTTTTTTAAATTTTATTTTATTTTTAAACTTTACAAATTGTATTAGTTTTGCCAAATATCAAAATGAATCCGCCACAGGTATACATGTGTCCCCCATCCTGAACCCTCCTCCATCCTCCCTCCCCATACCACCCCTCTGGGTTGTCCCAGTGCACCAGACCCAAGCATCCAGTATCATGCACCAAACCTGGACTAGCGACTCGTTTCATGCATGATATTATACATGTTTCAATGCCATTCTCCCAAATCTTCCCACCCTCTCTCTCTGAAACAGAGTCCATAAGACTGTTCTATACATCTGTGTCTCTTTTGCTGTCTCATACACAGGGTTATTGTTAGCATCTTTCTAAATTCCATATATATACTTTAGTATACCGTATTGGTGTTTTTCTTTCTGGCTTACTTCACTCTGTATAATAGGCTCCAGTTTCATCCACCTCATTAAAACTGATTCAAATTAATTCTTTTTAATGGCTGAGTAATACTCAATTGCATATATGTACCACAGGTTTCTTATCCATTCATCTGTTGATGGACATCTAGGTTGCTTCCATGTCCTGTCTATTATGAACAGTGCTGCAATGAACATTGGGGTACATGTGTCTCAATTCTGTTTTCCTCAGTGTGTATGGTAAGCAGTGGGATTGCTGGATCATAAGACAGTTCTATTTCCAGTTGTTTAAGGAATCTCCACACTGTTCTCCATAGTGGCTGTACTAGTTTGCATTCCCACCAACAGTATAAGAGGGTTCCCTTTTCTGCACACCCTCTCCAGCATTTATTGCTTGTAAACTTTTGGATCATAGCCATTGTGAGTCGTGTGAAATGGTACCTCATAGTGGTTTTGATTTGCATTTTTCTGATAATGAGTGATGTTGAGCATCTTTTCATGTGTTTGTTAGCCATCTGTATGTCTTCTTTGGAGAAATGTCTATTTAGTTCTTTGGCCCATTTTTTTGATTGGATCATTTATTTTTCTGGAGTTGAGCTAAGAGTTGCTTGTATATTTTTGAGATTAGTTATTTGTCAGTTGCTTCATTTGCTATTATTTTCTCCCATTCTGAAGGCTGACTTTTCACCTTGCTAATAGTTTCCTTTGATGTGCAGAAGCTTTTAAGTTTAATTAGGTCCCATTTGTTTATTTTTGCTTTTATTTCCAATATCCTGGGAGGTGGGTCATAGAGGATCCTGCTGTGATGTATGGAAGAGAGTGTTTTGCCTATGTTCTCCTCTAGGAGTTTTATAGTTTCTGGTGTTACATTTAAATCTTTAATCCATTTTGAGTTCATTTTTGTGTATGTTGTTAGAAAGTGTTCTAGTTTCATTCTTTTACAAGTGGTTGACCAGATTTCCCAGCACCACTTGTTAAACAGATTTTCTTTAATCCGTTGTATATTCTTGCCTCCTTTGTCAAATATAAGGTGTCCATATGTGTGTGGAATTCTCTCTGGGCTTTCTATTTTGTTCCATTGATCTATATTTCTGTCTTTGTGCCAGTACCATACTGTCTTGATAACTGTGGCTTTGTAGTAGAGCCTGAAGTCAGGTAGGTTTATCCCTCCAGTTCCATTCTTCTTTCACAAGATAGCTTTGGCTATTCGAGGCTTTTTGTATTTCCATACAAATTGTGAAATTATTTGTTCTAGCTCTTTCAAGAATACCGTTGGTAGCTTGATAGGGGTTGCATTGAATCTATAAATTGCTTTGGGTAGTTGCAGAGGAAGGGAAACTTCCAAACTCATTCTATCACCACTATCACCCTAATACCAAAACCTGACAGAGATCCCCAAAATAAAGAAAACTACAGGCCAATATCACTGATGAACTTAGATGCAAAAATCCTTAACAAAAGTCTAGCAATTAGAATCCAACAGCACATTAAAAAGATTATAAAAAAATAAGTAAATAAATAAATAAAAAGATTATACACCACAACCAAGTGGGCTTTATCCCAGGGATGCAAGGATTCTTCAATATCCACAAATCAATCAATGTAATACACCACATTAACAAATTGAAAAATAAAAACCATATGATTATCTCAAAAGATGCAGAGAAAGCCTTTGACAAAATTCAACATCCATTTATGATAAAAACTCTCCAGAAAGCAGGAATAGTAGGAACATACCTCAACATATTAAAAGCTATATATGACAAACGCACAGCAAACATTATCCTCAATTGTGAAAAGTGAAAGCATTTCCTCTAAAGTCAGGAACAAGACAAGGGTGCCCACTTTCACCGTTACTATTCAACATAGTTTTGGAAGTTTGGCCACAGCAATCAGAGCAGAAAAAGAAATAAAAGGAATCCAAATTGGGAAAAAAGTAAAACTCTCACTATTTGCAGATGACATGATCCTCTACATAGGAAACCCTAAAGACTCCACCAGAAAATTACTAGAACTAATCAATGATTATAGTAAAGTTGCAGGATATAAAATCAACACACTGAAATCCCTTGCATTCCTATACACTAATAATGACAAAACAGAAAAAGAAATTAAGGAAACAATTCCATTCACCATTGCAACAGAAAGAATAAAATACTTAGGAGTATATCTATCTAGAGAATCTAAAGACCTATACATAGAAAACTATAAAACACTAGTGAAAGAAATCAAAGAGGACACTAATAGATGGAGAAATATAACATGTTCATGGATTGGAAGAATCAATATAGTGAAAATGAGTATACTACCTAATTGTTATTATTACTTTTTCCTTCTTCTAACCCTGGGATTTTTCACTTCTTCTTTTTCTAGTTGCTTTAGGTGTAAAGTTAGGTCATTTATTTGAGGTTTCTCTTGTTTCTTGAGGTAAGCTTGTATTTCTATGAACCTTCCCCTTCAGATCAGATCAGTCACTCAGTCATGTCCAACTCTTTGCGACCCTATGGATCACAGCATGCCAGGCCTTCCTGTCCATCATCAAAACCTGGAGTCACTGAGACTCATGCCCATGGAGTCAGTGATGCAATCCAGCCATCTGATCCTATGTCTTCCCCTTCTCTTCTTGCCCCCAATCCCTCCCAGCATCAGAGACTTTTCCAATGAGTCAAGTATTCGCATGAGGTGGCCAAAGTACTTGAGCTTCAGCTTTAGCATCATTCCTTCCAAAGGAATCCCAGGGCTGATCTCTTTCAGAATGGACTGGTTGGTTTTCCTTGCAGTCCAAGGGACTCTCAAGAGTCTTCTCCAACACCACTGTTCAGAAGTATCAATTCTTCGGCACTCAGGCTTCTTCACAGTTCAACTCTCACATCCATACCTGACCACAGGAAAAACCATAGCCTTGACTAGACGAACCTTTTTTGGTAAAGGAATGTCTCTGCTTTTGAATCTGCTCTCGAGGTTGGTCATAACTTTCCTTTCAAGGAGTAAGTGTCTTTTAATTTGATGGCTGCAGTCACCTTCTGCAGTGATTTTGGAGCCCCCTAAAAATAAAGTCTGACATTGTTTTCACTATTTACCCATCTATTTCCCATGAAGTAGTGGGACTGGAGGTCATGATCTTCGTTTTCTGAATGTTGAGCTTTAAGCCAACTTTTTCACTCTTCACTTTCACTTTCATCAAGAGGCTTTTGAGTTCCTCTTCACTTTCTGCCATAAGGGTTGTATAATCTGCATATCTGAAGTTATTGATATTTCTCCCAGCAATCTTGATTCCAGCTTGTATTTCTTCCAGTCCAGCGTTTCTCATGATGTACTCTGCATAGAAGTTAAATAAACACGGTGACAATATACAGCCTTGATGTACTCCTTTTCCTATTTGGAACCAGTCTGTTGTTCCATGTCCAGATCTAACTGTTGCTTTCTAACCTGCATACAAATTTCTCAAGAGGCAGATCAGGTGGTCGGGTATTCCCATCTCTCTCAGAATTTTCCACTGTTTATTGTGATCCACACAGACAAAGGCTTTGGCATAGTCAATAAAGCAGAAATAGAGGTTTTTCTGAAATTCTCTTGCTTTTTCCATGATCCAGCTGATGTTGGCAGTTTGGTCTCTGTTTCCTCTGCCTTTTCTAAAACCAGCTTGAACATCAGGAGGTTCATGGTTTCCATATTGCTGAAGCGTGGCTTGTAGAATTTTGAGCATTACTGTACTAGCGTGAGATGAGTGCAATTTTGCGGTAGTTTGAGCATTCTTTGGCATTGTCTTTCTTTGAGATTGGAATGAAAACTCAGCTTTTCCAGTCCTGTGGCCACTGCTGAGTTTTCCAAATTTGCTGGCTTATTGAGTGCACCACTTTCACAGCATCATCTTTCAGAATTTGGAATAGCTTAACTGGAATTCCATCACCTCCACTCTCTTTGTTCGTAGTGATGCTTTCTAAGGCCCACTTGACTTCGCATTCCAGGAAGTCTGGCTCTAGGTCAGTGATCACACCATCGTGATTACCTGGGTCGTGAAGATCTTTTTTGTACAGTTCTTATGTGTATTCTTGTCATTTCTTCTTAATATCTTCTGCTTCTGTTATGTCCATACCATTTCTGTCCTTTATTGAACCCATCTTTGCATGAAATGTTCCTTTGGTATCTCTGATTTTCTTGAAGAAATCCCTAGTCTTTCCCATTCTGTTATTTTCCTCTATTTCTTTGCATTGATCGCTGAAGAAGGCTTTCTTTTCTCTTCTTGCTTTTCTTTGGAACTCTGCATTCAGATGTTTATATCTTTCCTTTTCTCCTTTGTTTTTCGCTTCTCTTCTTTTCACAGCTATTTGTATGGGTTGTATTTTCATTTTCATTTGTTTCTATGCATATTTCCATTTCTTTTCTGATTTCTTCTGTTATATGTTGGTCATTCAGAAGCATGTTGCTTACCCTCCATATGTTTCTATTTGTCATGGTTTCTTTCCCCCTGTAGTTGACATCTAATCTTACTGCTTTGTGATCAGAAGAGATGCTTGAAATGATTTTGATTTTTGTTTTCAGTTTACCAAGGCTAGATTTATGGCCCAGTATATGATCTATCCTGGAGAATGTTCCATGTGCACTTGAGAAAAAGGTGAAATTCATTGCTTTGGCGTGAAATGTTCTTTTGAAATCAATTAGGTCTAACTGATCCATTGTATCACTTAAAGTTTGTGTTTCCTTGCTAATTTTCTGTTTGGTTGATCTATCCATAGGTGTGTGTAGGGTCTTAAGATCTCCCACTATTATTGTGTTATTTTTCATTTCCCGTTTCTTACTTGTTAGCATTTGCCTTACGTATTGAGTGCTCCTATCTTGGGTGCATATATATTTATAATTTTTATATCTTCTTCTTGGATTGATCCTTTGACCATTATATAGTGGCCTTTTTTGTCTCTTTTCACACCCTTTATTTCAAAGTCTATTTTATATGATATGAGTATTGCTACTTCTAATTTCTGTTGCTCACATTTTGCATGAAATACCTTTTCCCAGCCCTTCACTTTCACTCTGTATGTGCTCCTTGGCTTCAGGTGGGTCTCTTTTGCACAGCATACATAGAAGTCTGGTTTTGTAACCTATTTATAATACTTTCTTTGTCACATATCTATCCATTTGTCCATCCCTCTATCCAATCAACAATCAATCTTTTTCCTTGGTGCATTTCAGTATGTGTCTCCTTAAGTATCTCAGCAAGCCTGCCGTTAAGTAGTCAGCCGTGTTTGTGTATAGCAATTTTCTTTGGATATTAACTTTACACACAATGAAATATAGCAATCTTTTCTTTCCTCAGTCATGCTATTTTTTAACTGTAGTATAGTTCATTTGTAATTTTGTGTTAATTTCTGCTTTACAGCAAAATGATTCAGTTATAGATATACATGTATATATGTATATGTTGTGTGTGGATATATATATATATATATATATACACATACACACATTCTTTTATTTAATCTCTCTTCTTTTTTGGCTACACTGTGCTACAAGTGGAATTAGTTCCCTGACCAGGGTTTGACCTTGCCTCCCCTGCAGTGGAAATCTGCAGTCTTAACCTCTGGACTGCCAGGGAAGTCCCTGATGCTGAGAAAGATTGAAAGCAGGAGGAGAAGCAGAAAACAGAGGATGAGATCATTGGTTAACATCACCCACTTGGTGGATCTGGGTTTAAGCAGGCTCAGGTAGTAGATAATTGAACAAGGAAGCGTGGCATGCCACAGTTCATGGAGTCGCAAAGAGTTGGACATGACTGGGCAACTGAGGTGAAGTGACAGATACATATAAAATCCTTATACAGACTCAAAATGGACATACTATACCAAGAGTGCTTTATAAACACCTTTTAATAATATATTTTAGAAAATAACCATAGATGAATAGCTCTATGTATGGTTAAAATGGCCTTAAAAACAATAAGGCCATTTGAGTCAACATGCATGGCCTGAGAGTTGATCATACTAAATGAAGTGAGGCACACAGGGAAACATATATACCAAATAATATCATAATATCCAAATGTGGAATCTAAGATATGACACAAATGAACATATGTGTGAATCAGAAAGACACTCATAGACAGAGAGAATAGACCTACAGCTTCAAGGCAAAGAGAATTGGGGGAGAAATTGGATACTGAATGTAGTCCTCTGTGCTCTACAGTAGGAACTTGTCAATCCAATCCATATAGTTTGTTTTATATCTCTTAACCCCAGTCTCTTACTCCATTTCTCCCCCAATTCTCTCTGCCTTGAAGCTGTAGGTCTATTCTCTCTGTCTATGAGTGTCTTTCTGATTCACACATACGTTCATTTGTGTCATATCTTAGATTCCACATTTGGATATTATGATATTATTTGGTACATATGTTTCCCTGTGTGCCTCACTTCATTTAGTATGATCAACTCTCAGGCCATGCATGTTGACTCAAATGGCCTTATTGTTGTAACTGTACATATTCCTGTATCATTTTAACCATACATAGAGCTATTCATCTATGGTTATTTTCTAAAATATATTATTAAAAGGTGTTTATAAAGCACTCTTGGTATAGTATGTCCATTTTGAGTCTGTATAAGGATTTTATATGTATCTATCACTTCACCTCAGTTGCCCAGTCATGTCCAACTCTTTGCGACTCCATGAACTGTGGCATGCCACGCTTCCCTGTTCAATTATCTACTACCTGAGCCTGCTTAAACCCAGATCCACCGAGTGGGTGATGTTAACCAATGATCTCATCCTCTGTTTTCTGCTTCTCCTCCTGCTTTCAATCTTTCTCAGCATCAGGGGCCTTTCCAATGAGTCAGTTCTTCACATAAGGCAGCCAAAGAATTGACGTTTTAGCATCAGTCCTTCCAGTGAATATCCAAGAGTAATACCCTTAAGGATTGACTGGATTGATTTCCTTGCAATCCAAGAGACTCTCCAGAGTATATGTGGGTATGAACAAATATTTATTGTGCTTATGTTTCGTCTTTTGGAGACATAGAATAATACTTATGAATGTAATTCATAAAATGTTGATGTATTCTCTCATATGTATATGTGGGTATGAATAAAAGTTTACTATGCTCTTGATGAAGGTGACAGAGGTGAGGGAAAAAGTTGTCTTAAAACTCAACATTCAGAAAACGAAGATCATGGCATTTGGTCCCATCACTTCATGGGAAATAGATGGGGAGACAGTTGAAACAGCGTCAGACTTTATTTTTTAGGGCTCCAAAATCACTGCAGATGATGACTGCAGCCATGAAATTAAAAGACGCTTACTCCTTGGAAGGAAAGTTATGACTAACCTGGATAGCATATTCAAAAACAGAGACATTCCTTTACCAACAAAGGTCCATCTAGTCAAGGCTATGGTTTTTCCAGTGGTCAAGTGGATGTGAGAGTTGGACTGTGAAGAAAGCTGAGCGCCGAAGAATTGGTGCTTTTGAACTGTGGTGTTGGAGAAGACTCTTGAGAGTGCCTTGGACTGCAAGGAGATCCAACCAGTCCATTCTGAAGGAGATGAGCCCTGGGATTTCTTTGGAAGAAATGATGCTAAAACTGAAACTCCAGTACTTTGGCCACCTCACGCAAAGAGTTGACTCATTGGAAAAGACTCTGATGCTGGGAGGGATTGGGGGCAGGATAAAAAGGGAACGAAAGAGGATGAGATGGCTGGATGGCATCACTGACTCAATGGACGTGGGTCTGAGCGAACTCCAGGAGTTGGTGATGCACAGGGAGGCCTGGCGTGCTGCAATTCATGGGTTCAAAAAAGTCGGACACCACTGATCGACTGAACTGAACTGAACGGATGCATATGATGCCCTCTCAAGCAGAAATAGAAAAATGATAACAAATGAAAATATAAAATCCGAATGTATTCACTCATATGTATAAATGTGTATGAAGAAATATTTACTGTGGTTATACTGCCATCTCATGGAGAAATAAAAGAATGCTTATGAATGAAATTTTAAAAATCCAGATCCATTCTTCATATATTGAAAAAGATACTGTATAAGTTTATTAAAAAATTAATACATGCTCTTAATAGAAAATGTAAATTTGCTCGAAAAAAAAAAGAAGAAAAAATCACTCATGATCTCATTTAACACTGGCTCAGAATTCTGAGTTCCTGAGCTGGAGAGATAAAATATCAGGGTGTATTAGTTCTTTCACTATAAAATACTTTCTGTTATTTGAATTTTAACATATAACTTGGTTCTGATATGTGGTTCTTGTTTTGTTTACTTATACTGAAGATTTTCCTTTTACAAATACTGAGTAATTTGACCACATCTTTAGAGACTGCTTGCTTTATACGTTTTTTATTCTTTTTTCCGTTTTTGCTATAAATAAAAAATGTTGCATGTCGCGCCTCCAGGAAATAATGCTGTAATGAACATTAGTGTGCATCAATCTTTTGGTTTTAAGGTTTTTTCCAGAAAAAATGCCCAGGAGTAGGTCATAAGGTGACTATATTTTTTAGTTTTTAAAGGAGCTGCCATAGTCTTCATCATAGTGGTCGTACCAATTTACATGCCCACTAACAGTGCAAGATTGTTCCCTTTTTTCCCGCATTCTCCCCAGGAATTATTGCTTGTAGAATTTTTGTTGCTATCTATTCGGACTGGCGTGAAGGAATACCACATTGTAGTTTTGATTTGTATTTCTCTAATGAATAGTGATGATGAACTATGGATGGAGTTTCATGACACTGTACAGGAGACAGGAACCAAGACCATCCCCAAGAAAAAGAAATGCACAAAAGCCAAATGGCTGTCTGAGGAGGACTTACAAATAGTTGTGAAAATAAGAGAAGCCAAAAGCTAGGAGAAAAGGAAAGATATATCCATTTGAATGCAGATTTCCAAAGAATAGCAAGTAGAGATAAGAAAGCCTTGCTCAGTGATCAGTGCAAAGAAATAGAAGGAAATAAAGAATGAAAAAGACTAGAGATCTCTTCAAGAAAATTAGAGATACCAAGGGAACACTTCATGCAAAGATGGGCTCAATAAATGACAGAAATGATATGGACCTAACAGAAGCAGAAGACATTAAGAGGAGAACTGTACCAAAAATATCTTCAAGACCCATTTAATCACACTGGTCTGATCACTCACCTAGAGGCAGACATCCTGGAATGTGAAGTCCAGTGGTCCTTCGGAAGCAACACTATGAACAAAGCTAGTGGAGGTGATGGAATTCCAGTTGAGCTATTTCAAATTATCAAAGATGCTGCTGTGAAAGTTCTGCACTCAATATGCCAGTAAATCTGGAAAACTCATAAGTGGCCACAGGACAAGAAAACATTAGCTTTCCTTCCAATCCCAAAGAAAGGCAATGTCAAAGAATGCTCAAACTACAGAACAATTACACTCATCTCACACACTAGTAAAGTAATGCTCAAAATTATCTAAGCCAGGCTTCAGCAATACATGAAGCATGAACTTCCAGATGTTCAAGGAGGTTTTAGCAAAGGCAGAGGAACAAGAGAACAAATTGCCAACATCTGTCAGATCATGAAAAGCAAGAGAATTCCAGAAAAACACCTATTTATTCTTTATTGACTATGCCAAAGCCTTTGAGTGTGTGAATAACAATAAACTGTAGGAAATTCTCAAAGAGATGGAAATACCAGACCACCTGATCTGCCTCTTGACAAATCTGTATGAAGGTCAGGAAGCAAGAGTTAAAACTGGACATGGAACAGCAAACTGGTTCCAAAGCGGGAAAGGAGTACATCAAGGCTGTATATTCTTGCCGTGCTTATTTAACTCATATGCAGACTACAACATGAGAAACCCTGCACTGGAGGAAGCACAAGCCGGAATCAAGTTTGCTGGGAGAAATATCAATAAACTCAGATACACAGGCGACACCACCATTTCTGCAGGCAGAAAGTGAAGAAGAACTAAAGAGCTTCTTGACAAAAGTGAAAGAGGAGAGAGAAAAAGTTGGCTTAAAGCTCAACATTCAGAAAATGAAGATCATGGCCTCATCACCTTATGGCAAATAGATGGGGAAATGGCAGAAACAGTGGCTGACTTTATTTTGGGGGGCTTGAAAATCACTGCAGGTGATGACTGCAACCATGAAATTAAAAGACATTACTCCTTGAAAGGAAAGTTATGATCAAACTAGGCAACTTATTAAAAAGCAGAGACATTACTTTGCCAATGAAGGTCCATCTAGTCAAGGCTATGTTTTTTCTAGTAGTCCTGTATGGATGTGAGAGTTGGACTGTAAAGAAAGCTGAGCACTAAAGAAGTGATGATTTTGAACTGTGGTGTTGGAGAAGACTCTTGAGAGTCCCATGGGCTCCAGGGAGATCCAATCAGTCCATCTTAAAGGAGATCAGTCCTGGTGTTCATTGGAAGGACTGATGTTTAAGCTGAAACTCCAATATTTTGGCCACCTGATGTGAAGAGCTGACTCATTTGAAAAGACCCTGATGATGGGAAAGATGGAGGGCAGACAGAGAAGGGGACGACAGTGGATGAGATGGTTGGATGTCTTCACTGCCTCAGTGGACATAAGTTGGAGGACTCCGGGAGTTGGTGATGGACAGCGAGGCCTGGCGTGCTGAAGTCCATGGGGTCGCAAAGAGTCGGACCCGACTGAGTGACTAACCTGAACTTAGCCTCTTTACAAGGGTTTTTTCATCATCTGTATAACTTCTTTTGGGAAATGTTTATTTAGATCTGCCTGTTTTTTTACTGAGGTGGTGTGTGTGTGTGTGTGTGTGTGTTTGATACTGGGCTACATAGCCGTTTGTATGTTTTGGAAAATAATGCCTTGATAAATAATGGGAACTATCTGTGTAGCACAAGAAACTGTCCTCCATGCTCTGTGATGACTTAAATTTAGAAGAAAATTAAATGAAAGATGTTATGTTTATACACTTGTACACCTAGTGTGATTTGCGACAGAAGAATGTAACACAACATTGTTAAGCAACTACATGTGTACATACGTACATACTCTAGGCTCCATTTAAAGGAAGTTCTAAAAGAAGCAGAAGTAATCTACAATAACAGAACTGAGAACAGGGGTTGCATGGGGAAGGACAGTGTGGGGAAGTGTACCAAAGAAATTATCTAGGAAGATGTGGAAAAAAATTTTTTTTTCAGTGAGCATTAGGTATATAATCTAGGTGAAATTGCAGAAATATTTCTGAAATGGAAATTCCAAACAGGGTCTTGCCAAGTGGCTCTATGTATTTATAAATTTACTAGATAATGTCATATTGTCCTTCAGAAAGTTGCATCACACTATGCGCTCACAACACTGCTTAAACACTCCTTTTCCAATTTGTCATCCTCCATTTGGAGGAACAATTTGGTATATTTCAACTTTGTCATTGAACTTTGACAATTTTCATGTTGAGAAATCATATTCCATTATTATTTTTGTTTGCATTTATTTTAATACCAAGTAGGTTTGATATTTTTTCCTGATTTTTGGTAATTTTCCTTTTTTTTCTGGGTAATTTGTTTTTGTTTTTTTTTTTTTTTTGTATTCTTGTTTACTTCACAATTCTCTTCTATTGGGTTTTTCATCTTTTCTTATTTTAACTTTGGACTCTGCATAAATGAGGTAAATGAGTCATTTGTCAGCTGTCTTCCAAATATTTCTCAATTGTCATTTTATAATTCCGTGTTTATTTTCTATTCAGTCATGCAGGAGTTTTACTACAAAAAAACATTATGTAAATTTTCCCTTTTAAACTTCTGGACAAAGAACATGTAAAATAAGAAATTTTAAAGGTGGCCCAAAACTCTAGGAAGATAGAGGGTGTGGTTAAAAGAATCGGGAGAAGTCAACTCTCTCTGACTTGCTCCCCATACTCCCCTAGAGGTGTCAGGATGAGGCTTTGTGATGTCAAGGCTCACCAGGGCCACCGTTGGCTGTGGAAGTGGCTTGCTGACCTCATAAAGTGTAAGGGTGTGGCCACCTGGGGAAGGATATATATAGGGGTGTTCAGGGGCTCTGAAGTAGACGACTGCAAGTCTTCAAAATTACTAAGGTAACTGGGAAGGCTCTAGAGTGCTGGAGTTTCAGCTTTAGCCTCATTCTTGGACAGCTGACTCTAGATACCCAGGAGGAAAAGATGAAGATCTCCCACCAACTGAGGTCCAAAGGATGTGTCAAGGTAAGCTGAACCCACCTAAGCTCCTCATGTCTTTCTCTGACTTATTTAGTATGATCATCTCTAGATCCACCCATGTTGGAAAGAATAACATTATTTCATTCTTTCTTATGGAAAATATTCCATTGTATGCATAATATATCTGTCTTTATCCACTCACATATTTAAGTGCCTTAAGGTCGTTTGCATGTCTTTGCTACTGTACATTGTGCTACTATAAACACTGTTTTGCGTATCACTTTTCTGATGGGAGTTTTCATCTTAATGGATATATGCCCAGTAGTGTTATTTTTGGATCATATAGTAACTGTATTTTTAGAGTATTAAAAAACTCTATACAAGGGAAGGAGATAATGGGCAGGTGGTTCAAAAGGAAGGAATATATGTATACATATGGCTGATTCATGTTGAGGTTTGAAAGAAAGCAACAAAATTCTGAAAAGCAATTACCCTTAAGAAAAAAATAATAATAATTATAAAATAACTGCTTACTGTTTTCAATAGTGGCTGCATCAGTTTCTTGATTTTCATGTATAGTAGTGGTAATGAAAGTCACTCAGTCATGTCCGACTCTTTGCTACCACATGGATTATATAGCCCATGGCCAGAATACTGTAATGGGCAGCCTTTTCCTTCTCCAGGGGATCTTCCCCACGCAGGGGTCGAAACCAGGTCTCCTGCATTGCAGGTGGATTCTTTACCAGCTGAGCCACAAGGGAAGCCTGATTTTTCATGTATGCTGCTGCTGCTGCTAAGCCGCTTCGTTGTGTCTGACTCTGTGAGGCCCCATAGACGGTAGCCCACCAGGCTCCCCCATCCCTGGGATTCTCCAGGCAAGAACACTGGAGTGGGTTCCCATTTCCTCTCCAATGCATGAAAGTAGAAAATGAAAAGGAAGCCGTTAAGTCCTGTCTGACTCTTCGCAACTCCATGCCCTGCAGCCTACCAGGCTCCTCCATCCATGGGATTTTCCAGGCAAGAGTATCGGAGTGTGGTGCCATTATAGGATGTTGTTGATCTCCCTGCAGTACATGGCTGAGTTACATGTTTTTTTTCAAAATCTGTTTTGTTTAGTTTTGTTTTAGTACATAGTCTTAGGAGTGGAGCTGCCAGGTCATATGCTCAGTCTCTTGTATTCTTGAAAAGGCAAATTTTAGCAATCAGAATCCAACAACACATTAAAAAGATCATACACCATGACCAAGTAGGCTTTATCCCGGGGATGCAAGGATTCTTTAGTATCCACAAATCAATCAATGTAATACACCACATTAACAAATTGAAAAACAAAAACCATATGATTATCTCAAAAGATGCAGAGAAAGCCTTTGACAAAATTCAACATCCATTTATGATAAAAACTCTCCAGAAAGCAGGAATAGAAGGAACATACCTCAACATAATAAAAGCTATATAAGACAAACCCTTCAGCAAACATTATCCTCAATGGTGAAAAATTGAAAGCATTTCCTCTAAAGTCAGGAACAAGACAAGTGTACCCACTTTCACCATTACTATTCAACATAGTTTTGGAAGTTTTGGCCACAGCAATCAGAGCACAACAAGAAATAAAAGGAATCCAAATTGGAAACGAAGAAGTAAAACTCTCACTATTTGCAGATGGCATGAACCTCTACATAGAAAACCCTAAAGACTCAACCAGAAAATTACTAGAACTAATCAATGATTATAGTAAAGTTGCAGGATATAAAATCAACACACAGAAATCCCTTGTATTCCTATACACTAATAATGAGAAAACATAAAGAGAAATTAAGGAAACAATTACATTCACCTTTGCAACAGAAAGAATAAAATACTTAGGAATATATCTACCTAAAGAAACTAAAGACCTATATTAGAAAACTATAAAACACTGGTGAAAGAAATCAAAGAGGACACTAATAGATGGGGGAATATACCATGTTCATGGATTGGAAGAATCAATATAGTGAAAATGAGTATACTACCCAAAGCAATTTATAGATTCAATGCAATCCCTATCAAGCTGCCAACGGTATTCTTCACAGAGCTAGAACAAATAATTTCACAATTTGTATGGAAATGCAAAAAAAAACCTCGAATAGCCAAAGCTATCTTGAGAAAGAAGAATGGAACTGGGGGAATAAACCTGCCTGACTTCAGGCTCTACTACAAAGCCACATTCATCAAGACTGTATGGTACTGACACAAAGACAGAAATATAGATCAATGGAACAAAATAGAAATCCCAGAGATAAATCCACTCACATATGGACACCTTATCTTTGACAAAGGAGGCAAGAATATACAATGGATTAAGGAGAATCTCTTTAACAAGTGCCGCTGGGAAAACTGGTCAACCACTTGTAAAAGAATGAAACTAGAACACTTTCTAACACCATACACAAAAATAAACTCAAAATGGATTAAAGATCTAAATGTAACACCAGAAACTATAAAACTCCTAGAGGAGAACATAGGCAAAACACTCTCCGACATACATCACAGCAGGATCCTCTATGACCCACCCCCCAGAATATTGGAAATCAAAGCAAAAATAAACAAATGAGACCTAATTAAACTCTAAAGCTTCTTCACAACAAAGGAAACTATAAGCAAGGTGAAAAGACAGCCTTCAGAATGGAGAAAATAATAGCAAATGAAGCAACTGACAAACAACTAATCTCAAAAATATACAAGCAACCCTTACAGCTCAATTCCAGAAAAATAAATGGCCCGATGAAAAAATGGGCCAAAGAACTAAATAGACATTTCTCCAAAGAAGACATACAGCTGGCTAACAAACACATGAAAAGATGCTCAACATCACTCATTATCAGAGAAATGCAAATCAAAACCACTATGAGATACCATTTCACACCAGTCAGAATGGCTGCGATCCAAACACCTACACGCAATAAATGCTGGAGAGGGTGTGGAGAAAAGGGAACCCTCTTATACTGTTGGTGGGAATGCAAACTAGTACAGCCACTATGGAGAACAGTGTGGAGATTCCTTAAACAAATGGAAATAGAACTGTCTTATGATCCAGCAATCCCACTGCTTACCATACACACTGAGGAAACCAGAAGGGAAAGAGACATATGTACCCCAATGTTCATAGCAGCACTGTTTATAATAGCCAGGACATGGAAGTAACCTAGATGTCCATCAAAAGAAAGCTGTGGTACATATACACAATGGAGTATTACTCAGCCATTAAAAAGAATACATTTGCACCAGTTCTAATGAGGTGGATGAAACTGGAGCCTATTATACAGAGTCAAGTAAGCCAGAAAGAAAAACACCAATACAGTTTACTAATGCATATATATGGAATTTAGAAAGATGGTAACAGTAATCCTGCATACGATACAGCAAAAGAGACACAGATGTATAGAACCGTCTTTTGGACTCTGTGGGAGAGGGAGTGGGTGGGTTGATTTGCGAGAATGCATTGAAACATGTATAATATCATATATGAAACAAGTCGCCAGTCCAGGTTCAATGCACGATACTGGATGCTTGGGGCTGGTGCACTGGGACGACCCAGAGGGATGGTATGGGGAGGGAGGAGGGAGGAGGGTTCAGGATGGGGAACGCGGGTATACCTGTGGCGGATTCTTTCAATATTTGGCAAAAGTAATACAGTATTGTAAAGTTTAAAAAGAAAATAAAATTTAAAAAATTAAATTAAATTAAAAAAAAAAATAAAGGGCACTTAGTAGTGACATTTATAATGGCTCCTACCAAATATATCTCACTAGTACCATAAAGATTCCCCTTTAGCAATGTTTCTCTACCATGTCTTCTCTGTATAGTGTTTGATACTTTTTCACTACTCAGAGGTGATACTTCATTACCATAGTTTGATTATTTATAATAATACACTGGGCTTCTCAGGTGGCACTGTTGTTAAGAATCTTCCAGCAAAGGCAGGAGTCAAAGGAGATGTGATTTGGGAAAATGCCCTGGAGGAGGAAATGGCAACTCACTCCAGAATTCTTGCCTGGAAAATTCCAAGGACAGAGGAACTTGTTGGGCTATGGTCTCCAGGATCACAAAAAGGTGAACCTAAAAGACTTCTTGGTAATTCACTATAATGAGTGTATTTCATATGCTGTTAAAGAAATACTGAGAAATGTATTTACCTGTTGGTATTTTCTTCCAGATACGGTGTGCTATTTGACATTTTTCATCCACACAAAAGAGTTAGAAATTTTTGTTGTTTGTTTTCATTTCTGTATTTCTGTATTTATTTATTTTATTCTTATTGTTTTTTACTTTACACTATTGTAGTGGTTCACCATACATCAACATGCATCCGCCACAGGTATACACGTTTTCCCCATCCTGAACCCCCTCCTACCTCCTTCCCTATACCATCCTTCTGGGTCATCCCAGCGCACCAGCTCCAAGCTTACCGTATCCTGCATGAAACATGGACTGGCGATTCATTTCTAATATGATATTATACATGTTTTAATGCCATTCTCTCAAATCATCCTCCGCTCCCTCTCCCACAGGGTCCAAAAGACTGTTCTATACATCTGTGTCTCTTTAGCTATCTCGCATACAGTGTTGTCATTACCATCTTTCTAAATTCCATATATATGTGTTAGTATACTGTATTGGTGTTTTTCTTTCTGGCTTACTTCATTCTGCATAATAGGCTCCAGTTTCATTCACCTCATTAGAACTGATTCAGATGCATTTTTTTAATGGCTGAGTAATACTCCATTGTGTATATGTACCACAGATTTCTTATCCATTCATCTGCTGGTGGACATCTATGTTGCTTCCATGTCCTGGCTATTAGAAACTGTGCTGCAATGAACATTGGAGTACACGTGTCTCTTTCCCTTCTGGTTTCCTCTGTGTGTATGCCCAGCAGTGGGATTGCTAGGTCGTATGGCAGTCCTATTTCTAGTTTTTTTTTTTTTTTTAAGGAATCTCCACAGTGTTCTCCATAGTGGCCGTACTAATTTACATTCCCACCAACAGTGTAAAGGGGTTCCCTTTTCTCCATATCCTCTCAAGCATTTACTGCTTGTAGACGTTTGGATCTGGCAGCCATTCTGACTGGTGTGAAGTGGTACCTCATTGTGGTTTTGATTTGCATTTATCCAATAATGAGTGATGCTGAGCATCTTTTCATGTGTTTCATAGCCATCTGTATGTCTTCTTTCGAGAAATACCTATTTAGTTCTTTGGCCCATTTTTTAATTGGGTCATTAATTTTTTTGGAATTGAGCTGTAGGAGTTGCTTGTATATTTTTGAGTTTAGTTTGTCAGTTGCTTCATTTGCTATCATTTTTTTTCCCATTCTGAAGGCTGTGTTTTCACCTGGCTTATAGTTCTTTTGTTGTACAGAAGCTTTAGAGTTTAATTAGGTCCAATTTGTTTATTTTTGCTTTAATTTCCAATATTCTGGGGGGTGGGTCATAGAGGATCCTGCTGTGATGTATGTCAGAGAGTATTTTGCCTATGTTCTCCTCTAAAGACAGATATATTTAAAGCTCAGAAGCCTTTGGAATATTAAGTGAGTCTGTTTCTTTTTTTTTTTTTTTTCCAAGCAGTTTGAGCTGTATTTAAATGTTGATGTTTTCTTCTTAAGAGTGTCCTGGATTTCTTTTTCACTTATTATTATTATTATTTTTTTTTTTTGATGAGTGACTACTGTCATGTTCAAGGGTAGGTGTCATATCAAGTCCAGCAATAGGACCTTGTGTATATCAGACGTCCATCAGTGATAGTTTTAAGGCTGCTGTTACAGAGAAAATCCATGCTGCAAGGCTTTATTATTTGCTCCTTTTTAGGATGGCCTGTGATGTCTGAGAGTTTTTGTCAGGCCTGGAAGTACATTAGAGTAGAATGACCCAAAGGATGCCACCAAACCTAATGTATCCTCACTTTTGGATCTTTGAAGTAAGTGTTCATATTCTCTTTAAGTTGAAGATAAGGATGAGTTGGTTTTACGTGTACAGATTCTTGTTCTGAAACACTGAGATGACTTTATGTATTCAGCGGTGCTTGCTTTTCCCTACATATTATTAGAAATTGTTTTGTCTACCACTCTTGCTGCAATAGGTTTATACGGATTTTGTATTTAAGATGTATCTGTGGGAAGAAATTAATATCAAGTTCCAGATGTATCCCTTCCATCCACCAAGGTCCTTGGCTACCATAAGTTTCTTGCCAGTTTGGATGTCCACATCACATTTATGTGGGTGCACACTGCAGTGGATTTCTGTATCCCACCACTCCAATGTATCCCATGATGTTTCTTGAAATGTTCCTTCGTTTAGTGTGATGATCTCTGGATTTCTCTCTATTGGTGAAGAGGGCCTACTTTCAAATCTCAATCCTGATTAAAGCTTCATTCCAGACCTATATCACACTTCTTTATCCATTCCTCTATCCAAGTACACTATCTTAACTTTCCTTTCTTTGATGTTCTGAAAGATGCAGCAGGACCTAGTTTGGGGTGTGTGGTGTTTGAAATCTGTACATGTCTGAAATACTGCAGGAGAGGATTTGATTTATCATGCTGTCATGACATCTTTATTTATTTATTTTTCTCTCATGGGAGTGCACCTTTCTGGTCATGTCCATAGTGGCTCTTACCAGGTCCATTAAAGCATTACCTTAAAGCATCCACTGTACTACTCCTACTCTGCCATTGATGCCATGTCCAGAATTTGACAGTGGCCCTTTCCATGCTCATGCGGAGGTGATAATGTCCTCGGAGGTTAGATGCCTGTATCTCTTAGAATTCACCCTATGTGTCATGTGCTTTTTTCAAGAAACACAGAACTATGTTTGGCTGTTCATATCCTCTTCCTGTTAGTTTCTCCCAAGTTTACTTTACTTATTTTCCCCTCTGTGAACCCTGAAAATTTGTTAAGGGTGGGTATCAATTAGAACTCAGCACCCTTGCAAATATTGTGGCCATCAGCATGCATTTTAAGGTTGCTGTTAGAGAAAATGTGCACAAGGTGACAGCATTTCTTCATTCCCTCCTCTTTTCCCATGGTAACAGCAGCCTCTGTGTTATTCCCAAGTCTGGTTGTAAATGAGAGTAAAATGAGACACAGGTAGTCACCAAAAGTTTTGGTTGTTTACTCTTTGATCTTTTTTTTAAGCGAAACTATATATTTTTTAAGACTATTAACACTCTTGTAGTTGTTGCTTAGAAACATTTCCACCTTCCTTTCCACAGACACTTGGAGGAATTTAGCTCTAGTTATTGTCAGAGGTATCTTTTGGAATCTATTGAGTACATATCTCTTGATACAGGAGGTCCATGTGGATTATGAATTGCATAGGTATTTGTGGGTATAACTCTATTCCAGCCTTCACCTGTTGGCCTCTCACCCACCAAAACCCTTTGCCAACTGTAATTTTCTTACCAGGAGTGTAGGTCCATTTCACTTTTCCTTGGGTACTCATCCCATCAATATGTTTTTTAATCCCTTCTGGAAGGCATATGTTATAATATCTCTTTAATCCGCCTTTCTTTACTTTCTGTGATTCGCCCTAGATTTCTGCATATTCCTGCAAATGTTTTTTTTTTTTTTTTGCATTTTCATAATGTCAGACTCATATTTATTGTGTCTCTATGTCCCATATGTTTCTCTTTTAATTTGCAGCCAGCGATTCTCTTTCCTTTCATCTCTTGGGCATTGTGACTGCTGCTCCAGGGTATGTTTGTGGAGGTGGTGGTGTTGTGTGTGTTTTTCACAATCTGTTGATTGCTCAAATACTCTGGGAGTCGAGCTGACATATGACATTCTCTATGTCATTTTGTGATTCCTAGGCACTTTGGCAGCCATGCTTATAAAGTCTCTGACCACTTTCCTCCCACTAATGGCATACAGGGTTCCCCTTTACTAACATTGATCTACTCTTTCTTGTCTGTAGACTTTTGGATAATGACCTTTTTGGTTTCTTATTAGTGATATTGCCTTGCAGTTTAAGTTTTCAATTCACTGATAATAGAGCAAATGAGGCACATTTCCAGAGGCTTCTTTCTAAGCATTGACTAAGTATTTACCTGTTGATGTTTCCTTCCTTACATGTGGTTTGCACCCGTTTGTTTGTTTGTTTGTTGGCATGCCACGCCTGGCCATTTTCTAAGGGTCAATTCAATTCAATCGCTCAGTCGTGTCCAACTCTTTGTGACCCCATGAATAGCAGTACTCCAGGCCTCCCTGTCCATCACCAACTCCCAGAGTTTACTCAGACTCACGTTCATGGAGTCAGTGATGCCATCCAGCCACCTCATCCTCTGTCGTTCCCTTCTTCTCCTGCCCCCAATCCCTCCCAGCATCAGAGTCTTTTCCAATGAGTCAACTCTTTGCGTGTGGTGGCCAAAGTACTGGAGTTTCAACTTTAGCATCATTCCTTCCAAAGAAATCCCAGGACTCATCTTCAGAATGGACTGGTTGGATCTCCTTGCAGTCCAAGGGACTCTCAAGAGTCTTCTCCAACAGCACAGTTCAAAAGCATCAATTCTTCAGTGCTCAGCCTTCTTCACAGTCCAACTCCCACATCCATACACGACCACAGGAAGAACCATAGCCTTGACTAGATGAACCTTTGTTAGCAAAGTAATGTCTCTATATGCTATCTAGGTTGGACATAACATTCCTTCCAAGGAGTAAGCGTCTTTTAATTTCATGGCTGCAGTCACCATCTGCAGTGCTTTTGGATCCCCCCAAAATAAAGTCTGACACTGTTTCCACTGTTTCCCCATCTATTTCCCATGAAGTACATGGGACTGGATGCCATCATCTTCATTTTCTGAATGTTGAGCTTTAAGTCAACTTTTTCACTCTCCACTTTCACTTGCATCAAGAGGCTTTTTAGCTCCTCTTCACTTTCTGCCATAAGGGTGGTATCATCTGCATATCTGAGGTTATTGATAATTCTCCCTGCAATCTTGATTTCAGCTTTTGCTTCTTCCAGTCCAGAGTTTCTCATGATATACACTGCATAGAAGTTAAATAAGCAGGGTAACAATATACAGCCTTGACTTACTCCTTTTGCTATTTGGAACCAGTCTGTTGTTCCATGACGAGTTCTAACTGTTGCTTCCTGACCTGCATACAGATTTTTCAAGAGGCAGGTCAGGTGGTCTGGTATTCCCATCGCTTTCAGAACTTTACAGTTTATTGTGATCCACACAGTCAAAGGCTTTGACATAGTAAAGTAGAAATAAATGTTTTTTTTCTGGAACTCTTTTTTTTTTTTTTTTTCATGATCCAGTGTATGTTGCCAACTAGATCTCTGGCTCCTCTGCCTTTTCTAAAACCCGCTTGAACATCAGGAAGTTCACGGTTCACATATTACTGAACCCTGACTTGAAGAATTTTGAGCATTATTTTACTAGCATGTGAGATGAGTGTAATTGTGCGGTAGTTTGAGCATTCTTTAGCATTGCCTTTCTTTGGAATTGGAATGAAAACTGACCCTTTTCAGTCCTTTGGCCAACTGCTGAGTTTTCCAAACTTGCTGGCATATTGAGTGCAACCTTTCACAGCATCATCTTTCAGGATTTGAAATAGCTCAAATGGAATTCCATCACCTCCTCTAGTTGTTCTCATAGTGATGCTTTCTACGGCCCACTTCATTTCACATTCCAGGATATCTGGCTCTTGGTCAGTGATCACACCATCTTTATTATCTGGGTCATGAAGATCTGTTTTTGTACAGTTCTTCCGTGTATTCTTGCCACCTCAATTCTTGTTTATTCAGTGATATTCTAGCAAGTCTCTTCTTTGTCCTGGATTAAGTTTTCTGTTTCTCTGGATAGTTCCCATCAGCAAACAGAATGACTATAATGTTACCTCTCATTAAAAATCTGTCTTTTGGTGTCATGTCCTGCCTATGCTTTTTTTATTTCATATTTGCTTATGGTAGACTTCTGCAGAGTTGTTTGTAGAATTTGTTATCTCCAGGTCTCTCATTTTCCTTTAAATTCACTCTTGTCAAGATCAACAGTGAATTCCAAATGTTTAACTCAATGGTCAATTTTTAGTTGTTATTTTATTTAATTTATTGACAGCCTTTATCAGAGCAGTGCATTTCCTCCTCCCTAAAAAAAAAAAAACAAAAAAAGTTTCATTTGCATTACAGAATGCTTCTCTTTCCTGCTTCTTTTCTACCTACATTCTCCCACATACAATGTGTGACCTCTGTGTCTGGCTTTATTCATATGTCATATTTTTTTTTTGAAATATTTACTTATTTATCTATGTGGCGTGTGGGATCTTAGTTCCCTGCCCAGGGACGGAACCTGTGCATAGTCTTAAACACTGGATTTCCAGGGAAGTCCCCTAGTTTGTGTATTTTCAAGATTCATCCATTTCTTGGCTGTATAGCAATGCTTTTTTTTTTTATATGGCTGGATATGGTATATCAATATGGTATACGGCTTACATGAACTCCATTGTGAACAAATACCACAGGTTTTTTATCCATTCATCAATTAATAGATAATATTTGGATGGTGTATTCTTTGTGGCTCTTTTGAGTAATGTTGTTGGGAACACTGTTTTTGAATGGACTTAATAGTTTCAGGGATTTTTTTTTTTTTTTGATATATATAAAAGAGTGAATTTCTGGATCATATGGCTACTATATATTTAATTTTTGAGGTACTGACAAACCAAAGTGGTTGTACAATTTTACAGCAATATATTTTCAACAATATATTTTAGCAGTATATTTTCAACATCTTTTCAGCAATATATGAAGATTCATTTTCTCCACATCCTCTGCCACAGTTGTTATTTTTCCTGGTTTTGATTATAGCCAAGCTAATGTGTGTGAAGTAGTATTTCAATGAAACTGATTTACATTTTGCTAAGGGCTTCCCTGGTGGCTCAGAAGGTAAAGTGTGTGCCTGCAATGCAGGAGACCTGGGTTCGATTCCTGGGCCAGGAAGATCCCCTGGAGAAGGAAATGACAATCCACCCCAGCACTCTTGCCTGGAAAATCCCATGGATGGAGGAGCCTGATAGGCGACAGTCCATGGGGTCGCAAAGACTCAGACACGACTGAGCGACTTAATTTCTTTCACTTTCAATCATGTTAAGCAGTATTTTTGGTGAAAATTCTATTCAAATTCTTTTCCTGGTTGTTAAATGTTTTTAATTGCTGTAAAAAAAATCTAACTTAAATTTTTACCATTTTAACCATTTTTACATGCTAAGTATTTCACATACTTTCATCAGCCTTTTTGGAGGCAGAAATGGCAACCCACTCCAGTATTCTTGCCTGGAGAACCCCATGGACAAAGGAGCCTGATGGGCTACAGTCCATGCGAAAGCAAAGACTCATACATGACTGAGCAACTAATACACACACACACACACACACACACACACACACACACATACAGTCACAGTGTTGTTTTGTTGTTGTTGTCATTGTTTTCGCTGTGCTATGCAGCTTGAATGACAGTTTCCTGGTTGAGAACCATACCCAGGCCCCTGATAGGAAAGCGTGGAGTCCTAACTTCTGAACTACCATGGAATTCCTTATCATATTGTTATGAAACATATCTTTACACCTTTTCATCTTGCAAAATTGAAACGCTATACCCATCACCTGTCCCATTAAACAACAACTCCTCTCTTCTTCCCTGTTTCCCTAGATCCTGGACTCCATCATTCTACTTTGTTCCTTTCTATTGCTTGACTATGTTATATTTCATATAAGTGGAAATGTATAGTATTTGTCTTTTTTTATGACTGGCTTAATTCCTTTGGCTGGATGTCTTTATTTACTTTTTAAGTGAATTTATTTTTTATTTTATTTTTTAACTTAACAATAATGTATTGGTTTTGCCATATATCAAAATGAATCCACCACAGGTATACATGTGTTCCCAATCCTGAACTCTCCTCCCTCCTCCTTCCCCATACCATCCCTCTGGGTCGTCCCAGTGCACCAGCCCCAAGTATCCAGTATCATGCATCGAACCTGGACTGGCGACTCATTTCATATATGATATTATACATGTTTCAATGCCATTCTTCCAAATCATCCCACCCTCTTCCTCTCCCACAGAGTCCAAAAGACTGTTCTATACATCTTTGTCTCTTTTGCTGTCTCATATACAGGTTTATGGTTACATCTTTTGAAATCCCATATATATGTGTTAGTATACTGTATTGGTGCTTTTTCTTTCTGGCTTACTTCACTCTGTATAATAGGCTCCAGTTTCATCCACCTCATTAGAACTGGTGCAAATGTATTCTTTTTAATACTCCATTGTGTATATATACCACAGCTTTCTTATCCATTCATCTGCTGATGGACATTTAGGTTGCTTCCATGGCCTGGCTATTAGAAATACTGTTGCAATGAGCATTGGGGTACATTTGTCTCTTTCAATTCTGGTTTCCTCAGTGTGTATGCCCAGCAGTGAGATTGCTAGGCCATATGTCATTTCTTTTTCCAGTTTTTTAAGGTATCTCCCCACTCTTCTCCATAGTGGCTGTACTTGTTTGCATTCCCACCAACAGTGTAAGAGAGTTCCCTTTTCTCCACACACTCCCCAGCATTTATTCCTTGTAGACTTGGATGACAGCCATTCTGACTTGTGTGAAAAGGTACCTCATAGTGGTTTTGATTTGCCTTTCTCTGATAATGAGTGATGTTGAGCATCTTTTCATGTGTTTTTAGCCATCTGTATGTCTTCTTTGAAGAAATGTCTATTTAGTTCTTTGGCCCATTTTTTGATTGGGTCATTTATTTTTCTGGAATTGAGCTGTAGGAGTTGCTTGTATATTTTTGAGATTAGTTATTTGTCAGTTGCGTCATCTGCTATTAATTTCTCCCGTTCTGAAGGCTGTCTTTTCACCTTGCTTATAGTTTCCTTTGTTGTGCAGAAGCATTTAAGTTTAATTAGGTCCCATTTGTTTATTTTTGCTTTGATTTCCAATATTCTGGGATGTGGGTCATAGAGGATCCTGCTGTGATGTATGTCGGAGAGTGTTTTGCCTATGTTCTCCTCTAGGTGATGTCTTAAAGAATCATGCATGTTGTGGCATGTGGCAAAATTTCCTTTATATGGATAAATAATATTCCATTGTATGTATATATCACATTTGATGGATGTTTAGATACTTCCAACCCTTAGATGTTGTGATTAGCACTGCTTTGAGCATGGCTGTGCAAATATCTCAAGACCCCATGTTAACTTCTGTTGAATTTACATCCAGAAGTGGAATTGCTGAATCGTGTGGTAGTTCTATTTTTAGTTTACTGAGGAGCCTTTATACTGTTTTCTGTAGCAGTTGCACCATTTTAAAATCTATCCATAACACACAAGGATCTACTTTCTGTACCTGCTTGCCAAGAATTGTCCTTTCCTTTCTTTCCTTTTACCTTTCCTTTCCTTCATATGTAAACACGCACACATGCACACACAATATTTTCCATATCCTTTTCCATTATTATTTATCACAAACAATGTATATATTTCCTTGTGCTATACAGTAGGATCTTGTTTATCTATTCTATATATTAACATTATAGTTTGCATCTGCTCATCACCAGCTCCCAATCTATGCCTCCCCCACCCTTCCCCTCTTGGTAATCACATAGTCTCCTCTCTATGTCTCTCAGTCTGTTTCTGTTTCATAGATAAGTTCATTTGTATCATATTTTGGAGTCCACATATAAGTGATACAATATGATATTTGTCTTTCTCTTTCTGACATCCTAAGTATTCTTTTTAATGCTAGTGTACAGTCAAGTGTTTACTTAATTTCATTTTCAAAACTTTTGTTGATATTGTATAGAAATCTGCTTGATTTTTAAAATATTTATCTTGTATTCTGCAAGGTTTTTATTACTTCTCGTACTTGTGGTTTCTTCAGGATTTTCTATATATAAAAGTATGTTATCTCCAATATACTTTGACTTTTTCCTTTCCATTCTGAAGGCTTTTTTTTTTTTTTTTAAAACAACAAAAACAATAATTCCTTTTCTTAACTGATTGCTCTGGTTATAGAACTGCCAGTATAATATTGAGCCAAAGTGTGGGATAGACTTCCTTGTGTTGTTCCCATTCTTAGGGGGAAAGCTCTCAGTTTTTCATTATTAAGTATGATGTTAGCTGTGGGTCTTTTACAGGTACCCTTTGATTGAGAAAGTGCTCTTCTGTTCTTAGTTATTATGTGTTTTTAACCCCTATTAGGTGCTAGACTCAGGGAAATGCTTTTTCGGCAGGCAGATATGTTTTTTCTCCTTTATTGTATTAAAATGGCATAATGTCGATTGACTTTCATATAATGAACCAACTTTGCATACCTCCATAAATCCCACGTGATCATGTCATATAGCCTTTTTTATATGTTGTTAGGGGTTTTTTTTGCCAGTATTTTGTTGAGGACTCTTGCATCTGTATTCATAAGGGACATTGGTTGTGTGTCTGTGTGTGATGTCTCTGTCTGATCTTGGTATTAGAGAAATACTGACCTCATTTTGCCTGCTATATAGGGAAGAGACATGTGGAGTGAAGGATAAAACATTGTTGGATTTAAGTTTAGTCAGGGTTAGAGGGAGAAATTTAGGATGCATCAGTGTGGATTTGAGGTGAGGTTATCAAGAGAGTTCATTCTCAATTTCCTAGGCCTGTGTTAAGTGCTTGACATCGAATTATGCTGTTTGTTAACTATGTAGAGATACTATATACTTTGAATTTGTGCCCTATTTTCTGTATTAATATTTATGAAATTAGTATTTGTGAACCAGTTGTAATGTGCATTTAAGATAAGTTTTTTTTTCAATTTTCCTACAAAGCAAGATGCCATTGAATAGCTGATGCTTTTAAAAAAGAGCTGTTAACCTTAAGTCTTGGAAATAAGCTTGTTTGTCTTTAAGATACGGAAACACATTTAAAAATTATAAATTTGCCGAAAAAGATGCAGCTGGTGTGTGGTTAACTTAGAATTCCAGTTTAATCTTCTTTGACTCCAAAGTCCATGTTTCTAAACAGTGTAAAATAGTGCTTTTGTAAAAAGATTTGTCTTTTACATGTGATTTGACCTAATGATCAGTGGTGTTTTTTTTTTTTTTCCTTTCTTTCTTTTTTTAAATAGAAAAGATTAAAATCAACATGGGACAAAGCTATGATTCTCGAGTCATGTAGACTTGTAGTCATAGGTTTTTCCGCTGCCATTTAGTCTCTTTGATGCTAAATGTCCTTATCTGTAAGATAAGGGTGTTTATAACTCCCCTAGAGTTTTGGAGATAAACAAATAGCACATTGTTCTGTACTTAGCTAATATGTAATATATTTATACTTAGGTGGAAGTTTATTTAAAGGAAGCACTGGGACTTGTGGCCACATCCTCCAAGAATAAAAGAAAAAAAGTACTTAAAATATGGAACGACCATGTATGTGAAAAAGAACAAGAGCCAGAACCACAGAAAAGCGAGGGAGAAACCAAACAAGTAGATGATGAAGATGCTGAACTGATCTTGTTTGGAGTGGAACATGTAAATGAAGATGCTGATGTGATCTTTGTGGGGATGACCTCAAATTCAAAATCAGTTGTTTCAAACATACTGAACAGAGTTACCCCAGGTTCTTGTTCAAGGAGAAAAAAGTATGTTCACTTCAGGAAAGATAATGCTCAGAAATTACAGTGTGTTAGTCATGTGACTCCTGCATCAGAAGCAAAGACTGTCTTGCCTCTTTCTGTCTCTGAATCAAGATCAACATATAGTCCTATTATTATTGAGCCTTTGTCCAAAGCGGACTATAAAAATATTTCACCACAAATAGTGCCTAACAGCTTTTCAGAGTTATGTTCTCCTTTGATTACCTTCACAAGTTCATTGCAGCATCCAGTAGAAACAGCAGTTACTGCAGGAGCTATGGATAAAATTGCTCATATATCAAAGTGACTTTCCACTTCTGAAACAAATAGCAATAAATCCCAAAAGGCCTAAACTCAGTGATGGAATTATAGGAGAACATTCTTTAGCTTTGTCCCCTCCAGGTATTTTTCAAACAGTGACTACTCAGCAAAGCACACCAGACAGTGTTCATACCTCAGTAAGCCATGTTCAGAATGGAGAATCTTGTCCAACACATTTTCCAAAGGACAATGTCCATTGCAAGCCTATAAGTGCTTTAGGGTAAAATGGACTGACAAAAATTGACTTTCCAAGTGTAGCAAGTCAAAACAAGATTGTTGATCCCACAGAAGGCAATCTGATTGTGTTACTCTGTGATTTCTACTATGGACAGCATATAGGAGATAGGCAGCCAGAACCGCAAACTCACACAGCCTTTAAATGCCTCAGCTGCTTGAAAGTTCTAAAAAATGTCAAGTTTATGAATCACATGAAGCAGCATTTGGAGCTTGAGAGGCAGAGAGGTGACAGCTGGAAATACCACACCACCTGCCAGCACTGCAACTGCCAGTTTCCTACTCCCTTCCAGCTGCAGTGTCACATTGAAAGTGTCCACACTTCCCAGGAGCCCTCTGCAGTCTGTAAAATCTGTGAATTGTCCTTTGAGACAGATCGGGTTCTCTAACAGCACATGAAAGATAATCATAAGCCTGGAGACATGCCCTATGCATGCCAGGTTTGCAGTTACAGATCATCATTCTTTGCAGATGTGGATGCACATTTCAGAGCTTACCATGGTAACATTAAGAATTTACTTTGCCCCTTTTGTCTACAAATTTTTAAAACTGCAACACCATACATATGTCATTATAGACAGCACTAGGAAAAGTTTTCATCAGTGTTCCAAATGTCAGCTACACTTTTTAACTTTTAAAGAGAAAAGACAGCACAAGACCCAGTGTCATCAAATATATAAGAAGCCTCAGCATCTAGAAGGATTACCTCCTGAAACAAGAGTTTTTATTCAGGTATCACTGGAACCCCTTCAACAAGATTGGTGGAAGTGGCATCCATTACTGTGAACACATCTGATTCTGAACCATCACCCCAAATCTAAAAGTAGGAGGTCAAAAAAAAAAAAAACATTAATTCTGCTTTCAATAAGTCTGAAGCAAGTATTTCAGTCAAAGTTAAAAACCCCATTAAAAACAAAAAATTCAAATTATAGAATTATTCAATAATATCAAATATAGGGAAACCAATGTGTAATTTATGTGTTTTTATTTTAAATATATGACGTACAGCTTTGTTTAAATATTGAGATGTTATTTAAAAATATAGTACCTGTTTTTCATATAAGTATTTTAACATGTAAAAATTATGTGTGCGTGTGTGTGTGTGTGTGTGAGTGTGAGAGAGAGAGATCGAGAGAGGTGGAGAAAGGAAAAGTAACAATGTATTTTGGTATTTCATGTTATTTGCAAGTTTGAAAGCTCTGCTGCTGCTGCTACTGCTGCTGCTAAGTTGCTTCAGTCATGTTCGACTCTGTGCGACCCCATAGACAGCAGCCCACCAGGCTACCCTGTCCCTGTTATTCTCCAGGCAAGAACACTGGAGCGGGTTGCCATTTCCTTTTCCAATGTATAAAAATGAAAAGTGAATGTGAAGTCACTCAGTCGTGCCCAACTCTTAGCAACCCCATGGACTTCAGCCCACCAGGCTCCTCCATCCGTAGGATTTTTCCTGCAAGAGTACTGGAGTGGGGTGCCATTGCCTTCTTCACTATACATGTAATCTGTAGACTGTTTAGCAATGAAAATTTCAACTCTTTTCATGCCTTGAAGATCTCAGTATTAACTATATAGCCAGATTGGAATGGCTTTGTTATGGTATGGTCCTGTGTGCTGCTGAACTCTGTGAAGTGCCTCTGTTGTGCTGTTCTAAGATAAAATGGTTCCAAAAGCCTGATGTGGAGAAGTTGATGGAGAAACTATGATGTGAGTTTGGACCAGACACGGGATTTAGTTAGTGGAGAGCTGTGGCTTCTTGTCCCAGTTGAGGAAGAGGCATGCATGCACTCCAGGCATGGAGCCAAGGCAGAAGGAACACTGTCTGAGAGTGTCTTTACCTAGCCCAGGGACATCTCAAGGAAGCCAACCATTAAAATGCCTGTTAGGTGAGAGGCACCTGCAAGGATCAAGCAGGACCTGTGTATCATTGACTGCAGTTGGAGAAGCAGAGACAGTTAATAGAATGAGGCCTGGTGCCTGTGGACCTCCTGTTGAGTAATCAAAAGGGGAATTTGATTCATTCCATCTCCTTTCCCATTTGGCTGGCCTTTAGTCAAAGTGAAGTAGCCCTATCAGTCTCCATCACAGTAGTAAAGCAAGTTAAGATTCCCCAAGAAAAAAGCCTTGACATCCAGTTTGATTTGTATTGGACCCATAGTTTTAACTGAAAAGGATCAAACACAGGGAACCTTTTCAGTTTATGAATTGAGCTAAATTTAGTTCTCTTTCCCTTAAGCTACAAAGGAGTTATCTGAGAATAGTAAATGTAGTGGATACAAAGGTGATTAAAGCCTCTATAGAACTTTTCCTTACATTTTCCAGTTACATGTGTCTTACCCTAGTTTAAACATGTGACGATTTCAGTTTTGTATCTTATCTTGCCTTGGGCATGAATGTATTAAAGTTAACAGCTAATTCTTTGTTTAATTTCCCATTTTATCAAACTAATACTTGGTTTCTGTCTTACTTGACACAGTCTGATGTGCAGGAATTTTCTCATTTATTTCAGTAATTATCAGGTCATAGAGTTATCATCCTTCCTCTACTGTATCCAACTACCTAGTCTGTGATTATACTTGTGGAAACCTTTTTTCGTGTGATCTCCAAGGGCTCTTTCACAGACCTGTGGTGTACCCTCTAAGTACTGGTTCCTGTGTTTCAGCACACTTGGCTTCCTCTGTGGGTTCCTGGAGTTGAGTCTCCTCCTGGAGTTGAATGCCATACCTTCTCCACTTCTGGCACAGATACCTAGAATCTCTGTGCACCATTCAAGGAACCTGGAATCTTGGCTGTAGACCTATGCCAGGAGAAATCTCTCTGTTTCCTCTTCCTTTCTCCTCCTCTTTGTCTCTCCCCACTTTTTCCCCCCTGCCCCGACCCACCTCCACAATTCATTTAAATCCTCTAAGCTTTCACAAAATGCTAGAAAGTGGTCATCACCAAGGGGTTACCATCCCTCTCAGAACAAAAGTGGAAGGACTACAGATGACTAAGCTGTAGTGAGTCTCTTGTCTCCATTTTAGGTAATTTCCTGAGTGTGAATTCAAACACAAGTAAATTGTATTTATTTACTCAATGCTTGATTGATTGGTTTGCACTTTGAATATTTTACTAGGCCTTTCCGGTTAGTTTGCTTGGGCCAAAGCACTTTGCTAAGTGTCAGCTTAAACCGCTTTTAGGTGTATAAAGAGTGTGTGTGTGTGTGTGTGTGTGTGTGTGTGTGTGTCTTCTGGTCTCAGGTGAAAACTATGTATAAATGTGCAGACTATTGCATTCTTATCTCCTTTATTCTATTTCTATTGTAAAAATATGAAATGTTTTATTTATATGTTTTTATTGTTGCTTAGGATTATCAACACTGTTACTGTTGTTTGCTCTGTAGTATGCTCCTAAGGAGTACAAGTTGATTTACTGCCAAATGAAAAGTTTCCAGTGATATGGTCCCTGACTACTTCCTCTCTTCCATTCTCTGTCATTCTACTCTACTGTTTTCCCCACTGCTGCCCAGTGTTTGACAACACTGGCCTTGCTTTCCCTAAGCAAATTCCATTTCTTCCCAATCCAAAGACTTTCCAAATTCTCTTCTTCTGGAAATGCTCTTCCCCTAGGCCACCATGGCTTGCTACATCCCTTGTTTGAGCTTCACCAATGCTGTTCAAATCACACAATGAAATCCTCACGCCCCTCCTTTTCCTTCTCCTCCTTAAAGGTACTTTAAGTCTCTACACTCTTCTTCCCTGTCCAGACTAAACTTCCTAGATTTTCACACATAGACACACATACACACAAAACCTGAAAAGAGATAATAACATCAGGGCTTTGCTTCGTAAAATTAACTTGAGCAAGTTTCTGTGCCTGCAGAACAAAGATAGTTAATACTGAGTTGAGTTCTTTCAGGAGCTTCCTCTCTTTTTCTATTGATACCTCTCTATTTTTTTCAAGCAATGACACTTTGTGTTTTTTTACAAATGTATTGAATATCTGTCAAGATGACTATTTTGCTTTGCCTTTGGTGAATTTCCTTGTCTACTTTGCTTGTTCGTTCAGGTAAAATTTATTGTTTTATTAATGTTGCCAAAACATTGTCAGTAAAATTACTATTTATAAAAATAAAATGTTTTTTTAAAACTTATTTCTGCTGTCCATCTTTTTACAAATAACATAGCATTTTTTTGTTTGTTTCTTTTTTTTAAATAATCTTATTGTGTTGTCCAGAAATTCTAAACAGCGATGTGTAAATGGGTTTTCTGGTTCTTAGTACCATCAAAGGCAGTGAGGATATGGCTTAATGAATTTCTGTTTCTCTTTTTAGATTTTAAAGAGAATTGTTTCATTGGATATTTACAACATCTGTTGAGACATTTACTTTTCTTTCTTTCTCCCTTACTTTCCTTTTCTTCCTTTCTTCCCATGGCCGTCTTTCTCTTTCTTTCCTTCCCTTTCTTTTCCCAGGTTTTGGTTTGACTTGACCTTTCCTGAAGCAAAAGTAATTCCACTCAGGGTTGAATATTACCGTCTCAGAATCCCATTCCATGTGTCATTTCTAGTATTGGAATTAACCTCCTCTTCCCCTTATTAGATTGGCTATAGTTGTATCAATGTTTCTGATTTTTTTTTTTTTTAAGAAGCAGCTTTTGTTTTATTATCCCAGCAAGTTTTATTTTTGTTGTTTTCTATTTTTGTTTCCATTCATATATACCTTCTACTTTGTTTAGGATTTTTTCTTTATAATCATATACTTTAAAAGCTTTCTTTACAAATTTTATGGAAATATATTTGATTTACAATGTTGTGTTTCAGATGTATATCAGAGTGATTTAATTATGCATAAATATATCTATTTTTTAGGTTATTTTTCATTATAGGTTATTACATGAGGCTATTTCTTTTCTTTCTTTCTTTTTTTTTTTTCTTTAACTAGATGGTTTAGGGCTTGACCTAACTTTATTTAAATAACCTATTTTGTCTGAATCCCAGATGGTTTTATGTATACATTTTTAAAATTAAAATTTCATTCTCTATGATTTTTGGCACATTAATTACAAAAATTTCACTACCTGCAGGCTGAATGTTTTAATTTATAGTTTACTGAGAATTAAGTTTTCCTTGGAGGTCTGAGGGTATGTGTGTATATACACTGGCATGTCTATATACACATCCTTTTCAGATTACTACATTTTTTAAAGATATATAAATGTATTTTAAAAGATATTTTCTGTTTGTACGGTAAAAACACGAAATGTTTTCATTCTAGAAATTTGCTCCCCAAAGGAATATAGTATAAAAAGTAAAAGTATAAAACTATTCCTTTGAGAATAATCCCTACTAACAGAACCTGGAAAAGTTAAACAAATGATGCATAACGCTTCCTAAAGGTGGTAAGAAAAACGTTATTCAAGGTAAGAGTACTACAGCTGAGGTCTTATAATACGGGAGAGAGATTGATTTTAAGTCTGACTCCAGCAGGGACACAGCTGGGATTTATAGCTAAGGAACAGGGTGGGTCCATGTGATAGCAAAGAGAGACTGGGAGACTGAAAAGCAATGAACAACAACAGAGTGGGTGTCAGTGGATGGAAACTTATTAAGACGACCATAAGTGTGCCGGTGGATTCTGGCTCAACTGAGAGGATCATTGCTGAGGCTAGGCAAGACTGATAAGATATTGAAGTGAGTGATAAAGAATTTGATCTGATCTGAGGGTGGTCAGATCAAGGGTGAAGTATGTTTTCTAAACTGAAGTAGCAGAATCTAGCTTAGATTAGACTAAATGGACAGACACCCCGGTATAAAGACATGAACCAAAGTTGGCAGTGCGTTAATGAACTACTGCTGCATAATAAATTATCCCAAAGCAACAGCTTAAAACAATATTATCTCATACTGCTGCTGAAAGTTGGGAATCCAGGAGTAATTCAGTTGAGTGTTCTGGCTCAGGTTTTCATGAGATTTTTGTCATCTGAAGCCTTGACATGGGCTGGTGGATTTCCTTCCAAGATGGCTTACTCACATAGCTGTTGAAACCAGTTTCCTTGCTGGCTATTGGGAGAAAGCCTCAGTTCTTTCACATGGGCCCCTGGGCTACCTGAGTGTTCTCAAGATATGACTAAGCTGGCTTCTAGAGTGAGTGATCCAAGAGGATGAGCAAGGAGGCTGCAGTGCCTTTTATGACCTACAAAGGCATAGTCAGACACTTCATTTTCATTTCTACAATATTCTAACATTAGAAATGAGCCACTAAGTCCAGCCAACATGTAAAGGGGAGTATAAGGTCCACCCTTGAAGGAAAGGACTTGTGGACATACTTTAAAACCCATGGCCACAAATTGTTTACATACTTGTATGTCCAAAATGCATTTTCCTGCAAATGCTTTCAAATAATTTATCCATTATAGCATTAACTTGAAGTTCAGGACCTTGTCATCTAAGTCAGGTCCAGATATGGACCAGGGTGCACTTGGGCACTATCTCAAGTGTTCAGTCACTCAGTTGTGTGCTACTCTTTGCGACCCGATGGACTGCCGCACGCCAGGGTTTCCTGTCCACCATCAACTCCAGAGGCGTGCTCCAACTCAAGTCCATTGAGTTGGTGATGCCATCCAACCATCTCATCCTCTGCCGTCCCCTTCTCCGGCCTTCAATCTTTCCCACGTCAGGGACTTTTCCAATGCGTCACTTCTTCGCATCAGGTAGCTAAAGTATTGGAGCTGCAGCTTCAGCATCAGTCCTTCCAATGAATATGCAGGAATGCTTTACTTTAGGATTGACTGGTCTGATCTCCTTGCAGTCCATGAGACTCTCAAGTCATCTCTAACACATCAGTTCAAATTATAAAAGTGTAGTTCCTGTAGACCTGATGATCTGTGAGCAAAAGAGATGAGTTGATCTGCTCATTTCACAGCCAACATACAATGCTGGGTCAGGCATAGATAACCTTCATAGACACTCCTGTTCCAGAAAGGGGAGGGGAGATAGGAGTCAACAGTAGCAGTTCTGAAATCCCACAGGTTCTTGTTGGCAGTCCTTTGATTAGGATTTAAGGCCTGGAAACTTCCTAGGCTTCAGTCTCTGAATTTTTAATTCTGCCCTCTGACATGATTCCATTGCATGAAAGGTGGATAGTATATGGTTACAGTGAAACAGTCTCCCTAGCCTACTTTCTGCTTGTCGAAGGTAGAAATCCAGAGGTCTCTTATTTTGTACTATTGCTGGTCCTTTCAGTCCAATCTGAACTTAAATATGTTATTTTAAAAACTTGGTGTGTCTCCTGATAGTCTTACTGGTTTTCATGGCAAAGCACCCCACTCCAAAGCCACCATCACACATGTCTTCATAATAAGGCCTAGTCTGTCTTGGTTTTCTGCTGAGATAGCTGAGGGATAACACCCTGAAACCTGGTAGAAGTCTTATTGTGTGACTGAAATGATCTCTGAGTGACACCCCTAAACTCTTTGGAGGGCATTGGCCTGCCTAAATAATGCCATGAAGCATCCCTTTCCAGCTTTCTGAGGCTTAACAAAGAATTTTACAGTCACACTTATCTTTAGGCCACCTTTATTAAAAATAAATAAAGGAATAAGAATTGATGTATAGGTGCTATAAAATGTTATGTTTAGACCACCTTATCTCAATGCCCTGGATAGAACCTTGCTTGAGAGCCATTAATTTTAGCATCCTCTGTCATGTTAAAAGACTAGAAAATTTCCAATTCAGGAAGTTTTGTCTTATTTTTTAATAGTCTTTCTCTTAAATATATATTTTTTTAATTTCCGTTTATATTTTACTATAGGCAGCAAGAAGAAATCAGGAAGCACTTTTGGCTGTTTGGCTGGAAATCTCCTTAGCTAGATATCTCAATTAATTAAGTACAGTTTCTCCTTCCTGGTACATTTTCTGCTTTTCACAAACTGCAGATGTAGTGGACTTTTCTCTGCACACTCCCCGGGCTCTTTTTTCCTGCCACTACTTTCTGCCACACATCCTGGGTGCACCCCTGTGATCCCACTTAGAACGTGTTTGCTCAGTGAGATAAAGGGGATCGAATCCCTGGCTTCAGTGCTTCTGCTGGCCAGAGTTTATGTACCTTTCTCTAAGATCTTCATGTTTTTGCTATCCAACTTCCATCACCTGGCTAGGTCAATTCTGGAAGCTCATACTCACAAGCATACTGGCAGGGACTTCTATGCGCATGTGAGCACACACATGTACGTGTACACAGTAACATCCCTGAGAGGAAACTTGCACACGTGCAGAATTACAAGCTTTCTTCTCTAGGAATATGAATTTTGGTAAGCACCTTTGTACTCACAACGAAAAAGTAACTTTCTTTGTCCTGGTTGTTTCCTTTCACTTGTTAATTAATCATGTCACCTTGCACTTCTAACTCTGTGCTGCTACGGCTGCTAAGTCACTTCAGTCAAGTCTGAGTCTATGTGACCCCATAGATGGCAGCCCACCAGGCTCCCCCGTCCGGGGGATTCTCCAGGCAAGAACACTGGAGTGGGTTGCCATTTCCTTCTCCAGCGCATGAAAGTGAAAAGTGAGAGGGAAGTCGCTTAATCATGTCCGACTCTTCGTGACCCCTGCATAGGACTGCAGCCTCTCAGGCTCCTCTGTCTATGGGAATTGCCAGGCAAGAATACTGGAGTGGGGTACCATTGCCTTCTCCATCTAACTCTGTGACTTATCCTCAAAGGTTACAAAATCTTGGCATTTGCTAGTGACACGGACTGACCTGCAGAGCAGCGAGCGGGTTGGAAGCACTCGCCATGAACAGCTGTATGACATGCGCTTGCGTTCTGCATTCTCCCATCACCTTGGACAGCTTCACAGTACCAGTCACATTGGTCTGATCCATGTGGGGACAGAAAACAAGGACCTTTGGGCTCAGGTGACTCGGAGAAGCTCTCTCTCGTTGTGCACCTATCTAGGTCATTCCTTGTCAATGTTGTGTCCCTCTTGCTAGCCTACAACCCTTTATGGCCAACAACATTCTGAGTGAGGCCTTCTGTTCTTTCTCTCCGTGTAGCTTTCTGTGTGCTCCTGTCTACATGTGCCCCCAAGTGCTAACTCCATGTAGCAGGAAAAGGCCAAAGAGCCTCCAAGAGCCCCAAGAGACTGTGATAGGCCTGGGTCTTATCCAATGTTGTGAGAAAGGTGCACATGGATACAGGGTCTCTTCAGATACAAAGATTGGAACCTGAGGCCATAAAGGTAAGGTGGCATCCCTACACGTCCTCCCTTCTGTTTAACAGTACCCATGAACACGGAGTCCCCGAACAGATGATGCCCTGCAAAACTTTCCCTTTCTGGGCCCACAGCTCATGCCTCCCTTGGGCAGAAAGCAGCTTTTCTAGCTCAAAGGCACCAAGAGGGCTTGAACCACCCAGGCCACAGTGATTTGCTAAATATCAAGACTGTCTTTCAGTTGCTCTCATTAGGCCCAGGTAGGACTCCCTACAGACACGCATCTCTGCTTGCCTACACAGCCCACATGCCAAGGAAGCCAGCCCCAAGTTGGGCCCAGGAGTGTCCAAGACGGTCACCTGGAATGCAGCTTCCCTCTGAGTGTCACCTGGTTTCAGATCCCCTATGACTAAATCAGAGATTTTGCTTCATCGAGACTGCTCAAATTCTCTCAAATGCAGATGCACACTTTTGCCCCTCAGGCCCCCAAAGCCAGTGGCAAGACCCCAGAGGAAAGAAGGAATTCTCGTCAGGACTTTCAGCATGCACCATGGGGTATCTTTGGCAGGACGGCTATTGCCTAGACCCTGGACCCTGAAAACCAGCAGGCCCCGAACTGCCCCCAGGGGCTTCCCTGTCTCCCACTCTCCTGAGGTCCTTTGGGACATGCAATTACTCCTTACTCACTCCGTTCCCTCCCTCATAGGCTCATCCGGGCAGAGGGTCAAACACGTACAACCACCTGTGATTTCCTCGCCTTTCTGCACTGCCAGGGAGGCAGGCTGGAAGTGCCTGGAGGCATGCCACGCTCACATCCTGTCTCTCCTAGGATGCCTGTGGGTTTGCAGGTACAGCTTACTTTAGCATGTCTCCCGTTTTGTGTCACAGTGTGTGCCACCCTCAGGGAGGGAGTGTGCTGGCTGAAGGGCTGCTCCTGGGCAGCACTGGCCCAGGACCTTTCCAGTTCTCCCTCTCACATGTGTGGAACAAGTCTCCAGTGCAGCAGGCAATCTTAGCCTCCTCACCATTCTGGGTCTTGCCATAGCCACATCCACCATTTCAACAGGCCAGCAGTGTTCCCCCAGACTCAGGGATCCATAGGCAGTGGTTTCAAAGTCCCACCCCACCTGATATGCCCTGAGTGAACCCTCAGACCATGAATCCCTTTTCCCAGTCCAAACACACACAACAACACAGTAGAAATGGTGAGTGTGTTTTGTGTTTGGTCTAATTGCAGATATCTGGAGCCATGGACGGGAGTTACCACTGGCCATCCTTTCTTCATTCCCATCCTGGACAGGGTCAGTGCAGAGATACGGAACAAACCACCTTCAGACTGGGAACGCCTCGTGCCTCCTCTTCTGGTTACTCAGCACCTCCTTTCCTGTCGCCTTCATCTCTGCATCTGCCCTGGGCTGGATACACAAAAACACACACATAAACACAGCCAACACAAGCACATGTGTGTATACACACATGCTTGGCATGGGGACACAAATGCAAACAGGGAATGCAGGTGTTTCAGGAGCTGAAGACGCCCATGTCCAGCAATGTCAGAGATGGTGTCAGTCGGCATCATGTCCTGCCTTTGGGGCTCCCTGTCCACCTCTTCCCAAATTCATCCGATTTTCCCAAGGCAGCCTGAAGCCACTTCGAGCGCAGCATGTGTGGTGGTGGTGGTGAGATCTGAGTGGTGAATGTGGAAATTCACCCAAGATCCCAAAGTCAGCACACAGGTGCATTGGGACCACTGAGAGGATGCCCTTTCAATGATAGGCCATTGCAGGGTAAGGGGCGGGAGTGAAGGGCCCAGTTAATCTCAAACTCAGTGAGCAGCAGGAGGCTGGAGGATGGCAGGACCCAGGGACGGATGATTCTGACACAGACCCTTAATTCACCCTGCCTCTAGGCCTCTAGAGGAATAGGGTATCACCTAGGTATCACCTAGGACTCTCGAGCTGCAACCATAGCTGACTTGAGGGAGACTTACTTCACTCACAGACACACCGAGTCCCCCATGCCCCCAGTCTCAGCAAGTCACCTGCTACGTGCATAACCCAAATGCCGGCTCTGCAGCCAGCTTGCATGAGCCTGAGCATCCCATTTGGGAAAGGATAGTGTCCCGGCTACGATAAGGCTGTCCCTCAGGGCCTACCTCCAGACCCCCTCACTACATGTGTTTCTGTCAGTTATCTCTGATGGAAGAACCTTCCTCCCTGAGGTAGTACTTCAGGGGATCATCCCACACGTCATTGCTGATGAGCTGCTGGCAACCCGAGCAAGGTCAACCCAGGGCTGACCAGGCCCCGAACCTTCCCACGAGCAGCCAAGAACTCCACCATCAATCATCAACTTTGTGCAGGCCCAAAGCAACCCCACATCAGCAATCCTGTTCGATTCTGGGCCATTGTGGCCTGAAAGCCAGTTGAGAAAATTAAGGCTCCTGGTGTCTAGACTGTGGCTGGGGGATCCCCATTCAAAGTCCCAGAACCAGTGGACTGGAGTGGAATGACATGCCCTGTACCCTGCAGAAAGACAGGGGAGACTGGGGTGGACTCCACAGGTGGAGCATCTACATGCTTGCACACCCACATTCATCACCCTGGGAGCCACGTTTTACCGGTGATGTCAAGGTAATACTCCTTAATGATCATGGTGTTCAAGAAGTAGGAGTTGTCCTGAAAGGAAAAGACCAGCTTGCAGGGGGACTGCAGATGGTTCCGCACCTGCACCTGCCAGGATAGGGAGGAGGGGAAAGGTGCAAACTTCTAGGGGCCTCAGCTTGCCTCCCAGGCAGGCATTAACAGCTTCCACGACGCCTCTCTAAAGTCTCACAGTGCAGCAACATGGCTAACAGGATCCTCCCACTCCCCGCCAGGTCCCATACCCACCCTTCCTCAGTCTCCCTCACTGACGTTCAAGTCTATCATGTAGCGGAGAAAGTCTTGATCTTGGTTGCTGATCATGATGGAAACTTGAGGGTGGCTAATATTCTGCTTTAGGTCAAGAAGCCATTCAGGGAGCTACATGCCAGGCCAAAAAGAGCCAGGAGCATCAGTCCTAGTCTGGGGTGAAACAAGGATACTGGAAAAGGCATCTGCAAGGAGCTGGGTACTGCCTGTTACCTGGCCACCACTGATGTCATCAGGCTTTGCCATACCATCAGACAGGCTCATGGCTCTGGGCCCCTTGTTGTGGTGTGCATCTGAGGTGGTCTGCATTCTCCAAGCAGGGGCTATTTCTGACCACTACTGTTCTCCTCCAGACCTGTGTATGCTGGGTAGTGGCATGTCACTGCTTACATGGTCAGATTTGCAGTCCTGTGACAATCCATGTTTGAAAGCAAAGAGGTTGTGTGTGTGTGTGTGTGTGTGTGTGTGTACGTGTGTATGTATGTGTGTGTGTGTTGTGTGTGTGCATATGAATGACTCACATGTCTCAGCTATATGCCAGGATCACCCGCATTTACAGCAATAACTGTGTGCCGATGCTGCTCTGGTGTACCATCTCTGGTCATTCCTGACTTGGAGGCCTCAGATGCTGCTCCTCCTCAGATGCAGGCCTGAAGGAGACACTCAAAGGTATGGCTGCAACGTGTACATATGTAGCCCTGCCCGGATCCTACTCGGCTGGGCCTTTGGAGCTTGCCAATTGCCCAGGACCACATTTCTTTCAGGGGCCTCCAGTGCCCTTCCTGTGCCCTCGCCCCTCCCCCTCCTCCTGCTCCTGCCCCATCTCCTCCTTCTCATGAGCAGTGGACCCAAAGGAGCAGCAGAAAGGATACAGTTTTGGCTCAGAAGCCAGGGATGCCCTGGATGATGGCACTTCCCCAAGCCAAGTGATGCTTCCTCCTCTGATGGTAGGCCCTGTGGTTTTGCTCACACTCAGAGCTCAGTTCCACCTGCAGGGCGGCCAGTGCCTTCAGGACGTCTAGCACTTGGTGCTCACTCGGGCCTCCCGGCCTGTCCTGGCCTTGCTCCTTTACCGTCTTCTCCTCCAGCTCTTGGGAGGACCACTGTTCCCACTGCTCATCTGCCACAGCTTCCACCTCTTCCATGATGTCTTCTGCAAGCAGCTGGAACTTCCACCCGATACCTGCCACGTCTCCGTCCACCAGGGTCTCGCTGTCTTGCACTGCCTCCACCCTAGAGAGGATGGCTTCTTCACCTGGCGTGACAACTGGTGGTTGCAAGGTTCCAGCTGCACACAGCATCAGGACGGCAGATCCAGGGATGAGGGGTGGGGGTTTCTTCCTGAGTACTGGGGCTCACAGCTAAGAAGGTCGGGGTTTCCAGGACACTCCCGCCTTCCTTTGATTGCCTCTCACTCTCCTCTTGGCCCAAGCTGGGGCAGATGTGAAGGGACACGATATAACAGCACAGACAATGGTGCATAATGGCGGCCCAGGCTGCAGTAAACCTGTGGGACCCACTAGCTCTTTGGGGGTGGGGAGTGAGGTGGATCGTCGGGAGGCGGGGATTGGTGTGTTAGGGATGGCGTGAGGCCAAGGAAAGGGGTGCCGCACAGCCCAGGCCAGGGTGAACGGGCCCTGGGACATCAGCGGAAAACAGGCAGGAGCCTAGGCTGTGAGCCACGCACAGGCTCCTTGCCCAAATCTAGACCAAAGGCGGAGAGGGTAGTGGGCGGCACCCTTATGGACATGCCCCTAGACCGGAGGGCATCTTCCGCGGTTCCTGTGCTCCGGTGCCCCGACGTGGCCAGATTCTGCCCCAGAAATGTAGAGGGTTTTGCATATGGCTGGGGTAGCCCCAGGCGCTGTCATTGACCTGGCTCTGGAAATTCCAACCACGGGTTCATGCTCCGCAATCCAAACAATACACTCCTGTGTCCCCCAGAACCGGCAATAACTGGGAGCTCTCCCCGACTATCCCAAGGATATGCAGGGGTGCCAAATGGCTGGATACTTTTCTTCATGGGACAGGGAGCCTGTTGCTGTCCTGATGCTAGGGGAGTAGGGAAAAAACCCCAAATTTGCTACAGTTGATCTTCACTGTTCAGGGAGACCAGAGCCTTAGGGTGCAGAGCTCACTCTTTGTCTCTCTATCTTTGCTTCCGGCATAGCACTGTTTGGGGCAATCCTTCTCTATGTGTACCAGGGGCTGATGTCTGTGTGTCTCTGTCTCTCTAAGTAGTGTTGTTGCCGTCTGCCACTCTCTGGACAGCAGCTCTCAGAAAAGACGCTTATCCTTTGCAAGCCCTTCGCGTCCTGAGTGAGTTGCAGCAATGGGAGATTAGACGGTTTTAGTCCACACGTTCGGAGAGAGCTTTCTCAACCTTGAGAGCCAACAGTGGGCGGTCACTGCTGAACTGCAGAATTGGACGTGCGACCCTCCCTCCCTCGCTGGACAGATGTGAACACTGCACAGGCCTGAGGTGGCTTGGCCACACTTTGCACAGAGGGAGAAATGGGGCCCGCTCTGCTGGCATGAGGGAACTCCCTGAACCTTGTTCGAATGCCTGCCAGGAAGACTCTAAAGACAGTTCCCCTTAAGTTCCATGACTCACCGGTGTCGGAGACATGCATGTCTGCCATTTACCCTATTGAGGCCCTTTCAAAGTGGCACTGTTCTCCATGTGAGAACACATCCCAGCCTGCCCTGTCACCCAAGCCTGTGGGGCCTGGAGCAGCAAGAGGACCAAGCTAAGCCAGCCATCCTATAGTCCTGATATATGATACATGCATTCTACAAAGAGCTTGAACACGGGCAGGACCCACCTGATTCAGTGCAAGGACTGAGATGTGGGCTCAAGAGTGTTTGTTGGGGGCTTGAACAAAGGCAGGACCCAGCCTGGTTCATTGGAGCGACTGAGATGTGGCCTCAGGAGTGTCTGTCTGGATGAACAAGGGGTGGATCCAGCCGCAATCAGTGCAGGGACCGAGATGTGGGCTCAGGAGTGTTTTTCGGGTGCTTGAACAAGGGCAGGACCCGGCCTGGTTCAGAGAAGGGACCCAGATATGGGCTCAGGAGTATTTCCCATGGATTTCAGCAAGTGCTGGACCTAGCCTAGTTCAGTGTAGGGAACGAGATCAGCCTGAGAGTCAAATGCACGCCAAGGAGTGTTTGTCAGGGTCTTGAACATATGTAGGACCCAGCCTAGTCCAGTTCAGGGGCAAAAAATGGAGTCAGGAGTGTTTGTCTGGGCTTGAATATGGGCAGGACCCAGCCGCTATCAGTGCAGGAACCAAGATGTGGTCTTAGGAGTGTTTGTCGTGGTTGATATGGGCAGGAACCAGCCTGGTTTGGTGCAGGAACCGGGATGTTGGCTCAGCAGTATTTGTCATGGCTTGAACTTTGGAGGGACCCACCCTGGTTCAGGGCAGCGAGTGAGATGCAGGCTCAGTAGTGTTTCCTGGGGGATTGAACAAGGGGAGCACACACCTTAATTCAGGGTCAGGGAGCAATTTGTGGGCTCAGGATTGCTTGCTGGGGCTTAAATAAGACCAAAAACCAGCCTTTGAGTCAGATGCAGGCCCAGAACAGTTGGTCAGGGACTTGAATATGTGCAGTTCCTGGCCTGGTTCAGTGAAGTTTCTGATGTGTGGGCTCAGGAGTGTTTGTCAGGGGTTTCAACAAGGGCAGGACCCAGCCTGCCTCAGTGCAGGGACCAGGATGTGGGTTCAGGAGCATTTGCAGGGGACTTCTGCAAGTGCTGAACCCAGCCTATTTCAGTGCAGGGAACAAGATATTGGCACCGGAGTGTTTGTAAGGGTCTTGAACAAGTGTGTGGATCACAGTAAAGTGTGGGAAATTCTGAAAGAGATGGGAATACCAGACCACCTGATCTGCCTCTTGAGAAATTTGTATGCAGGTCAGGAAGCAAGAGTTAGAACTGGACATGGAACAACAGACTCATTTCAAATAGGAAAAGGAATACCCCAAAGCTGTATATTGTCACACTGTTTATTTAACTTACATGCAGAATACATCATGAGAAACGCTGGACTGGAAGAAACACAAGCTGGAATCAAGATTGCCGGGAGAAATATTAATAACCTCAGATATGCAGATGACACCACACTTATGGCAGAAAGTGAAGAGGAACTGAAAAGCCTCTTGATGAAAGTGAAAGTGGAGAGTGAAAAAATTGGCTTAAAGTTCATCATTCAGAAAATAAAGATCATGGCCTCCAATCCCATCACTTCATGGGAAATAGATGAAGAAATAGTGGAAAAAGAGGCAAACATTATTTTTCTGGGCTCCAAATCACTGCAGATGGTGACTGCAGCCATGAAGTTAAAAGATGCTTACTCCTTGGAAGTAAAGTTATGACCAACCTAGATAGCATATTCAAAATCAGTCTAGTCAAGGCTATGGTTTCTTCTGTAGTCATGTATAGTTGTTAGAGTTGGACTGTGAAGAAGGCTGAGCACCTAAGGATTGATGCTTTTGAACTTTGGTGTTGGAGAAGACTCTTGAGAGTCCCTTGGACTGCAAGGAGATCCAACCAGTCCATTCTGAAGGAAATCAGCCCTGGGATTTCTTTGGAAGAATGATGCTAAAGCTGAAACTCCAGTCCTTTGGCCACCTCATGCGAAGAGTTGACTCATTGGAAAAGACTCTGATGCTTGGAGGGATTGGGGGCAGGAGGAGAAGGGGACCACAGAGGATGAGATGGCTGGATGGCATCATTGACTCGATGGACGTGAGTCTCAGTGAACTCCTGGAGTTGGTGTTCGACAGGGAGGCCTGGCGTGCTGAGATTCATGGGGTCGCAAAGAGCCAGACATGACTGAGCGACTGATCTAATCTTAACAAGTGTAGGACTCAGCCAAGTTCAGTGTAGGGAGCGAGATGTGGGCTCAGAAGTGTTTGTCAGGGCTTCAACGTGGGCAGGACCCACCTGCTTCAGTGCAGGGACCGAAATGTGGCTTCAAGAGCATTTATCAAAGTCTTGAACAAGGGCAGGAACCAGGCGGCTTCAAGGCAGGGCGTGAGATGCGGGTACAGGAGTGTTTCCAGGGGGATTGAAAAAGGGGAGGACACACCTTAGTTCAGGGGCAGGCAGCGAGTTGTCAGCTCAGGATGGTTTTGTGGGGGCTTGAACAAAGTAGAAACCATTGTAGTTCAGTGCAGGGATGGAGATGTTGGCTCAGGAGTGTTTGTCAGGGATTTGAATGAGGGCAGGGACCAGCGTACTTCAGTGCAGTGAATGAGATATGGGCTCGTAGTGTTTCCTGGGGTATTGGTCAAGGGGAGGACACACCTTACTTCAGTGGCAGGGAGAGAGTTTTCGGCTCAGGATTGTTTGCCGGGGCTTGAACAAAGGCAGGAACTATCCTGGTTCAGTGCAGGAACCAAGATGTTGGCTCAGGAGTAGTTTGTCAGGGTCTTGAACAAGTGCAGGACACAGCCTAGTTCAGTGCAGGGATGGTGGTGGAGGCTCAAGAGTGTTTGTCGGGGAGGTTGAACAAGGGCTTGACCCAGCCTATTTTAGTGCAGGTACTGAGATGTGGGCTTAGGAGTTTTTGTCAGGGATTTCGACAAGGTCTGGACCCAGCCTGGTTCAGTGCAGTTCGTGAGATGAGGGCTTAGTAGTGTTTCTGGGGGTTTGAACAAGGGAAGGACTCACCTTAGTTCAGGGGCAAGGAGCGAGTCGTCGGCTCAGGATTGTTTGTCAGGGCTTGAACAGAGGCAGAAACCATCCTGATTCAGTGCAGGGATGGAGATGTTGACTCAGGAGTTTTTGTCAGGGAGTTGAACATGGGCAGGACCCAGCCTAGTTCAGTGCATGGACTGCGATGCATGCTCAGGACTGTTTGTTGAGGGTTTGAACAAGGGCAGGACCCAGCCTAGTTCAGTGCAGTGACCGAGATGCAGGCTCAGGAGTGTTTGTCGTGGGTTTGAACGAGGGCAGGACCCAGCCTAGTTCAGTGCTGAGACCGAGATGTGGCCTCAGGAGTATGTGTAGGGGGATCGAACAATGACAGGACCTAGACTCGTTCAGTCGGAGAAGTCAATGGCACCCCACTTCAGTACTCTTTCCTGGAAAATCCCATAGATGGAGGAGCCTGGTGGGCTACAGTCCACAGGGTCACTAAGAGTTGGACACGACTGACCGACTTCACTTTCACTCTCATTCTTGGAAAAGGAAATGTCAACCGACTCTAGTGTTCTTGTCTTGAGAATCTCAGGGATGGGGGAGCCTGGTGGGCTGCCATATATGGGGTCGCACAGAGTCGGACACAACTGAAGAGACTTAGCAGTGGTAGCAGCAGACTCGTTCAGTGCAGTGACCGAGATGTTGGCTCAGGAGTGTTTGTCAGGGTCTTGAACAAGTGTAGGAACCAGCCTAGTTCATTGTAGTGAGTGTTATGTGGGCTCAGGAGTATTTGTCGTGGCTTGAACATGGGCAAGAACCCATCTGCTTCAGTGCAGGGACTGACATGTGGGTTCCAGAGTATTTGTCAGGGTCTTGAACAAGGGTAGGACCCAGGCGGCTTCAGTGCAGGGAGTGATATGTGGGATCAGGGGTGTTTCCTGGGGGGCAGAGAGTTGAACAAGGGGAGGACACACCTTAGTTCAGGGGCAGGGAGCTAGGTGTCGGCTCAGGATTGTTTGCCAGGGGGCTTGAACATGGACAGTGCATGGACAGAGATGTTGGCTCTGGAATGTTTGTCGGGAGTTTGAACAGGGGCAGGACCCAGCCTAGTTCAGTGCAGGGACTGAGATGCAGGCTCAGGAGTGTTTGTCAGGGTCTTCAACAAGGGCAGGACCCAGACTGCTTTTGTGCAGGGACCGAGATGTGGGTTGAGGAGTATGTGTTGGGGGATCTAACAAGGGCATGATCTAGACTGGTTCAGTGCTGGGGATGTGATATGGACACAAGAGTGTTTGTTGGGGTCTTAAACAAGGGCAGGACCCAGCCTAGTTTAGTGCAGGGACTGAGATGTGCGCTCAGCAGTATGTGTTGGTGGATCTAACAAGGGCATGACCTAGACTGGTTCAGTGCACGAACTAAGACGTAGGTTCAGGAGTATTTATCGGGGTCTCAGAGCAGGGAGTGAGATGAGGGATCAGGAGTGTTTTCTGGGGGATTGAACAAGGGCAGGACAGACCTAATTTCAGGGGCAGGGAGCGAGTTGTGGGCTCACGGTTGTTTGCCGGAGGCTTGAACAAAAGGCAGGACTCAGCCTGCTTCAGTGCGGGGACTGAAATGTGGGCTCAGGTGTATGTGTTGGGGGATCTAACAAGGGCAAGACATAGACTGGATCTTGTGCAGGGCATGAGATTCAAGTGTAGGACCGAGCCTAGTTCAGTGCAGTGACTGAGAGGTTGGCTCAGGAGCATTTGTCGGGGCTTGAACATGGGAAGGACCAACCTGCTTCAGGGCAGGGCCCGAGATGTTGGTTCAGAGGTATGTGTCGGGGGACTAACTAAGGAAGAACCTAGACTGGTTCAGTGCAGTGACCGAGATGTGGACTCACGAGTATTTTCCAGGGGTTTGAGCAACTGCTGGACCCAGCCTAGTTCAGTGCAGTGACAGAGATGTGGGCTCAGGAGTGTTTCTCACGGTTTGAACATGGGAAGGATACAGCCTGCTATTGTGCAGGGACCAAGACTTGGGCTCAGGACTGCACTGGAAAAAGGTGATTCCATTACTAATGAGTGTAATGCCTATGTATAACAGTTAGGTGTAACTAGTCCATTGTGCCATTTAGGAGCACCTCAAGATGCAAGGCAAATGCAAGGAAGTAGGAAAGGGGGAATTAACAGTACCACAATTATAATGGGGGACTTTAATACCCCACTCACACCTATGGATACATCAACTGAAAAGAAAATTAGCAAAGAATCATGAGCTATAAATGTACTTGTGTGTGTTATCTGCCTTTACACTTACTGTAGTGCCTCTAGTATGGCAGGAGGAGATACTATATAGTTGGCCATATTTAGTAGTGTCAGGAAGTTACCTAGAACAATTGGTAGAGTTGGGAAATTGATAGAAAAGTCCTAATACAAAGATGTACCTTCTAACTAGTGCTATCTTCCTTTTTCTTAAGTGGAGAAGTACTCACCAAGAAAGTGAAATCCCAGATATCAGGTTATATGATCTCATAATTGGAATTTTCCTAAGATAGCAGTCTACATGCATATAAGTGAGTCCTGGCTCGAGCCCCGTTAATTATGCTAAATGTTAGAACATGTCTGATAGAACACATCTCCGACAAGTCTCACACACCCTCCCTAAATTAATATCTCTTGAATTTCTAAGCTATGACTCTCTACTTGGTATAGTATCATAGGCTGAGGCTTTAAGGTTGTAAAAGCTCATAAAGGACAGAGACCACATTAATTTATTACATTTGGAAATATCTCCTCAAGGCCTGCAGCCAGGTCTGGAGCAGCTGCCATCACCCTAAATGTCCAGAAGCTAGATCTGAAATCTGCCCTTCATTCTCCTCTCCAACTTCCTCCATCTTATCACCAACCTGTGGTGTTGTCTGTCCCTTGCCCTGGAAAGATACTTTGTTCTTACAGTCTTCATCATCTTCCGTGGGTGCCTACCCATTGCCTATATTTCATACTGTCTGCTGATTGAATGAACACAATTTATGAATGGAAAGCAGAGGCTGAAGACAGGCCTGCACAGAAGCTTCTGAAGTTACCTAGTGGGAATCTGCATTGACATGTGGCTACGTTGAGTGTTATTAGTGACTTGAATCCTGTTCACTTGGGCATCTGGGAAATGCACATTTTCAGTCTGAAACTGGCACAAAAGGCTTTTTTTTATTATTTCATTTTTGTGTACACCTTCTCTATAGTGTCCTATACCTGGTACTGTTACCTCCAAATATTCCCAGTTGAATGTGTCTTGGGCCTGATATGCACATATTCTGTCTTTTAGGCTTGGCTAAGATGGGAGGTTAAGAGGTCTTGTTGACACAATTTCTCAAATTGGTAGAGGACTTACAATCTACAATCTTTATCCATTACCAGGACATGTCCTTTGAAGGGCTGCAGGTGTTAACAATGAACTTGCCTGGACCCGTGCTTTTGTGGCCCTAATGGCCCTTCATAGACCTGAGGACCATTTGATTATCCTTAGGCACTTCAGTTTGGACTGGATTTTATCCTTTTGTTTGTTTTTTAAGCAGATGTATACTTTGCAAGCTAGAATTGGTCTTGTGGGGTTCTCACAAATTCAGAGGACTGGCAGTAAGACTGGTGGCCATAGATGAGAATTTTTGCCATGGAAAAGGTGACCTCATCACACCTGCAAACCCTCTGTGGGAAAGGCCCAGGTGGCTCCAACCATTTACAGGAGACCCTGTGATCCTGTAAGCTCCCCAATGGCTAGTGCAGCCTATTGTCTTGGTTAGGGAAGGTTAACGAAGGCATGATTACCATAATGTGCTTGCTTTGTGTCATCACTAAAGTAATAGGCAGAAATTGTTTTAGATAACATCCATTTGCAATGACCATTCCTCAGGATTGGTGAGGTCCCATCGTCAGGATTCAATTGATGGGTAAGAGAGTTCTTTACCATTTTCATTTTGCTGAGAACCTAAGTAAGTACGGTGAGTATCATTAAGTACTTAGTCCAGTCCGACTTCTGACCCCATGGATTGCAGCATGCCAGGCTTCCCTGTCAATCACCAACTCATAGAGCCTGCTCAAACCCATAACCACTGATTCCATGATGCCACCAAGCATTTCATCTTCTGTCGTCACCCTCTCCTCCAGACTTCAATCTTTCTCAGCATCAGGTTCTTTCCCAATGAGTCAGCCTTTCATTTCAGGTGGCTAAAATATCCAGGATCCAGTTTCAGCATCAGCCCTTCCAATCAATATTCTGAACTGATTTCCTTTAGAATTGACTCCTTTCATTTCCTTGCAGTCCAAGGGACTCTCAAGTGTTTTCTCTAACACCACATATCAAGAGCATCGATTCCTTGGAGGTCAAGATTCTTTAGGTCCAATTCTCATCTCTGTACATAGCTTTGATGAGACTGACCTTTGTCTGCTTTATAATGTGCCGTCTAGCCTGGTTGTAACTTTTCTTCTAAGCAGAAAGCATATTTTAATTTCCTGAACAGAGTCACCATCTTCAGTGATTTTGGAACCTGCTCCCCCCAAATAAAGTTTCTCAGTGTTTCCGTTGGTTCCCCATCTTTATGCCATGAAGTGATGGGACTAGATGCCATGAATCTCATTTTGAATGTTGAGTTTTAAGTCACCTGAATCACTCTCCTCTTTTACTTTCCTCAAGATACTCTGTAGTTCTTTCCGTGTTCTGCTACATGAATCATGCCATCTGCATATCTGATGTTATTAATATTTCTCCCAGAAAACTTGATCCCAAACCCTGTTTCATTCAGTCTGGCATTTTGTGTGATGAACTCTTCATGTAAGTTCAATAAAGAGGTTGACAGTACACCTTGAAATATTCCTTTCCCAACTCAGAACCTGTCTGTTGTTCCATTTCCTTTTCTGACTGTTACTTCTTGAACTGCATACAGATTTATCAGGAGGCATATAACATACTCTAGTAGTCCCATGTTTAGAAGAATTTAAAATGTTTTGTTGTGATCTACACAAACAAGACTTTGGCATAGCCAAAAAGGAGTAGATGTTTTCTGGTGTTCTCTTGCTTTTTTGATAACCCAACGTGTGTTGGTAATTTGATCTCAGGTTCTTCTGACCTTTCTAAATCGAGCTTGAACATCTGGAAGCTCATGGTTCACATTCTATTGAAGCCTGGCTTTGGGAATTTTGAGCAATACTTTGCGAATGTGTGAGATGAGTGCAGTTAAGCAGTAGTTTGCACATTCGATGGATTGCCTTTTATTGTGGTTGGAATGAAAACTGAACTTTTCCAGTCATCTGGTCACAGCTGTGTCTTCCAAATCTGCTGGCATATGGAGGGCAGCACACTCACAACATCATCTTTTAGAATGTGAAAGAGCTCAACTGAATTCCATCACCTCCATGAGCTTTGTTTATAGTTATGCTTCTAAAGTCTGACTTGACTTTGCATTCCAGGACGTCTGGCTCTAGGTGAGTGATCACACGATTGTGCTTAACTGGGTCATGAAGATCTTTTGTGCATAGTTCATCTGTGTATTCTTCCCTCCTCTTCTTAATAGCTTCTGCTTCTGTTATCTCCATACCATTTCTGTCCTTTATTGTGCCCCTCTTTGCATGAAATGTGCCCTTGGTATCTCTGATTTTCTTGAAGAGATCTGTAGGCTTTCCCATTCTATTTATTTCCTCTATTAACTGGTTTTGATAACTGAGGAAGGTTTTATCTCTCCTTGCTATTCTTTGGGACTCTGCACTCAAATGGGTATTGTTTTCATTTTCCCGTTTTTGTTTTGCATCTTTGGTCTTTTCAGATCTTTGCAAGGCCTCATCACTTTGTCATTTTGCATTTCTTTTATATGGGAATGGTCTTTATCCCTGATTACTGTACAATGTCACGCCTCCACCCATAGGTCTTCAGGCACTCTGTTTATCAGATAGAATACCCTGAATCTATTTATCACTTCCACTGTATAATCATAAGTGTTTTGGTTTTGCATGTGTAAAATATGCTAATCTCCTATTTCATGCAGAGAAATCTTCACCCAGACTTTTTTCAAAGAAATACAGAGAACCCTTTCTGTTATTCAGGAAATATATGAAATATAGCTGTACTTTTTTGATGTTTTAGCTCAAATATCAATTTCTAATTCATTGAAAATTCTCTATTTCACGTATACAGTTCAGTTCAGTTTAGTTCAGTCACTCAGTCGTGTCTGACTCTTTGCAACCCCATGAATTGCAGTATGCCAGGCCTCCCTGTCCATCACCATCTCCCGGAGTTTATTCTAACTCACTTCCATCGAGTCAGTGATGCTGTCCAACCATCTCATCCTCTGTCATCCCCTTTTCCTTCTGTCCCCAATCTCTCCCATCATCAGAGTCTTTTCCAATGAGTCAACTCTTCCTATGAGGTGGCCAAAGTACTGGAGTTTCAGCTGTAGCATCAGTCCTTCCAAAGAAATCCCAGGGCTGATCTCCTTCCAAATGCACTGGTTGGATCTCCTTGCAGTCCAAGGGACTCTCAGGAGTCTTCTCCAACACCACAGATCAAAAGCGTCAGTTCTTCAGCGCTCAACAATCTTCACAGTCCAACTGTCACATCCATATATGACCACTGGAAAAACCATAGCCTTGACTAGATGAACCTTTCTTGACAAAGTAATATCTCTGCTTTTGCATATGCTATCTAGCTTGGTCATAACTTTTCTTCCAATGAGTAAGTATCTTTTAATTTTATGGCTGCTCATTATCTGCAGTGATTTTGGAGCCCCCAAAAATAAATCTGACATTGTTTCCACTGTTTCACCATCTATTTCTCATGAAGTGATGGGACCAGATGCCATGATCTTTGTTTTGTTAATGTTGAGCTTTAAGCCAACTTTTTCACCCTCCTCTTTCACTTGCTTCTAGAGGCTTTTTTGTTCGTCTTCTCTTTCTGCCATAAGGGTGGTGTCATCTGCATATCTGAGGTTACTGATATTTCTCCCAGCAATCTTGATTCCAGCTTGCACTTCTTCCAGCCAAATGTTTCTCGTGATGTACCCTGCATATAATTTAAATAAGCAGGGTGACAATATATAGGCTTGCGGTCCTCCTTTTCCTAATTGGAACCAGTCTGTTGTTCCATGTTCAGTTCTAACTGTTTCTTCCTGACCTGCATATAAGTTTCATGTGTGCAAATCTAGAAAAAATTTCATAAGTGAATAATCAAGATTTCATATTTCATATGAGAACATTTCTCCCCAAATTGTTATATGTGAAATACACAAAATTCCAAGTCTCATATCAGAAGACCTTCATTCAAGCTTTCTTGATGGAAATATAGAGAATTTCACAGCTCAAGCATAAAAATCTGTGGGAAAATTCTGCATTTCTTGTAGGAGAATGAATGCACTTTTTTCAAATGTTAAATAGACAGTATTCAATATTTCATGAAGGAAAGACAGCACAAAGATTTTCAAATGAGAAATATGAAAAAATTCCATATTTCATGTGAGAAAAACCTGTGACTATATTTTGATATGTGAAATAGCCATTTTTGTATTTCCTGTCAAAGAATCTGCATCCCGATTTTCATATCTCTAACATGAAAAATTCCACATTTTACACAGAAAATATTGTATCTATACTTTCATGTGAGAATTCCACATTTCTAGTTGGAAAAATTGTCCCCAGATTTGTACATGTGACTAATAGAGAAATTTATATTTCACATTCTGAAATATGCATCTAGATTTTCATATGTGAAACTGAGAATTTCATATTTTGTGAAGGACTATGTCATTTCAGATGTCTGTACTTGAAACAGGTAATACCTTCATCAAGAGGAGCCTTAATTCCTACTATTCTTCTGTCATTTGGGTGTTGTCATCTGGATAACTAAGTTATCATATCGCCCACATAAATTTTGTGTCTAGCTTGAGATTCATCTGGGATTTTATTTTTTCATGATGTCCTCTGCACAGAAGTCAAATAACCAGGGCAACACTAGATAGCTTTGACTTATTCCTTTCCCGATTTTGAATCACTTCATTGTCCCGTGTCCAGGTCTAACTGTTGTAAATTTAATAGCGTACACATTTCCCAGGAGACAGGTAAGGGATTATAGTATTCTTTTCTCTAAGAATTTTCCAAAATTACTTTTCTTTTTTAATGGTTTGTGTGCAATTCACAGTGTCCAAGTCATTAGCAGAAACAATTAAGCAGATATAGATGATTATATAGTCCATACATCAATTCATGTGTACCTGTTATGACTGAATCCCTAACTACACATTTCTGTGTTTTTTTGTTTGTTTATTTTTTGGTCATTGTTGCTATTGTCATTTTCTCTCTTTATCAAGTAGTCAAGTACCAAGTAGTCAAGTCAGTATGAACTTGCCAACTTATTCTACAGGAATTAAATTATGCCCACAGCAGTCTCTGACCCTTGAGACTCACTGAATGGAATTAAACTTTGAGATTCAAAATCAGACATCGGTACTCTGGGAAAATGTCAGGAACATTCAAAATATAGCTAGAAATATTCAAGTGCTGACTTTTTGAGCCCAGTTATGCTATTATATTTTATGTGGAAAGTTCTGCATTTCTTCATGCTGATGACAATTCATCATTAAGAGAAATTTTCTAGGGGGAAAACAACAACAACAACAAATGTGCTTGATTGCATGTTGGAAGTCAAAGTAATGCCAGTGACATGTGTACGTAAGCAACGTCCCATCAAACAGAGTAATTCATGTCCACTAATGTTTCATGTTTTGCTGTCAAGGAAAAAGAATAATAGAGCTTTCCAGGAAACACTGAGAAGTTCAAAGAAGGCAGAAATGTAGAAGGATATGAAATACACCTCTCTCAATGTATAGATCAGAAATAATACTTCTACATGGTCAACAGTTTTCCCAGAGCATCAGATAAATACTAGCAGAAGACCCTAGTCCCCAGAGTGTCCCATGTGGGTTTCAGACATACCTGGGTGGGAAGGAATTAGGATGGGAGAAGGAGTATAAGAGGAAGCAAAACAAAACCTGAGCCTTGTGGTGGGAGATGGAGAAGCAGGGAAGAGATTTCCAGAATGAGGCAAGCCCCTTCAGTAAAGGGTAAATTGCTTTGGACTAAAAGGAAGCAAGGTAGAACAGCTGATGAAATATTATTTATGTAGAGCAAAAGTTACACAGATAATGTGTGTCGTGGCTCTATATGGCCCAAACTGCAATGCAGCTCAACCAGTGTGCATGGGGTCTGGAAGCTGGACACGGGATTTAGAGAGCCATCCTGGGAGAGGACTGTTGTTGGTTATGTGGAGATGGCCTGACGGAGCACGTATGAGTAGTTGTGTAGCAGAAAATGCCTTTTGAGAAATCACAAACTGCCAAAGAGGCAGGACCTTACTGCTGTGTCACACTCAGGAGGTAGAGATACCTTTGTAGCCACTCCTCTTCCTGCCTGTTAACACCTACTACAAGGCAATAGAGAAAGACCAGTCAGAAGTACTACTCATGCTTCTGCAAAAACACGCTAGATAATGATCCCATTAAGGCCAAATCTCTTCTGCCCGTGGCTGCTGGCTCCTATTCATAATTGGCACCACCAGGGTTCCAGCACTCCAAGCAGCTGTACCACATCCTGTGCTCACCCAGGCAGGCCCCGGTGTGCCACGAGTTTCTCAGGGCAGACTCCTTTGGTGACCACATGTGAGGAAGGACAAAAATTACACCAGAGACCCAGGGATAGAGCCATTAAGCAAGAGGATTGGAAACCTTCCAACCAGTTGTGCACGCTGCAAATTAAATATACATGATTAATGACACAGACCCTGTATCTATGGAATACATCAAAAGATGAGAAGAGGCCAAAGGAAAGAAAATGCCCAGGATCAGGAGTATACTAACACATGTATATGGAATTTAGAAAGATGGTAACGATGACCCTATATGTGAGACAGCAATATAGACATAAATGTAGAGAACGGTATTTTGCACTCTGTAACCTAGATAGCATATTCAAAAGCAGAGACACTATTTTTCCAACAAAGGTTCGTCTAGTCAAGGCTATGGCTTTTCCTGTGGTCATGTATGGATGTGATAGTTGGACTGTGAAGAAGGCTGAGCACCAAAGAATTGATGCTTTTGAACTCTGGTGTTGGGGAAGACTCTTCAGAGTGCCTTGGACTGCAAGGAGATCCAACTAGTCCATTCTGAAGAAGATCAGCCCTGGGATTTCTTTGGAAGGAATGATGCTAAAGCTGAAACTCCAGTTCTTTGGCCACCTCATGTGAAGAATTGACTCATTGGAAAAGGCTTTGATGCTGGCAGGGATTGGGGGCAAGAGGAGAAGGGGACGACAGAGGATGTGATGACTGGATGGCATCACTGACTAGATGGACATGAGTCTGGGTGAACTCCGGGAGTTGGTGATGGACAGGGAGGCCTGGCGTGCTGCAATTCATGGGGTCACAAAGAGTCGGATATGACTGAGCAGCTGATTTGATCTGATCTGATCTGAAGAGAAGGCGAGGGTGGGATGATTTTAGAGGTTAGCATTGAAAAATGTATATTATGATATGAGAAACAGATCTCCAGTTTGGATTTGATACATGAGAGAAGGTCCTCAGGGCTGGTGCACTGGGATGATCCTGAGGGATGGGATGGGGAGGGATGTGGAAGGAATGTTCATATCAGGAACACATGTAAACACATGGCTGATTCATGCCAGTGTATGGAAAACCAACTACAATATTTTATTTTATTTTATTTTTGCTTCCATGTTCTGGCTATTATAAACAGTGCTGCGATGAACATTGGGGTACACGTGTCTCTTTCCCTTCTGGTTTCCTCAGTGTGTATGCCCAGCAGTGGGATTACTGGATCATAAGGCAGTTCTATTTCCAGTTTTTTAAGGAATCTCCACACTGTTCTCCATAGTGGCTGTACTAGTTTGCATTCCCACCAACAGTGTAAGAGGGTTCCCTTTTCTCCACACCCTCTCCAGCATTTATTATTTGTAGACTTTTGGATTGCAGCCATTCTGACTGGTGTGAAATGGTACCTCATAGTGGTTTTGATTTGCATTTCTCTGATAATGAGTGATGTTGAGCATCTTTTCATGTGTTTGTTAGCCATCTGTATGTCTTCCTTGGAGAAATGTCTATTTAGATCTTTGGCCCATTTTTTTGATTGGGTCGTTTATTTTTCTGGAGTTGAGCTGTAGGAGTTGCTTGTATATTTTTGAGATTAGTTGTTTGTCAGTTGCTTCATTTGCTATTATTTTCTCCCATTCTGAAGGCTGTCTTTTCACCTTGCTAATAGTTTCCTTTGATGTGCAGAAGCTTTTAAGTTTAATTAGGTCCCATTTGTTTATTTTTGCTTTTATTTCCAATATTCTGGGAGGTGGGTCATAGAGGATCCTGCTGTGATGTATGTCAGAGAGTGTTTTGCCTATGTTCTCCTCTAGGAGTTTTATAGTTTCTGGTCTTACGTTGAGATCTTTAATCCATTTTGAGTTTATTTTTGTATATGGTGTTACAAAGTGTTCTAGTTTCATTCTTTTACAAGTGGTTGACCAGATTTCCTAGCACCACTTGTTAAAGAGATTGTCTTTAATCCATTGTATATTATTGCCTCCTTTGTCAAAGATAAGGTGTCCATTTGTGCGTGGATTTATCTCTGGGCTTTCTATTTTGTTCCATTGATCTATATTTCTGTCCTTGTGCCAGTACCATACTGTTTTGATAACTGTGGCTTTGTAGTAGAGCCTGAAGTCAGGTAGGTTGATTCCTCCAGTTTCATTCTTCTTTCTCAAGATCGCTTTGGCTATTCGAGGGTTTTTTAAGGTTTTCTATTTCTTCCTGGTCGAGTTGTGGAAAGTTGTACTTTTCTAAGAATTTGTCCATTTCTTCCTCGTTGTCCATTTTATTGGCATATAATTGTTGATAATAGTCTCTTATGATCCTTTGTATTTCTGTGTTGTCTGTTGTGATCTCTCCATTTTCGTTTCTAATTTTATTGATTTGATTTTTCTCCCCTTGTTTCTTGATGAGTCTGGCTAATGGTTTGTCAATTTTATTTATCCTTTCAAAGAACCAGCTTTTGGATTTGTTGATTTTTGCTATGGTCTCTTTTGTTTCTTTTGCATTTATTTCTGCTCTAATTTTTAAGATTTCTTTCCTTCTACTAACCCTGGGGTTCTTCATTTCTTCCTTTTCTAGTTGCTTTAGGTGTAGAGTTAGGTTATTTATTTGACTTTTTTCTTGTTTCTTGAGGTGTGCCTGTATTGCTATGAACTTTCCCCTTAGGACTGCTTTTACTGTGTCCCACAGGTTTTGGGTTGTTGTGTTTTCATTTTCAATCGTTTCTATGCAAATTTTGATTTCTTTTTTGATTTCTTCTGTGATTTGTTGGTTATTCAGCAGTGTGTTGTTCAGCCTCCATATGTTGGAATTTTTAATAGTTTTTCTCCTGTAATTGAGATCTAATCTTACTGCATTGTGGTCAGAAAAGATGCTTGGAATGATTTCTATTTTTTTGAATTTACCAAGGCTAGCTTTATGGCCCAGGATGTGATCTATCCTGGAGAAGGTTCCATGTGCGCTTGAGAAAAAGGTGAAATTCATTGTTTTGGGATGAAATGTCCTATAGGTATCAATTAGGTCTAACTGGTCTATTGTATCGTTTAAAGTTTGTGTTTCCTTGTTAATTTTCTGTTTAGTTGATCTATCCATAGGTGTGAGTGGGGTATTAAAGTCTCCCACTATTATTGTGTTATTGTTAATTTCTCCTTTCATACTTGTTAGCATTTGTCTTACATACTGCGGTGCTCCCGTGTTGGGTGCATATATATTTATAATTGTTATATCTCCTTCTTGGATTGATCCTTTGATCATTATGTAGTGGCCTTCTTTGTCTCTTTTCACAACCTTTGTTTTAAAGTCTATTGTATCTGATATGAGTATTGCTACTCCTGCTTTCTTTTGGTCCCTATTTGCATGGAAAATCTTTTTCCAGCCCTTCACTTTCAGTCTGTATGTGTCCCCTGTTTTGAGGTGGGTCTCCTGTAGACAACATATTTAGGGGTCTTGTTTTTGTATCCATTCAGCCAGTCTTTGTCTTTTGGTTGGGGCATTCAACCCATTTACGTTTAAGGTAATTACTGATAAGTATGGTCCCGTTGCCATTTACTTTATTGTTTGGGGTTCGAATTTATACACCATTTTTGTGTTTCCTGTCTAGAGAATATCCTTTAGTATTTGTTGTAGAGATGGTTTGGTGGTGCAGAATTCTCTCAGCTTTTGCTTGTCTGAGAAGCTTTTGATTTCTCCTTCATACTTGAATGAAATCCTTGCTGGGTACAATAATTTGGGCTGTAGGTTATTTTCTTTCATCATTTTAAGTATGTCTTGCCATTCCCTTCTGGCTTGAAGAGTTTCTATTGAAAGATCAGCTGTTATCCTTATGGGAATTCCCTTGTGTGTTATTTGTTGTTTTTCCCTTGCTGCTTTTAATATTTGTTCTTTGTGTTTGATCTTTGTTAATTTGATTAATATGTGTCTTGGGGTGTTTCGCCTTGGGTTTATCCTGTTTGGGATTCTCTGGGTTTCTTGGACTTGGGTGATTACTTCCTTCCCCAGTTTAGGGAAGTTTTCAACTATTATCTCCTCAAGTATTTTCTCATGGTCTTTCTTTTTGTCTTCTTCTTCTGGAACCCCTATGATTCGAATGTTGTAGCGTTTAATATTGTCCTGGAGGTCTCTGAGATTGTCCTCATTTCTTTTAATTCGTTTTTCTTTTATTCTCTCTGATTCATTTATTTCTACCATTCTATCTTCTAATTCACTAATCCTATCTTCTGCCTTTGTTATTCTACTATTTGTTGCCTCCAGAGTGTTTTTAATTTCAATTATTGCATTATTCATTATATATTGACTCTTTTATTTCTTCTAGGTCCTTGTTAAACCTTTGTTGCATCTTCTCAATCCTTGTCTCCACGCTATTTATCTGTGATTCCATTTTAATTTCAAGATTTTGGATCAATTTCACTATCATTATTCGGAATTCTTTATCAGTAGATTCCCTATCTCTTCCTCTTTTGTTTGGTTTGGTGGGCATTTATCCTGTTCCTTTATCTGCGGGCTATTCCTCTGTCTCTTCATCTTGTTTAAATTGCTGAGTTTGGGGTGTCCTTTCTGTATTCTGGCAGTTTGTGGAGTTCCCTTTATTGTGGCTTTTCCTCACTGTGTGTGGGTTTGTACAGGTGGCTTGTCAAGGTTTCCTGGTTAGGGAAGCTTGTGTCGGTGTTCTGATGGGTGGAGCTGTATTTCTTCTCTTTGTTCAGTCGCGCTGTGGGGAGGGAGGGAGGGATGCTGCAAACAAATAACACTGGCGTGCGCTCGCAGTGCCTCAGCCACACTGGGTCTGCCCCCACTCATGGCGCGTGTAGCCTCCCTGCCCACACTGCTCGGGCTCTAGGTTGTTCCGCTGGGAACAATCCGAGGCTGGCCCTGGGCTGCATGTACCTCCCACGTCCAAGCCGCTCAGGTTCAGGCGCTCGGGCAGTCCTCAGAGGCGCAGACTCAGTTGGGCCTGATTTTTGTGCTCTTCCCAGGTACGAGCAGCTCAAGTGATGAGGTGTTTGGCGAGCGCCAATACTGCGACTTATCACCTCCCAGCCACTCGGTTATCTGGGTATAAAACCGGCGCACCTTCTCAGGCAGATGTTAACCGTCCAGACCCCCAAGAATTTTTAGTTAGCAAAGAAGCCTGCTTACAGTTTTATAGATAATGTCTCTCTGGGGCTGCGATTGCGCCGTTCCGGCTCTGGCTGCCTGTCACTGGAGGGGGAAGGTCTGCAGCCAGCTATCTCTGTTCAGTTCTTTGTTCCGTGCACGGGCCTGGCGGTGTCTTAGGTTGGGGCTGGCTTTTCGCGTGGTAGATATCCCACAGTCTGGTTTGCTAGCCCAGATTATTTCGCTCAGATAGTGCTCAGGGTATTCAGGCCAGATTCTTACTCTAAGCGATGCAGCCCGCGCTGCGCCTCCATGCCCAGCCCCCGCTTGCTAATGGTGCGTGCAGGCGTCTGCGCTGCTTCCCTGCTGGGCGAGTTACTGTAGGACTCGCAATCTTCGAGTTTTAATTGTTTATTTATTTTTTCTCCCCGTTATGTTGCCCTCTGTGCTTCCAAAGCTCGGCACAGATTCGGCAGTGAGAAGGTTTCCTGGTGTTTGGAAACTTCTCTCTTTTTAAGACTCCCTTCCCGGGACGGAACTCCGTCCCTCCCTCTTTTGTCTCTTTTTTTGTCTTTTATATTTTTTCCTACCTCCTTTCGAAGAGTTGGATTGCTTTTCTGGGTGCCGGATGTCCTCTGCCGGCATTCAGAAGTTGTTTTGTGGAATTTACTCGACGTTTAAATGCTCTTTTGATGAATTTGTGGGGGAGAAAGTGTTCTCCCCGTCCTACTCCTCCATCATCTTAGACTAGTCTCCAATATTTTAAAGTAATTAGGCCCCAATTAATATAAATGAAATTTAAAAATATATATATACTTTAAAAAAAGCCTGCTGGGTTTCTCCAGTGATCCTGTGGGTTTAGAATTTCCCTGCCAATGCAGGGGACGTGGGTTCGATCCTTGGTCTGAAGATATGGCACATGCTACCAAAGTAGATAACCCTTTTTGACCCAACTACCTAATCTGGGCGTCCTAGGGCTTCTGTTTGCAATAGAAGGGAGTACCATGAGTCACTAGCTAACTGCAATGAAGAGTAGTCCCCAACTACTGTAACTTGAGAAACTTTGTGCACAGCAATGAAGAAAGTGCAGCCATAAATAAATAAATAATTTCTAAAAAATATAAATAAATTCTAGATTTTTAAATTTCTTTCATATAATATGAATTTCCTGTATTTCATTGAATATCCAGATGTTGGATTGACTGCTTGAAATATGGAATTCCTATCTTTCAAATATTAAAATCAAGGGCACTATTCCTAAATGAAATATAAATTCTCTATATTTCACATATAAGAATTTTGGTGTAGATTTTCCTATATGAGTCTCTAAATTTCACATAGGAAAACATAGGTGTCAATTCTATTTGAAAGTTGCTATTCTCTATAATTCACTTTTGAAATTCAGGATGATTATGCTTCCTACTGCACATGTGGAATTCCTTAATTTTGTATGAAAATTTGAATGTAGATTTTCATAGATAAACAATGCAAATTTCTGCATTTCAAATTTTTACCACTGAAGCTATCACGGAACTTTAATAGTTTAGGAAACCATCCAAGATTTTCTAAAATTACCACCCAAAAGAGATGCCCTTTTCATGATAGCTGACTGTGATGTAAAACAGGAAGTCAGGAGATACATGGGTAACAGGCAAGTTTGGACTTGGGTATAAAATGGTGCAGAACAAAGGCTAAATGCAGTTTTTCAAATACAAAGGTTAAACATAGAAAGACGACAGTGTTCCTGGTCTCCAAAATCATTGGGGACAGTGATTACAGCCACGAAAATAGGACACTCTAGCTCCACGGAAGAAAACCTATGATAAACCTAGATACAATGTGCTGAGAAGCAGAGACATCATTTTGTTGACAAAGGTCCGTTTAGGCAAAGCTGGTTTTTCCTTCCCCCCACCCCCAGGCAAAGCTAGTTTTTCCTTCCCCCGCCCCCTCAGGGGATATGTATGGATGTCCATCTTGTGTGAGCCTACAAAGCATGGCTTAGTTCCACTGAGTTAGACAAGCCGGGGTTCATGTGATAGATTGGTTAAGTTTCTGCGATGGTGGTTTCAGTGTTTCTGCCCCCTAATGCCCTCTCTCAGCACCTACCATCTTACTGGGATTTCTCTTACCTTGGATGTGCAGTATCTCTTCACTCCTGCTACTGCAAAGTACAGCCGCTGCTCCTTACCTTGGACGTGGGATATCTCCTCCTGACTGCTGGCTGTTCCAGTGCCACAGAGCCACAGCTCGCTGCTCTAGTGAATTAGGAAAACTCAGTAATGGCCACAGGAATGGAATGTCAGTTTGCATTCCAATCCCAAAGAGAGGTAATGCCAAAGAATACTCAAACTACAACACAATTGCCTTCATCTCATGCACTAGTAAAGTAATACTCAAAATTCTCCAAGGTAGGCTTCAACAATATGTGAACTGTGAACTTCCAGATGTTCAAGCTGGTTTTGGAAAAGACAGAGGAACTAGAGATTAAATTGCAAACATCTGCTGGATCTCTGAAAAAGCAAGAGAGTTTCAGAAAAACATCAATTTCTGCTTTATTGACTATGCCAAAGACTTTGACTCTATGGATCACAACAAACTGAAAAATTCTACAAGAAATGGGAGTATCAGACCACCTGGGCTGCATCTTGATAAATCTGGATGCAGGTCAGTAAGAAACAGTTAGAACAAGGCATAGAAGAGCAGGCTGGTTCAAATAGGAAATGGAGTAGGTCAAGGCTGTGTTGTCACCCTGCTTATTTAATTTATATGCATAATACATCATGAGAAACACTGGGTTGTATGAAGTACAAGCTGGAATCAAGCTTGCACCAAGAAATATCAATAATTATAAACATGCAGATGACACCACCCTTATGACAGAAAAAACGGAAGATCTAAAAGTCTCTTGATGAAAGTGAAAAAGAGAGAAAAAATGACTTAAAATTCAACATTCAGAAAACTAAGATCATGGTATCTGGTCCCATCACTTCATGCCAAATAGATAGGGAAACAATGTTAGACCTTATTTATTTTATTGGTGGATGGTGGGTCCAAATCACTGCAGATGGTGACTGTATCCATGAAATTAAAAGATGCTTCCTCTTTGAAAGAAAATTTATGAGCAACCTACACTGTCTATTAAAAAGCAGAGACATTACTTTGCCAACAAATGTCTGTCTAGTCAAGGCTACTGTTTCTCCAGTAGTCATATATGAATGTGACAGTTGGACTATATAGAAAGCTGAGAAGAATAAATGATGCTTTTGAACTGTGATTTTGGAGAAGACTCTTGAGAAACCCTTGGACTGCAGGAGATCCAATCATTCCATCTTAAGGAGTTCAGTCCCTGGATGTTCCTTTGAAAAACTGCTGTTGAAGCTGAAATTCCAATACTTTGCCCAACTGATAAGAAGAGCTGACTCATGGGAAAAGACCCTGATCCTGGGAAAGATTGAGGGAAGGAGGACAAGGGGATGACAGAGGATGAAATGGTTGGATGGCATAGCAGACTCAATGGGCATGAGTTTGTGTAGACTCTGGGAGTTGGTGATGGACAGGGAGACCTGGACTCCTGTGGTCCATGTGGTCACAAAGAGTTGGATATGATTGCGAGAATGAACTGAACTGATCTGAGCCGATGTATGGATGTGAGAGTTCGACTATAAAGAAGCCTGAGTATCAAAACTGAGGTTTGAACCCTGTCCTGAAGGCAACTACTGAGAGTCCCTTGAACAGCAGGAGTTCAACCCAGTCAATCCTAAAAGAAACTAACTGTAAATGTTCATTGGAAGGTCTGATGCTGAAGCTCAAGCTCCAATATTTTGGCTAAAGGACTCATGAGAAAAGACTGCCACTCTAACTTGTCATGAAACATTATTGGCTCTAATGTGGGAAAGACTGAGTGAAGGAGAAGAAGGCAACAGAAGTTGAGTTGCTTGGACGTCCATCCTGGAATCTCTTGACTCAACAAAGGTGAGTCTGAGCAAAGTGTTGGAAACAGGGAAGGGTTGGGAAGGCTGCAGTGATGCTGTCCACGGTGTTACAGTGTTGGAACTGGCCAGTCAACTGAAAACCAGCAAAAACTCTGTCTCATATATGTCAATCAGGAGGAGATTTTTGTACCTGAAATATGGAATTTTCTATATCCCCTTAGAAAAATTAAATGCTTCTTTATGAATTACGAATATCTCTCCATTTCATTTATGAAAGTCTGGGTGGATATTTCACTTCTTAATCTATGAGAGATTCAATTATTCAGGAAGCAAATTTTAATACAACGATGTTTACATGTAATACAGAGTATTGTACATTTCAAATGTGAAAATGAGGGTATACACGTCCTTATGGGACATGCCATTAGAAAATCTGGGTGTCCAGTTTCCTATATTAAAGATGAAATTCTCCGTATTTCCAGGACCAAAAACTGAGCACAGTTTTTGTTACATGAAATATGCAATTGTTTCTATTTCCCTTTTGAAAATATAGCTTTGAACTTGGCAGTATGATAGATGAAATCTGTGGAATTCATGCACTAAAAGGTGGGTCCTTGATAATTTAACATGAATTATGGAATGCACGTTATTTCATGTATAAAAATCAAGGCACATACTTTCTTGCATGAAATATGGTATTCTCAACTGAATGTTAAAGTTTAATACCAAACAAAATTCTGTAAAATAATTGTCCATCAGTTAAAAATATATACTAACAAAGTTGCTTAAAACATAGTATTCCTTATATTTTTTATTTCACCATCTAGATTAGATGTTTCTAACTGAAATAGGAAATTCTCTATATCTCATGTATGTAAATCTGCAAGCAGGGTCTCCAATATGCGGTAGTGAATTCTCTATATTTGACGTAAGAAAAACTGCTGAGGAATCTTGGACATGGCAAAGTCGAATTTTTGTTCCTTTCACATGTGGAAACCAGGCCACAATTTGTCTTATAAGATATGAACTGTACATATTTCAGATATGAAAATTTGAATGAAGCAATTTTACATGAAATATACATTTAGTCAAAGCCTTTGTTTATCCAGAAGTCATGTATGGAGGTGAGAGATGAACTATAATGTAAGGTGAGCAGGAAAATTAATGCTTTTGAACTGTGGTGTTGGAGAAGGCTCTTGAGAGTCTCTTGGATGGCTAGGAGAAATCCAACCAGTCCATCCTAAAGGACATCAATCCTGAATATTCTTTGCAAGGACTGGGGCTAAAGGTGAAACTCCAATACTTTGGTCACACGATGTGAAGAACTGACACATTGGAAAGGATCATGATGCTGGGAAAGGTTCAAGGCAGGAGGAGGAGGGACAACACAGGATGAGAAGATTGGATGGAATCACTGAATCAATGGATATGAGACTGAGTAAACTTAGTGAGATGGTGACCAACAGGGATTCCTGGCAAGCTCCAGTTTATGTGGAGCTTGTTCAAATCAACAAAGATCTGAACATGATTGAGCCACAAAACTGAACCAAACATGGCCCTGTCCATCAGAACAAGAATCAGATTCCCCCTCAGTTAGTCTTTCCCATAAAGAAGTTTCCACAAGCCTCTTATTCTTATTCATCAGAGGGTAAAGAGAATGAAAATCATAATCACAGAAAACTATCCAAACTGATCACATGGTCCATAGCCTTGTCTAACTCAATGAAACTATGAGTCATGGGTGTAGGGCCACCCAAGATGGACGGGTCATGGTGAAGCGTTCTGACAAAACGAGGTCCTTGGAGAAGGAAATGGAAAACCTCTTCAGTATCTCTGCTTTGAGAAAGCCGTTAGCAGGATGCTATGGCAAAATATACCATACAGAAAGAAGAACTCCCAAGGGTGGCAGGTGCCTGATATGCTACAGGAGATCAGTTGAGAAGAAACTACAGAAAGAAAATTCTTGTTCCATGAAGGCATGGAACCAGAGAAAAAACAGCACCCAGTTGTAGATATGACTGGTGATGGAATGAAGTCCGATGCTATAAGGAGTAATGCTGCCATATAACCCAGCAATCCCACTGCTGTGCATACACACTGAGGAAACCAGAATTGAAAGAGCCACGTGTACCCCAATGTTCATCACAGCACTGATTCTAATAGCCAGGACATGGAAGCAACCTAGATGACCATCAGCAGATGAATGGGTAAGAAAGCTGTGGTACAAATACACAATGGAGTATTACTCAGCCATTAAAAAGAATTCATTTGAATCAGTTCTAATGAGGTGGATGGAACTGGAGCCTATTATACAGAGTGACATAAGCCAGACAGAAAAACTCCAATACAATATACTAATGCATATATATGGAACTTAGAAAGATGGTAATGATAACCCTGTATGTGAGAGAGCAAAAGAGACACAAATGTGTAGAACAGCCTTTTGGGCCCTGTGGGAGAGGGAGGGGGGGGATGATTTGGGAGAATGGCATTGAAACATATATAATATCATATAAGAAAAGAACTGCCAGTCAAGGTTCGATGCAGGATGCAGGATACATGAAGCTTGGGGCTGGAGTACTGGGATGACCCAGAGGGACGGTATGGGGAGGGAGGTGGGAGGGGGATTCAGGATGGGGAACATGTGTACACCCGTGGCGGATTCATGTTGATGTATGGCAAAACCAGTACAATATTGTCAAGTAATTAGCCTCTAAATAAAATAAATATATTTAAATTTAAAAAAGAGTAATGTTGCATAGGAACCTGGAAGGTTATGTCCATGAATTACGGAGAATTGCAAGGGGTCAAACAGGGGGTGCCAAGAGTGAGCATCAACATTTTAGGAATCAGTGAATTAAAATGGACTGGAATGGGTGAATTTGACTCAAATGACCACTATGTCTACTACTGTGGGCATGAAGCTCTTAGAAAAAATGGAGTAGTGGCCATAGTCAACAAAGAGTCTGAAATGTAGTACTTGGAGGCAATCTCAAAAATGATAGAATGATCCCTGTTCATTTTCAAAATGAAATTCTATGCCACTAATTCTATGCCACTATAAGTAATAGTAATGTTGAAGGAAATGAAGTAATAGCTTTTTCTATGAAGACCTACAAGAACTTATAGAACATACATGCATAAAATATGTCCTTTTCATCACAGGGGAATGGAATTCAAAATAGGAAGTCAAGAGACACCAGGAGTAGCACGCAAATATGGCCCTGGAGGACAAAATGAAACCACTGAAAAGAAACAGAGTTTTGCCTAGGGAACACACGGCTCATACAAAGCACTCACTTCCAAGAACACCAGAGAAGACTCTACACAAGGACATTACCAGATGCTCATACTGAAATCAGATTGATTCTTTTATTTGTGGCCAAACATGGAGTAACTATATACACTCAGCAAAACAAGACTGGGATCTATTGTAACTCAGATCATGACCTCCTTGTTGCCAATTTCAGGCTTAAATTGAAAAAAAAAGTGGGGAAACCACTAGAATTTTCAGGTAGAACCTAAATCATAACCCTTTTGATTACACAGTGAAAGTGACAAATAGATTCAAGAGATTAGATCTGATAGAAAGGGTTTCTGAGTAACTATGGACAGAGGTTTGTGAAAGTGTACAAAAGGCAGTGATCAAGACCATCCTCAAGGAAAAAAAAAAAACTGCAAAAAGCCAAAATGGGTGTCTGAATATACCTTACAAGTTACTGAGAAAAGAAGAGAAGCGAAAGCAAAGGAGAAAGACAAAGATATATCCATGTGAATGCAGAATTACAAAGAAGAGGAAGGAGAGATAAGAAAGCTTCCTTCACTTTAGTGAAGAATGCAAAGAAACAGAGGAAAATAATGTAATGGCAAAGACAAGATATGTTCAAGAAAATTAGAGATACCACGGGAACATTCCATGCAAAGATGGTCGAAATAAAGAACAGAAGTGGTACTGACTTAACAGAAGCAGAATGTATCAAGAAGAGGTGTAAATAATACACAGAAGAACTATACAAAAAGGATCTTCAATATCCAGATATCCACGATGATCACTCACCTAGAGCCAGACATCTTGGAATGTGAAATCAAGCCATCCTTATGAATCATCACTATGGAGAAAACTAGTGGAGCTGATGGAATTCCAGTAGACCTATTTCACAGACTAACCGATGATTCTATGAAAGTGCTACATTCAATATGCCAGGACATTTGAAAAACTCACCAGTTGAAACAGGACTGGAAAATATCTGTTTTCAGTCCAATCCTAAAGAAAGGCATTACCAAAGAATGTCCACTATCACACATTTTCCCCCATGTCAAATGGGAGAGAAGTAATGCTCAAAATTCTCCAATCTGGGCTTCAGCAGTTCCTGAACAATGAGCTTCCACATGTTCTAGCTGAATTTAGAAAAGTGTGAGGAACAAAAGATCAAATTGCCAACAACCATGGGGTCATCAAAAAGGTAAGATATAAAAAAAAAGACCTGTTTCATTCTTTATACAGAAGCCTTTGACTGAGGGGATCAGAAAAAATTGTTAAATACATGCAAAGTGCTGGGAAAACCGACCACCTGACCTGCCTCCTGAGAAATCTGTATCCAGGTGAAGAAGCAACAGGCTATGGAGCAACAGGGTGCTTTCAAATAAGGAAAGGATTATACCAAGGCTGTATATTGTCACCCTGCTTATTTAATTTCAATGCAATGTGCAACATGAGAAATGCCAGGCTGTATGAAGCACAGGCTTTAAATAATACTGCTGGGAGAAATATCAATAAACTCAGAGAAGTAGACGACATCAGCCTTATGGCAGAAAATGAAGAAGAACTAAAGAGCTTCTTGATGAAAATGAAAGAGAAGAGTGAAAAATCTGGCTTAAAATCTCAATATTCAAAGAACTAAGATCATGACTTCTGATACAATCACTGATTAGTAAAGGGATGGAGAAACAATGGAAAGAGCAAAAGACATTATTTTGGTGGGTCCAAAATTGCTTCAGATGTTGACTTCATCATGAAATTAAAACATCCTCCTTGGAAGAAAGCTATGACCAAACTAGACAGCATACTGAAAAGCAGAGACATTGCTTTGCCAACAAAGGCTCACATAGTCAAAGATACGGCTTTTCTAGCAGTCATGTATGGATGTGAGATTTGGAGTCTAAAGATAGCTGAAGGTGGAAGAATAGATGCTTTTAATCTGTGCTTTTGGTGGAGATTCTTAAGGGTCTCTTGGCCTTAAGGTGGCTAAAGGAAATCGTTTCTGATTATTCATTGGAAGGACTGATTTTGAAGGTGAAACTCCAATAATTTGGCCACCTGATTCAAATAAATGACGCATTTGAAAAGACCCTGACGCTTGGAAAGATTGAAGGCAGGAGAAGAAGAGGATGACAGAAGATGAGGTGGTTGGATGGAATCACCTACTCGATGGACATGAGTTTGGGTATGCTCAAGGAATTGTTGATGGACAGGGAAGCATGGCGTGCTGCAGTCCGTGGGGTCGCAGAGTTGGACAAGATCCAGAAACTGAACTGAACTAAACACAAATGTAGAATCACCTATATTTTTACATGCCAATATAACGATGCTGGATTTACCACATGATATATTGCATTTCTTTTTCACTTCATGAAAATATGGAAGCTGTTCTTCTTACATGAAAGGTGGAATTCTCTCCACCTCATGCATGAAAATCTGGGCGGTGGTTCTCTACCATTAAATGTGGACATATGTATATTTCACATATGAAAACCATGGCACTGAAGATTTGAATCTTCGATCTGAAGATAAGAAGAACCCGTATGAAATTTCAATTCTATTTCACAAATGAAAATCTGGACACCACTGTTTCTTCATAGAGAGTGTTTGCATTTCTCAAACATATATCAAAACAAAGAGTTTGTTTGATGAAATATGTAATGTTCTGTATCAGCTGTATCACAACTTAGGTGCAAATTTTCCATCTACAATTTTGGACTTCTATGGGAGAAAGTCAAGTGGAACTCAAAAGCCTCTTGATGAAAGTGAAAGAGGAGAGTGAAAATGTTGCCTTAAAGCTCAACATTCAGAAAACTAAAACCATAGCATCTGGCCCCACCAGTTCATGGGAAATAGATGGGGAAACAGTGGAAACAGTGTCAGACTTTATTTTGAGGGGCTCCAAAATCACTGTAGATGGTGATTTCAGCCATGAAATTAAAAGACGCTTACTCCTTGGAAGAAAAGTTATGACCAACCTAGATAGCATATTGAAAAGCAGAGACATTACTTTGTCAACAAAGTTCCATCTAGTCAAGGCTATGGTTTTTCCAGTAGTCATGTACGGATGTCAGAGTTGGACTGTGAAGAAAGCTGAGTCCTGAAGAATTGATGCTTTTGAACTGTGGTGTTGGAGAAGACTCTTGAGAGTGCCTTGGACTGCAAGGAGATCCAACCAGTCCATTCAAAAGGAGATCAGTCCTGTTTACTTTGGAAGGAACGATGCTAAAGCTGAAACTCCAGTGCTTTGCCCACCTCTTGTGAAGAGTTGGTTGACTCATTGGAAAAGACTCTTATGCTGGGAGGGATTGAGGGCTGGAGGATAAGGGGAAGACAGAGGATGAGATGGCTGGATGGCATCACCCACTCAATGGACTTGAGTTTGAGTGAACTCCAGGAGTTGGTGATGGACAGGGAGGCCTGGCGTGCTGCAATTCATGGGGTCGCAAAGAGTCAGACACAACTGAGTGACTGAACTGAACTGAACTGATATAGTATTTGAGATCAGAATGGAGATTTTACCATAAAAACCTGGAAATCTCTATATTTCATACAAAGAACGGGTTCTGCAGCTACAGAAACACCTATGTTTCCTGTTTACCTGTTTCCTGTGTCTTGAATATTAATTTGTGTCTGTATATGTGAGATTGTTGACTCTTTTCTGTATATTTTTCTGCGTGGTTGTGTGTTCTTCCACAGTTGATGAAGAGATGAAGCTGACAGATCACAAGATGTGTAAGAAGAAGAAGGATCTCTCTTCATTTCCAAGACAAACCATTCAACAGCACAGTAAACCAAGTCTGTGTCCTGACCAGTTATGCTGAAGTAGCTGAAGTGGAACATTTGTATGAAGACTTGAAAGACCATCTAGAACTAACATCCAAAAAAAGACATCATTTTCCCCATAGAGGAATGGAATGCAAATGTAGAAAATCAAGAGATACCTGGAATAACAGACAAATTTGGCATTGGAGTGCAAAAGGAATCCAGTCAAAGTCTAACAGAGTTCTGCCAAGAGACCACACAACATATAGCACGCACCCTGGTCCATCAACACAAGAGAAGACTCTACTCATGGATTCACCGTAAGTTCAGGACTGACATCACATTGCAGCCAAAATGGAGAAGCAATATGTAGTCAGCAAAAACAGGATGGTGACCTGACTATGGCTCAAATCATGAATTCCTTATTGCCAAATTCAGACTTAAAATTTTAAAGTAGAGAAAAACATTAGACTATTCAGGTATAACCTACGTCAAATCCCTTAAGAAAGGCTTCCTCAGTGATCAATGCAAAGACATAGAGAAAAATAATAGAATGGGTATGACTTGAAGTCTCTCTAAAAAATTAGAGATGCCGAGGAAATATTTCATGCAAAGTTGGTCAAAATAAAAGACAGAAACTTCACAGACCTAATGGAAGCAGAAGATATTAAGAAGAGGTGGCAAGAATACACAGATCAGATCAGTCGCTCAGTCGTGTCCCCATGAATCACAGCACCCCATGCATGCCAGGCCTCCCTGTCCGCACCAAATCCCGGAGTTCACTCAGACTCACGTCCATCGAGTCAGTAACGCCATCCAGCCATCTCATCCTCTGTCGTCCCCTTGTTCTCCTGCCCCCAATCCCTCCCAGCATCAGAGTCTTTTCCAATGAGTCAACTCTTCACATGAGGTGCCCAGAGTACTGGAGTTTCAGCTTTAGCATCATTCCTTCCAAAGAAATCCCAGGGCTGATCTTCAGAATGGACTGGTTGGATCTCCTTGCAGTCCTAGGGACTCTCAAGAGTCTTCTCCAACACCACAGTTCAAAAGCATCAATTCTTCAGCGCTCACAGAAGAACTGCACAAAGAAAGTACTCATGAACCAGATAGCCAAAATGACCACGCACCTAGAGCCAGACATCTTAGAATGTGAAGTCAAGGAGTCCTTATGAAGCATCCTTATGAACAACGCTTGTGGAATTGATGGAATTCTACTTGAGTTATTTCATAGCTATGGGAATGCTTCATTCAATATGCCAGCAAATTTGGAAAACTCAACAGTGGACACAGAACTGGGAAAGTTCATCCAATTCCATAGACAGGCAATTCCAAAAACTGTTCACACAACCATACAATTGTCCTCATCTAAAACGGAAGCAAAGTAATGTTCAAAATTCTCCAAGCCAGGCTTCAACAGTACATGAACCATGAAATCCCCGATGTTCAAGCTGGATTTAATAAAGGCAGAGGAACTAATGATCAAATATCCAACATGTGTGGGGTTATCAAAGTGACAAGAGAGCTCCAAAGGTGGGGAAAATCTATTTCTTCTTCATTGTTTATACCAAAGCTTTTGACTGTGTGGATCAAAACAAACTGGAAAATTCTTAAACTGATAGGAATACCGGATCACCTTACCTGCCTCCAGGAAATCTGTTTCAGCTCAAGAAGCAACAGTTAGAACTGAATGTAAAACAACTGAATGCTTCTCAAAAGGAAAAGGGTATGACAAGGCTGCATACTGTCACCCTGCTTATTTAAATTGTATGTAATGTTCACTTCAATAGTTCAGTGGTGTCCAACTCTTTGTGACCCCATGAACCACAGCATGCCAGGCCTCCTTGTCCGTGACCAGCTCCTTGAGTTTACCCACTCATGTCAATTGTGTTGGAGATGCTATCTAACCATCTCATCCTCTGCCATCCCTTTATCTTCCTGCCCTCAATATTTTGAAGTATCAGAAGCTTTTCCATGAGTCAATTGTTTGCATCAGGTGGCCAAAGTATTTCAGTTTCAGCTTCAACATCAATCCTTCCAATGAAAGCCCAGGACTGATCTCCTTTAGGATGTACTCATTGGACCTCCTTGCAGTCCAAGGCACTTTCAAGACTCTCCTCTAACATCACATTTCAAAAGTATCAATTCTTGGTTCTTAACTTTCTTTATAGTCCAAATAACACACCCATACATGACTACAGGAAAAACCATAGCCTTGACTAGACAGACCTTTGTTGGCAAACTAATGTTTCTGCTTTTTAATATGTTGTCTAGGTTGGTGATAACTTTCCTTCCAAAGAGTAAGCATTTTTAATTTAATGGCTTCAATCATCATCTGAAGTGATTTGGAGACGCACCACCAAAAATAAATAAATAAATAAAAATTAAAATAATGTCAGGCACTCTTTCCACCATTTCCCATTCTATTTGGCATGAAGTGATGGGGCCAGAGTCCATGATCTTAGTTTTTGTAAATGCTGGGGTTTAAGCCAAATTGTTCACTCTCCTCATCACTTTAATCAAGAAGCTCTTTAGTTGTTCGTCACTTTCTGCCCTATGTGTGGTGTTGTCTTCGTATCTGACATTATTGATATTCCTTCCAGCAATCTTGCTTCCAGCTTGTGTTTCTTTCAGCCTAGCTTTTCTCATGATGTACTCTACATTTAAGTTAAATAAGTAGGGTGACAATATACAGCCTTGGCATACTCCTTTTCCTATTTGGAACCAAAATGCTGTTCCATCTCCAGCTCCAGCTGTTGCTTCCAGACCTGCATACAAGTTTCTTAGGAGTCAGGTCAGGTGGTCTGGTATTCCCATCTCTTTCAGAATTTTCCATAGTTTATTGTGATCCACACAGTCAAAGGCTTTGGCATAGTCAAACAAGCAGAAATAGATATTTTTCTGGAACTCTCTTGCTTTTTTGATGATAGTAGCTGCTGCTACTGCTGTTAAATCACTTCAGTCGTGTCTGACTCTGTGTGACCACATAGACGGCAGCCCACCAGGGTCCCCCATCGCTGGGATTCTCCAGGAAAGAACACTGGAGTGGTTTGCCATTTCCTTCTCCAATACCTGAAAGTGAAAAATGAAGTCGCTCAGTCGTGTCTGACCCTCGGTGGCCCCATGGACTGCAGCCTTCCAGGCTCCTCCATTCATGGGATTTTCCAGGCAGGAATACTGAGGTGGGGGTGCCATTGCCTTGATGTTGGCAATTTGATGTCTGGTTCGTCTGCCTTTTCTAAAACCACTTTAAACATCTAGGACTTCATGGTCACACATATCGAACTCTGACTTAGAGAATTTTGAGCATTATTTACTAGTGTGTGAGGTGAGCGCAATTGTGCGATAGTTTGAGCATTCTTTGGCATTGGCTTTCTTTGGGATTGGAATGAAAGCTGACTGTTTCCAGTCCTGTGACCACCGCTGAATTTTCCAAATTTGCTAACATATTGAGTGCAAAACTTTCACAGCATCATCTTTTAGGATTTCTCATAGCTGAACTGGAATTCCATCACCTCCACTGGCTTTGTTAATAGTGATGTTTCCTAAGGCCCACTTGACTTCTCATTCCAGGATGTCTGGCTCTAGGTGAGACTAAGTGATAACACCATTGTGATTATCTAGGTCATGAAAATGGTTTTTGTATAGTTCTTCTGTGTATTCTTGAGACCTCTTAATATCTTCTGCTTCTGATAGGTCCATACCATTTCTGTTCTTTATTGAGGCCATTTTGGCAAGAAATGTTCCCTTGGTATGTCTAATTTTTTGAATAGACTCTAGTCTTTCCCATTCTATTGTTCTCCTCTATTTCTTTGCATTGATTGCTAAGGAAGACTTTCTAACACTCCATGATATTATTTGTAACTCTGCATTCAAATAGATAAATCTTTCCTTTTCTCCTTTGCTTTTGTCTTGTCTTCTTTAACAGTTCTTTGTAAGGCCTCCTCAGACAGCTGCTTTGCTTTTTTTTTTTTTTTTTTTTTCCTTTTTCTTTGTGCTGGGGATGGTCTTGATTTCTGTTCCCTGTACAATGTCACAAACCTCCGTCCATAGTTCTTATGTCGTGTACAACATGCTAAATGCCAGGCTTGAAGAAGCACAAGCATGAATCAAGAATGCTGGGAGAAATATCAACAGCCTCAGATACTTAGACGAAATCACTCTTGTGGCAAAAAGTGAAGAAATGTAAAGAAGCTCTTGATGAAAATGAAAAAGAGTGGAAAATGTGGTTTAATACTCAACATTCAAAAAGTAAGATCATGATAACTGGTCTCATCATTGCTTAGCAAATGGATGGAGAAACAATGAAAATACCAAAAGACTTTATTTTGGGGGGCTCCAAAATTATTGGAGATTGTGACTGCGGCCATGAAATTAAACGGTACTTACTGTTTGGATGAAAAGCCGGGAACTACCTAGACAACATATTCAAAAACAGAGACATTGTTTGCCAGCAAAGGTCCACCTGGTCAAAGCTATGGTTTTTCCAGAGGTCATGACTGGAAAGACAGCTGAGCATGGAGGAATTGATGCTTTTATTTATTTATTTATTTATTTTTTCGGTGAACAAGGCCCACACTTTATTTTCCAAAGTAGTTTTTATACCTTAAGTTATGCATAGAGGATAATGGGGGAAAGGGTAGAGTCATACAGTAAGCCAGGCTTTCTTCCTGCAAACTTATCATATGCAAAAGTTTAGGTGATTTGCATCATCTTCTGGCCCAGAGGACTGTTAACATTTTAAGATCATTTCTTCAGAAAACTTATTTTTCTCTGAAGGTGATTAGTCAGGTGCCACCATCCAAAAGCATTAGATAAAGTTGCATTCCTATAGGGTAAAGGTGTGGTGGGCTACAACAAGAAAAATAATTAACTCAAGGGTCCAAGGTTACAAACATTAAAGCTACTACTTACACCAATTATATTAATAAATACACTGCCAGGGACACAGCAGGTAAGGGATATGGAAACTTAGCAACAAACATTGGCCTAACAAGTGAAAAACCCTTCACCAATACAATTTCTTTCTTTCTTTTTTTTCCTTTTTTTGAAAAATTTTTTTTATTTTTTAAACTTTACATAATTGTATTAGTTTTGCCAAATATCAAAATGAATCCGACACAGGTATACATGTGTTCCCCATCCTGAACCCTCCTCCCTCCCCATACCATCCCTCTGGGTCATCCCAGTGCACCAGCCCCAAGCATCCAGTATCGTGCATCGAAGCTGGACTGGCAACTCGTTTCATATGAAAGGAATTGATGCTTTTAAAATGTGGTGTTGGTGAAGACTCTTGAGAGTCACTTCCACTGCAAGGATGTTAAAGTAAATCAGTCCTGAATATACATTGGAAGCACTAATCCTGAAGCTGAAACTTCAATAGTCTGGCCCTTGATGTGAAGAATGGACTCATTGGACAAGACCCTGATGCTGGGAATCATTGAAGGCAATAAGAGAAGAGGATGACAGAGGATTAGATGGTTAGATGGCATCATCAACTTGATGGACATGAGTTTACAGAGGTTCTGGGTGTTGGTGATAGACACGGACACGTGACATGCTGCAGTACATGGGGTCATTAAAGTTGAACACGACTGAGAGACTGAACTGAACTGATCTCAAATGTAGAAGTACCTATATTTTTACATGCAAATATAGTGATGCTTGTTTTCCTCCATGATATATCACAGTTTTTATCTCACTTTATGAAAATCTTGAACCTCTTTTTCTTATGTGAAATTTGGACTTGTCCATCGATCATATCTATCTAGATGGTGGTTTTCTACCATTAAATGTGAAGTTCTGGATATTTCACATAGGACAATCTTGGCAGTGGTTTCTGAAGATATGGAAAACCCTTATGAAAATGGAATTATCTCTATTGTACAAATGAAAATCTGGGCACCCCTTTTTTTAAGTGAAGTAAGGAGTTTGCTGTATTTCTAATAATATATACCAAAACAAAGGATTGATTCCATGAAGTGGGGAATGGTTTGAATGTACTGCATGAAAACCTAGGTGCTAAGTCTCCATCATGGACTTGGACTTCTCTATACTTCATATTTCAGCTTAGAATGGAGATTTTCCTATAAGAAAATGGAAATAGCTGTATTTCATATGAAGCACTGGAAACATCTATATTCACTGTTTGCTTATGTTTCCACGTGCCTTAAACATTTGTGTGCCTACCCACATGAGCTTGTTGCCCAGGTTTGTGTGATTTTCTGTGTGGATTGTGTCCAACCACAGCTGACAGAAATGAATGTTACAGACCGTGAGATATGGAGCAAGCAGAAGGCTGCACCAGGCATCCACAGAGTGTGGGAGACTGGCCCATGCATCTCTGAGGTCGTCCTGTTCAAGACAGGAATGAGGAAAGAATGGCCAGTGACAACACAGAACAGTGTGTTCACAAATTTGGGTTTACATCAAGAGACATAAAGAAGCTCACAGTGTCTGCTGTGTTGATGTGTGTGTGTACATAAAATGTATGTGGAAGGCTTGAGGACTCATCCAGTGTAAATCCAGTGGTGTGGGGCTTTTAAAGCATAACCTGTGGACCTTTCAGTCTATGATAACTGGGCTGGCCTGTCGAAATGGTGGATATGGCTATAACTGGATCTAAGTCTGTGAAGAGGTGAAGGTCCTTCAGAAAAGAGTAGAGACTGGAAGGAGGAGGAACAGAAAGATAAGATACTGCACTGGAGAAGTTTTCAATATTAGAGGAAGGCTCTGGGATAGTGCTGCCTTGGGTCAGCCCATCAAAAAGCACATTCTCTCTTTACACGTCACAAATAATATCATCATGTGAGACAAATGACATGATAAGGTAGGATTATTCATTGTGAAAAGACAGACATCCTAGAAGAGAGGAGGTGACCTTCGCTCTGTCCATGGGCTTCTAGCCTATCTGACAGTGCAGAAAGGTGAAGAAATTTCAGAGGTGGGATGTAGACATTTTGCCCTTTGCCGGTTTGTGCCCAAGAGTAAGTGAGGATGGCGAAGTAGAAGGGTGTGAATTCATCTTTTCCTGTGAGAGATCCAAAATTACAGCTTTCTGCTGAATGATCATTGACAGGAGAATGTTGGGTCCCACCAAAAAGAACAACAACAACAACAACAACAACAACAACAAAAAGACATGTCCGTGGCAAAGGAAAAGACCCAACAAGATTGTAGAAGGGGTGAATTTCCATTTAAAATCAATACTTACCAGCCACACTGAGAGTGCTCAATAAAATATTTTGTGCACCTATACCCAAGGAACGCACAAAGACAGAGTCAGAACTGCTTTTGAGTGATTGAGTGTCTCTTGCAGAAGCATGGGTCAGCAATGGCCTAACATGGAAGAGAGGCTCTGTCTGCTACAGACCTTGTTCATGCAGTTTGTGATATAAGCCCTCTCAGAGGAGGTAACCTTTCAACCCACCAAAAAGTGGCCTAGTGCACAATCCACAAATTGCAGGATAATTATTCTAAAGAATTTCTTGTACAGGTAAGGAAGTTTTAGGACCACTAGAGATTTCTCAACCTGCGGATCTGGCAAAGGGATTGAGAACCCTCAGGGAATTTGACTTTGGAGGCCAGTTGATTTAATTATAGAACTTCCACAGGACTGAAACAGACTGTTGGAGGGCACAAACAAAACCTTGTGTCCACCAGGAGCCAAGAGTAAGGGCAGTGTCCCCACAAAAGACTGAGTCAGACTTGCTTGCGAGTGTCTAGGAGTCTCCAGCAGAGGCATGGTCCAAGAATGGGATGCAGCAAGGTGGTGGGCATTGAATACAAGAGTGCCTGCTCAAGTCCTTTTGAAGAAAGGACTCCTACCGATTAGTTTCATTACTCATACCATAATTAGGCCTGAACAGGGCCTAGGTTCACTCACAGTCTGTCTCTCCCATCAGGAAGTTTTCACAAGCCTTCTTATCCTTATCCATCAGAGGGCAGACAGAATGAAAACCACAATCACAGAAAACTAACCAAATTGATCAAATGGATCACAGCCTTGTCTACCTCAATGAAACTATGAGACATGCCACGTAGGGCCACCCAGGATGGATTGGACATGGTGGAGAATTCTGGCAAAATGTGGTTCATTGGAGAAGGGAAATGGAAAAGCACTTCAGTATTCTTGCTTTGAAAACCCCATGAACAATATGATAAGCCAAAAAGATAGGACACTGAAAGGTAAACTCTCCAGGTTTGTCGGTGTCCTCTATGCTTCTGGAAATCACTAAAAAAGAAGAGATGGAGCCAAAGGAAAAACAACACATAATTGTGGATATGACTATGGATAAAAGTACAGTTTGATGCTGTAATGAACGATATTTCATAGGAACCTAGAATGCTAGGTCTATGAAGGAAGGTAAATTGGAGTGGTCAAACAGAAGATGACACGTGTGAACATCAGACTTTCAGGATTCAATGAATTAAAATTCACTGCAATGGATGAATATAATTCAGAGGACCATTCAAAAGCCCGACAGTTTATACAAGTGCACATTTATATAAACACAGGCATTGAGATAAAGCCTTATATTCCTCTTAATTATTTCAGAGTAGAAAGTGAAACTATGAAGGTGAAGATGTAAATTTAATATTGAAATAAGAGAAATATAGGAATTTGTTGGCATCACCAACATAAATTTTAATCTACAATATCCTGCATGATCAGGTTCCTACTTGGGATATCAGTTGTAATTAGTAATTATATGAAAGAAATTATATGTAATTATATGAAAGATGGCTGATGAGTTGACCTTGAAAGAGAAGTAGTAAATGCATCAGTATTGTTTGCACTGGGAACCATGCCTCCCAGTTGCAGTTTAGGGAAAATATCTTCATGGGCTGACATATTGCTGTATCTAACTGTAAAGGTACAAGGCTGATCATCAGTCAAAATCATGTATCTGCAAAAGAGATATGATGTGGTACTGAGAAACAGAAATAGTCATAGTAACAAAATTCTCCCTGTGACCATTTGCTTGATTGTAGTTGCTCTGTGAATGCTGATGTAAAAAGATCAACAGATTTTAAACATCAGTTTGATGTATCACACTTTGCTCTTTCAGTCTAACTGACATTGATGATGAAGAAAAAAATCACTTTGAGTTGGGACACTTGCACTAGCAACTATGTGGCTTGTAGAAGAATTTCGTATGAAAGACACACTTAGAATTGTGAAGGCTGAAAATACACACTCTCCTCTAGTTTCGGGAAGAATCCAGGAGATATGATCATCCACATTACTCCTTCCTTTAGCATGCTTCATCTTGTAATCTCAAACTAATGAAGGTACTGGAGAGATATTTTTAGTGCCAACTCTTCTTTCCATTCTTAGTAAAACTTGGGGGTAGTATCGCTTAACATTTGGATTATGAGATAACTTCAACTAAAACCAAAGAAGAACATTATTAGTGACCTTTCAAAACAAGGTAAAATAGAGAAACAGCCAGACTCAAAATATCGTTCCTTTAAACATACAAAGATAATAGCCTCAAATAATACACCTCCACTAATAGTTTTAAATATTTGAATTATTTCCTCATGTAACAATATATTATATATCCACACCATATACTCCTTTAAGTGCTTCAGGATTTCTCTCTGGTTCCAAGTTGCTAGGGGAACTTAAAACTTAAATTTGTTACACTTAAAATGTCTTAATATCCAGCTCTTCTCAACTTGAGAAGAATAGAAAAATATTTCAGCAGCATATTATCTCAATTTTAAAGTCAGTTTTAGCTACCTTTGTTAACACAGTTAAACTGTCACTATATTTTAAAAATATATATTTCCTATAATAATTGAAATTTATGGAGTGCCTTACTCAAAACAGAGACTTCTTTTTCTCCTGCCAGACGGTCAGCTAGTGAAGCAGATCTTTGAAAAAGCCATCACATTTTACAGGTGCTTGGAGTTTTGGAACCCTGGTGGTGTCAGTTTTTCTGAGAAACCAGCAATCACAGGCAGAAATGATATGGCGCTAATGCGATCATCTTCTAGCTTGTGGTGGCAGAAGCATGGGTGGTAGTTCTGGCTAGTCTTTTCTATCATCTGATAGTAGGTCTTAGTATGTGGCAAGAGGGGAAAATTCAATACTCTCACCACCTCGCTGGGTGACTTGAGCCCTAAGGTCCTGCTTCTTTGTCAGTTTGGGAATTTTCAAAAGCCATTCCTTTCTACACACCTTGTCATCACAGATCCAACATTCCATCTCCACATAGTCAAAAACCAACCCTCCCAGGTAGGCTTTCTAACCTCATGTTTCATCTTCCAGGCCCTATGCACACTACTTGACCTGCATTGCAGTTTGGGGGATGCAGGACCACACAACACATTCTCTATTTGATTCTTACTCTAGACAAACTAAATGTCATCATCTTCTTCACCTTGCTTCCTTTCAATCAAAAGAAATTTAAGTTTAGTGAGGTGACTTATCTGAATCCTCAATCTATTCCTTGCTTCTCCAAATCCTAACCCAGGACACATATTTGTTTCTATTTGTCTCGTCCTCCTTCTCCCATCTTCCCTCCGTTCTTTTCAGTTATGTCTACTTTTCATATAGTCTCTCTTAAGCAAGATCGTCTGCTAATATTCATTTGATGTTCTGGAGGAACTGTTGCCTTTATAGAAGGGTTATTTGTGATGCTTCCATGGAGAGAGTTGCACTCAATGTGCTCTTTTATTTTCTGTCAAATCAGAAGTTTTGATTTCCTTTCTAGGCAAATTAGGTAATTCTTTTAGACATGCTGGTGAAACAACAAATTTGCTTGACATAAATTAATCTGTCTGATGGGAAGCTACATACATACTCACATAATTGGTACTTCACTAACATGAACATTCCAATAAGCACATTTATTTTTCCTAAAATTTCTGCTAATGAGAAATTCTCATCAACATGAGGAAACATAGTTTTTTCCAGATAAGTGATGGTACAGGAATTTTTCTCAAAATCAGTCAGTTCCTGAAAATATCTAGCTATTTATCAAAATGTCCTGACGTTTTCCCAGAGCACAGATTCATTCTGTCCTGGAAACTTAGTTGTTTTACAGAGGTGTCAAAGGCCAGAGACTGGCATGATAATAATTTAATTCTTGTATAAGAAGGTGGCAAATGCCCAGGAACGTAAAAATATGTAGATGATAGCTTGAAAAAGAGAGACTGAGGAAAAAAAAAAAAAATATATATATATATATATATATATATATATAAGAGAACAGGCAGGTATAGTTAGTCGTACTCATGTAATATTAATAGGTAAACCTTAAATTGAGTTTGGATCATAGAAAAAAGCAAGGGGGCTTCATAAAGTCATCTACATCTACTTTATTATCTCTTACTGGCTTAGACTGTGTGTGAAAATGAGGTCATTCAGTCGTGTCTGACTCTTTGTGACCCCATGGACTGTAGCCTACCATTTCCTTCTCCTGGGGATCTTCCAAACCCAGGTACCAAACTGGTTCTGCCCCATTGCAGGCAGATGCTTTATCATCTGATACACCAGGGAAGACCTTTGACTGTGAGGGTCACAACAAATTGTGGAAAATTCTTAAGGAGATAAGAATACCAGACTACTGTCCCTGTTTCCACAGAAGGCTGGAGGCAAGTCAAGACACAGGAGTTGGAATTGGACAAAGAACAATGAACTGGTACAAAATAGGGAAGGAAATGCTGTGCTATGCTAAGTCACTTCAGTCGTGTCCGACTCTATGTGACCCCATAGACGGCAGCCCACCAGGCTTCCCCGTCCCTGGGATTCTCCAGGCAAGAACACTGGAGTGGGTTGCCACTTCCTTCTCCAGGAAATGGAGAAGGAAATACATCAAGGCTATATATTTTCATCCAGCTTATTTGACTTATGTGCAGAGTACTTCATGGAAAGTAACTTGCTGAAAGAATCTGAAGTGGGAAACAAAATTACTGTGAGAAGTATGAATAACCTTAGTTTTAAGATGACAACATATAAATGGCTGAAAAACACTAGGAACTAAAGGTGAAAGGAGAAATTGAGAAAGCTGAATTAAAACTCAATACAAAAACAAACAGACACAAAAAATAAGATCATGGAATTTGGCCCCATCATTTTGAGATATTTTAATGAGATACAATTGAATTAGTGACAGGTTTCACTTTCTTGATCTCTGATATGACTGCGTGATGTGACTGAAGCCATGAAACAAAAAGGCACTTGCCCATTGGATGAAAAGCTATGACCAATCTCAAAACCATATTACAAAGCTGAGAGATTATTGAAAAAGGCCTGAATGGTCAAAGTTGATTTTCAGGAGTAATGTATGGAGGAGTGAGCAGGAACACAAGAACTGACTGCCAAAATATAGATGCTTTACAACAGGAGGGCTAGAGAAGACATGTTGAGAATGGAGTTCAAACTAATAAAGTGTGAAGGAAATGATTTCAGATTATTCTCAGAAGGACTGATGCTGCACATGAAGAGCCAATATATCAGCCTCTTGAAGCCAAGAGCAAAATCACTGGGAAGAAACTGATGCTGGGAAAGATTGAGCACAGGAGAAGAAGGAAACGACAGAGGGTGAGATGGCTGAAAAGCATTGTTGACTCAAAGGTCATGGGTTTGAATACAACTCTGGGAGATTTGAATGGCAGGTGAGCCCTGGGTTCTTGCTGTACATGGAGTCACAAGAGTCTGACAAGTCTGAGTGACTGAACAACATCAAAAAGTTAGAACTGGCAATGCTTGGGACATGGTTCAGATTGCATGTTAAGTCTGTCATTGTAATTGGAATGATAAGTGAGATTTGGGACATTTAGAAAGAACACAGCTCTTGTCAGTTTCCTTGTTTTCCTCCCTCATATTGTACTTCCCACAATGTCTTTTTAAAGCTTCCCAGAGAAGGAGAACACCGGCGGTGTCATATGATATCCTGAGATGGAAACCTTATCCCACCTGCCACTTGGATCTATAAGCTTGGCCTTAGGCAGAAGCAGACATTGTCTGTAAATACCTGGTAGAGCTGTCCATCTTCTGATGTGTTAACAGGAATGGTATGTGATCTTAAGGGTTATCTCTAAGTTAAGCACACTTATAGCTTCTCAATCAACCTCTCTTATCCTGGGAGAAGCATCTTTGAGTTGTTTATCCTAGTTGCCCTTAGGAATGCTTACAAGGGGTTCCGTTACTGAGCATGGAAGTATGTAGGAGACTGGATCCATTTTTGACTTTTATGCTTGGCTTCTGTGTAAATAGACCATTCCTCTTAATGTCAGTTTTTGACTTCAGATAAAGGTTGAGGATTGTGGAAATGTGTGAATGCGTGTGAATGTCCCATAAAACTGAGGACATGGAGTACACAGTTTTCCTCTTTGAATCAGATCTCAAGGCTTCTGGCTTAATAGATTTGTACTATCAGTGCATCTCAAATATTCATAAAATGTTTATATGATGACTGCCACACAGATTTGAAGCTGGAACTCCTGTATTGTCATCATCTTAGTAGTGTAGTTGGGCTTGGACATTTAAGGTATTATGTAAGAAGTATGTGGGCTATGTTATAACTTCCTTCTATTTTAACTGTCTGTCAGAAGTTCCCCTCTTGGGAAGGGGGAAATCAATGTCAACCATGTGGGAATAGAATTATAGATTTCATCCTTAAGTTCTTTGATGCCTAAGAGTATTCTTTGTTATTGGTGAGTGTCCAGCCTCCTGTAGGAAGGTAGTATCCTATTATAGGAAGGCCTGGTTGAAACTTCAGGCATCTACTGAGCCTTCTCTGGTACTGCCATATTAGCAGGTTTGTGTTTTGTTATTGCCAGACATAATAAACATCTAAGGTCCCATTAAATTTTTGCTAGGTGATTGGGAGAGTACCATAGTTTGTACAAAAGTTAGGATGGAGTAGCTTGGTTATTACTGAAATGCTTTCAACTTCTGAAACTCAGCCAGTTGTCTTGAGCTTTTTGGCATTTATTATTATTATTATGTTTATTTTTTACTTTACAATATTGTATTGGTTTTGCCATACATCAACATGTGTCTGCCAAGGGTGTACATGTGTTCCCCATCCTGAACCCTCCTTCTAGTTCCCTCCCCATACCATCCCAGTGGTCATCCCAGTGCACCAGCCCCAAGCTTCCTGTATCCTGCATCAAACCTGGACTGGCAATTCATTTCTTATATATATTATACATGTTTCAATTTGAATCCATTCTAATGAGGTGGATGAAACTGGAGCCTATTATACAGAGTGAATTAAGCCAGAAAGAAGGACACCAACACAGTATGCTTCTAAGTCACTTCAGTCATGTCCGACTCTGTGTGACCCCATAGACAGCAGCCCACCAGGCTCTGCCATCCCTGAGATTCTTCAGGCAAGAATCCTGGATGGATTGCCATTTCCTTCTCCAATGCATGAAGGTGAAAAGTGAAAGTGAAGTCTCTCCATCGTGTCTAATTCTTAGCGATCCCATAAACTACAGCCTACCAGGCTCCTCCCTCCATGGGATTTTCCAGGCAAGAGTACTGGAGTGGGGTGCCATTGCCTCTCCACAGTATACTAAGGCATATATATGGAATTTAGAAAGATGGTAATGACAACCCTGTATGTGAGACAGGAAAAGAGACACAAATGTATAGAACAGTCTTTTGGACTCTGTGGGAGAGGGAGGGGAGGGATGATTTGAGTGGGCATTTTAATTTGTGCCTCTTTATATTTTTGAATTAGCCATTTCTTCAGCCGAAATCTCTAACATAAAAGTCCAAAGGAGAACCTAGACATACACTCACAAACACATTTTTAATCTGATGTGCACACACACACACAAGCACAGTCTCAGTCTTATATACTCAAAACACAATTATGAAAGGAAAATAAAACCAAAGGACTCACAGAAGGAAACCTACGAACTGCACAGAGTTCTCTGATATTTGTTTTTAGGCTTAAGGTTGGAAGTTATTTTGTAGTTGAATGATTTCAGTCTAGTGACATTTTAAGTCAGAATGCTTTGCTATACATAACGTTATTCTGGATCCCATGGGATCTTAGAATATTTTGCATGTAAAACTTCTGTGATTTGCTAAAATGGAAATAATGCAGGGTAACAATGTGGAAGTCATTTTGACCTCGTTAGGCCCTGCAGTTACAATTTTGCTTGTTATATTTTAAGCATCCAATTTCATCCTCTAACCTTCTCCATCCAATATTTCTACTTTTTGCCTCAATTTGCTGTATTTACCTCACTTACATTTTTGTTTTTACTTTTACAATTTTCAGTTCAGTTCAGTTCAGTTAAGTCTCTCAGTCATGTCCGATTCTGCAACCCCATAAATCGCAGCAGGCCAGGACTCCCTGTCCATCACCAACTTCCAGAACTCATTCAAACTCACATCCATCGAGTTGGTGATGCCATCCAGCCATCTCATCCTCTGTCGTTCCCTTTTCCTCCTGCCCTAAATCCCTCCCAGCATCAGAGTCTTTTCCAATGAGTCAACCCTTCCCATGAGGTGGCTAAAGTACTGGAGTTTCAGCGTTAGCATCATTCCTTCCAAAGAACACACAGGGCTGATCTCTTTTAGGATGGACTGGTTGGATCTCCTTGCAGTCCAAGGGACTCTCAAGAGTCTTCTCCAACACCACAGTTCAAAAACATCAATTCTTTGGCTCTCAGCTTTCTTCACAGTCCAGCTCTCATTTCCATACATGGCCACTGGAAAAACCATAGCCTTGACTAGATGGACTTTTGTTGGCAAAGTAATGTCTCTATTTTTCAATATGCTCTCTGGGTTGGTCCAAACTTTCCTTCCAAAGAGTAAGTGTCTTTTAATTTCATGACTGCAGTCACCATCTGCAGTGATTTTGGAGCCCCCAAAAATAAAGTCTGACACTGTTTCCACTGAAACCGTTTCCATTGTTTTACAATGAAACTCTGAATCTGTTTCCATTGTTTTACAATTTTAGGCACCAATTATAAGGTAAATGCATAAAGGAAAGAAAATTTGAATTCATGTACAATGTTTCCCTAATGTATTGAGCTATTTTCTTTATTCTTTTGAGAATTAAAGGCACCAATATGTTGAAGCCATCTGGGAATTGATCATCAAGGTAAAGGATCATTTTCCAGGCTTCTTTTGATCAGACAATTGAAGTACAGTTTACTAATATGCTCTCATGAAGGAACAAAAACAGCAGCTTTTCAACATGATATGTTGAATATCCTTATCCATGCCTCTTCCAAGTTATGACAGAGGATGACATGAATTAATCCTGTTCTTTTTGAGAAGGACCTGCCACTCAAAGCAGAGCATGAAAAGAAGATAAAAGGGACTGAGAAGGATTAGTCAGTACAAGGCAATGAAATGGAAGATGGAATTGCCTTTAAGGTGATATTGTACAAAGCATGCAAATTTGACTACATAGTAAGACACCTGAAATTTAAAACAAGGCTATTGGACTTTGGTCTCGAAATGATTACTAAGGACACCAATTTCAATACCTCTTACAATGGCTCCAAAATGCTCACCTCTCTAAAGCATAGTATTCTCTCTTACATTTAGCAAAACATTTCAGTGAAAGAAAAAGAGTGTGATTTTTCTACCACTCCCTTAACTACACAGATATTTGACAGATTTCACTGTCCGTTAGCTGCAAGAATGAGAACGTTGAACTTAGCTTGGTGTTGTCCTATGGGGGTTACCATACCAAAACAGGGACATGACTTGATGTTCCCACTGCCATCTGAAGGAATGACCACAAATTTGAGATTGCCAATATTTCTAGGTAGTCTTCATGACAGTGTGGATAGTCCAACAAGCAGGGACTCTGTTCAGAGTATTTCAAACTGAAATATATTTAGGATCCACCATTGATTTTGATCCTTGCTTACTCCATGACTTTTCTAGATTATTAAAATAAATGATTCCTTTTCTTCTTCTCCTCCCACCCCTTTGGATACATGTCTCTGTAACTACTACTGCATTTTAGGGAACTGTGGCCTGAAACAACATGCTTAGAATGGGTTATTGTAGACTGTAAATTTCATAAAACAGCAATCATTTTATAATTTGAATTCCCACATTTAACATTCATGTAAATACAATAAATAGGTATCAACTTGTAATAATTTCTCAGCAAATAGGAAAGGTGAATTATGATAAGTGCACGTTATAGGATGCTGTTAAGTAATGTGTAGAGCATTGATTGGTTATTACATTTCTTTATTGATAATTTAGTAAGTGCTTAAAATGTGTCATTTGCAGGCTCTAAGTTTCACCTGATGTGAAAGATACATTAAAAAATGAGAGTAGACATAAAACACATTGAAGACATGATATCTGCGCTCACCTTGGTAGGAGGGCAAACAGAAGTTCCTTCCAACCCCAAGAAAGAATTGAGGCAAAAATCTGAGAAGGGTCTTAGCATGACTGAAAATAGTTTGTGTGATTGTAGCTCCAGAAGAGAAAGATAATGAAATTACTAAGGAAAATATATCATGTCTTCAAAGAACTTGTTGACCATGCTGATGTGCTGCAAACACCATCAGGAATGTATCTGTCTCTGTGGGGACAGATAAGCAACATTGAAACATGTCTTAGGAAATATAGAGTGGATCTTGGTGTCAGGAAATAAAGGCATGCCTTAAGGACAGTAGAGCAGAAATAACCCTACAGCATACCACCTGTAAACTATATATCTTGTGCTTACCATGGGACAATCACTGATTATGTCATGTTATCTTTGGTACACAGTCATGGTATAATGGTGATCATGATTTTGGACATGCTACCCTGTCTATATTTCAAGGATGAAATGACTTTCTATAATGAAGAAAATCTGCTGTCTAACCTTTTAAGACTCTACCAGTAACTAATAGAATATAAGGTAACTGTGAACACACTAAGGTACATCCTGTGTATTTCCATTTTTCTGATTTTATTTGCATCTCTTCCTTCACCCATGCCATCCTAATTGAGCCACCCATTCATTTCAGCAGGGATGATTTCAGAAATCACTTTACATCCATTATCTATTTTCCCTTTGTTCTCTCTCTCTCTTTTTTTTTTTTTTTTTGCTTACAAACATTAGATCAGGTGTCATTTACCTAGGATGCATAACAAATTTTGTCTCGAACTGTAGAGTTTATAAAACCATGCAGTAAAATAGCCAGCCATTTGAACTAAAGCATAATTTTACTCTTCATTGTTTGAAAATAGAAAATGAAACTATGAAGATGAATATGTAAATTTATTGTTGAAATGCAAGAATTTTAGGTATTTGTTGACATCTCCCAATATAAAGTTCAATCTTCTTTAGGCTCCATAATCAGACACTTATTTGATAGGTCAGTTTTAATTAGCATAGTTTTCATCTGATGATGATTGTTGATCAGTTGACTTGAAAGAGAGGAGGCAGATGTATAAGCGATCATTGACATTGAGGACCATGAGTTGCCTGTCTCTTGCAGGATAGGAAAAGGGCTGTCATGTGCTGACATATTGCTATATGTGACTGGAAATTTAGAAGATTCCACCATCAGTCTGGAATAACTGATTTGTAATGGAGACACAATGTGGTTCTGAGAAGTAGATGTAGTTGTAGTAGCGAAGTCCTCAACGTGGCCATTTACCTGAGTGTAGCTGCTTTGTGAGTGCCAATTAAAAATGCTCAGTGTTTTAAAAACAGCAGGTTGATCTACTACAATCTGGTCTGTTTGTCTAAGTGATATTGGTGATGGGGAAGCTAAGTCACATGGACTTACAGCGCTTGTTTTAGCAAATATCTGGCTGCTATGAGGCTTTGGTATGTATGGCACATTTAAAGTTCTGGAGGCTGAAAATGCACTCTCTCCACTCGTTTCTCGAAGAAAGTCAGAGTTATGATCATCTTTGTTGACCCTTGCTTTAACATACGTCTTGTTATCTTGAACTAATGAAGATATTAGAGACACATTATTAATTCCAAGTCTTCTTTGCATTCTTACTAAAAGTTGGGGATGGCCTGTTTGGAATTTGATTTATAGTAGGTTTGTAACTAAAATCAAAGAAAAACTTATTTAGTTTCTTTATAAACCAAGGTAAAACTGACAATCAAAGCTAAGCTATAAAAAATTATTCCTTTAATGACACCAATTAAATAGCATCAAATAAAACACCTCCATTAGTAGTTTTAACAGGTAATATGTTAAAAGCAATTATGCTCAACTAAAAATATGTTGTATATATACAGTAAATACCACTTTAAGTGGCTTCAGGACTTGTATCTGGTTTCACATTGCTAGGAAAGTTTTTTAAACATCCAATATTTTAACCTCCAGCTGTTCTCAACTTCAAAACAAAAATTTTTTAAAAAATTTACTATCTCAATTTCTTTCTTTCTTTCTTTCTTTTTTTTTTACATTTCACGTGTTTCAATGCCATTCTCCCAAAACTTCCCACCCTCTCCCTCTCCCACAGAGTCCATAAGACTGCTCCATACATCAGTGTCTCTTTTGCTGTCTCGTATACAGGGTTATCATTACCATCTTTCTAAATTCCATATATATGCGTTAGTATACTGTATTTATGTTTTTCCTTCTGGCTTACTTCACTCTGTATAATAGGCTCCAGTTTCATCCACCCCATTAGAACTGACTCAAATGTATTCTTTTTAATGGCTGAGTAATACTCCATTGTGTATATGTACCACAGCTTGCTTATCCATTCATCTGCTGATGGACATCTAGGTTGCTTCCATGTCCTGGCTATTAGAAACAGTGCTGAGATGAACACTGGGGTACACGTGTCTCTTTCCCTTCTGGTTTCCTCAGTGTGTATGCCAAGCAATGGGATTGCTGGATCATAAGGCAGTTCTATTTCCATTTTTTTAAGGAATCTCCACACTGTTCTCCATAGTGGCTGTACTAGTTTGCATTCCCACCAACAGTGTAAGAGGGTTCCCTTTTCTCCACACCCTCTCCAGCATTTATTATTTGTAGACTTTTGGATCGCAGCCATTCTGACTGGCGTGAAATGGTACCTCATAGTGGTTTTGATTTGCAATTCTCTGATAAGGAGTGATGTTGAGCATCTTTTCATGTGTTTGTTAGCCATCTGTATGTCTTCTTTGGAAATGTCTATTTAGATCTTTGGCCCATTTTTTGATTGGGTCATTTATTTTTCTGGAGTTGAGCTGTAGGAGTTGCTTGTATATTTTTGAGATTAGTTGTTTGTCGGTTACTACATTTGCTATTATTTTCTCCCATTCTGAAGGCTGTCTTTTCACCTTGCTAATAGTTTCCTTTGATGTGCAGAAGCTTTTAAGTTTAATTAGGTCCCATTTGTTTATTTTTGCTTTTATTTCCAATATTCTGGGAGGTGGGTCATAGAGGATCCTGCTGTGATGTATGTCAGAGAGTGTTTGCCTATGTTCTCCTCTAGGAGTTTTATAGTTTCTGGTCTTACGTTGAGATCTTTAATCCATTTTGAGTTTATTTTTGTATATGGTGTTAGAAAGTGTTCTAGTTTCATTCTTTTACAAGTGGTTGATCAGATTTCTCAGCACCACTTGTTAAAGAGATTGTCTTTAATCCATTGTATATTCTTGCCTCCTTTGTCAAAGATAAGCTGTCCATATGTGCGTGGATTTATCTCTGGGTTTCTATTTTGTTCCATTGATCTATATTTCTGTCTTTGTGCCAGTACCATACTGTCTTGATAACTTTGGCTTTGTAGTAGAGCCTGAAGTCAGGTAGGTTGATTCCTCCAGTTCCATTTTTCTTTCTCAAGATCGCTTTGGCTATTCAAGGTTTTTTGTATTTCCATACAAATTGTGAAATTATTTGTTCTAGCTCTGTGAAGAATAATGTTGGTAGCTTGATAGGGATTGCACTGAATCTATAAATTGCTTTGGGTAGTATACTCATTTTCACTATATTGATTCTTCCAATCCATGAACATGGTATATATCTCCATCTATTAGTGTCCTCTTTGATTTCTTTCACCAGTGTTTTATAGTTTTCTATATATAGGTCTTTAGTTTCTTTAGGTAGATATATTCCTAAGTATTTTATTCTTTTCATTGCAATGGTGAATGGAATTGTTTCCTTAATTTCTCTTTCTGTTTTCTCATTATTAGTGTATAGGAATGCAAGGGATTTCTGTGTGTTGATTTTATATCCTGCAACTTTACTATAATCATTGATTAGTTCTAGTAATTTTCTGGTGGAGTCTTTAGGGTTTTCTATGTAGAGGATCATGTCATCTGCAAATAGTGAGAGTTTTACTTCTTCTTTTCCAATTTGGATTCCTTTTATTTCTTTTTCTGCTCTGATTGCTGTGGCCAAAACTTCCAAAACTATGTTGAATAGTAATGTTGAAAGTGGGCACCCTTGTCTTGTCCCTGACTTTAGAGGAAATGCTTTCAATTTTTCACCATTGAAGATAATGTTCGCTGTGGGTTTGTCATATATAGCTTTTACTATGTTGAGGTATGTTCCTTCTATTCCTGCTTTCTGGAGAGTTTTTATCATAAATGGGTGTTGAATTTTGTCAAAGGCTTTCTCTGCATCTATTGAGATAATCATATGGTTTTTATTTTTCAATTTGTTAATGTGGTGTATTACATTGATTGATTTGCGGATATTGAAGAATCCTTGCATCCCTGGGATAAAGCCCACTTGGTCATGGTGTATGATCCTTTTAAGGTGTTGTTGGATTCTGATTGCTAGAATTTTGTTTAGGATTTTTGAATCTATGTTCATCAGTGATATTGGCCTGTAGTTTTCTTTTTTTGTGGCATCTTTGTCAGGTTTTGGTATTAGGGTGATGGTAGCCTCATAGAATGAGTTTGGAAGTTTACCTTCCTCTGCAATTTTCTGGAAGAGTTTGAGCAGGATAGGTTTTAGCTCTTCTCTAAATTTTTGGTAGAATTCAGCTGTGAAGCCGTCTGGACCTGGGCTTTTGTTTGCTGGAAGATTTTTTTTATTACAGTTTCAATTTCCGTGCTTGTGATGGGTCTGTTAAGGTTTTCTATTTCTTCCTGGTCGAGTTTTGGAAAGTTGTACTTTTCTAAGAATTTGTCCATTTCTTCCTCGTTGTCCATTTTATTGGCATATAATTGTTGATAATAGTCTCTTATGATCCTTTGTATTTCTGTGTTGTCTGTAGTGATCTCTCCATTTTCATTTCTAATTTTATTGATTTGATTTTTCTCCCTTTGTTTCTTGATGAGTCTGGCTAATGGTTTGTCAATTTTATTTATCCTTTCAAAGAACCAGCTTTTGGATTTGTTGATTTTTGCTATGGTCTCTTTTGTTTCTTTTGCATTTATTTCTGCTCTAATTTTTAAGATTTCTTTCCTTCTACTAACCCTGGGGTTCTTCATTTCTTCCTTTTCTAGTTGCTTTAGGTGTAGAGTTAGGTTATTTATTTGACTTTTTTCTTGTTTCTTGAGGTGTGCCTGTATTGCTATGAACTTTCCCCTTAAGACTGCTTTTACTGTGTCCCACAGGTTTTGGGTTGTTGTGTTTTCATTTTCAATCGTTTCTATGCAAATTTTGATTTCTTTTTTGATTTCTTCTGTGATTTGTTGGTTATTCAGCAGGGTGTTGTTCATCCTCCATATGTTGGAATTTTTAATAGTTTTTCTCCTGTAATTGAGATCTAATCTTACTGCAGTGTGGTCAGAAAAGATGCTTGGAATGATTTCTATTTTTTTGAATTTACCAAGGCTAGCTTTATGGCCCAGGATGTGATCTATCCTGGAGAAGGTTCCATGTGCGCTTGAGAAAAAGGTAAAATTCATTGTTTTGGGATGAAATGTCCTATAGATATCAATTAGGTCTAACTGGTCTATTGTATCGTTTAAAGTTTGTGTTTCCTTGTTAATTTTCTGTTTAGTTGATCTATCCATAGGTGTGAGTGGGGTATTAAAGTCTCCCACTATTATTGTGTTATTGTTAATTTCTCCTTTCATACTTGTTAGCATTTGTCTTACATACTGCGGTGCTCCCGTGTTGGGTGCATATATATTTATAATTGTTATATCTCCTTCTTGGATTGATCCTTTGATCATTATGTAGTGACCTTCTTTGTCTCTTTTCACAGCCTTTGTTTTAAAGTCTATTTTATCTGATATGAGTATTGCTACTCCTGCTTTCTTTTGGTCCCTATTTGCATGGAAAATCTTTTTCCAGCCCTTCACTTTCAGTCTGTATGTGTCCCCTGTTTTGAGGTGGGTCTTCTGTAGACAACATATGTAGGGGTCTTGTTTTTGTATCCATTCAGCCAGTCTTTGTCTTTTGGTTGGGGCATTCAACCCATTTACGTTTAAGGTAATTACTGATAAGTATGATCCCGTTGCCATTTACTTTATTGTTTGGGGTTTGCATTTATACACCATTTTTGTGTTTCCTGTCTAGAGAATATCCTTTAGTATTTGTTGTAGAGATGGTTTGGTGGTGCAGAATTCTCTCAGCTTTTGCTTGTCTGAGAAGCTTTTGATTTCTCCTTCATACTTGAATAAAATCCTTGCTGGGTACAATAATCTGGGTTGTAGGTTATTTTCTTTCATCATTTTAAGTATGTCTTGCCATTCCCTCCTGGCTTGAAGAGTTTCTATTGAAAGATCAGCTGTTATCCTTATGGGATTTCCCTTGTGTGTTATTTGTTGTTTTTCCCTTGCTGCTTTTAATATTTGTTCTTTGTGTTTGATCTTTGTTAATTTGATTAATATGTGTCTTGGGATGTTTCGCCTTGGGTTTATCCTGTTTGGGATTCTCTGGGTTTCTTGGACTTGGGTGATTATTCCTTCCCCAGTTTAGGGAAGTTTTCAACTATTATCTCCTCAAGTATTTTCTCATGGTCTTTCTTTTTGTCTTCTTCTTCTGGAACCCCTATGATTCGAATGTTGTAGCGTTTAATATTGTCCTGGAGGTCTCTGAGATTGTCCTCATTTCTTTTAATTCGTTTTTCTTTTATTCTCTCTGATTCATTTATTTCTACCATTCTATCTTCTAATTCACTAATCCTATCTTCTGCCTTTGTTATTCTACTATTTGGTGCCTCCAGAGTGTTTTTAATTTCATTTATTGCATTATTCATTATATATTGACTCTTTTTTATTTCTTCTAGGTCCTTGTTAAACCTTTGTTGCATCTTCTCAATCCTTGTCTCCAAGCTATTTATCTGTGATTCCACTTTAATTTCAAGATTTTGGATCAATTTCACTATCATTATTCGGAATTCTTTATCAGGTAGATTCCCTATCTCTTCCTCTTTTGTTTGGTTTGGTGGGCATTTATCCTGTTCCTTTATCTGCTGGCTATTCCTCTGTCTCTTCATCTTGTTTAAATTGCTGAGTTTGGGGTGTCCTTTCTGTATTCTGGCAGTTTGTGGAGTTCTCTTTATTGTGGCTTTTCCTCGCTGTGTGTGGGTTTGTACAGGTGGCTTGTCAAGGTTTCCTGGTTAGGGAAGCTTGTGTCGGTGTTCTGATGGGTGGAGCTGTATTTTTTCTCTTTGTTCAGTCGCGCTGTGGGGAGGGAGGGAGGGATGCTGCAAACAAATAACACTGGCGTGCGCTCGCAGTGCCTCAGCCACACTGGGTCTGCCCCCGCTCTCGGCGCGTGTAGCCTCCCTGCCCACACTGCTCGGGCTCTAGGTTGTTCCTCCGGGAACAATCCGAGGCTGGCCCTGAGTTGCATGTACCTCCCTGGTCCAAGCCGCTCAGGTTTAGGCGCTCGGGTAGTCCTCAGAGGCGCAGACTCAGTTGGGCCTGAGTTTTGTGCTCTTCCCAGGTCCGAGCAGCTCAAGTGATGAGGTGTTTGGCGAGCACCAATGCTGCAACTTATCGCCTCCCCGCCACTCGGTTATCTGGGCGTAAAACCGGCGCACCTTCTCAGGCAGATGTTAACCGTCCAGACCCCCAAGAAGGTTTAGTTAGCAAAGAAGCCTGCTTACAGTTTTATAGATAATGTCTCTCTGGGGCTGCGATTGCCCCCTTCCGGCTCTGGCTGCCTGTCACTGGAGGGGGAAGGTCTGCAGCCGGCTATCTCTGTTCAATTCTTTGTTCCGTGCACGGGCCTGGCGGTGTCTTAAGTTGGGGCTGGCTTTTCGCGTGGTAGATATCCCCCAGTCTGGTTTGCTAGCCCAGATTATTTCGCTCAGATAGTGCTCAGGGTATTCAGGCCAGATTCTTACTCTAAGCGATGCAGCCCGCGCTGCGCCTCCCTGCCCAGCCCCCACTTGCTAATGGCGCGTGCAGGCGTCTACGCTGCTCCTCCGCTGGGGGAGTTACTGTAGGACTCGCAATCTTCGAGTTTTAATTGTTTATTTATTTTTTCTTCCTGTTATGTTGCCCTCTGTGCTTCCAAAGCTCGGCACAGATTCGGCAGTCAGAAGGTTTCCTGGTGTTTGGAAACTTCTCTCTTTTTAAGACTCCCTTCCCGGGACGGAACTCCGTCCCTCCCTCTTTTGTCTCTTTTTTTGTCTTTTATATTTTTTCCTACCTCCTTTCGAAGAGTTGGATTGCTTTTCTGGGTGCCTGATGTCCTCTGCCGGCATTCAGAAGTTGTTTTGTGGAATTTACTCGACGTTTAAATGCTCTTTTGATGAATTTGTGGGGGAGAAAGTGTTCTCCCTGTCCTACTCCTCCGCCATCGTGGCTCCTCCTCCCTATCTCAATTTCAAATTCGTTTTAGCTACATATGTGAACATGCTTTCTAAGTCACATGATTTAATCTTATGTATTGCTAATAAGTGAAATTTTTGGAATACCTTGCTCAAAAGAGAGATGTTTTCTTCCAGAAAGTCCGCTTGTGAAGCAGATCTTTGAAAAGTTTGTTGCTTTTTATTAAACCCATAAAGGTTAAGCTGTCAAACTAAACTTTTCATACTGTTGGTTTCAAATATTCTGAAAGGCTCCTTTCTTTTCAAGACCTTTTTCAAAAGTTCTTCACTGATCACTATACATACACCACTCTCATCCTACCTAATAGATTCCAGCTGATAATTTGCAACTATACTCCAAAGTTTTGTGGAAATGTGAAAGAAAATCATTCAGCTCATCTGTTTCAGAGACAGAATTTGTGTAGCATAGCCTTTTTATCACAAGATCCTCAGACAAAGCCTGAAAAGCATATTCTTCAATCATAGATCTCAAAACTGAGTCCCTAGTAAGTGTATAATCATACAAAGAAGATCTAACGGAGGTTTCTGAACCAGTTGATTCATCCTTAGGAGTCCCATCTTGAATTTCTGAAGAAATATGTGCCATCTCAAAGAAAGTCTTTCTTCAGATATTTTTCTCATTTGTCTGATTTTACACACTGCAACTTCAAATGCTGCTTGGCTGGCCTACAGACCTCTCTAGACCATCACAGAGGTCCTCAAAGTCACCTAGCAGTTGAAGGGTAACTGTGACATCACAAAGTCACTGGTCTTTGAGCAATTGAAGGATAATGTTCAACCAGTGCTTACTTCAGCATCAACTTAAAATACACACTGCTTACAGAAATACTAACCAAAGCCATGAAGGCTGCAAAACCTCATTCCTAAAGAATTTTTACACAGAAAAATCATATCAATAAATCTACTTGAAATCTGAACTAAAAGCGATTTATCATCCTTCTAGACACACATTCTTAATATTCATTACTGTTACCCATGCAAACTTGGATCTACTCGCTACTGTGAAGTAAAATCAATCAACTGACTGAGTTACAGTGAAAGCATGTGTTTATTGTAGGACTGAGCAAGTTTTCCTAGCAGTCTTTGGTGCTTCAAAGACCCAAATTCCCAAATACTTTCAGGGGAAGGATTTTAATGACTGATCACACACCTGTGATCAGTTTTGGGGCATTGTACTAATGGCCTGTTACTGAGGATATTGGGAGTCAACATCATCGACCGTCTGCTTCCAACTAATCTGTGGTCTATGTACGTACATTTCAGCCTGGTTGGAGCTTTAACATCTCTAAAACTGTTCACAGTGTGTTGCTCAGAATGTTATCTATGGCCTTTGAGGAGGAACTAAAGACCTTTCTGCTACGTCTGCTACATCACCTCAGTCGTGTCCGACTCTGTGTGACCCCATAGACGGCAGCCCACCAGGCTCCCCTGTCTCTGGGATTCTCCAGGGAAGAACACTGGAATGGGTTGCCATTTCCTTCTCCAATGCATGAAAGTTAAAAGTGAAAGTATCATTACTATCTTCTGTTGCTTGATTATTTTCCTTAATTTCTGGCTTTTCTAGCTTCTCTGATTAAAATTACTCTTGGAAAATGAGGAGGTCTACAGGCTTCCCAGCTCTTGAACTGTTTGAGTCAGCAACAACTTTGGCTATTTCCTGTTGACCTGGAGCATGGAGTTGGAAATAATTCTGAGATCTAAGGTTGGTATCAACATTTTCTGCAATGGAAACATATCTATTTTATATAGATATTTGTATATCTATATACATAAATATGCATATAAATAGGTATATCTGCTGTCATTTCAGACGTGTCCAACTCTGTGTGACCCCACAGACGGCAGCCCACCAGGCTCATCTGTCCCAGGATTCTCCAGGCAAGAACATTCGAGTGGGTTGCTATGTCCTTCTCCAATGCATGAAAGTGAAAAGTGAAAGGGAAGTCACTCAGTTGTACCGATCTATTTGTGACACCATGGATTGCAGCCTACCAGGCTCCTCCATCCATGGGATTGGCCAGGCAAGAGTAATGGAGTGGGGTGCCGTCACCTTCTCATATATATATATAAATATATATGTATTTTTTTTCTATATCTGAGTATTTTTTCATTAAACCTGGGCAAACTTTTGAAAATTGGTAGGTATTTATTAAAAGGAGAGAGGGGAGTGGTATAAAAGAGTCCTTATATGTTAGATGTAGCCAATAAAACATATTTTGAAGTATTTCCACTTACATATATTCAATAACTGAGTAGAGTCTTGAGTCATTCTGCATTTGTGTTTTAATTTTTCCATGTTGTTATACCTAATGGGAATTAAAAGTCAATGTAATTTTTTTATACCCAAACTCATACACACATGAGTATGTATGTGGATATGTCAAAATAAAATTTTAGGCAACATTATTCAGGTGGCCAAACACTTTGCTTGCTCCCAAGATCTTAAATGAACTGTTTGGGAAGCCCAACATTGCTTAATAAATTACTGGCTGAATGCTTTAGATACTGTTGCTGAAAGGCTCTCCTTTAATCTAGTTCGTCTTCCACTATTGTTTCTGTAATAAGAGATGGCGTTCTTACATATGAGGAAACCTTGAGGCCATACAATTGTTACTCTCGTTTGCTTAGAGATATTGTTTGAAGAAAGCTGTTGTTCTCCCCACATTGGATACAATTTTAAACATTCAAGTCTGTAATAACATAGGAACATGTTGGAACCACATGCACAATGGTCAACTAGCTGGATTTAGGATAACAGCTACCCACTTAATGGCTAAAAGAGATGCCAAGGGCATTGTGCATAGATCATAGACAGGCTCTTCTGACTAGCTGAACACTGAAATTATATGAGGTGTACATCAAAATTACTTCTCCATAATTCAGTATGTAAAGTTTTCTTTCATCACTTTCAACTTCTGGTAACAAATATTTCAATAGAAATCACTGATGATCAAAATTTATCTTGCTTCACGCCACCGGGGTTCAGCTTCCTGCCCCCATCCACATCATTTATCTTGTTCCTTGTCCTCCTTTGTATTTTTAAGGTAGCCACATTAGATAAAATCTAACAAGATAACAAAAACAGTCTCAATATATTATGTTAATGGAAAAATATATTATAGGCTGTGTATTTTGCAATATTTTACCCAGTTGTCACAGAAGTATGGCACAAATGCTCTAACAGGCAACTTAAAACCAGCAGTATAATATATAATAAGTAACTATCATAGAATATTCTCAGAAAACAATTTCTTATTCAAAACATTGAGGGAAAACAAAGGTACAAGAATACAGTAATTCTCAGTGTTCATAGGAAAACATAGGGTAAACAGTACATTTGAATTCTCTGCTGCTGCTGCTAAGTTGCTTCACTTGTGTCTGACTCTGTGTGACCCCAGAGATGGCAACCCACCAGGCTCACCAATCCCTGGGATTATCCAGGCAAGAACACTGGAGTGGGTTGCCATTTCCTTCTCAGTATTACACAAAGTAAGATCATGACATCCGGTCCCACACTTTCATGGGAAATGGAAGTGGAAAAGACAGAAGCAGTGACAGATTAGCTCTTTTGGCTCTAAATTCACTGCAGATGGTGATGGAAGCTATAAAATTAGAAGACAATTTCTTCCTGGAAGAAAAGCTGTCACAAATTTAGAAAGCATGTTAAAAAGTGAAGACATGACTTGATCAATGCAGGCACTTTGAGTCACATCTATGGTCTTTCCAGTAGACATGTACAGATGTGAGAACACCAAACTGCTCTGCTAGGAATGACTTGTGTGTATCCATTGAATTGCAAGGACATAAATCCAATCAAACATAAAGGAAATCAACTCTGAAGAAGAATTAGAATCACTGATGCTGAAGATGAGTCTTCAAAGCTTTGGCCACCTGAGCAAAGAAATGACTCAGTGGAAAAAAAAAAAAAAAACAAAAACCTGATTCTTAGGAAACAATGAAATCAGGAGGATACATGGGTGAGAACAAAGGAGAAGGTTGTATAGCTTCACCCATTCAATGAGTATGATTTCAGGCAGACCCTGGGTGATGCAGAGGGCAGAAAGCCCTTGTGTGCAGTCCAAGGGGTCACAGAGAGTAAGACATGGCTTTGTGACTGAATAACAACAAGATTTCAGTTAATAAAATGGATCTTCCAGGGTCATGGTGGAGGTCTCATAATGTTAGAGGAATAGGAGGCACAGTCCACTTTCTCCTCCACAAATCCATCAAAGGATCGACTGCACATGGACCACCTTCCAGAAATCAACTTGAACGATGTTGATGGTCCCTAGAAACCAAGAAATGAAAACCCATCTCTTAAAAAGGAGGTAGGACAAAATAAGAGATGGACATGAAGAAAAGGTTTTAGGGAATGAGACTCCCCTTGGAGAGGGAATCGTAAAGGAGGAAAATTAAAACAAGATAGGAAACCCTCTCTCAAAAGTGTCAGTGGGAGGAAAAAGAAAAAAAGAAAAAAACAGAACCAGGGGAAAAAGAACAAAAACACAGATTACGCCAATAAATGCAATTACTAGCCAAAAAGTCACTCAGATTCTTCTGTCCACAGTCATACATGAGGTCTGGGAGGAGACCTGTGGTGTATCAAACACAGTATTGTTAGAACCAGGATTTAGTGCCCTGAGGACAATCTGATGGAGCTAATGTGACAAAGAACATAAACCATGGGAAAACTAGAGACAGCCATTTTAGAAAGGACTTTTCCTACAAGAAGGCTCTAAGTCCACATAGTGAACCATGGCACACTCACAGACCAGAAAACTACAAAATACCAAAGAAGACCAAGCCAGCTTCCATTGAAGACCCTTTCTTCAATGGAGGTAGAGAGGAATGTATATGACTGCCAGAGGCAGAAGCAAATAGGTTACTAGTAACTTGGTCCTACAGACATCCCCTACCAAGCTCTAAGCTGGTTGAAATTTGCTAATGATGAATTCCTGAGTTCATGGACAGTTCACATAGGCCGGGATCATGACAGCCTGGGGTCAGCTATCCGGAAGAGACACATGGAACACCTGAGGCTGTGGGCTCTGGCACAGGTAGCAAACTGTGTGGTTGAGACCAGAGAGCTGCGTAAGGCATGGGCCACCTAGGACTGTGTCTTGTCCTCCAACCAGCCACCTGAGATTTTTGACTTGTGAAGAGCAAAAAGCACCGAGCCAATCATGGTCATTGCCCTTGCTGAGCACCTAAGTGCCTGACTGGCTGGGAAGTGCATGAAACACACGACCCACTTGGGACCATGCCCTCACGTATCAACAGGGAGGCTGAGCAGTGTGGACCCAGGAAGAACATGTCACATTTGTCAGTGGCAAGCCCAATGTGGTCAATCCACCTCAAGCACCCACATATCCCAGAGGTATTTGTTTTCAGTGTCCCACCTCACCGCCAAAACACCGAGCAAGTGAGATCAAATAAGAGGCTACCACACCCTCGTTTCATGTTGAAAGCCAGATATGGAGAGGCTTTCAAATAAAAGAAGGAAATATAAACAAAGGAGCATAAACCAACCCAGAAGTGATAGGTTCAACAGCATAAATCTTCAATTAATGCCAATTAATTCAATTAATGTTCAACTGAGGTACAATAGTAGAATTTGACAACAAGTACAAGCTTCAACTAGGGACCATCTGACACTGTACTGACACCAAAAAGCAAATTTTTTTTTTTAATTCTGAGATATATTTCTATATGATTTCTTTAACTTTTAACAATGCTAGGCCTTTTTAATACCCTAAAATTTTATTTCTGTTAACTATTATTACCTTTCAAATAAAAACAACACGTCTGTGTTTTAAACACTTGTTATATATATAAGAATGAATTCGACCTCCGTTTTCTTTTCTTGTACTATTTAAATGAGTCTAATTTTATTCTTGGTTCTTAACTTTTGCTTTCCAAAAATGGTTATCAATGTTGTAACTTTAGGAACACAATTTTTAGGATCAGATTTCACTTATGAGGGCATCAGATTTCAGACACGCTGAAACCATAATCTCAAAAACCTAGCCAATCTTGTCACATGGACTGCAGCCTTGTCTAACTCAATGAAAGTAAGCCATGCCCTGTGGTGCCACCCAGGATGGGCGAGTAATGGTGGAGAGTTCTGACAGAATGTGGTCTATGGAGAAGGGAATGGCAAACTACATCAGTATTCTTGTCTTGAGAACACCATGAACAGTATGAAACACATGATAGGATACTGAAAGAGGAAATCCCCGGGTCGGTTGGTAGGTATCCAATATGCTACTGGAGATCAGTGGAGACATAACTGCAGAAAGAAAGAAGGGATGAAGACAAAGCAAAACTAATATCCAGATATGGGTGTGACTGGTAATAGAGGCAAGGTCTGATGCTGTAAAGAGCAATATTACATAGGAAATTGGAATGTCAGTTCCATGAATCAAGGCAAACTGGAAGTGATCAAACCGGAGATGATAAAAGTGAACGTCAACATTCTAGGTATCAGCGAACTAAAAGGGACTGGAATGGGTGAATTTAACTCAGATGACCATTATATCTACTACTGTGAACGGGAATACCTTAGAAGAAATGGAGGAGCCAGCATGGTCAACAAAAGAGTCTTACATGCAGTACTTAGATGCAATCTCAAAGATGAAAGAATGATCCCTGTTCGTTTCCAAGGCAAACCATTCAATATCACGGTAATCCAAGCCTTTGCCCCAATGAGAAATGCTGAAGAAGCTGAAGTTGAATGGTACTGTGAAGACCTGCAAGACCTTTTAGAACTAATATCCAAAAAAGATGTCCTTTTCATTAAAGGGGACTGGAATGTAAAGGTAGGAAGTCAAGAAATACTTGGAGTAACAGGCAAATTTGGCCTTGGAATACTGAATGAAGCAGGGCAAAGGCTAATAGAGTTTTTCCAAGAGAACACACTGGTCATAGCAAACACCCTCTTCCAACAACACAAGAGAAGATGGTCAACACCAAAATCACCAAAATCAGATTAATTCTACCTTTGCAGCCAAAGATGGAGAAACTTTATAAAGTCAGCAAAAACAAGAATGGGAGCTGACTGTAGCTCAGATCATGAACTCCTTTATTGCCAAATTCAGACTTGAATTAAAGAAAGTAGGGAAAACCACTAGACAATTCAGGTATGACCTGTCAAATCCCTTATCATTATACAGTGAAATATAGATTTAAGGGACTAGATCTAATAGACAAAGTTCCTGATGACCAATGGATGGGTATTTATGACACTGTACAGGAGACAGGGACTAAGACCATCCGTGTAGACACGAAATGCAAAAATGCAAAATGGCTGCCTGAGGGGGCCTTACAAATAGCTGTGAAAAAAAGAGAAGCAAAAAGCAAAGCAAAGAAAAGATAAATGTATCTGAAAGCAGAGATCCAAAAGAATAGCAAACAGAGATAAGAAAGCCTTCCTCAGAGATCAATTCAAAGAAATAGAAGAAAACAACATAATGGGAAAGACTAGAGTTCTCTTCAAGAAAATTAGATACAAAGGGAATATTTCATGCAAAGATGGGTTCAATAAAGGGAAGAAATGGTAAGGATCAAACAGAAGCAGAAGATATTATGGAGAGGTGGCAAGAATACACAGGGAAATTGTACAAAAATGACTTTCAAGACCCAGATAATCACAATGGTGTGATCACTCACCTAGAGCCAAACATCCTGGAATGTGAAATCGAGAGGGCCTTAGAAAGCCTCACTATGAACAAAGCTAGTGGAGGTGATAGAATTCCAGTTGAACTATCTCAAATGTTGAAAGATAATGCTGTGAAAGTGCTGCACTCAATATGCCAGCAAATGCGGAAAACTCAGCAGTGGCCACAGGACTGGAAAAGGTCAGTTTTCACTCCAATTCCAAAGAAAGGCAATGACAATGAATGCTCGAACTTCTTCACAGTTGCACTTATTTCACACGCTAGTAAAGCAATGCTCAAATTTCTCCAAGCTAGGCTTCAGCAATACGTGAACTGTGAACTTCCAGATGTTCAAGCTGGTTTTAGGAAAGGCAGAGGAACCAGAGATCGCATTGCCAATATCCGATGGATCATCAAAAAAGCAAGAGAGTTCCAGATAAACACCTATTTCTGCTTTATTGACTATGCCAAATCCTTTTACTGTGTGAATCACAATAAACCGTGGAAGATTCTGAAAGAGACGGGTATACCAGATCACCTGACCTGCCTTGGAGGAACCTATATACAGGTCAGGAAGCAACAGTTAGACCTAGGCATGGAACAACAGACTGGTTTTGTATATGAAAAGGAGGACATCAGGCTTTGTATTATCACCTGCTTATTTAACTTGTAGGCAGAGTACATCATGAGAAACGCTGGGCTGAAAGAAGCACAAGCTGGAATTCAGATTACCGGGAGAAATATCAATAACCTCAGATTTGCAGATGACACCAACCTTATTGCAGAAAGTGAAGAGGAACTAAAACGTCTCTTGATGAAAGTCAAAGAGAAGACTGGAAAATTTGGCTTAAAGCTCAACATTCTGAAAACGAAGACCATGGCATCTGGTCCCATCACTTCATGGGAAATAGATGGGGAAACAGTGGAAAGATTGTCAGACTTTACTTTTTTGCGGCTCCAAAACCACTGCAGATGGTGATTGCAGCCTTGAAATTTAAACACGCTTACCCCTTGGAAGGAAAGTTATGCCCAACCTAGATAGCATATTAAAAATCAGTGGCATTACATTGCCAACAAAGTTTGTCTAGTCAAGGATCTGGTTTTTCTAGTGATCATGTATGAATGTGAGAGTTGGACTGTGAAGAAAGCTGAGTGCTGAAGAATTGATGCTTTTGAACTGCGGTGATGGATAAAATTTTTGAGAGTCCCTTGTACTGCAAGGAAATCCAGCCTGTCCATCCTAAAGGAGATCAGTCCTGGGTGTTCATTGGAAGGACTGATGCTAAAGCTGAAATTCCAATACTTTGCTCACTCATGCAAAGTGTTGACTCATTGAGAAAGACCCAGATGCTCGGAGGGAATGGGGTCAAGACGAGAATGGGACTACAGAGGATGGAAGGCTGGATGGCATCACCGAATCAATAGACATGAGCGTGAGTGAACTCAGTGAACAGGTAGCCCTGGTGTGCTGCGATTCATGGGGTTGCAAAGAGTCGGTGATGAAGGACCAACTGAACTTAACTGAGAAAGGAGGATATAAATGAAACAGAGTGTGGTGCGGGGAAAAAAAATGAAAGAAAGAAGGAAACCAGGAAAAGGTCTGATGTAGCAATGATAGATGCCCCACAATGAGAAATGTAGGTGTCTAGATGGAGAACACCAAAACTAAAAGGGTTGGGGTACATGGAAAATCTTGAGGAAATAAAAGTTGGAATCACCCTTAAATGAGTCAAGACGCAAGAATTGGATCGGGCATGGACAAATTGACCACTTCAAAAGTGAAAGAAGAGTGACAAATCTCTTTACTGTCACTTGCTTACATGAATCATATGCAGAATATACTATTTAAATACCAGTTGAGTGAATCAAAAGCTGGCATCAAAGTGGCTGGGAGAAACAGCAAAACACTCACATATATAGATGTTAACGCAAAAAACAAAGAGAAAGTGAAGAGGAAATAAAGAGCCTTTTCATGAGGGTGAATGATTAGAGTGAAAAACCATGCTGAAAACTCTACATTCATAAAAACAAAGATAAGGGCATCTGGTCCAATCACTACTTGCAAAATAGAAGGGGTAAACATGTGGAAACAGTGACAAGCTTAATTTTCTTGAGCTTCAAAATTACTAGGAATGGTGACTGCAGTTATCAAATTAAATGTCACTTGCTTTTGGATGTAAAAGTTATGACAAACCTAAGCATTGCATTATAAAGAAAACACACCACTTTACTAAATTGTCAGTAAATAAAAAATGTCAATTATGGTAAGAGTGGAGACTCTCGGATGTTTTTGAGTAACTTATATGGCTTTTGATTGCTAATTTATTTAGCATCTTTTCATTGTTAATTCAGTAAGTACTTAAAATACATCATTTGGCAGGCACTATGTCTTAGCTGATGTGCAAGATACATAAGGAAACTTGTGTAGACATGAAACACATAGAAGAATTGAATATCTGTGATTAACTTGGTAGGAAGGAAGACAGTTTCTTTCCAATCCCAAACAATGCTTAGGAAAAATTGTGAAAAGTGGCTTATTATGACTGAAAATATTTTGCCTAATGTATCTCTAGAAATTCAATAAAAACATAGATAATGAAGCTACGAAGGGAAACACAACATATGTCTTCCAAGAACTGATTACCGTGCTGAGATGCTGCATTCGCCACAAGGATTTAAGTCTGTCTTTGGAGGAGCAGGAAAGCAACATCAAAATATCCACTAAGAAATATAGGTGGTGTCTTGGTGGGAGAAAATAAAGGCATAATATAAAGAGAGTAGAGCAAGAATGACCTTTTATAATACTACTTGTAAAATGCCTAACTTTTGCTGACTTTGGTGTAATCTTTGAATATATCAGTCATGTTATGATAGTGATCGTGATTTCTGAGTAGGCTGCATCTATACTGTCAAGTATGAAACATATATTTATATATATTTTCAATGAATAAAACCTACTGTTTAAACTCTTAGCTTTCTTCCCAATAATGGACATAAAATAATAAAACTGAAAAAGCACTAAAGTATATACTGTTCATTTGCTTTCTCTAAATGGGATTTGTATTGTTCCTTCTCCCATATCATCCTATCAGCCTTTGGCTGATCTCCACATTTCCTTGCCCCAGCCATTTATGAGATAACTATTCCAAACAACCTCGGAGAAGAACAGGCCCACTTAAGACAGTGGCTTTCCAAATATATGCCTATATATATATTTACTCTTGTCTTGGGTTAGTGCAGCAGCTCACTAATCTGACTGCTGCCCTTTCTCACCTTATTAAAGGTGATCTCTTCCTGTAAAGTGCTGGTCTCATTCTTTTTCTGAACCTTGCCTTCTCTGACTCCCTTATGCTACAGACAAACTGAGTGGTTGACAGGTACATAAGATGCATGACCTACCCTGGAGGTGCCTTTCCTGCCATCCAGATGCCTGAGCAGTTTGGAACAGGGAAGGAAACAATGCACATAGCCAATGGAGTTCAGTGCCCTTGAAGATCACCTAGGAGCCTGAGTGGCTTAGACTTGGGATGTGCATGAAACACAGGGAACACTTTGGGCAGTGCCATCGCAGATTACCCAGGAACCTGAGCTGGGTGGACTGAGGAAGTACATGTCACCTATGACAGTGGCAAGCCCACTGTGCTCCATCCACCTTAAGCACCCTCACCCACATATTCTACAGGTGTTTTTTTTTTTTTTTTTTTCAGTGTGCTCCTCCTCATCATTGTACCACTGATACAAATAAGGGCCTGCTGTCCCCTTGTGTTATGGTGCAAACTAGTCTTGTGTAAGCATGTCACAGAAGAGAATTGCAAAATGAGGAAGTAAAAATAAGCAAAGAAGGGTGAACTAGCCCAGAAGTGACAGAAGCTACAGATTGAAACTCTGAAGCTAATGTAGAAACTGTGCAATTCAAGGACAGCAATAGTATTGGACAACAAGTAGAAGCAGGAAAAACAGATTGTCTGACACTGATCTGGCACCACTAAACTCACAACAATTTCTCTAGAGAAATTGGTAGATTATTCTTTACTGTTTTCATGTTTTTTAATTAAACACTCTTTTGTTCCTTATCATTCCCTTTAATTTCATTTCTATATACCACAATATAAATGTTTGATAATTATTTTGACTTCTAAATTTTCTCCAGTAATCATAGGAGTTTAAATCCTATTCTAGGTTCTTAATCTTTGATTTTGAAACTTTTTATTAATAAATGTTTATCCTTTAGGAATTCTGTATTTGGAATCTATTTTCACTTATTAATTTAATTCCCAGTTGATTGCACTCTTGCCTTTTTACTCTCCCTTTACTCCTCCTAGAAACCTTTATCTCCCTCCTCAGTTTGCTCTGATCCATATAACTCTGTCAATTCCTTTAACTGTTTTTGATTATGGAAAATTGCTTCACCATCAACCTTGGGTTTTCTCCTCTGTTCTGAGGATGCAGAATTCTTAATGTGACTGTAACTCAGCACCAAAACGCAGAGGCCATGAAGTTAATCCAGAGCTTTAGATCATTGTTGAACTCCTGACACCAATGAACTTTAAAAAAGAAGCAAAGTCAAAAGGTTCCATGCCTACATGGAAATGAAGCCCCAAGCTGAAACCAGCAATTTCAGTGCAAGACAACTCACACCTATTCTCCAGCAAAGCAGCAAAACAAAAATGAACATTATAAAAGGTACTACCTGAAGCTGTACCAAACCCACAGACACCACAATGCACATTACAGGACAATTCATTGCATTTCATAGAGAAGTGATCCAGCACCACCTGACAGACCACAGGCACACAATATCCCAAACATTAAAGCTTGAAAACGTACAGGTTCAGTCCCACCCACAAAGATCAGATTCCACCACAAACTGGATCCAAAATGCTGCGGCCTGCAGAAAGGGGACCAAAACCACTGCAATCTAAACCAAATGAAGCTTTTAAGTTTAATAAGGTCCCATTTGCTTATTTTTGCTTTTATTTCCAATATTCCGGGAGGTGGGTCATAGAGGATCCTGCCGTGATGTATGTCGGAGAATGTTTTGCCTATGTTCTCCTCTAGGAGTTTTATAGTTTCTGGTCTTACGTTTAGATCTTTAATCCATTTTGAGGGGCCTAATTAAACTTAAAATATTCTGCACAACAAAGGAAACTATAAGCAAGGTGAAAAGACAGCCTTCAGAATGGGAGAAAATAATAGCAAATGAAGCAACTGACAAACAACTAATCTCAAAAATATACAAGCAACTCCTACAGCTAATTCCAGAAAAATAAACGGCCCAATCAAAAAATGGGCCAAAGAACTAAATAGATATTTCTCCAAAGAAGACATACAAATGGCTAACAAACACATGAAAAGATGCTCAACATCACTCATTATCCGAAAAATGCAAATCAAAACCATAATGAGGTACCATTTCATGCCAGTCAGAATGGCTGTGATCCAAAAGTCTACAAGCAATAAATGCTGGAGAGGGTGTAGAGAAAAGGGAACCCCCTTACACTGTTGGTGGGAATGCAAACTAGTACAGCCACTGTGGAGAACAGTGTGGAGATTCCTTAAAAAGCTGGAAATAGAACTGCCTTATGATCCAGCAATCCCACTGCTAGGCATACACACCCAGGAAACCAGAATTGAAAGAGACACGTGTACCCCAATGTTCATAGCAACACTGTTTCTAATAGCCAGGACATGGAAGCAACCTAGATGCCCATCAGCAGATGAATGGATAAGCAAGCTGTGGTACATATACACAATGGAGTATTACTCAGCCATTAAAAAGTACATTTTTTTTTCTCAGTTTTCTGAATGTTGAGCTTTATTTATTTTTTTTAAACTTTACAATATTGTATTAGTTTTGCCAAATATCAAAATGAATCCACCACAGGTATACCTGAGTTCCCCATCCTGAACCCTCCTCCCTCCTTCCTCCCCTACCCTCCCTCTGGGTCGTCCCAGTGCACCAGCCCCAAGCATCCAGTACCATGCATCGAACCTGGACTGGCGACTCATTTCATACATGATATTATACAGGTTTCAATGCCATTTTCCCAAATCATCCCACCCACTCCCTCTCCCACAGAGTCCAAAAGACTGTTCTATACATCTGTGTCTCTTTTGCTGTCTCGTACACAGGGTTATTGTTACCATCTTTCTAAATTCCATATATATGTGTTAGTATACTCTATTGGTGTTTTTCTTTCTGGCTTACTTCACTCTGTATAATAGGTTCCAGTTTCATCCATAATCAGTTCTAATGAGATGGAAAATACATGGGGAAACAGTGGAAACAGTGTCAGACTTTATTTTTTGGAGGGCTGCAAAATCAATACAGTTGGTGATTTGCAGCCATGAAATTAAAAGACGCTTACTCCTTGGAAGGAAAATTGTGCACCACCTAGATAACATATTCAAAAGCAGAGACATTACTTTGCCAACAAATGTCCGACTAATCAAGGCTATGGTTTTTAAAGTGGTCATGTATGGATGTGAGAGTTGGGCTGTGAACAAAGCTGAGCACCAAAAAATCGATGTTTTTCAACTGTGGTGTTCAAATGACTCTTGAGACTCCCTTGGACTGCAATGAGGTCCAACCAGTTCATTCTAAAGGAGATCAGTCTTGGGTGTTCATTGAAAGGACTGATGCTAAAGCTGAAATTCCAATACTTTGGCCACCTCGTGCGAAGAGTTGACTCATTGGAAAAGACTCTGATGCTGGGAGGGATTAGGGGCAGGAGGAGTAGGTGATAACAGAGGATGACATGGCTGGATGGCATCACTGACTCGATGGACATGAGTTTGAGTGAACTCCAGGAGTTGGGGATGGATAGGGAGGCCTGAAATGCTGTGATTCATGGGGTCAGACACAACTGACTGAACTGAACCGAACTGAGAAAGGAGGGAATAAAGAAAACACAGTGGCATGTGTAAATATATATTTTTTTTAAAGAAGGAAAAATTAAAAGCTCTGATAATTCTTAGACAGTATTAAATGCCATACTATGAGGATATCCACATGGGAAAGACCACAAAAAAAGAAAAAAAGAAAGAAAGAAAGGGAAGGAAAAAAGAAAAAAAAAAAAAGGTGTTGGGGTGCTTGAGAAAATTCTTCAAGAGATAAAAGTTGAAAACCTCCATTAAATGGGCAAGGAAATAGCTCCTTGAGTCCCAACACAGCATGTCCCAACAAACAGGATGAACCCAAAGTGAAATATCCCACAACAATATTTTAACCAAACACTGAAAATTTAAACACACAAAAAAACAAACATTAAGAGCAGCGAGAGTAAAGACATAAATATACTGTCAGATTCCCATAAAGACAGCAGCTGAACTTTCAATAGAAACTCTTCAGGCCAGTAGAGCATGGTAGAACATTCTCAAAATTATGAACAAGCCAAAACCAACACCAACACGGATCTTATTCAGATATGAAGGAGAAATCAAATGGTTTAAGCAAAAGTTTTAAGCAGTCATTAACATGAAACTGCTAAACTCTTAATGATGTGGTGAAACTGGGACACTGAGTTCATATGTCATCAGATTTGCAAAACTCATCAGTGGACATGAGTTTGGAAAAAGACAGTTTTCATTCACACCAAAGGTAGGTAAGGCCAAAGAATGTTTAAACAAGCATGCGCGGTTGCTCCTTTCACATGTTAGCTGGGTAAAACTCAAAATTCTACAGCAGTACATAAACTAAGAACTTTCAAGGGGAAAGCTCGACTTGGAAACAATACATGAACCAGAGAACAATTTGGAAACATTCATTGGATCCTAGAGGGAACCAGGAATTTCAGAAAATCATTTACTTCTGCTTCAGTGACTCCACTAAAGACATTGACTGTGTATATCACAGTAAACTGTGAACAGTTTGAAAGAGACAGGAATCATGGACCTTCTAACCTGTCACATGAGAAATGTGTATGCCGTTCAAGATGTAAGAGTTGGAACAAGACATGGAAAAATTGATCAGTATAAACCTGGGAAAGGTGAGTGACAAGACTGCATATTATCAGTCTTCTTATGTGAAATATATGCAGACTATACTATTCAAAAGGCCAGGCTGGGTGGATAATAAACTAGAATCAATGTTTCTGGGATAAACTTCAACAACCTTAGATAGACAGATAGAAACACTGTAAAAAGAGAAAGTGAAGAGGAGCTAAAGAGGGTCTTGATAAGGATGAGTGAGGAGTGTAGAAACCTCGCTGAGAACTCAATAGTCAAATGAACAACACAAGGTGTCTGGTCCCATCACGACTTGGCAAATAGAAGGGGAAAACATGGAATAAGTGATAAACTTAATTTTCTTGGGCTCCAAAATCACTGCGAATGGTGACTGCAGGCATGAAATGAAGAGATATTTTCTTTCTGGAGAAAAAACTATGGAAAAACCTTGACCTTGTATTAAAAAGAAGAAAGATGAGCTTATTAACAAAGGTCTCCTCAGTCACAAACCCCTATCGTTTATCCATTAGTCATGTAAAGGTGTGAGAATTGGAATCTAAAGAAGGCTGAGAGCTCGAGAACTGATGCCTTCAAACAGTGATGTTGGAGAAAACTCTTAGGGGTCCCTTGAACTGCAAACAGATCCCGCCAATCAATCCACAAGGAAACCAACCCTGGATATACATCTGAAGCACTCATACTGAAGCTGAAAGTCGAGGATTTTGCTAAACTAATTCAAAGAACCAACTCTGGAAAACACCATGACACTGGGAAAGACTGAGGACAGGAGGAGAAGGTGCTGATAGAGGATGAGATGTTTGGACGGCATCACCAGTTCAATGGACATGTGTTTGAGCAAACTATGGGAAACACTGAAAGAGAGGGAGGCCTGCTGTGATACAGTCACAAAGGGTTGGACATGACTCAATGAATGAACAACAGCAATTAAAATATCTAGAACTACTTCTAGGCTAACAGAGTTTGGCCAGGAGAATGCACTGGTCATAGCAAACACCCTCTTTCAACAACACAAGTGAAGACTCTAACATGAACATCACCAGATGGTCAACACCAAAATCAAATTGATTCTATTCTTCCCAGTCAGAGATGCAGAAGCTCTATACAGTCAGCAAAAACAAGATCAGGAGCTGACTGTGGCTCAGATCATGAACTCCTTATTACCTAATTCAGACTTAAATTCAAGAAAGTAGGGAAAACCAAACTCTGATAGCCTTTTCCCTGCTTTATTCTGTATTAAAGGCTAAATTTGCCTGTTATCACAGGTGTTTCTTGACTTCCTACTTTTGCATTCCAGTCCCTTATAATGAAAAGAATTTCTTTTCGGTTGTTAGTTCTAAAAGGTCTTGTGGTTCTTCATAGAACCATTCAACTTCAGCGTCTTCAGCATTTCTGGCTGGTGCATAGGCTTGGGTTACTGTGATTTTGAATGGTTTGCCTTGGACAAACAGAAATCATTCTGTCCTTTTTGAGATTGCATCCAAGTACTGCATTTTGGACTCTTTTGTTGACCATGATGGCTACTCCATTTCTTCTAAGGGATTCCTGCCCACAGTAGTAGATATCATGGTCATCTGAGTTACATTCACCCATTCCAGTCCATTTTAATTTGCTGATTCCTAGAATGTCGATGATCACTCTTGCCATCTCCTGTTTAACAACTTCCAATTTGCCTTCATTCATGGACCCATATTCCAGGTTTCTATGCAATATTGCTCTTTGATGCATCGGACCTTGCTTCTGTCACCAGTCACATGCACAACTGGGTATTGTTTTTGCATTGGCTCCATGTCTTCATTCTTTCTGGAGTTCTTTCTCCACTCATCTCCAATAGCATATTGGGCACCTACCGACCTGAATAGTACAGGTTTAAAAGAAACTGGTCCTAAGGGCTTATTTACAAACAATGGGATAACCAATTCAACTTCTTCTTTTTTTTTATTAATCTGTTCGGTTTTTTTTTCCCCCAGTATATAAAATTGGTTTAGTCACTCTGTTATTCCAGCAATTTGACTGCTTCACATAGTTTGAGACTTTTATTAACAGATATTCCTGTTGTAAATACCCAAATTCCTCCTTTTTTAGTATGTTTAGTAGCAATGGCATCTTATTCATTCTCATTTCAGTAACTAAATCTGCTCTTTTCGTTTTTTAGTTTACCTAATATTCTTTTTACTATCTTTGTTTCATGTTCAATTTTCTGTATTCTTTTTCTATTAACTTAAAACCATACTAATATTTGTTCATTTCCTCTTTCTTCTTTCTGTGAAATTAGATTTTTTTTCCAGCTTTTAAAGAAGGCATTACCTTCTCCCCAGAATTGAAGAGCTTTCTTTTTATGTAACCTTAAATATATATGGGTTCTTCTTCTGCTGTATCTGATGACTTTCTACATTGGGTTTTCATTTTAAATCACCTTAGAATATGTTCCCATTTCCCGTGTGAGTTATTCTTCGCCTCATCGAGCCCTTCAGAATGTGTTGTTTAATTTTCCATGCATTCAGTTCAGTCGCTCAGTCATGTCCGACTCTTTGTGACCCCATGGATTGCAGCACACCAGGCCTCCCTGTCCATCAAAAACTCCCAGAGTTCACTCAAACTCACATCCATTGAGTCAGTGATGCCATCCAGCCATCTCATCCTCTGTCGTCCCCTTTTCTTTGTGCCCCCAATTTATCTCAGCTTCAGTAGTTTCCAGAGTCAACTCTCGAATGAGATGGCCAAATTACTGGAGTTTCAGCTTTAGCATCATTCCTTCCAAAGAACACCAAGGTCTGATCTCCTTTAGAGTGGACTGATTGGACTCCTTGCAGTCTATGGGACTCTCAGGAGTCTTCTCCAATGCCACAGTTCAAAAGTGTCAATTCTTTGGCGCTAAGCTTTCTTCACAGCACAGCTCTCACATCCATACATAACTACTGGAAAAACCACAGTTTTGACTAGACGGTCCTTTGTTGGCAAAGTAATGTTTCTGCTTTTGAATATGCTATCGAGGATGGCCATAACTTTCCTTCCAAGGAGTAAGCGTCTTTTAATTTCATGGCTGCAATCACCATCTGTGGTGATTTTGCAGCACCCTCCCCCCCCCCCCCCCGCCCCAAATGAAGTATGACTCTGTTTCCACTGTTTTCCCATATATTTCCCATGAAGTGATGAAAACCGATGCCATGATCTTAGTTTTCTGAATGTTGGCCTTTAAGTCAACTTTTTGAGGTATGACCTAAATCCAATCCTTTATGATTATATAGTAGAAGTGAGAAATAAATTTAAGGGACTAGATCGGATAGAGTGCATGATGAACTATGGACAGAGGTTTGTGACATTGTACAGGAGACAGGTATCACGACTATCCTCATGGAAAAGAAATGCAAAACAGCAAAATAGGTGTCTGTGGAGGCCTTAAAAATAGCTGTGAAAAGAAGAGAAGTGAAAAAGAAAGGAGAAAAGGAGTGATATAAGCATCTGAATGCAGTGTTCTCAAGAGTAGCAAGGAGAGATAAGAAAGCCTTCCTCAGCGATCAATGCAAAGAAATAGAGGAAAGCAAAAGAATGGGAAAGACCATCCCCTCAAGAAAATTAGCGATACTGAAGGAACATTTCATGCAAAGATGGGTTCTATAGAGGACAGAAATTTTACGGACCTAAAAGACTCAGAAAATATTAAGACAAGTGGCAGGAATACAGACTAGAACTGTACAAAATAGATCTTCAAGACCCAGATATTCACGATGGTGTGATCGCTCACCTAGAGCCAGACATCCTGGAATGTCAAGTCAAATGGGCCATAGAAAGAATCACTCCGAATAAAGCTAGTGGAGGTTATGGAATTCTAGCTGAGCTATTACACATCCTGAAAGATGATGCTGTGAAAGTGCTGAACTCAATATGCCAGCAAATTGGAAAACATAGCAGTGGCCATGGGACTGAAAAAGATCGGTTTTCATTCCAACCCCAAAGAAACACAGTGCCCAATAATGCTCAGATTACCACACAATTACACTCATCTCACGTTCTAGTGAAGTAATGCTCAAAGTTCTCCAAGCCAGGTTTCATTAATACATGAACCGTGAACTTCCAGATGTTCAAACTAGTTTTAGAAAATGCAGAGGAACCAGAGATCCAAATGCCAACAATCTTGGATCATTGAAAAAGCAAGAACGTTCCAGAAAATTAAAAACAAACAAACCAAAAAACACCTATTTCTGCTTTATTGACTATGCCAAAGCTTGGATTGTGTGGATCACTATAAACTGTGGAAGATTCTGAAAGAGATGGAAATACCAGACCACCTGGCCTGCCTCTGGAGAAACCTATATGCAAGTCTGGAAGCAACAATTAGAAATGGACATGGAACAACAGGTGGGTTCCAAATAGAAAGAGGAGGATGTCAAGGTTGTATATTGCCACCCTGCTTATTTGACATGAATGCAGAGTACATCATGAGAAACTCTAGGCTGGAAGAAGCAGAAGCTGGAGTCCAGATTGCCAGGAGAAATGTCAATAACCTCAGATATGCAGATAACACCACACTTATGGCAGAAAATGAAGAGGAAGTGTCAAGCCTCTTGATGAAAGTGAAACAGGAAAGTGAAAAACTGGGCTTAAAGCACAACATTCTGCAACGAAGATCATGGCATCTGGTCCCATCACATCATGGGAAATAGATGGGGAAACAGTGGAAACTATGTCAGGCTTTATTTTTGGAGCTCCAGAATCACTGCAGATGGTGATTGTAGCCATGAAATTAAAAGACATTTACTCCTTGGAGGGAAAGTTATGTCCAACTTAGATCTCATTTTAAAAAGCAGAGACATTACTTTGCCAACGAAAATCCATCTAGTCAAGGCTATGTTTTTTCCAGTGGTCATATATTGATATGAGAGTTGGACTGTGAAGAAAGCTGAGTACCAAAAAATTGATGCTTTTGAACTGTGGTGTTGGAGGAGACTCTTGAGAGTCCCTTGGACTGCAAGCAGATCCCACCAGTCCATCCTTAAGGAGACCAGTCTTGGGTGTTCTTTGGAAAGACTGATGCTAAAGCTGAAATTCCAGTATTTTGGCCACCTCACTCATAGAGTTGACACATAAAAATCTCTGATGATGGGAGGGATTTGGATCAGGAGGAGAAGGGAACGACAGAGGATGAGATGGCTGGATGGCATCATCGTCTCGATGAACTTATGTTTGCCTGAACTCCAGGAGTTAGTAATGGACAGGGAGGCCTGGTGTGGTGTGATTCATGGGGTGACAAAGATTCGGACATGGGCCTGTGACTGAAATGAAATGAGTAAATTAACTGTTTTGTTGTTGTTGTTGTTGTTGAACATGTCATTGGTAATATATGAAAGGAACAAGTGTAATACATACATACATACCCGTTCAAGTGATATTTCATGTGTTACGTCACTACATTCCTGTCTGACACTCTGTATCACACAGACTGTCACCATAATGTATCCTCAATGCATGGGATTCTCAAGGTGAAAAAGTAGGAATGGGTTGCCATCCTTAGTTCCAGGAGATCTTCCCAACTCAGATCGAACCTGCCTGTCTTATGACCTCTATGTTAGAAGACAGGTTCCTTAGTACTAATACTACCTGGGCAACCATTAGCTTATAAATGGCTACACATATACATGCATATGTATATGTTGAAAGTTTGGGTATATAATTTTGCTGTCTACAGGTAGCAGTATATATTTTGCAGGAGGTATATAACTGCAGGTATGTCCTTTTGCAGGATCTAATGGTTTGCTAAAAGTGGTTTCACTTACATTCATGTCAGAGAATTATATAATTTCCCTTGTGACTTACCCTTTGAAATATTGGTTCTTTAAGAATATCTTGTATAATTTTTCATACACTGACAAATTTGCAAACACATATCCCATTTTTCAATTTTAGCTTCACATCTTGGTTTTCAGAGAATATACTTGGTATTATGTAAAATACTAAGACTTGTTTTATGCCTTAATGTGAAGCATATTTTTGAGAATATTCCAAAGAAAGTTCAGGTACAATTGAAAATATCACACACACACACACACACACACAGTATGTGTTTATATGCCTATTTGAACATATTAGTGTAGGTACATAATTTTAAATATATATATATATTTTTACCCTTCTTTGATCTTGAAGTGCTTTGGGTCATGTTCCTCAGATTTATAGTTTGCTTTCAGTCTCCTGTCTTTTTGGGATTTATACTAAACCTGTATTAGGTATTTTCACATTACTTTAGGTCCTCTGACTCTGATGCTGGGAGGGATTGGAGGCAGGAGGAGAATGGGGTGACAGATGATAAGATGGCTGGATGGCATCACTGACTCGATGAACGTGAGAGATGGTGATGGACAGAGAGGCCTGGCGTGCTGCGATTCATGGGGTCGCAAAGAGTTGGACATGACTGAGCGACTGAATTGAACTGAATTGAACTGATGTCCTATTCAGGCAGAAGCCCACAGTCAACTTCTTTGAGAGTGTAAGAATCTTTCTAGAGACAGTATCTTTCTGAGGTTGTAGAGAATAGAGCACACTGTGAACCAAGAAATTTGCCAGCCATATCAGTAAACAAATGATGCTGCAGGCATCAAGTCATAAGCCCTTGAATCTATCCATAAACGTAAAACCTGGGGGAACTCTTGATGAAATCAGTTTGCCCACTATCAAGTCCTTAGTTACTGCACTTGAAGCTAGTGTGGCCTGAAGAACTGACTTGAGACAGAAAGAATAGATACTAGCCCTAGTTAAGGTGATTGTCAAAGGAATTATTTCAAGGAGCCCAGATTCTTGCATCTACCATAGGTAGAAAATATTTAAATCCATTCACTTGAGGTGTCCAGTTTTTCTTTCGTTAACCATAATATTCAGACATTCTCCATACCTGATCATTGTACCAAAATTTCTGTAAAACTTGGATCCTCCTATCCTTCGTTAGAGCAGTCTTTTTGCGATACTTGAGAAGTCGCTTCTCATGATTAAATCCTTCTTAGAATGAAAGGCTTGATGAAGAAAACATAATTCTCCACTTTTGAACTATGCATTTTTCCCATTAGGTAGCACACATTCTAGAACTGCAATATAAGGGATTCTTGTGCAGCACCTCACTGTTAACCTATGTTTACTAATTCCTACTTCCCAAAGTTTTGAAAGTCAAAGGTCAGATATTACTTGGGGCTGGTGCACTGGGATGACCCAGAGGGATGGTATGAGGAGGGAGGTGGGAGGAGGGTTCAGGATGGGGAATACATGTATACCTGTGGTGGATTCATTTTGATATATGGCAAAGCCAATACAATATTGTAAAGTTAAAAAATAAAATTAAATTTAAAAAATAAAATTAAACTTGAGGGGATTCATGGTTTCATAAACCGGTGACATCAGTTTATGAAAATATATAACCATATATGTTTACTTTACTTTTAGAAAGCCGTTCTTTACTTTTAGAAACAATGGAAAATTAGGGAAGTGAAGGGACACAAGTATAGAGTCTGAATTTATTCTGCCCAACATAGCTCTGCATTTAAGTTTGTCTTTTTTTTTTTTTTTTTTTGCTTTTTCTTTGCCTATACATACTAAAGCCATCCTGGGTACACATTTTAATTGACATGCAGTGATGCTTTACTTGTCACTAGCACAAATTAGACAAAGACTGATTTTCTTTCCTTACAATGTTGTGTTGGTGTCTGCTGCCCAGCAAAACAAATCAGTTATTAGTAAATACAGGTGAGCCTCCCTTTTGAGCAGTCCTCCAATCTCCCACTTGGGCCTCCTCTCCTACTCCAAAACCAATTCCACTAGAGCACTGCATAGCAATAGCTATCTACTACATGCTTGGTATGTCCTTCCTGCACTGTGTCCACAAGTCTGTTTTCCATGACTGCATCTCTTCCTACACTCCAAATGGTTTACTCAGCATCTGTTTTCTGGATTCCACTTAAATGCATTAATATGCACACACATATATTTATTACTTCTTTATTTGGTTGCCACAAACCTCAATCGCTCTGTGTGGAATTCAATTCCATGACCAGGGATCAAACCTGGGACCCCTGCATAGGGATCATGGTGTCTTAGCCACTGGACCAACAGGGCATTCCCCTGTTGTTGTTTTTTTTAAATGATGGCCACTTGGGATGGTGTGAGGTGATATGTTGTTGTACTTTTGATCTGTCTGCCTTTGTTAAGTTGAGGTCGTTTTTTCTATGTTCAGTTTTTGAAGAGCTTCTATCACAAGCACTTGTTGAATTATTTCAAAAACTTTCACCAGCTATTGAGGTAATCATATGGTTTTAAACCTTGACTATACATTGATATGCAACTATTGAAGAATGTTTCCATATCTTGAATAAACCCCACACTTAATTATGGTGTCCAATCCTTTTACGGTATTGGTGGAATTTTTTGCTCATATTTTGGTAAGGATGTTTGCCTCTGTTCATCTATGAGATATTAGTCTCTAACTTTCTTTTTCTGTGTTATTTCGGAGTTGGTATCAGGGTGATGGTGAACTTGTAAGATGACTTCTGGGTTTTCCGTCCACTCTAGAGTTTTGGAAGCGTTTCAGAAGTGCATGTGCCAGCAGTTCTCTGACTGATTCATAAAATTTCCCTGTGAAGCTTTCTGGAGTTTAAGTTTGCCAACTGGAAATTTTTTCATCACAGTTTCAATCTTAGTGCTTGTAATTGCTCTGTTCATATTTTCTGTTTTTTTTTCAGCTAAAAAAAATTTAGCTGAATTTCTTAGTATTTGTCCATGGCTCAAATTCTAAATTTTATTGACTTATAGTTGTTTGCTGTAGTCCCTTATGACTCTTTGTTATTTCTGTTATATCAGTCATAATGTCATCCTTTGTCATGTCAAATTGATGGATTTGTTGTCCTCTTTGTCTTGATAAGTCTGTATCATGATTTGTCTATTTTACTTCTCCTCTCCAAGAGACCCTTTTTAGTGATACTGATTTTGGCTATTTTTTAAATCATTTCTTTTTTTTTTAATTTCTGCTTTGATTTTTATCATTTTTTCCCCTTCTATTCACTTTGGGGAATTTTGCCTGATTTTTCTTCTTTCTCTAAATGCTTTAGATTGTAGGTTATGTTGATTACTTGAGATGTGTAGAATTTATCAACTTCACTCTTTTACTGCTTTAGCATGCTCCATAACTTTTGGATAATCATGTTTTTAATATTATTTTCTTCTAAGATTTTTCTTTCATTTTCTCTCACATTTCATGAGTGATCTCTTGGCCATGTACAGTTGTATTTATTCATCTACATGGATTCATGTTTCTCACAGTCCTCACCTGCAAATTCTGCTATGTAAATCATAACGTTGTGGTTAAAAAAAAAAAGATTAATACCATTACCACTATCTCAAATTTATCAAGGCTTGATTTGAGATCCATTTTGTGATATATCTTGAAGATATTTTATTTTCACTTAAGAAAAAATGTGTATTCTGCTCTGCTTCAGTGAAATGTACTATACGTATCAATTAACTTTGTCTGGTCTCGTGTGCCTTTGAACACTTGTGTTTCATTTTAAACTTTATTTCTAAATTGGAGGATAGTTTCTTTCCAGTGTTGTGTTGGCTTCTGCTGTACAACAGTGTGTATTAGCATATAGGAGGCCAAAGTCTTTTTTTGTGTGTGTGTTGTTGATTGTCTGTTACTTATTCATTTTTCTAGTCCCTATAGAAATGTTTATCGTCTTTTCCCCATTCCGTTTCTAGAATGTTTTATCACCTTTACTACCACAACATCCAAGTTATTTTCAAGGAGCCTGCCTACTTTTTCTTTCATTATGTTTTGAGTTTTTACCACATTCCTTTGCCTACAACATATTTCTCTGACTTCACATTTCCCTACTGCATTCCTCATCATTTCTTCCCAAACTTCTGCGTAATAGTTATTGCTCCTCGTCTCCACTCCAAGTTGATAAAATTAGTTGAGTGTCTAGTGTGGGCTTTGCAGTTGGAGAGACTGACAACTATGTTCTTGAATCTGCAGTTGAGTCTTCCGTCTCTAATGGTGATACCATATCTGTTCATGTCATTTGTAGATGTCTATAGAATTAGTCTGACATTAGGCAGTCTATTTGCTGAAGATTGGTTGCGTTTTTCTGTCTTGCTTGTTGTGTAGTGTGAGGCATCAGCCCTGGGTTGTGTAGGCAGTTGGGTGCAGTACATCTGAGATTAAGAAAGAGGCCTTCAACGAGACTGTCACCAGTTAATAATCAGTGTAGACAGCAATTCTCTAGTGTCCCATGATCCTGGTCTCAGTGTGAAAGGTTGTAATGGAATGCAAAGAGCTGGGATTCTTGGCCTCCAGAGGAGAGGAATTCAATCTGGGGCCAGAGATAAGGCTGGATCACTCAGAGCTTTGTATAATAAAATTTTATTAAAATATCAATGAGATAGAGAAAACTTCTCATATAGGCATCAGAATGGGGCAGAAAGAGTACCCTCCTGCTAGTCTTCAGCTGGATATTATATAGTCACTAGTAGTCTGTTAATGAAAGAAAGGAATGTTTTAAAACTCAGAGTGGTACCAGGCCCCCTCACACATAAGATGCATTTTGGGATAATCTTGGCGTCAGATGATTCATCCCGGGCCATAAAATGATTGTCTTGAAGAAGGATAGATTACCATACAAATGATTCATTTACATAGATTAGGGAAATACTATCTGAGTATGACATACTGGTTTGTCAAGTAGGTTCTGAGCCATTAGGAGGAACTGACTTAAGAACAGAGTTTGGGGTAAAAGCATAGTACATTAGCATAGTTTAAGACAAACATTTCCATAAGAAAAATGCATTGGTTATCTCAAGGTTTGAGAATAGTTAACTTCAGATGAAACCAGGTGTCATTCTGGCAATATAACATTTTAAGAGAAACCTCCTTTTAAATTTGTATAAAGACAGAAAAAAAAAATATTGCTAGTTTGTTTCCTCCTGCTACTTAAGAGAGATAAAAATGTCTGATACTTTCAGGCCAAATCCTTCATTTGGAGACCCCAGCCTTCCTGCCTGTTACCCTCTCAGATGATGACAGCAGAAAATATCAGGCCCAACTTATGCCCAGAGAACTACAATACCATAGTGATAGATTGAGGAGATTAAAAAAGTAACATAGATAAATGGTAAATAAATAAGTAAAAGGTGCCACAAGCAATAAACACTACAGAGAAGACAACAGATTCATAATGAGAGCCAATCAAGTAAATCTCAAGGCAAAAAACACCACCAGAGTAGAGTGCCAACTGAAAAATAAAGAAAGCAAATCTGACAAGAAGAGCAGGACAGCCCCCACAGAATAACAGGAAACCACAGTTAATATAGAAATGCATACCCATGTTAAAGAATGAAGTGATGCAACAGCAATTAAAGGCACAGAAAATAGGAAACCAAAGTAAAAGTAGAAATAGCTATACAAAAAATAAAAATATAGTTGAAATAATCTTCAAGATCAAATCAATGTGTAGTAACAAAGAAGCATACAACTGAGAAAAATAGTGCACAAACAACACAACAATTCAATGCATCAAAAGAATAATACATATTTCCTTGTGTCTCATCTGTGAGTGTCCTAGTGCTCAACATGGGCCAGAGGACAATTACACCTCTTTGGGAAGTTCTCCAAAGATGGAGAGAACTGGATTCTGGATATCTCTAAGGGCACCTCAGACTCAAAACTGCTATAATTCCTGTGCGTTCTTATAGCTGCCTGAGCCTGGGCATTTTTTTTTTTTTTTTGACCTCTTCTCAGCTTTGGATGTAATCCGTAGACACAGGGTCTGCATCATTAATCCTGTGTATTTAATCTGCAGCATGCACAACTGGATGGAAGATTCATAATCCTCTTTCTTAATGGCTCTGTCCCTGGGCCTCAGGTGTAAATTTCATCCTTCCTCACATGTGGTCACCAAATGTGTCTGACTTGAGACACTTGTGGTGCACTGGGGTCTGCCATGATGAGCACAGAAGGTTAAGGTACAGCTGCTTGGAATTCTGGAAACATGGTGGTGCTAGTTATGAATAGGAGCCAGCAGACATAGGCAGAAGAGGTTTTGCCTGAATGGGATCCTTTTCTAGCCTGTGTTTGCAGGAGCATGAGTGGTACTTCTGCTGGTCTTTCTCTATTGCCTTATAGTAGGTGTTAACAGGTGGGAAGGTGAGGCGCTACCAAGGTATCTCTGCCTCCTGAGTGTGACACAGTACAGTCGCTTTGGCAGTTTGGGAATTCTCAAAAGGTATTCCCTGCTACACAACGACTCGTACCTGCTCCGTCAGGCCACTTCCACATAGTCAACAGCAGTCCTCTCCCAGGATCCCTCTAAATACCTTCTTAATTCCTTTTCACTCAGGTATGTCTGGAACCCACATGGGACACTCTGGTGAGCAGGGCATTCTGCTATTTGATGCTGTGGGAGAACTATTGTCCTTGCAGAAGTATTATTTGTGAACCATTAATGAGAGAGTTGCATTTCACATCTGCCTACATTTCTGCCTTCTTGGAACTTCTCAGTTTTTCCTGGAAAGCTCAATTATTATTTTTTCCTTGACAGAAAAACATGAAACATTAGTTGCCATGAATCAATCTGTTTGATGGGACATTGCTTACGTACACACGTAACTGGTACTACTTTGACTTTCAATATGCAATCAAGCATATTGTGTTGTCTTTTTTTCTTTCCCCCTTGGAAATTTCTCTTAATGAGGAATTGTCATCAGCATGAAGAAATGCAGAACTTTCCACATAAAATATAATAGCAAAATTGGGCTCAAAAAGGCAGCACTTGAATATCTCTAGCTATTTTTTGAACGTTCCTGACATTTTCCAAGCGTACAAATGTCTAACTTCAGATCTCAAAGCGCAATTCCATTCAGTAGATATCAAAGGTGAGACTTCCATGGGCATAATTTAATTATTGTATAATAAGATGGCAAGTTCATAGGAAATTACCAGTTGGTACTTGGCTACTTGAAAAAAGAGAGAAAACGACAGCAATGACCAAAAAATAAAATTGAAAAAAAAAACAAAACAAAACAGGAATGTGTAGTTAGTTATTTAATTATAAGAGGTACACATGAATTGATGTTTGTATCACAGAATAAGCAAGGAGATAGCATACAATCATCTATATCTGCTTAACTGTCTCTGCTAATGACTTGGACACTGTGGATCACACACAAACCAGAAAAAGAAAGAAAGAAAGAAAGAAACATAATTTTGTAAAATTCTTAGAGATAAGAATACAAGAATACCTTATATGTCTCCTGGGAATCGTGTATGCTAGTAAAGGTGCAGCAGTTAGAATTGGACAGGGGACAATGAACTAATTCAAAATTGGGAAAGGAACAAGTCAAAGCTATATATTGTTGTCCTGATTATTTAACTTCTGTGCAGAGAACACCATGAAAAAATAAAAATCTAGATGAATCTCAAGTTAGAAACCGAATTTATGTGGGAGATATGAATAACCTTAGTTATCCCAGTGACAACACCAAAATGACAGAAGAAATATAATAATTAAGGCGCCTCTTGATGAAAGTATTATCTGTTTCAAATATAGACATCTGAAATGAGATAGTCCTACATAAAAGATGAAATTCTCAGTTTCACATATGAAAACCTAGATAAAGATTTCAGGGTGTGAAACATGAAATTCTCCATTATTCACATATACAAATCTGGAGAAAGATTTTCCAACGTAAAGTACGAATTCTCTGTACATCATACATGAATGTACGGACACGAAATATTCTGCAGAAAATGTGGAATTTTTTTACATTAGAGTTATGAAAATATGGATGCAGATTCTTTGACAGGAAATACAAAAATGTCTGTTTCACATATCCACACATGGTCACATGAAACATGAATTTTTTCATATTTGTCATTTGAAAATATTTGTGAGGTCTTTCCTTCATGAAATATTGAATACTGTCTATTTCACATTTGAAAAACCTGTGTTAATTTTCCTACAAGAAATATAGAATTTTCCCACAGATTTTCATGCTTGGGCTCTGAAATTCTCTATGTTTTCATCAAGAATGTTTGGAAGGTATTCTGATATGAGATTCGGAATTCTGTGTATTTCCCATTTGACAATCTGGGGAGAAATGTTCTCATATGAAATATGAATTCTCAATTGTTCACATGTGAAACATTTTCCAGATTTGTACACATGAAAGAGAATTTCCCGTCATTCAGAAATTAAGATCTGAGCTAAACCGCAAACATCAAACAGCTATATTTCATGTATATCCTGAATACCATATAGAGTTTTCTGTATTTCTTTGATAAAAATCTGGGTGAAGATTTCCCTATAAGAAATAGGGAATAATATATTTTACACATGTAAAATCAAAACCCTTATGATTAGACAGTGGAATTGATAAATAGATGCAGGGGATTCTATCTGACAGATGAGTGCCTGAAGACCTATGGATGGTGGTTAGTGATATCGTATAGGAAAAAGTGATCAAGACCATCCACATGAAAAAGAAATGAAAAATGGTAAAGTTACGAGGCCTCACAAAGAGCTGAGAAGAGGAGTGAAGCTAAACAAAAAGGGGAAAAAGAAAACAATAACCCTGTATCAGATCAGATCAGATCAGTCACTCAGTCGTGTCCGACTCTTTGTGACCCCATGAATTGCAGCATGGCAGGCCTCTCTGTCCATCACCAATTCCCGGAGTTCACTGAGAGGAGACAGCAAAAGAGACACAGATGTATATAACTGTCTTTTGGACTCTGTAGGAGAGGGAGAGGGTGGGATGATTTGGGAGAATGGCATTGAAACATGTATAATATCATATATGAAATGAGTCATCAGTCCAGGTTCCATGCACAATACTGGACGCTTGGGGCTGGTGCACTGGGATGACCCAGAGGGATGGTATGGGGATGGAGGAGGGAGGAGGTTTCAGGATGGGGAACACATGTACACCTGTGGAAGATTCATTTTGATATATGGCAAAACTAATATGATATTGTAAAATTAAAAAATAAAATAAAATAAAGCAAACCTTAGAGGGAAAAATGAACATTCACAGTGTTGTGTAACTATTGACACTATTTCTGGAATGTTTTCATCATTCTTCCTGCCAGCCGTGTTAAAGGACAATTTTGCAACACCTATAAATGTTTTTATTTTATTTTAAAATGCAAAATATTTTGATTCATTGTTTTAATCAATTTGGAACATGTGTTCAAATAGAAAATAAATGTTAACTGCTTCCTCTCAACCTGTATTTATATAATAATAAATCTGGATAGCACATAAAAAGAAAAGAAAAGAAAATTATACACATTTGGATGAAGATCCCCAAAGAATTGCAAGGAGAGGTAAAACCACCCTCAGTTATCAATGTCAATAAATAAAGCAAATCAATAGAACTGGAAAGTCTACTGATCTCTTCAAGAAAATCACAGATACCAAGGGAAAATGTCATGCAATCATGGGCACAATAAAGGACAGAAATGGTATGGATGTAGCCAAAACAGAAACTATTAAGAAGAGGTGGGAAGAATACATGGATGAAATGTGCACAAAAGATCTTCATGACCCAGTTAAGCACGATGGTGTGATCGTTCACCTGAGGACCCGATGTCCTGGAATGTGAAGTCTAGTGGGACTTAGGAAGCATAACGACAAACAAAGCTTGTGGAGGTGATGGAATTCAGTTGAGATATTTCAAATTCTAAAAGATGATGATATGAATGTGCTGCCCTCCATATGCCAGCAAATTTGGGAGACTCAGCAGTGGCCAGAGGACTGGAAATGGTCAGTTTTCATTCCAACCACAAAGAAAGGCAATCCAAAGAATGTCCAAACTACCACTTAATTGCACATGTCTGACACACTTGCCCAGAACTGCTCAGAATTCCCCAAGCCAGGCTTCAACAGAATGTGAACCATGAGCTCCCAGATGTTCAAGCTGGATTTATAAAGGGCAGAGGAACCCGAGATTCAATTGTCAACACCCGTTGGGTCCTCCAAAAGGCAAGAGAACTCCAGGAAAGCAGCTACTCTTATTTGACTATGCCAAAGACTTTGACTGACACAACAAAACGACACACACACAAAAAGTCACATCAAAACGTGGAATATTCTTCCAAACATCGGAATACATGCCTCCTGAGAATTCTTACATCCATGTAAATAAAATAAATATTTATCAACTTGGAAAATTTTCTCAGTCAATAGGAAAGGTGAATTATGATAGTAGTGCAGGTTATAGAATGTTGTTGAGTAATGTGTAGAGCATTTGATTGGTTATTACATTTCTTTATTGATAATTCAGTAAGCACTTAAAATGTGTCATTTTCAGGCTCTATGTTTCAGCTGTTGTGAAAGATACATAAAGAGGGTAGACCCAAAACACATTGAAGATATCTGTACTCTCCTTCGTAGGAGGGCAAACAGTAGTTCCTTCCAACCACAAGAAATAGTTGAGACAAAGTTGTTAGAAGGGGCTTAGCATAAGGTAAGGTAAGGTTAGGTAAGTCACTTCAGTTGTGTTTGACTCTAGGCGACCCCATAGACGGCAGCCCAACAGGCCCCCACATCCCTGGGATTCTCCAGGCAAGGACACTGGAGTGGGTTGCCATTTTCTTCTCCAATGCATGAAAGTGAAAAGTGAAAGTGAAGTCGCTGAGTCGTGTCCGACTCTTAGCGACCCCATGGACTGCAGCCTACCTGGCTCCTCTGACCATAGGATTTTCCAGGCAAGAGTACTGGAGCGTGGTGTCATTGCCCTCTCCGAGGGCTTAGCATGACTGAAAATAATTTGTGATTGTAGCTTCAGAAGAGAAAGATAATGAAATGACTAAGGAAAACAGATATCATGTCTTCCAAGAACTTTGTAACCATGCTGATGTGCTGCAGTAATGACCAGGAATTTATTCTGTCTCTATGGGGACAGATAAGCAACATCTAAACATGCATTTGAAATTATAGGGTGGAATCTTGGTGTCAGGAAATAGAGACATGGCTTAAGGACAGCAGCGCAAAAATGACCCTATAGAATACCACTTGTAAAGTACATAACTTGTGCTGACCATGGGCCAGTCACTGATTATATCATGCTATCTTTTCTATCACAGTGATGGTATAATTGTGATCATGATTTTGGGTGTACTACAATATCTATATTTTCAGGGACAAAATTAATTTCTATAATGAAAACAATCTGCTGTCTAATCTTTAAGACTCTACCAGTAACTAATAGAATATAATATGTGAATGTGCTGAAGATCATACTGTGTATTTTTATTTATCTAATTTTATTTGCATCTCTTTCTTCACCCATACCATCCTAATTTAGACACCCCTTCATTTCAGCAGGGATGATTTCAGAAATCACTTTACATCCATTACCTCTTTTCCCTTGCTTCTCATTTTCTTGCTTACAAATATTATATCAGGTGTCATTTACCTAGGATGCATAACGAATGCTTTCTTGAACTGAAGAGTTTGGAATACCATGCAGTAAAATAGTAAACCAATGAACTAAAGCCTCATTTTCTCTTCTTTGTTTAAAAATTGAAAATGAAACTATGAAGATGAACATGTAAATTTATTGTTCAAATACAGGAATGGTAGGTATTTGTTGACATCTCCCAAAGTAACGTTCAATCTTCCTTAGGCTCCATAATCTGACACGTATTTGGTAGGTCAGTTTTAATTAGCATGGTTTCCATATAATGGTGATTGTTGATGAGTTGACTTGAAAGAGAGGAAGCAGATGTGTAAGTGCTTGTTGGCACTGAGAACCACGAGTTGCCTGTCTCTTGCAGGTTAGGAAAGGGATTGTCATGGCCTGACATATCGCTATGCCTGACTGGAAATTTAGAAGGCTCCACCATCAGTCCAGAATAAGTGCTCTGTAATGGGGATACAATGTGGTTCTGAGAAGTAGATGTAGTTGTAGTAGCAAAGTCCTCAATGGGGCCATTTACTTGAGTGTAGCTGCTATGTGAATGCCAATTAAAAATGCTCAACTTTTTTAAAACAGCAGGTTGATTTACCAAAATCTGTTCTGTTTGTCTAACCGATATTGGTGATGGGTGGTTAGGTAAGTCACATGGAGATAGGGCATTTGTATTAGTGACAATCTGGATGGTATGAGGCTTTTGTATGAAAGGCACAGGTAAACGTGTGGAGGCTGAAAATGCGCTCTCTCTACTAATTTCTGGAATAAATTCAGAGTTACGATCATCTTCGTTGACACTTGCTTTAACATGCTTCTTGTTATCTTGCACTAATGAAGATATTTGAGACACATTATTAATCCCAACTCTTCTTTGCACTCTTAATAAAAGTTGAGGATGACCTCTTTTGAAATTTGGATTATAGTAGGTCTGTAACTAAAATCAAAGGATTACATTATTTAGTTTCTTTATAAACCAAGGTAAAACTGACAAGCAAAGCTAAGTTATAAAAATGTATTCCTTTAATGAAACCAACTAAATAGCATCAAATAAAACACCTCCATTAGTAGTTTAACAGGTAACATGTTAGAAAGAATATGATCCTCAATGAAAAATATATTTTATATATACAGTAAATACCACTTTAAGTTGCTTCAGGACTTATATCTGGTTTCACAGTGCTAGGAAAGTTTGTCAAACATCCAATATTTTAACATATCCAGCTGTTCTCAACTTCAAAAAATAAAACTTTTTAACGATTTGTTAGCTCAAGTTTAAATTCGGTTTTAGCTACATATGTAAATGTGCTTTCTAGGTCACATGATTTCATCTTACATATTGCCAATAAGTGAAAATGTTGGAATACCTTACTCAAAAGAGAGATGTTGTTTTCTTCTTCCAGAAAGACAGGTAGTGAAGCAGATCTTTGAAAAGTTTGTCGCTTTTTACTAAATCCATAAAGGTTAAGCTGTCGAATTAAACTCTTCATACTCTTGGTTTCAAATATTCTGAAAGGTGCCTTTCTTTCCAAGACTTCTTTCTTCAAGATCCCCCTTCATCCAACTCTTTTTGATTGTTCATTGTTTCTGAAATATTCCCCTTCACTGCCTCATGTTGGAATATTACACTTTGGTCATATTTTCTTGTATCTTGAAGTGTAATCCTGTGTCATAAAATCATCCTTCTAATGTATACAGTTCTTTGATTTTTAGTGCACTTTCAAGTTTGTCCACTTTTTACTACTATCTACTTCCAGAACGTCTTCATCAGCCCACGAAGAAATCTACACCTTCTAGCTCTCACTCTCCTTTCCTTCCTCTCAAGCCTGGCAACTGCTAATATTCTTTTTGATTCTATGTGGTTTCCTATTATTGGCCTTGCATATAAAGAGAATCATGCTCTGTGTGTGTGTGTGCTTCCTGTTAGGTTTATTTTCTTCAGTAAAATATTTTCAAGTTTCATCCATGTTGTTACATGTGTTAGAATTTTGTTTCATTATGTGGCGGAATAGCATTTCATGTTATGGATATAATACACTTTGGCGATCCATTTTTCAGAAGGATGAACACTGGCTTGTTTCTACTTTTCAGCTGATATGACTAATGACACTATAAACATTCCTGTCAATCCCTTTCAAGACAGCCCTCATTACCAAATATCAGCTTTTTCCCATTCTCCAGCCACATATCATCCAAGGACATTTCACTGATTTTGTGACTTCATCACATTGTCTAAATAGTGTACTCTTTTCTGAATTATGTTTATTTTATTTATTTAAGATTTTTTTTTAGTACATTAAAGGTCACAGGAATAAAATCAATGATTGCTTTGTATTCCCTAAACTATATGGTACTAGTATTTGTAAAGGTAGTGGTTTCTAAATATTTATTATTATGCATTTTTCACTATCAAATGAAGACCAGAGAATAATTGCAAGGATAAAAACATACTTGCTTTGGGAATTTTTCTATGTATATAGATCATATGAGTGAAGATGTCTCATTTTAAAAATTGTCCATGGTGATGATTATTTTTTTGCATTTCTTTTTTTATTTATTTTACTTTTTAACTTTAAAATATTGTATTGGTTTTGCCATATATCAACATGAATCTGCCACAGGTAAATCAACAGAGATCTATTATTTTTCTTAAAATATTTTGTTTACTATTTTTATATTAGTTATGTACAAAATTGGAAAAAAAAACATATCTTGGGTGTTAAAAAAAAAAAAAAAAAAGAGCTCTTCGTGGACCACTACATGTGCCTCTCTCATCCCACCAAATAGATTCAAACTGATCACTTTCAACTATATTCCAAAGTTTTTGTGGAAAGGTGAGTGAAAGAAAATTAGTCACCTCATCTGTTTCAGATACAGAATATTTGTAGCATGGCCTTTTTATCACAAGATCCTCAGACAAAGCCTGAAAAGCATATTCTTCAATCATAGATCTCAAAACTGAGTCCCTAGTAAGTGTATAATCATACAAAGATCTAATGGAGGTTTCTGAATCAGTTGATTCATCCTTAGGAGGCCCATCTTGAATTTCTGAAGGTATATGTGCCATCTCAGAGAAATCTTTCTTCAGATCCTTTTCTCATTTGTCTGATTTTACTGACCACTACTTCAAAAATTGCTTGGCTGGCCAACAGAGAGAAACTCTCTAGACCATCGCAGAGGTCCTCAAAGTCAAAAGGCTGTGACATCACAAAATCACTTGTCTCCTAGCAATCAAAGGGTAGCTGTGACATCACAAAATCACTGGTCTCCTAGCCATTGAAAGGTGATGTTCAGCTAGGCTTTACTTCAGCATCAACTTAAAAATACAGCCTGCTTACAGAAATAGTAACCAAAACCATGAAGCATGCAAAATCTCATTCCTAAAGAATTTTTACACAGAAAAATCACATCAATAAATCTACTTGGTTTCTGAAATAAAAGTGATTTATCACCCTTCTATACACACATTTTTCATATTCAGTACTGTTACCCAAGCAAAATTGGTCTACTGGCCTCTGCAATAAAATCTTTTAACTGTCTGGTTTCAACTACTCTGTGGTCTCTGTACTTAACTTTCAGGCTGGCTGGGGCTTTGGCATCTCTAAAACTGTTCATAGGATAATGCTCAGGATGTTATTGATGGCCCTTGAGGAGGAACTAAAGACCCTTGAATTTGACTAATGGCTAAATCATTATTATTCTCTATCACTTGATTATTATCCTTAGATTCTGTCTTTTCTAGCCTCACTGTTTAAAATTACTTTTTTTTATTGTTTTGTGTGTATTTTATTTTATTATTTTTTATTTGATTTTTAAACTTTACAATATTGTCCTGGTTTTGCCATATATCAACATGAATCCGCCACAGGTATACATGTGTTCCCCATCCTGAAACCTCCTCCCTCCTCCCTCCCCATACCATCCCTCTGGGTCGTCCCAGCACACCAGCCCAAAACATCCAGTATCGCGCATCGAACCTGAACTGGTGACTCGTTCATACATGATATTATACATGCTTCAATGTCATTCTACCAAATCATCTCACCCTCTACCTCTCCCAAGAGTCCAAAAGACTGTTCTATACATCAGTGTCTCTTTTGCTGTCTCATATACAGAGTTATTGTTACCATCTTTTAAATTCCGTATATATGTGTTAGTATACTGTATTGGTGTTTTTCTTTCTGGCTTACTTCAGTCTGTATAATAGGTTCCGGTTTCATCCACCTCATTAGAACTGATTGAAATTTATTCTTTTTAATGGCTGAGTAACACTCCATTGTATATATGCACCACAGCTTTCTCATTCATTCATCTGCTGATGGACATCTAGGTTGCTTCCATGTCCTGGCTACTAGAAACAGTGCTGCGATGAACATTGGGGTACATGTGTCTCTTTCAATTCTGGTTTTCTCAGTGTGTATGCCCAGCAGTGGGATTGCTGGATTATAAGGCAGTTCTATTTCCAGTTTTTTAAGGAATCTCCACACTGTTCTCCATAGTGGCTGTACTACTTTGCATTCCCAGCAACAGTGTAAGAGGGTTCCCTTTTCTCCACATCCTCTCCAACATTGATTGCTTGTGGACTTTTGGATCGCACCCATTCTGACTGGTGTGAAATTGAACACCAGGAGGTCTACAATCTCCTACCTCTTTCTCTCGGTTTTCATAATTTTCAGTCTTCAGAAGGGACTGCTTAGAACACGAAAGGAAATGAAGTTTTGGACTTAGAACTCAATCATAAATGTGACAGAAAATCTCAGTTGCAGGTTCGATTTCTTTTTCAGGTTTTCCAGCTCTTGGAGTGTTTCAATCAGCAACAACTTTGGCTATTTCCTGCTGAGATGGAGCCTGGAGTTGGAAATAATACTGAAATCTAAGCTTGGCATCAATATTTTCTCTTATGAAAATATACTTCTATATTTTATATATGATATATATGTATATATAAGTCTATATCTGTCTATTTTTGTCAAAACTGGACAAAAATTTGAAAATTGGTAGATCTTTATTAAAAGCAGAGAGGTGAGTGATATAAAAGAGTCCTCATATTTTACATTCAGCCAAGAAAACATATTTTGAAGTATTTCTGCTTACATATATTCAACAACCGAGTCGACTTTTTAATCATTCTTCATTTGGGTTTTAATTTTTTTCCATTTCTATGAAATCTAACAGGAGTTAAAAGCCATTGCACCTTTTTTATACACACACTCATACACACAGGTGTATATATGTCAAAATATAATTTTATGCAACACTATTTAGGTGGCCAAACTCATTGCTTGCTCCCAAGATCTTAAATAAACTGTTTGGGAAGCCTTACATTACTTAATAATTTTCTGGCTGAACAATTCAGATCCTGTTGCTGAAAAGCTCTCCTTTAATCTCGCTCATCTTCCACAATTCTTTCTGTAATAAGAGGTAGGGCTCATACTTATGGGGACACCTTGAACGCATAAAATCACAACTCTCATTTACTTAGATATATTGTTCAAAGAACGCTGTTGCTCTCCTCACATTGGACACAACTTTATTTTATTTATTTTCAATATAAATATATGTATTTTAATTGGAGTCTAATTGCTTTACAATATTGTACTGGTTTTGCCATACATAAATATGAATCTGCCACAGGTATACATGTGTGCCACCTCCCTCCTCATATCATCCCTCCTGGTTATCCCAGTGCACCAGCCCCAAGCATCCTGTATCATGCATTGAACCTGGACTGCCAGTTTGGTGACCTATGTTATTATACATGTGTCAGTGCCATTCTCCCAAATCATACCACCCTAGCCATCTCCCAGAGCTCAAAAGACTGTTTTATACATCTGTGTCTTTTTTGCATTCTCGCATACATGGTTATCATTATCATCTTTCTAAATTCCACATATATGTGTTAGTTTATTCTATTGGTGTTTTTCTTTCTGGCTAACTTCATTCTGTATAATAGGCTCCAGTTTCATCCACCCCATTAGAACTGACTGAAATGTATTCCTTTTAATGGCTGAGTAATACTCCATTATGTATATATCCCACAGCTTTCTTATCCATTCATCCACTAATGGACATCTAGGTTGCTTCCATGTCCTGGATATTAGAAACAGTGCTGTGATGAACATCGGGGTACACATGTCTCTTTCAATTCTGGTTTCCTTGGTGTGTATGCACAGCAGTGGGATTGTTGTGTCTTATGGCAGTTCTATTTGAAGGTTGTTTTTTTTTTTTTTTTAAAGAATCTAAACAGTGTTCTCCATAGTGGCTGTACTAGTTTGCATTCCCACCAACAGTGTAAGAGGGTTCCTTTTTCTCCACACCTTATCCAGCATTTATTGCTTGTAGACTTTTGGAGCACAACCAATCTGACTGGCATGAAAAGGTACCTCATTGTGGTTTTGATTTTCATTTCTCTGATAATGAGTGATGTTGAGCATCTTTTCATGTGTTTGTTAGCTATCTGTATGTCTTCTTTGAAGAAATGTCTGTTTAGTTCTTTGGCCAATTTTTTCACTGAGTCGTTTATTTTCCTGGAATTGAGCTTCAGGAGTTGCTTGTATATTTTTGACATTAATTCTTTGTCAGTTGCTTCAGTTCAGTTCAGTTGTTCAGTCATGTCCAACTCTTTGCGACCCCATGAATTGCAGCACGACAGGCCTCCCTATCCATCTCCAACTCCTGGAGTTCAACAAACTCACGTCCATCGACTCGGTGATGCCAACCACCATCTCATCCTCTCTCGTCCTCTTCTCCTCCTGACCTCAATCCCTCCCAGCATCAGAGTCTTTACCAGTGAGTCAAATCGTCACAGGAGGTGGCCAAAGTACTGGAGTTTCAGCTTTAGCATCATTCCTTCCAAGGAACACCCAGGACTAAACTCCTGTAGGATGGACTGGATGGATCTCTTACATCAAGAGTCTTTTCCAGCACTACAGTTCAAAAGCATCAATTCTTCCATGCTCAGCTTTCTTCACAGTCCTACTCTCACATCCATACATGACTACAGGAAAAACCATAGCCCTGACTAGATGGACCATTGTTGGCAACGTAATGTCTCTGCTTTTGAATATGCTATCAAGGTGGGTCACAACGTTCCTTCCAAGGAGTGTCTTTTAATTTCATGGCTGCAGACACCAACTGCAGTGATTTTGGAGCCCCCCAAAATAAAGTTTGACACTGTTTCCCCATCTATTTCCCATGACATGATGGGACCAGTTGCCATGATTTTCATCTTCTGAATGTTGAGCTTGAAGCCAACTTTTTCACTCTCCTCTTTCACTTTGATCAAGAGTCATTTTAGTTCCTCTTCACTTTCTGCCAGAAGGATGGTATCATCTGCATATCTGAGGTTATTGATATTTCTCTTGGCAATCTTGATTCCACCTTGTGCTTCCTCCAGCCCTGTGTTTCTCATGATGTACTCTGCATATAAGTTCAATAAGCAGGGTGACAATATACAGCCTAGACATACTCCTTTTCCTATTTGAAACCAGTATGTGTTCCATGTACAGTTCTAACTGTTGCTTCCTGACCTGCATATAGGTTTCTCAAGAGTCAGGTCAGGTGGTCTGGTATTCCCATCTCTTTCAGAATTTTCCACAGTTTATTGTGATCCACACACTCAAAGGCTTCCACATAGACAATAAAGCAGAAAGAGATGAATTTCTGGAACTCTCTTGCTTTTTCAATGATCCAGCAGATGTTGGCAACTTGATCTCTGGTTCCTCTGCCTTTTGTAAAACCAGCTTGAACATCTGGAAGTTCACAATTCACATATTGCTGAAGCCTGGCTTGGAGAATTTTGAGCATTTCTTTACTAGCATGTGAGATGAGTGCAATTGCATGGTGATGTGAGAATTCTTTGGCATTGCCTTTCTTTGGGATTGGAATGAAAACTGACCTTTTCGAGTCCTTTGGCCACTGCTGAGTTTTCCAAATATGCTGCCATATTGAGTGCAGCACTTTCACAGCATCATTAAAAGGGGCCAATAGCTCTAAATAGACATTTCTTTAAAGAAGACATATGGATGTCTAATAAACACATGAAATATGCTTAACATCATTCATCATTAGATAAATGAAAATTAAAATTGTAATGAGCAGTCATCTCACACTGTTCAGAGTGGCCATCACCAGAAATTCTACAATCAAGAAATCCTGGAAAGGCTGTGGAGAAAAGTTAACCCTAATACACTGTTGCCCGTAACACAAACTGGTACAACCTGTATTCAGAACAGTTTGGAGATTCCTTGAGAAACTTGGACTAGACCTGTCATATGACCCAGAAACCCCACTTCTTTGCATATACCCAGAGGGAATTAGGATGGAACATAACACATGTACCCCAATGTTTATTGAAATTGCCTTTACAATAGCTATGACATGGAAGTAATCTAGATGCGCATCAGCAGATGAATATATAAGGAAGTTGTGGTATATATACAAACGAAATATTACTCAGCTACAGAAAGGCATATATTTGTGTCACTTTTAATGAGGCAGTTCAACCTACAGCCTATTATTCAGAGTGAAAAAAGTTAGAGAGAGGCAAATATTGCACATTAATGCATATAAATTGGATTTAGGAAGACAGTAACAATAACCCTACCCACGTGGAGGCTAGTAAAGAAGACCCACATATAAATAACACTTAGACTGGGATGATTTGAGAACATAGCATTGGAACAGGTATATTACCATATATAAAAGAGATGATCAGTGCAAGTTCAGCATATGAAAGATGCACCCAACTCTTGTGCTGTGGAAGAACCCAGAATCATGGGGTAATAAGGAAGGTTTGAGTTGTGTTCAGGATAGGGAGATACATATTTTCATGTGGCTGGTTCATGTTGATCTATATGTCAAAAACCATCACAGTAATACATAGTAATTCTATTCCAATTAAATAAATCATTTTTGTAAAAAGAAATTAGAAGAAATTAAAAAAAAAAGCATTTAGAAATAGCATGGACATGATCCAGAATACAACCTCAACAGTTGTTTTATACCTACTCAAGAAAGTGCTGTGATGAACATTGGGGCAGCACTGTTTATAATAGCCAGGACATGGAAGCAACCTAGGTGTCCATCAGCAGATGAATGGATAAGAAAGCTGTGGTACATATACACAATGGAGTATTACTCAGCCATTAGAAAGAATAAATTTCAGTCAGTTCTAATGAGGTGGATGAAACTGGAGCCTATTATACAGAGTGAAGTAAGCCAGAAGGAAAAACACCAATACAGTATACTAATGCATATATATGGAATTTAGAAAGATGATAACAATAACCCTGTGTATGAGACAGCAAAAGAGACACTGATGTATAGAACAGTCTTATGGACTTTGTGGGAGAGGGAGAGGGTGGGAAGATTTGGGAGAATGGCATTGAAACATGTAAAATATCCTGTAAGAAATGAGATGCCAGTCCAGGTTCGATGCACGATACTGGATGCTTGTGGCTAGTGCACTGGGACGACCCAGAGGGATGGTATGGGGAGGGAGGAGGGAGGAGGGTTCAGGATGGGGAATACATGTATACCTGTAGTGGATTCATTTTGATATTTGGCAAAACTAATACACTTATGTAAAGTTTAAAAATAAAATAAAATTAAAAAAAAAAGAAAGTGGACTTAGGGCCCTTCCCCCCAGCCCATGACCCGCCTCCGGCCCCCGCCCTCCAAGTCCAACCTCCGATCTGTTTAATAAGAAGGCGCCTGTGTATGGCAGAGCTGGTGTGAGACGAAGAGTCAATCCTTCCCAGCCACCGGGATAATCAAGAGTTTGGCGGGACCTTCAAGCACACACCGAAATAGTGAGGAGCCAGATGAAAAGCACAGACTCTGGCGCTGAAATGGATTAATAAGGAACTTAGTGATTTGGCCCGTGACCCTCCAGCACAATGTTCTGCAGGTCCAGTTGGGGATGATATGTTTCATTGGCAAGCCACAATTATGGGACCTAATGACAGCCCTTATCAAGGCGGTGTATTCTTTTTGACAATTCATTTTCCTACAGACTACCCCTTCAAACTACCTAAGGTTGCATTTACAACAAGAATTTATCATCCAAATATTAACAGTAATGGCAGCATTTGTCTCGATATTCTAAGATCACAGTGGTCTCCTGCTTTAATTATTTCTAAAGTTCTTTTATCCATTTGTTCACTGCTATGTGATCCAAACCCAGATGACCCCCTAGTGCCAGAGATTGCACGGATGTATAAAACAGACAGAGATAAGTACAACAGAGTATCTCGGGAATGGACTCAGAAGTATGCCATGTGATGCTTAAAGTCAGACTAACCTGCATTATAGCTGGAATAAACTTTAAATTACTGTTTTTTTTTTTTTTTCTTATCTGGCTGCTCCCCTATCAGACCTCATCTTTTTTAATTTTATTTTTTGTTTACCTCCCTCCATTCATTCACATGCTCATCTGAGAAGACTTAAGTTCTTCCAGCTTTGGACAATAACTGCTTTTAGAAACTGTAAAGTAGTTACAAGAGAACAGTTGCGCAAGATTCAGAATTTAAAAAAAAAAAAAAAATGGAGCATGTGTATTATGTGGCCAATGTCTTCACTCTAACTTGCTTATGAGACTAAAACCATTCCTCACTGCTCTAACATGCTGAAGAATCATCTGAGAGGGAGGGAGATGGATGCTGAGTTGTCACATCAAAGGAAGCAGCATTATGCTAACAGCATCCATTCTTGTTTAAGCCTTCCACTGTTAGAGATTTGAGGTTACATGATATACTTTATGCTCATAACTGATATGGCTGGAGAATTGGTATTGAATTTATAGCATCAGCAGAACAGAAAATGTGATGTATTTTATGCATGTCAATAAAGGAATGACCTGTTCTTGTTCTACAGAGAATGGAAATTGGAAGTCAAACACCCTTTGTATTCCAAAATAGGGTCTCAAAACATTTTGTAATTTTCATTTAAATCGTTAGGAGGCTTGGAGCTATTAGTTAATCTATCTTCCAATACACTGTTTAATATAGCACTGAATAAATGATGCAAGTTGTCAATGGATGAGTGACCAACTAATAGCTCTGCTAGTAATTGATTTATTTTTCTTCATTAAAGTTGCATAAACCAAAAAACAAAACAATAAAGAAAGAAAGAAAGTGGACGTAGGAGGGGCAGACCATGTGTGCTGGTATAGAGGCTGAAAGTCAAAGAAGATAAGCTTGAGATTGCAACTATGTTTTTGCAGCATGACCTCAGTATCATAGTCTAAGTAGTGGAAGATGCATGTGGCAGAATGCAAGCTTAGTAGATCGGCATGCCTACTCTGGAACAGAGGTTCAGTAGGAGTTAAATGCATGCACTTGAGCGTCGTTTCAGGAGTGACGGTATATGTGTTTCAGAGTGAAGATAAATAGGTGCAGCAAAAGTGCTCTAAAATGTTGGGAAATACTTGTAAGAAGGCAGGTTCAGAGTGGAAGCTCAGTATTTGTGTGACTAATGTTATAGACTTAGACTTAAATTGAAGAAAGTAGAGAAGACCACTAGATGATTCAGTTCAGTTCAGTCGCTTAGTTGTGTCCGACTCTTTGTGACCCCATGAATCGCAGTATGCCAGGCCTTCCTGTCCATCACAAACTCCCGGAGTTCACTCAGACTTATGTCTATCGAGTCAGTGATGCCATTCAGCCATCTCATCATCTGTCGTCCCCTTCTCCTCCTGCCCCCAATCCCTCCCAGCATCAGAGTCTTTTCCAATGAGTCAGCTCTTCACATGAGGTGGCCAAAGTACTGGAGTTTCAGCTTCAGCATCATTCCCTCCAAAGAAATCCCAGGGCTGATCTCACTCAGAATGGATTGGTTGGATCTCCTTGTAGTCCAAGGGATTTTCAAGAGTCTTCTCCAACACCAGAGTTCAAAAGCATCCATTCTTTGGTGCTCAGCCTTCTTCACAGTCCAAGTCTCACATCCATACATGACTACTGGAAAAAGCATAGCCTTGACTAGATGGACCTTTGTTGGCAAAGTAATATCTCTGCTTTTGAATATGCTATCAAGTTTGGTCATACCTTTCCTTCCAAGGAGTAAGCATCTTTTAATTTCATGGCTGCAATCACCCTCTGCAGTGATTTTGGAGCCCCCCCCCCCAAATAAAGTCTGACACTGTTTCCATTGTTTCCCCATCTATTTCCCATGAAGTGATGGGACTGGAGGCCATGACCTTTTTTTTTTTTTTTTCCTGAATGTTGAGCTTTAAGCCAACTTTTCACTCTCTACTTATGATTCAGGTATGACCTAAATCAGATCCCTTATGATTATACAGTGGACGTGACAAAAGATTTAAGGGAATAGATTTGATAGAGTGCCTGAAGAACTACAGATGGAGGTTCATGAAATTGTACAGGAGGCAGTGACCAAGAACATCCCCAAGAAAAGTAATGCCAAAAGGCGAAATGGTTGTCTGAGGAGGCCTTACAAATAGTTAAGTAAAGAAGAGAAGCAAAAGGCAAAGGAGAAAAGGGAAGATATACCCATATGACTGCAGATTACCAAAGAATAGCAAGGAGAGATAAAAAAGCCTTCCTCAGTGATCAATGCAAAGAAATAGAGGAAAACAATAGCTGAGAAAGACTAGCGATTTCTTCAAGGAAATTAGAGATACCAAGGGAATATTTCATGCCAAGATGGACACAATAAAGGACAGAAATTGTATGGACCTAAAAGAAGCAGAAGATATTAAGAAGAGGTAGCGAGAATCTATACAGAAAAGATTGAAGAACTATACAGAAAAAATCTTCATGATCCAGATAATCATGATGATGTGATCACTCACCTAGAGCCAGACATCCTGAAACATGAAGTCAAGTCAGCCTTAGGAAGCATCAATACAAACAAAGCTAGTGGAGATATGGAACCCCAGTTGAGCGATTTCAAATCCTAAAAGATAGTTCTGTGAAAGTGCTGAATCCAATGTGCCAGCAAATTTGGAAAATTCAGCAGTGGCAACAAGACTGGAAAAGGTCAGTTGTTCCAGTATATGTATTTTAGAGCTTGTTCTCTGTAGTGGTGAAATGTGTCCCACAAAGTGTTAGACAGGACTGAAGCAAACTAGTGCAAAATGTTGCAAGATTTTGTTTGTTTGTTTTGTTTTGTTTTCACCTGTGGCAGCTTTTCTCCAGTAAGAGTTAATTGTGAAAGTGGAGCAGGTGCTTGGCTTTCAGGGACCCTGGTGGTGCCAAGTGTACAGGGTTCAGGGACACAGAACTGACTAGATCACAGGAGTTATGACCCTATCAGAGTCTTTTTTTGAGCTTCTTGTAGCTGGCGATCAGAAGGCCTCTTTTGCCAGTCTTTCTCCCTAGTTCCACCCATTGAGGCACTTAGAAGGCTTCGTTGCCTGGAATCCTTCCCTGTTGTTCAATGTGTCAGCACATAGAGATACCTCCCTGGCTGGGGTCCTACTCTGTAGATCAGTGCATCAGGCACTTAAAGAAGCATCGTGAGTAGGGTTCGACTCTAGTTTTGTGCATCAGGCACTTAAAGGAGCACCTGGGTGGTGTCCTGCTCTATATTTCAGTGTGTTCAGCATTTGATGGGTCAGCCTCACTATTGTAGTAACTGCTGATGCTATCATGTGGAGAGAGAGAGGCTATGGTGATTGCTCCACCCCCATACATGTGACTCAGTGATATTGCCTTGCTTCCTTGGCTGCCTGGCTTTCCTCCACAGGCATATCCTAGCACAGTTTCCTCCCTCACAGCCCCTCTCTCCATCTCGCCACAGTAAACATCAGCCTTCGCCCAGGAATCGCTCCAGAATCCCTCAATTCCAGCTCCCAGCCACTGTGCCTTTCAGGGGACACATATCCTTGGCTGGGGTATGTACAGCTGTAGCAAGGACTCGCTGATTCTCATTACATCTAGTTATCCACAGATCAGTTGTTTCACTCTCAGCTTTAAATGTTTATTCTATGATTCAGACAAGCCCCCCAATATGGGATTAGACCCCTCCTTCACCCACTCAGGGCTGATTCAGTCCTAATAAGACTCATGATTTTCCCCCCAGTTCTTTCATCCTACTGAGTTTTGCGTGGTTCTATATATTCTTTTCCACTGGTCAGGCACTCCTGTCTGCTTTCAGCTGATGTTTTGATTACTTGTCTGTGTCTGAAGGTGTATGCCTGATGTATCCACAGAGAGATGTATTCCACATCTACCTACAGCTCCACCATCTTGTTCTCTCATCTCAAGATAGTTTTAGAGCACAGAATCCACAGTGGCAGTAGGTGTGCTATAAAATGTGAGTTCAGACATACACCTGAGGGCAAGCTCAGTGATTTTAGCACAGCTGATCTAAAGCATTGATTTACTATTGGCCAGACACATGGCTCAAATATTACGAAAAATATTTATGGTGTGCCAATTCTAGAGCACAAGGTCAGTCGTTGTGTAACATTTGCTGTAGAATGCAAGTTCAGTTGTGGAAAGAGGTATGCTCCACAATGCAACTGAGACGTTTTAGTCATCTTGTGGTAGAGTACATGCTCAGTAATGGTAGGAACTGTGCTCTAGTATTCATTCAGTAGTGGCTGGAAGCATGTTGCCACTGCCAATGGGATAGCTTCAGACAGCCTGTTCTAAAATGCAAGCACACTAGTGGCAGAATGTATGCTCCAGATTGCAAGCTAAGTAGTTTCAGTACTTCTATGCTAGAGCTCAGACACAGTAGTGATGTATGCAGGCTGCAAACTGCCATCCTACTATTTGTGTCATGTCCGCTCTAGGATACAGTCTTAGTACTGGTGGGGAGAATCCTCAAAAGTACAATCTCAGGAGACAAAGAACAAGTTCTCTAAAGCAAAGATTCAGTATTCGAACCATACTTGCTCTAGATCATGGTTCTGTATTACCAGGGGTGTGTCTAAAGTGTGCTTCAATGTTGAGATGCATGCTGAAGAGCTAAGTTCAGCAGATGAAGCATGCCTGCATTACATGTGCTTCAGAGTGTTGTCTCAGGAGTTGCAGTACACTTGCTTAAGAGTGCACACTCAGTAAGTGAGGGACATATTCTCTTGAACGCTGGGTTTTTATTTTTGGATGCATATCCAGAGATCAAACTGAGAAAATGTGATATGCCTGTTCTGCCACACAAGCTCAGTAGTGGGAAGATAAGTCCTCAACAGTGCAAGCACATGGGTTGTGGCATATGTGTGTTGTGACACATGATCAATTGAGGCAGGAAATATGAAGTATACACCAAGTCTCTAGTTGTGGAAGATCATCCATAGATGTAGCTGTGGAACACAGGTACACTACTCACAACTTATACAGTCTAGAGTGCTGGATGGCTAGCAGCATAATGGCTGATATAAAATGCCACTGGAGTGATGGTTGCACACACCTTCTAGAGCAATACTTCAGGGAAGTGACTTTAATGCTTCAGAATTCAAAGTCACTAGTGGTGACACAGTTGATCTAGAATGACGGTTCACTCGTGGGTAGGATATGTGTTTTATAATGCAACCTCCACTTTCCTGGAATAGGTCCTCCAGAGTGCAAATTCAGTAGCTGGGACACATGCTCTAGAGTACAGGAAGAAGAGTTTGGGGAAACATGCAACAGCGGGCAAGCCAAGTCATTGGCAAATTTCAGCTGCAGAGTGTGGGATCACTACTTTAAGCCCACAGGCCATGGGGCAAGATTAGTAGTAGTGGAACTCATGGTCTATAAGGCAGGCTCAGCAGTGATTAAATAGTGTAACAGGGTGCAAAATCAGTAGCTGAACCGCTTACAAGTGGCAAGACACATGCTTCAGAGTGCAAAATTAGTATTGGCCACACACATGCTCTAGGCCACATTCTCACTAGCTGTGCCATGCCTGCTTAGTGTAAGGACTCAGAAGTCACAGGTGTGCTATAGTACTAGGATTGATACTGCCGGGATGCATGATTCAGTGTGCAGGTGTGTAGCTCAGGCATTCTTACTCTACAGCATAGTCTCTGTAGTGTCAGAACATTGGCTCTTGAAGGCACACACAGTCATGATGGGAGATATGTTCCTGAGTAAACCGCAGTAGTGCAAAACCCATGATAAAATGTGTGCACTCTGTAGTCATGAGAGCTGTACTCCCAATTGCAAGTTCAGTTACTGTGGAATGTGTGAAACTAGAGCATGTTCTCTGCAGAGCCCGGATGCCTGCCCTTGAACTCATGCTCAGTAGAGGTGTACCATGTCCTCCAGTGTTCAAACTCACTATGTCCATAGGAGTGCTGGCTCAGGTGTGTCCAGAAGTAAACAAACATCAGAGTGCAAGTTCAGTAATTGTTTAGGCACACCTGAACTACAGCGCAGGTTGAGTAGTGGCCTGACTTACCTATAAAGCAACAAGCTAATTATTGTGATTTTTATTGTTTAGAGTGAAAATTCAGCAGGTAATGAACTCTTGTTCTGGAAGGCAATTTCAGTAGTGCAGGGATGCAGAATCCAGAGTGTAATATACCAAAAGTGTATGTGTACTTCCAACAGGCATGTTTTAGGGACAGGCTCAGTAGTGGCAGGCCATATTCTCAATAACCCGGGTTCAGGAGTGATGGGATGTATGCTCTACTGTGCAGTCTCAGTGACAGCAAGGCACTTGTTCTAAATTTTGTCAATAATCTCAATAGTGGCAGAAAGGGTGATCCAGATTAGAAACTAAGTAGTTCTAGCGTGCGTCCTCTGATGGTGGTCTCAGTATTGACAAGCGCATATTCCAGAGTGCAAAAGTCTTGTTTGTAGCATGTGTGCTTTGAAATCGGAGAAGGAAATCGCAACCCAGTCCAATATTCTTGCCTGGAGAATTCCATGGACAGAGGAACCTGCTGGGCTGCTCTCCATAGGTTCGCACGGAGTCGGACAAGACTAAAGCGACTTAGCATGCATACATGCGTTGGAGAAGGAAGTGGCAACCCCCTCCAGTATTCTCGTCTGGAGAATCCCAGGGATACGGAAGCCTGGTGGGCTGCTGTCTATGTGGTCACACAGAGTCGGACACTACTGAAGTGACTTGGCAGCAGCAGCAGCAGTGGTTTGAAATCAGGGGTCAGTAGTTGTGAAAAGCTTCTTGCATTTTCAGTTGTTACGGCATCCCAGGTCCAGAGTGCAGGCACACTTGGTTGTGATACTTATGCTCTAGAGTTGTAATGTATGTTCCAGAGTGCAAGCTAATTAGTATACCTGTTCTAATTCAATTCTCAGTAAAAGCAGAATGCAAAGTCCTGATTTCAACCTCAGTAGTTGCTGCATGCATAATCAGAAGTAGTGCTTCATACACTCATGAGTGCCAGATCATGAGCTGCAGCATAATTGTCACAGAGTGGGGCACAAGTAGTTGCTGGATGCATACTACAGAGGGTGAGCTCAGTAGCTTCGTTACATCATGTTTCACACTGTGAGCTCAATAGTACTCGATGGTACTACATTGAGAGTATTCCTACTTTAGAGTACTTGCTTAACAGGGGTAGAATGCATACCTTTGAATATAAACTCGGTAGACTCGTCCTAAGGTGGCAGTGATATATGAGAAGGAGTTCAATTTTTCCCCAGTAAATACCTCAACGGATTGTCAGGATATGGAGTAACTTTCACTAAACCGTTTCTATATGCTGGCAGAGGACACCAGAAAGGCCAATCAATTTGCTCATAATGAGGGAGGAGAAGAGATAAACAAGAAAAGAGAGACAAAGGATTTAGGGATAGAGACTGATTCTAGAACCAGATATGCAACAATGGACTGGTTCTGAATTGTAAGCCTGCTTATTTAAATTAGATGAAGAGCACATCATGTGAAATGCCAGACTGGATGAAGCACAAGCTGGAATCAAAATTGCTGGGAGAAATAGCAATAACCTGAGATACATAGATGACAAAACCCATATAGCAGAAAGTGAAGAGGGACTAAAGAGCCTCTTGATGAAAGTGAAACAGGAGAGTGCAAAAGCCAGCTTAAAACTCAACATTCAAAAACGAAGATCATGGCTTCTGGCCCCATGATTGAGAGATTTCACTTTCACTTTTCACTTTCCTGCATTGGAGACGGAAATGGCAGCCTACTCCAGTGTTCTTGCCTGGAGAACCCAAGGGGCAGGGGAGCCTGGTGGGCTGACGTCTATGGGGTCACACAGAGTCGGACACGACTGAAGTGACTTAGCAACAGTAGCAGCCGCAGATGGGGAAACAATGGAAAGGCTGAGAGACTTTATTGTCTTGGCTTCAAAATCACTGTAGATGGTGGCTGCAGCATAAAATTAAAAGATACTTGCTTCTTGGAAGAAAAGCTATGACCAACCTAGGCAGGATATTTAAAAACAGAGATATTACTTTGCCAACAAAAGTCTTTCTAGTCCAAGCTATAATTTGTCCAGTAGTCATATATGGATGTGAGAGTTGGACTATACAGAAAGCTGAGCCCTGAAAAATTGATGCTTTTGAAGTGTGGTGTTGGAGAAGACTCTTGAGAGTCCCTTGGACAGCAGGGAATAAAATTAGTCAGTAAGACATTCAGTCCTGAATATTTATTGGAAGCACTGATGCTAAAGCTGAATTTGGCCACCTGATGCAAATAACTGATTCTTGCAAATGACCCCAGTGTTGAGAAAGATTGAAGGCAGGAGGAGAAGCAGAAGACAGGATGAGATTGAGTCCATCACTAACTCAATGGAGATGAGTTTGAGCAAGCTATGGAAATTCGTGATGACCAGAGGAGTCTGGTGTGTCACAGTCCTTGGGGTTACAAATAGTTGGACACGACTGAGAAACTGAACTGAACTTGTGTTGGGGAGAGAGAGTCAATTCCTATGCAGATTGATAAGAAGTCTGGCCTACCCAAAGAAGAGAAAAATATCTGGATTCTTGAGGAGGAGATAGGGTTCTGGAATTCTCAAGGAGGAGAATTGCTTGCTTGTTTGTTTTTCTCTATATTCATTAGTCTTAGTCACAGAAAATGTTTTGTTTTGTTTTTTCTTTAAACCTTGAAATGATGATTACACAGCAAACAATTCAGTTTAAACTCTGTAATTAGAATTATATAGCAACAGTGTATCATGCTTGAGGACAGTTTCTCCTCCCTGAAAACCTTCTGACGAATCCTTATATTTTAGAAGCTATATTATGGGAGTGGGTCTGGTAGGATCTTTCTATTGTTAACTTCTAATCCTGTTATCCTAAAATATAAATTGTGGGAGTAGGTCTGGTAAAATTTTCACAAATTTCAGACATGCTTTTGATGTATTATAATAACTAAATTAAAATGTATGTAACTCCCTGGCTAACACTAGCAAGGGGGGCATTCTCTGGCCCCCTTCTGATGTCCATGTCAGAAGCTTTCTCTGTTCTTTTCTTACTTTAATAAAACTCTGATATACAAGAACTCTTGAGTGATCAAGCCTGGTCCTTAGTCCTGAAGTTAAATCTTCTTCTCAGAGATCATGAATCCAGCACTATCCATCTTAAGCTTTTAGAGAAGGAGAAGTTTCCATACCACAGGAAACCCTCTCAGAGGTTGATTCAGTGGGCCTCTTTGGAATCTCAGAGGGTGGTATAGCCACCCCACACCACCCCAAATCCAGCACTATCCACCTTAAGCTTTTAGAGAAGGAAAAGTTTCCATACGACAGGAAACCCTCTCAGAGGTTGATTCAGTGGGCCTCTTTGGAATCTCAGAGGGTGGTATAACCACCCCACACCACCATCTCAGAATTCAAGCCAAAAAAGCAATTTTTAGTGGGGAATTGCCTCACAGTCTCATGTCCACCCACAGTGAGTGGGGGCTTTGTACAGGGGCGCCCTCTGCATCTTCAGTCCTTAGAATAAAGATGGGGTTTGAATGCTCTACAGACACTCTGAGAGAACTAATGTGATGTAGCAGGCGGAAGCACATAATGCCAGAGAGAGAAAAATAAACAAAGAAAAGGAATGTTCCCACGGGAAGGCTCTAAGACCACACTGCAACCCCTGACATGCTTACAGAACAGACTATGCCCTAGTATTTACTGAAGGAGAGCACACTAGCTTTCCTTATGGACCTCCCAGGAGGCAAAAATTCAGAATGTTGACAACCAGAGGCAGAAGGCCATAACCTTTTAGGCCCAGGAGACTGCATCTCCTGCCAAGCTGTGAGCAGACTCTATTCATGAGCAGCCACTAACCATGACTTCCTGAGATCTGGGACAGTTTATGGCTGCCAAGAGTGTCATAACCTGAGAGCAACTCCTCTGAGGAGATGCACAGCTCACCATGCATGGACTGTATCCTTGTGGAGTATCTGAGAAACTGACCAGAATGAACCTGAGCAGTGCACGAAAAACATGGTCCACCAGGAACTATGACATCACAGCTATCCTGAAAACCTGAGTGGCTCTCTGGAAGAGTGTACTCTGGAACATTCTGGAACCTGAGCAGCTTGGACCTGGAAAGTGCATTAGACAAAGGGCCCACCCGGGACTATGCTCTGGCAGAACACCAGGCCACTTTGGCCTGGGAATAGCAGGAGATGCATGGCTCAACTGGGACTGGGCATTCATAGAACACCCAGAAGTATGAGCAGCTTGGGCCTTGGAAGTGCAGGAGACAAAGAACCCACCTGGGACTGTGCCCCAAACAGAGAACTGGGGAGTCTGGACTGCTTGGGCCTGGGAAGAGCAAGAGATACATGGTTCAACTGGGGCTGAGCCTTCATACAACACCTGGGAATCTGAGCAGCTTGGACCTGGGAAGTGCAGGAGACACACAGCCAACCTGGGACTTCACGCCTAGCACAGGATGGACCCTAGGTAGCTTGGGCCTGGGAAGTGCGTGAGATCCATGGCCCTTCTGTAACTGTGCCCTCAAGGGACACCCAGGAGCTTGAGTGGCTGGATCTGAGAAGTGTACATCACCTTGGACTTTGGCAGACCCTGTGCTGTCCATTCACAACAAAGGCTACCCACAAATCCCAGTGGTATTTGTTTGCAGTGTTCCTGCCTCTCCACAGCAAAACAGAGTAAATGACCCTGAATAAGGGTCTATTGTCACCTCTTCCTATCAGGGCTCAGATTAGACATTGAAGAGACTTGCAAGCAGAGGAGGCCAGCCTAAGTAAAGATAAGACAGGGGAACCACTCAAGAAGTGGCAGGTGCAACAGATTAAAATTAAGCACTAAAATTGCATTTAAGGACAATCGTGGACTTTGAGAAAAAGTGCAAGCTAGAACAAGGGATAACCTGACACTGAACTGACCCCAGAATATTTTTTCTAATTTTTGTGTTCAATTATGTTTCAGTTTATTTTATATTGTACATTTGGGAGTTCAAATTCTAGTCTAGGTTTTTTAATTTTTGCTTTCTGGAATTTGTTATGCATTTTGTAGTATTAAGAGTCTATTTTTTAATATCCATTTTCACTCAGGGATTTGATTACAGGCTTAATTGCTCTCTTTCCTTTTGACTTTCTTTTCTCCTCCTGATCACCTCTATCTAGCTCTTCCCTCTTCTTTTCTATACATAATGCTGTGGATCTCTTTGACTGTCCAGGATGTGGAGTTATTTCACCACTAACATGGGGTTTTGTCTTCTGTGCAATGTTGAAAATGTAGTCTTGAGGTTACTGCAAGAGGGGGACCAAAAACCAGAGGCAGGTAGCTCAGCTCCAGAACTTTGGATCATCATAGAACCCCTGGCCCCAGGGAAGAGTGATAGACAATATCCCATCCAAAAGGATACATGCCTACACTGAAAGCAAGCTCCATCCAAGAGCAGCAAGCTCCAGTGCAAGACAACCCATGCTAATCTTCCAGCAAAACAAGAACACACTCAAGAAAATTACAAGGCACTTCTAAATTCAGTCACTCAGTTGTGTCTGACTCTTGGCAACCCCATGGACTGCAGCACACCAGGCCTCCCTGTCAATCACCAACTCCCAAAGTTACTCAACTCATGTCCACTGAATCAGTGATGCCATCCAACCATCTCATCCTCTGTCATACCTTTCTCCTCTGGACCTCAATCTCTCCCAGCATCAGGGTCATTTTAAATGAGTCAGCTCTTTGCATCTGGTGGCCAAATTATTGGAGTTTCAGCGTCAGCATCAGTTCTTCCAATGAATATTCAGGACTGATCTCCTTTAGGATGGACTTGTCGGATCTCCTTGAAGTACAAGGGCCTCTCAAGAGACTTCTCCGACAATACAGTTCAAAAGCATCAATTCTTTGATGCTCAACTTTTTTTTTTTTTTCAAATTTTATTTTATTTTTAAACTTTACGTAATTGTATTAGTTTTGTCAAATATCAAAATGAATCCACCAGTGGTATACATGTGTTCCCCATCCTGAACCCTCCTCCCTCCTCCCTCCCCATTCCATCCCTCTGGGTCGTCCCAGTGCACTAGCTCCAAGCATCCAGTATAGTGCATCGAACCTGGACTGGCATCTCATTTCATAAATGATAGTCCAACTCTCACATCCATACATGACTACTAGAAAATCCATACCTTTGACTAGACAGACCTTTGTCGGCAAGATAATGTCTCTGTTTTTTAGTATGCTGTCTAGGTTGGTCATAACTTTCCTTCCCAGAAGTAAGCATCTTTGAATTTCATGGCTTCAATCACCATCTGCAGTGATTCTGGAGCCCTTCAAAAGAAAGTCAAACATTGATTGCCCTTCAATTTGCCATAAAGTGGTGGGATCAGATGCCATGATCTTAGTTTTCAGCTTTAAGCCAACGTTTCACTCTCCTCTTTTGATTTCATTAAATGACTCTTTAGTTCTTCCCTTTCTGCCATAAGGGTGGTGTCATCTGCATATCTGAGGTTATTTCTCCTGGAAAACTTGATTCCAGCTTGTGCTTCATCCAGCACAGTGTTTCTCATGAGGTACTCTGCATAGAAGTTAAATAAGCAGAGTGACAATATACAACTTTGACATATTCCTTATCCTATGTGAAGCTAGTCATTCCATGTCCCGTTCAAACTGCTGTTTTCCAGCCTGCATAGAGGCTTCTCAAGAGGCAGGTCAGCTGCTCTGGTATTCCCATCTCTTTCAGAATTTCCCAACATTTATTGTAATCCACACAGTCAAAGTCTTTGGAATAGTCAATAAAGCAAAAGTAGATCTTTTTCTGGAACTCCCTTGCTTGATTGATGATCCAGTGGATGTTGGCCATTTGATCTCTGTTTCCTCTGACTTTTCGAAAACCAGCTTGAACAGCTTGAAGTTTACGGTTCATGTATTGCTGAAGCATGGCTTGGAGAATTTTTAGCATTACTTTACTAGCATGTGAGATGAATGCAAATGTGCAGTAGTTTGAGCATTCTTTGGCATTGCCTTACTTTGGGATTGGAATGAAAACTAACCTTTTAAAGTCCCGAGCCACTGCTGAGTTTTTCAAATTTGCTGACATATTGAGTGCAGCACTTCCATAGCATAATCTTTTAGGATTTTAAATAGCTCAACTGCAATTCTATCACTTCCACTAACTTTGTTCATAGTGATGCTTCTTAAGGCCCACTTGACTTCACATTCCAAGATGTCTGGACCTAGGTGAGAGACCAGATCATCATGATTATTTGGATTGTGAAGATCTTTTATGGACAGTTCTTCTGTGTAATCTTTGCCAACTCTTCTTAATATCTGCTGCTTCTGTTGGGTCCATACCATTTCTGTCCTTATTGTGCCTATCTTTGCATGAAATATTCCCTTGGAACCTCAAATTTTCTTGACGTGATCTCTAGTCTTTCCCATGCTATTACTTTCCTCAATTTCTTTGCACTGATCACTAAGGAAGGCTTTCTTATCTCTCCTTGCTATTCTTTGCAACTCTATATTCAAATGGCTATATCTTTCCTTCTCTCCTTTGCCTTTCCCTTCTCTTCATTTCACAGCTATTTGTAAGGCTTCCTCAGGCACCCATTTTGAGTTTTTGCATTTCTGTTTTCTTGGGGATGATCTTGATACCTGTCTCCATCCATGGTTCATCAGGCACTCTATCACACCTAGTCCCTTAAATTTATTTCTCACTTCCACTGTATAATCATAAGGGATTTGATATAGGTAATTCCTGAATGGTCTAATGGTTTTCCTTACTTTTTTCAATTTAAGTCAATATGTGGAAATAAGGATTTCCTGATCTGAGCCACAGTTAGCTCCTGGTCTTGTTTTATGCTCTCTAGGAGGAGTAAACATCTTTTAATTTCATGGCTGTAGTCACTATCTGCAGTGATTTTGTAGCCCCCCACCTCCCCAAAATAAAGTCTGCCACCATTTCCTCTGTTTGTGCATATATTTTCCATGAAGTGATGGGGCAGGACGCCATGATTTCAGTTTTCCTAATGTAGAGCTTTAAGCCTACTTCTTCGCTTTCCTCTTTTATTTTCATCAAGAGATTGTTCAGTTTCTCTTCACTTTCTGCCATAAGGGTGGTTTCATCTGCATATCTGAAGTTATTGACATTTCTCCTGGCAATCTTGATTCCAGTTTTTGTTTCTTCCAGCCCAGCATTTCTCTGCATAGAAGGTAAATAAGCAGTGTGACAATATGTAGCCTTGAGGTACTCCTTTTCCTATTTGGAACCGGTCTGTTATTCAATGTCCAGTCCTAACTGTTGCTTCCTGACCTGCATACAGGCTCCTCAAGAGGCAGGTCCGGTGGTCTGGTATTCCCATCTCTTTCAGAATTTTCCAGTTCATTTTGATCCACACAGTCAAAGGCTTTTGCAGAAGTAGATGTTTTCCTGGAACTTGCTTGTTTTTTCAAAGATCCAGCAGATGTTGGGAATTTGATCTCTGGTTCCTCTGTATTTTCTAAAACAAGCTTGAACATCTGGAAGTTAACACTTGATGTATTGCTGAAGCCTGGCTTGGAGAATTTTGAGCATGACTTTGCTAGCATGTGAGATGACTGCAACTGTAGGGCAGTTTGAGCATTCTTTGGCATTCCCTTTCTTTGAGATTGGAATGAAAACTGACCTTTTCCAGTCCCGAGCCACTGCTGAGATTTTCAAATTTCCTGGCATATTGAGTGCATCACTTCCACAGCATCATCTTCTAGGATTTGAAATAGCTCAACTGGAATCAAAGCCATAATAGAACCCCCTAATTCTCTCATGAACACTGCATTGCCTCTCAGAAAAAAATGAGATCCACAGCCATCTTCTATAACAACAACAAAATAATTCCTTCAACTAGAAAACTTTCACAGTCCACTGGTCCCAACACATTCACTGGGAGGAGTCTAACCAATTAACAGCAACGATGACCCTCCCGTTTGCAGAAAATAGACCTCAAAGACAGCCATCTAAACAACATGAAAAGACAGAGACATATCCAGCAGGTGAAGGAACACAATAAAAATCAACAAATCAATGAAAGAGGAGGAGATAAGAAGTCTACAGGAAAAACAATTCAGCATAATAATAGTCAAAGTCTTGGAAATAAATGGAGCTACAGATAAATAGACTTTAGACATGTATTGAGAAGATCAAAGGGGTGTTTTAAAAGGACCTAGAAGAAGTAATGAATAGTCAATCAATAATGAACAATGCAATAACTGAGATAGAAATCACTCTGTACAACAAAAACAGTAGAGTAACTGAAGCAGAAGAAGGACTAAGTGAGCTGGAAGATAGAATGTTGGAAATAAATGAAGCAGAACAGGAAAAAAAAAATAGAGAAATGAAGACAGCCTCAGAAACTTTGGGGACAATGTTAAATGCCCCACATTTAAATCATAGGTTTCTTGGAGAAAGAAGACAAAAGGAAAGGGCATGAGAAAATATTTGAGGAGAAAATAGCTAAAAACTTCCCTGAAATAGGAAAGGGAATAGACATCTAAGATGAAAAACCCCAGAGTGTTCCACAGGGATAAATCCAAGACAAAACATATCAAAATACACATTAATCAAAATAAAAACAAACAAATAAATATACACAATGAACAAATATTCAAGGAAACAAAGGAATAACAACAAATAACATAGACGGGAATCCCCATAAGCATAACAGCTGATCTTACCCTAGAAACTCTTCAGCTTAGAAAGGAGTGGCAAGATATACTTAAAGTGATGAAAGGCAAAAACCTACAGCCAAGATTACTCTATTCAACAAGGATAGCATTCTAATTCAAAAGAGGAGTCAAAAGCTTAACAGACAAACAAAAGCAATTAGAATTCAGAACCACCAAACCAGCACTTCAGGAAATGCTGAAGGATCTTATCTAGATTGGAAACAGAAAAGCTTTACAAAATAAATCCACAAAAATATATAGTAAATGGTAACAAGATCATACTTAGCAACAACTACCTTAAACATAAATGGGCTAAAAGCTCCAATGAAAATACAAAGACTGGCTGAATGAATATAAGAATATACTGCCTGCAAGAAAACCACCTCATAATTAGGGACACGTACAGAGTGAAAGTGATGACCAGGAAAAAGCTATTTTGTGAAAATGGAGAGCAAAAGAAAGTGGGAGAAGCAATACTCATATCAGATAAATGGGCTTTAACCAAAGACCACTATAGGAGACAAAGAAGGTTGCATTACCTAATAATCAAGGTATCAATCCAAGAAGAAGCTATATGCACCCCATTTAGGAGCACCTCAATACAAGAGACAAATGCCAACAACTATTAGAGCAGAAATAGACACTAACCAATAGTATTGGGTGATTTTAATACTTCACTCATAACATGGACAGATCATCCGGACAGAAAATCAATAAGGAAAACTCATGTTTTAGATGATACATTAGACCAGTTTGACCTAATTGATATCTACAGGGCATCCCACCCCAAAAGAATAGATTTCACTATATTCTCCTTATTCTCAAGTGCAAATGGAACATTATCTTAAGACAGATCACATCCAAGGTCACGTCTAACCTTGGTAAACTTCAAAAAATTATAATATTTTCAAGCATATTTTCTGATCACAATGTTGTTAGATCAGATATCAACTACAGGAGAAAAACATAGAGGAAACACAAATAATTTGGAGGCTAAACAGCTGCTGCTGCTAAGTCACTTCAGTCGTGCCTGATTCCGTGCGACCCCATAGACGGCAGCCCACCAGGCTTCCCCGTCCCTGGGATTCTCCAGGCAAGAACACTGGGGTGGGTTGCCATTTCCTTCTCCAATGCATGAAAGTGAGAAGTGAAAGTGAAGTCGCTCAGTCGTGTCCGACTCTTAGCAATGCCATGGACTGCAGCCTTCCAGGCTCCTCCGTCCATGGGATTTTCCAGGCAAGAGTACTGGAGTGGGGTGTCATTGCCTTCTCCAAAACAGAAGAAAATTCAAATTTGAATTCAATAAAATTCAGAGATTTTTATGAAAAAAAAAAAAAAAAAAAACTCTGCCAAAGTAGTCATAGATGGAACATACCTCAACATAATGAAAGCCTAATATGACAAAACCACTTCAAACATTATTATCAATAATGAAAAACTTGAAACATTTCCTTTAAAATCAGCATTAAGACAAGGGTGCCCATACTCATCACTACTAGTTTTGGAAATTCTAGCCACACTTTTCAAAGAAGAAAAAGATATAAAAAGAATCCTGATTGGAAAAGAAGAGGTAAAACTCTCTATATTTGCACATGACATTATCCTTTACACAGAAAACCCAAGAGATGCCACCAGAAAATTACTGGAGTTAATCAATGAATAGAGTAAATGTGCAGGGTATAAAATTAATACACAGAAACCCTTATATTCCTATACACTAACAATGAAAATTCAGAAAGAGAAATTAAGGAATAATCCTGTTCATCATTGCAATGAAAGGAATAAAATAACTAGAAATAAATTTGCATAAAAAGACAAAGGGCTTCCCTGATAGCTCAATTGATAAAGAAGCTACCTTCAATGTAGGAGACTCCTGTTCAATTCCTGGGTCAGGAAGATCCCCTGAAGAAGGGATAGGCTACCCACTGTAGTATTCTTGGGCTTCCCTTGTGGCCTAGCACGTGAAGAATCCTCCTGCAATGTGTGAGACCTGCACACAATGTGTTTGAGCCTTGGGTTGAGAAGATCCTCTGGAGAAGGGAAAGGCTATCTATTCCAGTATTCTGGCCTGAAGAATTACAAATTCCATACACTGTATGATCCATGGGATTGCAAAAAGTCAGACATGACTAAGCAACTTTCACTTACCCAGAGAGATACAAAATAAGCATTGATGAAAGAAAGCAAAACACATATAGATGGAGAAACATACCATGTTCTTAGATTGGATTAATTGATATAGTTAAAATGAGTATACCACCCAAAACAATCAATAGATTCAATGCAATACCTACAATATTTTTCATAAAACTAGAACAAATTATTTTATGATTTGCATGGAAACACATAAGACTTTGAAGAGACAAAGCAATTTTGAGAAAGAAGAATGGAACTAGAAGAGTCAAACTTTCTGATAAGACTACACCACAAAGATATCAAGAGAGTATGAAACTTGCACAAACATAGAAATACAGACCAATGGAACAAAATATAAAGTCCAAAGATAAATTCATGCACCCATTATCTTTGACAATGGAGGCAAAAATATGCAACCAAAAAATATATTTTCTTCAAAAAGTGTTACTGGGAAAACTGGACAGCTATGTGTAGAAACTAGAACAGTATCTAACATCATGTTCAAAATAAACTCAAAATGGATTACAGATGTAAATGTAAGACCAGAAAATATGAAACCCTTAGAGTAAAACATAGGTATAACCACTCTAAAATAAGACACAGCAAGATCCTCTATGACCCATTGCCTAGAGTAAAGGAAATAAAAACAAAATTTAAAAAAAGGAACCTAATTAAGCTGTATAGCTTGTGTACAACGAGGAAACTATAATTAAGGTGAATATGTAGCCTTCAGTTTTATGTGATTATGGTTTCAGTGTATCTGTCCTCTGATGCCCTCTTGCAACACCTACCATCTTTTTTGGGTTTCTCTTACCTTGGTCATGGGGTATCTCTTCACGGCTGCTCCAGCAAAGCGCAGCCATTGCTCCTTACCTTGGATGAGGGGTATCTCCTCACGGCACCTATCCTGAAATTGAACATGGAATAGCTCCTCTAGGCCCTCCTGAGCCCACGCAGCCACCGCTCCTTGGATCTGGGGTTACTCATCTCAGCTGCTGCCCCAACTTTGGGTGTGGGGTAGCTGCTCTTGGCTGCTCTTGTGCTGTCGCAGCCTTGCACTGTCCGCCACAGCCCCTGACCTCTGACACGGTTTAGCTCCTCCCTGCTGTGCCCCTGACCTTTGACACGGGTAAGCTTCTCTCGGCTACAGCCCCTGACCTCGGACGTGGGGTAGCTCCTCCCAGCCATCGCCCCTGACCTCAGACGTGGGGTAGCTCCTATGGGCTGCTCCAGCGCTGTTGTAGCCTTGCTCTCTCAGCTGTTGGCCCTGACCTCGGACATGGGGTAGCTCCTCTGGGCTGCTCCTGCGCTGTTGCAGCCTTGGAATCTTGGCCACCGTCCCTGACCTTGGACATGGGGTAGCTCCTCCCTGCCACCGCCCCTGACCTCAGACGTGGGGGAGCTCCTCTCAGCTATCCCTGCACCTTCGCAACCTGGCACTCTTGGCTGCTGTCCCTGACCTCGGACGTGGGGTACCCTCTCCGCCATGCTCTGTGCGCCATTGCAACTGCCGGTGCTCTGTGCCATGCCCATGGGGCCACCCAAGATGGACGGGTCATGGTGGAGAGGTTTGACAGAATGTGGTCCACTGGAAAAGGGAAAGGCAAACCACTTCAGTATTCTTTCTTTGAGAACCCCACGAACAGTATGAAAAGGCAAACTGATAGGATATTGAAAGAGAAACTCCCCAGGTCAGTAGGGGCCCAATATGCTACTGGAGAGATCAGTGGATTACTAACTCCAGAAAGAATGAAGGGATGGAGCCAAAGCAAAAAAAAAAAAAAAAAAAAAAACCCAGTTGTGGATGTGACTGGTGATAGAAGCAAGATACAATGCTGTAAAGAGCAATATTGTATAGGAACCTGGAATGTCAGGTCCATGAATCAAGGCAAATTGGAAGCGGTCAAACAAGAGATGGCAAGAGTGAACATCAACATTCTAGGAATCAGCGAACTAAAATGGATTGGAATGGGTGAATTTAACTCAGATGACCACTATATCTACTACTGTGGGCAGGAATCCTTTAGAGGAAATGGAGTAGCTATCATGGTCAACAAAAGAGCCAAAAATGCAGTACTTGGATGCAATCTCAAAAACGACAGACTGTTCTCTGTTCATTTCCAAGACTAACCATTCAATATCACAGTAATCCAAGTCTAGGCCCCAATCAGTAATGCTGAAGAAGCTGAGGTTGAACGGTTCTATGAAGACCTATGAGACCTTTTAGAACTAATAATCAAAAAAGATGTCCTTTTCATTATAGGGGACTGGAATGCAAAAGTTGGAAGTCAAGAAACACCTGGAGGAATAGGCAAATTTGGCCTTGGAATACAGAATGAAGCAGGGCAAAGACTAATAGAGTTTTGCCAAGAAAATGCACTGGTCATAGCAAACACCTTCTTCCGTCAACACAAGAGAAGACTCTACACATGGACACCACCAAATGTTCAACACCGAAATCAGATTGATATTCTTTGTAGCCAAAGATGGAGAAGCTCTATACTGTCAACAAAAACAAGACCAGGAGCTGACTGTGGCTCAGATCATGAACTGCTTATTACCAAATTCAGACTTAAACTGAAGAAAGTAGGGAAAACCACTAGTTCATTCAGGTATGACCTATATCAAAATTACTTATGATTATACAGTGGAAGTGAGAAATAGATTTAATGGAGTAGATCTGATAGATAGAGTGCCTGAAGAACTATGGACAGAGGTTCATGACATTGTACAGAAGACAGGGATCAAGACCATCCCCATAGAAAAGAACTGCAGAAAAGCAAAATGAGTGTCTGAGTAGGCCTTACAAATAGCTGTGAAAAGAAGAGAAGCAAAAAGCAGAGGAGAAAAGGAAAGATAGAAACATCTGAATGCAGAGTTCCAAAGAATAGCAAGAAGAGATAAGAAAGCTTTCCTCAGCGATCAATGCAAATAAATAAGGAAAACAAGAGAATGGGAAAGACTAGAGATCTCTTCAAGAAAATTAGAGATACCAAGGGAACATTTCATGCAAAGATGGGCTCGATAAAGGACAGAAATATTATGGACCTAACAAAAACAGTACATATTAAGAAAAGGTGGCAGGAATACACAGAAGAACTGTAGAAAAAAAAAAAAAAAAAGCTTCTGCACAACAAAGGAAACTATAAGCAAGGTGAAAAGACAACCTTCAGAATGGGAAAAATAATAGCAAATGAAGCAACTGAAAAACAACTAATATCAAAAATATAGAAGCAATTCCTATAGCACAATTTCAGAAAAATAAATGACCTAATCAAATAATGGGCCAAAGAACTAAATAGACATTTCTCCAAAGAAGACATACAGATGGCTAGCAAACACATGAAAAGATGCTCAACATCACACATTATCAGAGAAATGCAAATCAAAACGACAGTGAGGTACCATTTCATGCCAGTCAGAATGGTTGCGATCCAAAAGTCTGCAAGCAATACATACTGGAGACGGTGTGGAGAAAAGAGAACCCTCTTACACTGTTGGTGGGAATGCAAACTAGTATAGCCACTATGAAGAACAGTGTGGAGATTCCTTAAAAAACTGGAAACAGAACTTCCTTATGACCCAGCAATCCCACTGCTGGGCATACACACCAAGGAAACCAGACTTGAAAGAAACATGTGTTCCCAAATGTTCATCACTGCACTGTCTCTAATAGCCAGGGTATGGAAGCAACCTACATGACCATCAGCAGACAAATGGATAAGAAAGCTGTGGTACATATACACAATGGAGTATTACTCAGCCATTGAAAATAATACATTTGAATCAGTTCTAATGAGATGGATGGAACTGGAGCCTATTATACAGACTGAAGTAACCCAGAAACAAAAACACCAGTACAGTATACTAATGCATATATATGGAATTTAGAAAGATGGTAATGATAACCCTGTACGTGAGACAGCAAAAGAGACGCACATGTATAGAACAGTCTTTTGGACTCTGTGGGAGAGGGAGAGGGTTGGATGATTTGGAAGAAATACTATACATTGAAACATGTATAGTATCATATATGAAACAAATCACCAGTTCAAGTTCGATGCAGGATACTGGTTGCTTGGGACTGGTTGCACGATACTGGTACACGGGGACGACCCAGAGGGATGGTACATGGTGGGAGAAGGGAGCGGGGTACGGGATGGGAACACGCGTATACCTGTGGTGGATTCATGTTGGTGTATAGCAAAACCAATACAATATTGTAAAGTAATTTAACTCCAATTAAAATAAATATATTTATACTACAAATTAAAAGATCTTCACGACCAAGATAATGACTATGGTATGATCATTCACCTAGTGCCAGACATCCTGGAATGTGATGTCAAGTGGGCTTTAGAAAGCCCTAGTGCACATCATGCACGTTCTGAGCTTGCAGCCTGGAGCTCTCATTTTGCCCCTTCCAACCCCACGATCCAGGGTAGGCTCGTAGTAACTGCTGAATTTTCACTTTCGGGGAGGCATCACAAACTTATTAAACCCACATTCTAGTGCAAACATGCTGCATCTTGAACCTGAACTCTGGAGCAGGCATCTTGCCACTACTAATACTGTTTATCATCATCTACTCTTTCACTGTCATGACATGCTTCCGTCGCTTCTTCATCTCCTCTGGTCAACACACTGAGTTGTTTATCATCATCCAGTGTTTACTTCAGTCCTGTAACCTGTTTTGAGTGCTTGTTCAACCCACTCCAGGTCAAATATATCTAGTATTCAATGCTGCGACAGGTTATGTGTTTCTTCATCCTCCTCTGTTTAAACATACTGTAATTTACCACCCTTTGCATTTCAGTTCTGTGACATGCTTCTATCCACTCCAGGTCTAACAGAGTCAGTAGATTATCATCACCCAATGATTTAACTGTGGAACATTCCACAAGTCTTCTTCATGCACCCCATGTCAAACATACCCAGTAGCTTATCACCATCCCGTGTTTCAGTGCAGTGACATGATGTAAGTGTTTCTTCATTTTCTCCAGGTAAAGCACACTCAATAGTTTGTCACCAATGTTTCACCTGTGACATGATTCTTCTTAATTTATTTAGTTGGCTGTGTTGGGTCATAGTTGTGGCACGTAAGATAGTCCTTGAGACAAGCCAACTCTCACCATGGCATGCAGTCTCTGGAGTGTGAGAACTTCAGTGTTTGCAGCTGTGCAGGTTTAGTTACTCTGTAGCATATGGGATGTTAGTTTCCCAGTCAGCAATTGAACCTTCATCCCCTACACTTCAAGGTGGATGCTTAACCACTGAACCACCAGGAAAGGCCCTGTGACATGCTTTAAGTGCTTGCTTTTACACCCTATATCAAAAAGACACATTGTTTGATGGGATTATATCACCATCCAGGGTTGCAAAGCATTTGGCATGCTTCAAGAACTTCTTCATCCACATTGGTCAAACACAACCAGGTGTTTATCACCATGCAGCACCATTCCATGCAATGTGCTTCCTCATTGATTACTCGTTGAACACTTCCAATAGATTATCATGATCTACTGTTTCAGTGCAATGACACCTCAAGTTATTCTTCACGCACCCTGGGTCAAACACATCCAGTTGTATATCTCCATCCAGTGTTTCTTCATCCAGTGAAAGCTGTGACATGCTTTCAGTGTTTCTTTATCCACCCCAGGTCAAACGTACTCAGTAGCTTATCATTATCCACACTTTAAAGAGGTGATTCAGCCGCATCTTGGTCCACCTGACCTAAAATAGACTCATCAGCTTATCACCTTTTGTTTTTCACTGCTGTCACAAGTTCAAGTGCATCTTTATCAAACACACCAGTAGTTTATCACCATCCAGTATTTCCAAGCTCTGACACAACTGCTTTATCATCCAGACTATAAAAATACATCCAGTAGCTTATCAACGTCAGTGTTTCAGTGCTGTGATGTGATTCAAGTGCCTATTCATCCACACTCTGGAAATACACACTCTGTAGTTTATTACCATACAGTGCTCAGTGCCTTGACATGTGACATGCTCCAAATGTTTCTTTGTCCACCTGGTGTCAAATACTCAATAGTGTATCAACATCTATATTTCAGCATATGCTTCTTTGTCAATCCTGGCCCATCACTTCTAGGAGTTTACCACCTTCAGGGTTTCAGTGCTGTGATATACTTCATGTGCTTCATCCTCTCCTGTAAAACATACTCATTTGTGTATCATCATCCCGTATTCAGTAGAGTGATATGCTTCAAGTGCTTAATAGTCCATATCAGTCGAACGTTCCCAGCATTTTATCATTCGCCAAGGTTTCAGGGCTGTAACTTGTGGCATATATTAGGTGTTTGTTTGACTCCCAGAGGTCAAACTCAACAAGTGTTTTTTCACCATTCAGTCTATCAGTGCTGTGACATACACCAGTGATTCCTTATCTACTCTGGGTTAATACACACATCCATTCTTTCAGTGCTGATTAATTCACAAGGCTTCCTCATCTATCCTATTTCAAATACATACAGTCGTTTATCAACATCCAGTGTTTAAGTGCTGTGACACACTTCAGGTGCTTCCTTATTTACCCAAGACTGATGTTTTTCGGTCACACAGCCATGTCCAGCTCTTTGCAACCCCATGAACTACAGCACACCAGGCTTCCCTGTCCTTCACTATCTCCTGGAATTTGCTCAAATTCATGCCCATTGAGACAGTTATGCCAACATTCAACTATTTTATTCTCTGTCACACCCATCCCCACCTGCTTACAATCTTACCCAGCATTAGTGTCTTTTCTAATGATTTGGCTCTTTGCATCAGGTGGCCAAAGTATTGCAACTTCAACATCCGTCCTTCCAATTAGTAGTCAGTGTTGATTCTCTTTAGAACTGACTGGTTTGAACTCTTTGCAGTTCAAGGGACTCAAGAGTCTTCTCCAGCACCACAGTTCTAAAACATCAATTATTTGGCATTCAACCTTCTTTATGGTTCAGATCTCACATCCATGCATGACTACTGGGTAAAACCATACCTTGATTATATGGACCTTTGCCAGAAAAGCGATGTCTCTGGTTGCATATGCTGTCTAGGTTTGTCATAGCTTTTCGTCCAAGAAGCAAGTGTCTTTTAACTTCATGGCTTCAGTTACCATGCACAGTGATTTTGGAACTACAAAAATAAAAATCTGTCACAGTTTCCTTGTGTCTTAATCTATTTGCTATCAAATACTTTGGCCATCTCACATGAAGAGTTGACTCATTGGAAAAGACTCTAATGCTGAGAGGGATTGGGAGCAGGAGGAGAAAGGTACGACAGAGGATGAGATGGCTGGATGGCATCGCTGACCCGATGGACATGAGTCTGAGTAAACTCCGGGAGCTGGTGATGGACAGAGAGGCCTGGCATGCTGCAATTCATGGGGTCACAAAGAATTGGACATGACTGAGTGACTGAACTGAACTGGACTGATGGGACTGGACGACATGATCTTAGTTTATTGAATGTCGAGGTTTAAGCCAGCTTTTTTAATTCCCACTTTCATCTCAGCAAGGAGCTCTAATTCCTATTCTGCTTTCTGTCATCCGCATGTCTGAGTTTATTGATATTTCTCCCAGAAATTTTGATTCCAGCTTGTGCTTCTTCCAGTCTGACATTTTGCATGGTATACCTTGCAGGTAAGTTCAAGACAGTCTTGATGTACTCCTTTACCAATTCTGAACAAGTCCTTTGTTCCTGCCTGATTCTGTTACTTCTTGACCTGCATACAGGTTTCACAGGAACCAGGTAATGTGGTCAAGTATATACATCTCTTTAAGGATTTTCCACATTTTCAGTGACCCTCATATGCAAAGTCTTTAGCATAGTGAGTGAAGCAGAAGTAGATCATTTTCTGGAATTCCATGCTTTGTCTATGATCCAGTGAATGTTGGCAATTTGATCTCTGATTCCTCTGCGTTTCCTAACCCTATTTGTACATTTGAAAGTCCTCAGTTCACATATTGTTGAAAACTAGATTGAGGAATTTTGAGCATTACATTGCCAGCATATGAAATGAGCACGATTGTGCAGTAGTTTGAGCATTCCATCACAATTCCCCTCTTTGGGATCAGAGTGAAACTGACCTTTTCCTGTCCTGTGGTCATTGATGATTTTTCCAAATTTCCTGGCACATTGAGTGCAGCATTTTAACAGCATTATTGTTATTGTTTTAATTTGAAATAGATCAGATCAGTCGCTTAGTCGTGTCCAACTCTTTGCGACGCCATGAATCGCAGCACGCCAGGCCTCCTTGTCCGTCACCAACTTCCGGAGTTCACTGAGACTCTCGTCCATCAAGTCAGTGATGCCATCCAGCCATCTCATCCTCTGCTGTCCCCTTCTCCTCCTGCCCCCAATCCCTCCCAGCATCAGAGTCTTTTCCAGTGAGTCAACTCTTCGCATGAGGTGGCCAAAGTACTGGAGTTTCAGCTTTAGCATCATTCCTTCCAAAGAAATCCCAGGGCTGATCTCCTTCAGAATGGACTGGTTGGATCTCCTTGCAGTCCAAGGGATTCTCAAGAGTCTTCTCCAACACCACAATTCAAAAGGATCAATTCTTCGGTGCTCAGCCTTCTTCACAATCCAACTCTCACATCCATACATGACCACAGGTAAAACCATAGCCTTGACTAGAGGAACCTTTGTTGGCATAGGTAAGCTTCAATTCTATCACCTCGACTAGCATTGTTTGTGGTCATTCTTCCTAAGATCCACTTGACTTCACACTCCAGGTTGTCTGCTCTATGTGAGTGATCACACCATTATGGTTATCTAGATGATTAAGTGGAGAAGGCAATGGCACCCAGCAGCAGGTGATTAAGACCTTTCTTTGACACAGTTCTCTTATACTCTTGCCAACACTTCATCACATTTTCTGCTTCTGCTAGGCTCATACCACTTCTGTCCTTGATTGTGCCCATGTTTGCAAGAAATATTCCCTTTGTGTCTCTAAGTTCCTTGGCAAGATTTCTAGCCTTTCCTATTCTATTGTTTCCTCTATTTTTACTGGCCTTATACACACACAATATCATATCCCCATTCAGTGTTTACGTTCAGATATGCTTCAAGTGTTTTTTAATCCACTCCAGAAGAATGTAGTGTGATAGTTTATCAACATCCTTTTTTTCTGTATTGTGACATGTTTTGAGCCTCCTTCATTCCCTCCAGGTAAAACACACCCTATAAATTATCATCATTCATGGATGCTGTGCTATTACAGACTTGAAGTGTCCATTTGTCTGATTGAGTCAAACACTCCCTGTAGTTTACCACTATCCAGTGTTCCAGTACTGGGGCATGCCTCATGTACTTCGTTATCCTCTCCAAATAAAATATGGTCAGTAGCTTATCACAATTACTGTTTCGGTTCTACGATGAGTTTCAAGTCCTTCTTTAATTCATTCTAGATAAAACACATTCAGAAGTTTACCATGGTCCCAAGTTTTACTCTGTGTCATGCTTCCAGTTTCTCTTCATTCAACATGTATCAAACACACTCAATAGTTTATCACCATCCAGTGTTTCCGTGCTGTTTACTGCTTCAACTGTTTCTTCATTCTCTGAAGAAAATACACAACCAATAATTTATCACAATCCAGTGTGTTAATTCTGGTATATGTTTCAAAAGATCCTTTGTCCACCCAAGGTTGACCGCACTCTTAGTTTATCACCATCCCTGGATTCAGTGCTGTTACATACTTTCATCAATTTTTCAACTACCACAGGTCATCATACACAATGATTTATCACGATCCAGTTTCAGAGTTGTGACATGCTTCATGTGCTTCTTTCCCTATACAAGATCAAAGAAAGACCGCCTAAAGTGTGAACATACAGTGTTTCAGTCGTGAAACATACTTCAAGTGGTTCTTGATTCACTCCACGTCAAATGCAGCATATAGGTTATCGACATTCGTTGTTTCAGTGCTATGACACATTTCACTGGCTGCTTCACTAACTCCCGGTCAAACACATTCAGCATTTTACCACTATCTAGGGTTTCAGATCTGTGACATGCTTCAAGTGCTCCTGAAACTACTCAAGGTCAAATGCATTCAGTAGCTTTGTTGTTGCTGGTTGTTATTTGTTGTTCAGTCACTCAGTCATCTCCAGCTCTTCGTAATCCCATGGACTGCAGCATATCTCGCCTTTTTGTCCTTCACCATCTCCCGGAGCTTGTTCAAACTCAAATTCAATGGGTCAGTAATGCCATCCAACCATTTTGTCCTCTTCCATCTCCTTCTCCTGCTCCAATCTTTTCCAGCATCAGAGTGTTTTCCAATGAGTTGGCTCTTCACATTAGATAGCCATAATATTAGGGCTTCTGCCTCAGCATCAGCCCCTCCAGTGAATTTTCAGGATTGATTTCCTTTAGGGTTGACTGGATTCATTTCCTTGCAGCCCAAGGGACTCACAGGAGTCTTCTCCAAGATTGCAGTTCAAAAGTATCAATTCCTTAATGTTCAGCCTCCTTTATGGTATGGCTTGCTTTGGCACATGACTACTGAAAAATACAAAAACATAGCTCTGACTATATGGGTCCTTGTTGGCAAAGGAATGCCTCTGCTTTTTTACATGCAGCATGGGTTTGTCACAGCTTTTACAAGAAATAAGTGTCATTTAATTTCATAGCTTCAGTCACCATCTGCCATGGTTTTGGAGTCCACAAAAACAGAAGTCTGTCACTGTTTCCATTGTTTTTCCATCTATTTGTATAAAGTGATAGCATTGGATGCCATGATCTAAGTATTTTGAATGTTGAGCTTTAAGCCAACTTATTCAATCTCCCATTTTACTTTCATCAAGAGGCTCTTTAGTTCTTCTTATCTTTCTGCCATAAGGGTGGTGTCCTCTGCATATTTGAAGTTATTGATATTTCTCCATCAATCTTGATTCCACCTTGTGATTCCTCCAGCACAATGTTTCTCATTATGTATTCTATGTAGAAGTTAAATAAGCAGGGTGACAATTATACAGCCTTGAGGTACGCCTTTTCCTATTTGGAACCAGTCTGTAGTTCTATTTCCAGTTCTAACTGTTGCTTCCTGACCTGCATACAGGTTTCTTAAGAGGCAGGTCAGGTGGTCTGGTATTCCCATCTGTTTCAGAATTTTCCAACATTTATTGTAATCCACACAGTCAAAGTCTCAATAAAACATAAACAGATTTCTTCTGGAACTGTCCTGGTTTTTCAGTGATCTGGTGGTTGTTGGCAATTTGATCTTGGTTCCTCTGCCTTTTCGAAAACCAACTTGTATATCTGGAAGTTCACGATTAATGTATCGCTGAAGCATGGCTTGGAGAATTTTGAGCATTAATTTAGTAGCGTGTGAGATGAGTGCAGTAGTTGGAGAATTCTTTGACATTGTCTTTCTTTGGGATTGGAGTGAAAACTGACATTTTTCTGTCCTGTGGTCAGTGCTGAATTTTCCAAATTTGGTGGCATGTTGAGTGCAGAACTTTCATAGCATCATCTTTTGGGATTTGAAAGAGCTCAACTGGAATTCTATCACCTCCACTACCTTTCTTTGTAGTGACGCTTCCTAAGGCCCACTTGAGTTCACATCCCAGGATGTCTGGCTCTAGGTGAATGATCACACCATTGTGATTATCTGGGTCATGAATATCTTTTTTGTACAGTTTTTTCTGTGTATTTTTGCCACCTCTTCTTAAAATCTTCTGCTTCTTTTAGGCCCATACCATTTCTGTCCTTTATTGAGCCCATTTTTGCATGAAATGTTTGTTTGGTATCTCTAATTTTTTTTGAGGAGATCTCTAGTCTTTTCCATTCTATTGTTTTCCTATATTTCCTTGCTTCAATGGGTGTGGCACAATTCAAATGCTTCTCTTTCCACTCTGGTCAGTCATAGCCAATATTTTGTACCAACCAGTGTCCAGTGCTGTGACATATGACTGATTTCAATTCATCAGTGAACTGAGTAAAAAAAAACAAACAAACAAAACAAAAAAAAAAACCTCCAGGAGTTTATCAACACAGTGTTTCATGGCTGCCACTGGATTCGAGTACTTCTTCACCCACTCCAGGTTAACATAGTCATTTATCACCATCCATTGCTTCACTACACTGACATGTTTCAAATGCTTCTATATTAATCCTGGTGCAAATTTTCTAGTAGTTATAAACAGCCAGTGTTTTAGTTTTGGAGCATGACCCAATGGCTTCTTCATTCTCACCCATAAGCCAAAGTCTAGTGTTTACATACTGTGACATGCTTAAAGAGCTTCATCATCCACCCTAGATCTAGACAGTCAGCATTTTATCATCATACCAGCATTTTAGTGGTGTTACATGATTTTAAATTTTGTTTGCCCACACTGAGGCATACACAGCCAGTACTTCATCATCCTCCAGTGTTTCAGGCTTTGATAAAATTAAATGTGTTCTTGGTCCCACTGACATCAATATACTTACCATTGATTACCATCTGGTTTCACTGCTGTGACATAATGTCAACTGCTTCTTCATCCATTCCTGTGTCAAACAAACCCAGTAGTTTTTTCCCCATCTAGTGTTAGTGTTCAATACTATGAAATGATTTCTGGAGTCTCTGTGTCCATCCCACCTCAAACATAGTCAGTATTATCAATCAATGCTTCAGTGATGTCACATGCTTCAGGTGCTTTCTTCGTTCACTCCATATCAAGTACTTTCAGTCATTTATAGGCATCCAATGTTTCAGTTGTGTGACATGCTTCAACTATTTCTCTAAACCACTTGAGCTGAAACATACCCAATATCTTATGACCATCCAGTGTTTCAGTGCTGTGACATGCTTCAAGTGCTTCTTCTACTCCATGTTAAACACAAGCAATAGTTTATCACCATCAATTGTTTCAGTTCTGTAACATTCTTTAAGTCTTTTTCCATGTACTCTGCTTCAAATACACTGGGCAGTTGTTCACCATCAAGTATTTAGTTCTATGATATGTTTCAACGTTTTCTGTACCTACCAATTCATACACACTCATAAATTTATCACCATCCTGTGTTTTAGGGCTGTCATATGGTTAAATGAGTCCCCATCCCCACCCCAGGTCAAACACACCCAGTATTGATCAACATACAGCCTTTCAGCTATGTGATACATTTCGAGTGTTCTATGATCCAATCTTGGAAGATACATCCAATAATTTATCGAATTCCAGTGTTTCAGTGCTCTGAAGTTTTTAAGTGTTTCTGCATCCAAATAGCTCAGGCATGATTAATAGATTATAACCATCACTGTTTCAGTTTTATGACATGACTTGAGTACATCTTCATCTACTTTATACTCAATAATTACCACCATCCTGTAAATCAGAGGTAAAATATTCTTGGAATGCTTCTTTGTCTACTGTGGGTCAAACACACCTAGTAGTTTTTCACCATTCAGTGTTTCAGTGCTGTGACGACTTCCACTGCTTCTTCGTGTACTACAGGTCATCGCACCAAGTATCTTGTAACTACGAGCTTGCACTCTAGAGAACATATCTCTCCACTACTGAGACTGAATTGTAGAGCATGCATCTCACAACTACTAAGACCCCATTCTAAGTGCACATGACACTTCTGCAGTGCCTAAACTCTGGAGGAAATGTGATGACAGTATTGTCACACAGTATTGATCCTGTATTCTAGAACACACATCTTACCAGAACACACTGAACCAGTGTTCTACAGCAGGCTTAGCACAACTACTTAGCTTCCATTCTGGATGTATCATCCTACCTCTACTGAGTCACTACTACATGGCATACGTGACCCAACTTCTGAGTTTGCACTATGGAATACACATTATGCCACCACTGAGCCAGCTCTAGTGTACACATGACAAAGTACTGATCCCCACGTCAAAGGGCAATGCCAAACATTATTCAAAGTACTGGACAATTGTGCTCATTTCACATACAAAGCAAGACAATGCTCAAAATTCTTTGAGCTAGGCTTCAAAGTATGTGATCCAATACACTGGATTTAGAAAAAGCAGAGGAATGAGGGCTTATACTGTCCAGCTCCATGGCCTACTAGAAAAAGTAGGAAGTCAAGAGATACCTGGAGTAACAGGCAAGTTTGACCTTGCAGTACACATGAAGCAGGGCAAAGACTAACAGAGTTTCCTAAGAGAACTCACCACTCATAGCAAACACTCTCTTCCAACAACACAAGAGATGAGTCTAGAGATGGTCAGTGCTGAAATCAGATTATGTTCTTTGCAGCCGAAGATGGAGAAGCTCTATACATTCAGCCACAACAAGACTGAGCAGTGACATGGCTCAGATCATGAATGCCTTTAAGCAAAGTTCAAACTTAAATTGAAGAGAGTATGAAAAACCACTAGACCATTTGGGTTTGACTGAAATCAAACCCTTATGATTACACAGTGGATGTGACAAATCAAATTGAAGGATTTGATCTTATAGACAGACTACAGGGAGAATTATGGACAAAGTGTCATGACATTCTGCACGAGACAGTGATCAAGAGCATACTTAAGAAAGATAAATTCAAAAAGGCGAAAGGGTTGTCTGAGGAGCCCTTACAAATAGCTTAGAAAAGAAGAGAAGCTAAAGGCATAGGAGAACAAAAAAGATAATCTATTTGAATCCAGTTTCCCAAAGAACACCAAGGAGAGACAAGAAAGCCTTCCTCGGCGGTCAGTGCAAAGAAATAGAGAAAAACAATAGGATGTCAAAGAACAGGTATCGCCTCAAGAATGTTACAGATACCAAGGGAACATTTCATGCAAAATTGGCACAATAAAGGAGAGAAACAATATGGACCTGACAGAAGCAGAATCTATTAAGAAGTGGTGGCAAAAATACGCAGAACTGTACCAAATAATAATAATAATAATAATAATAATAAGATCTTAATGACCCAGTTAGCTGTGATGGTGTCTTTACTCACCTAGAACCAGACATCCTGGAATGTGAAATCAAGTAGCCCTTAGTAAATCACTATGAACAAAGTTACTAGAGGTGATGGGTTTCCAGTCGTGCAGTTTCAAGTCCTATCAGATTATACCATTAAAATCCTGCACTCAATATGCCAGAAACTTTGGAAAACTCGGCATTGGCCACAGAACTGGAAAAGGTTAGTTTAAAGTCCAATCCCAAAGAAAGGCTATGCCAAAGAATGTTCAAACTACAACACAATTACATGTATCTCACATGCAAGCAAAGTGATGCTCAAAGTTCTCCAAGCCAGGCTTCAACAGTACGTGAACCCAGAATTTCCAGATGTTAAGGGTGGATTTAGAAAAGTCAGAGGAACCAGAGATCAAATTGCCAACATCCATTGGATCAGAGAAAAAGCAAGGGAGTTCAAGATATACATCTACATCTGATTTGGACTATGCCAAAGGTTTTGACTGTGTGGATGACAACAAACTATGGAAAATTCTTGAAAAGATGCAAATATCAGATCTCTTTAGCTGCCTCCTGAGAAATCTGTAGGCAGATTAAGAAGCAAGAGTTAGAACTGGACATGGAACAATGCACTAGATTCAAATTGGGAAAGGAGTACATCAAGGCTGTATATTGCCATGTGGCTTATTTAACTTATATTCAGAGCACATCATGTGAAATGCCAGGCTGGATGAAGCCCAAACTAGAATCAGGATTGCCTGGAGAAATATCAATAACCTCAGATATGCACTTGACACTACATATATGACTGAAAGTGAAGAATAACTAAGGAGCCTGCTGATGAAAAGAAAGAAGAGAGTGAAAAAGCTGGCTCATAACTCAACATTGAAAAAATGAAGATCATGGCATCTGGTCCCATCACTTCATGTCAAATAGGGAAAACATGGAGAAAATGGAAACAGTGATAGACTTTATTTTCTCAGGCTCCAAAATCACTGCAGATGCTGACTGCAGCCATGAAATTAAAAGGTGCTAGATCCTTGGAAGAAAAGCTGTAACCATCTAAAGAGCATATTCAAAAGCAGAGGCATAACTTTGCAATTATGGGAGAGTTGAACTATACAGGAAACTGAGCATGGAATAATCAATGCTTTTGAACTGTGGTGTTGGAGAATACTCTTGTGAGTCCGTTGGACTGCAAGGAGATCAAAGCAGGCAATCCTGATAGAACTCAGCTCTGAATATTCATTGGAAGTACTTTTGCTGAAGCTGAAACTCTGATACTTTGGCCACCTGATGCAAAGAAATGACTAGAGGAAAAGGCCCTGATGCTGGGAAATCTTTAGGGGAGAAGGAGAAGGGCCTAACAGAGGATGAGATGGTCAGATGGTACAACTAATTTGATGCACATTAGTTTGAGCAAACTCTGGGAGTTAGTGATAGATAGTAAGGCCTCGTGGTGTTGCAGAGAGTTGCTATGACTGAGCAACTGAACAACAGGAGAATAATACATTTCAGTAAGAAGTGAAGACACAACTTTCAAGAAGTTACTCAGAGAAAAATAGAGAGAAATTATCAATCCACTGCTCATACAGCCATTTTTACTGCTATTGAAACAAGTTTTTCCATATTTAAATGTGACTTTCCTGAAGCATGTGAATTCTGTTTTTGTTTTTTAATCTCAGAGAGGTGTATTGATGAAATCATGATGCACAGAGAAATGTCAGTTCTCACAGATTCCCTTAATAAAATCATGATGTACTTAAGGAGTTAGCGTTTTTTTTTCCCATGGGAATGAAATTTTTTGATGAGTAACTTTTTAATTCTTTAGAAAACATTAATTACTATGATCAAATTAGTTTGGAATATTTGTAGTCTTTCCTTCAGTATCAGAAGATACTACAGCCCTAATAATAATGCAGGATTTTCCAACTGAAATCCTGAAACAGAATAGCTCACCACATTCTAAAAGCACTGCTACCCCTATAAAGCTAACAACAGTATTTTTCACAGAGCTAGAACAAATAATATTTCACAATTCATATGGAAATACAAAAAAACTGGAATAGTCAAAGCAATGTTGACAAAGAAGAATGGAACTGGAAGAATCAACCTGCCTGACTTCAGGCTCTACTACAAAGCCACAGTCATCAAGACAGTATGGTACTGGCACAAAGACAGAAATATAGATCAATGGAACAAAATAGAAAGCCCAGAGATAAATCCACGCACATATGGACACCTTATCTTTGACAAAGGAGGCAAGAATATAAAATGGATTAAAGGCAATCTCTTTAACAAGTGGTGCTGGGAAAACTGGTCAACCAACTACTTGTAAAAGAATGAGATTAGAACACTTTCTAACACCCTACACACAAAAAGACACAAAATGGATTAAAGATCTAAATGTAAGATCAGAAACTATAAAACTTCTAGAGGAGAACATAGGCAAAACACTCTCCGACACAAATCACAGCAGGATCCTCTATGACCCACCTCCCAGAATATTGGAAATAAAAACAAAAATAAACAAATGGGACCTAATTAAACTTAAAACCTTCTGCAGAACAAAGGAAACTACTAGCAAGGTGAAAAGACAGCCTTGAATGGGAGAAAATAATAGCAAATGAAGCAACCGACAAACAACTAATCTCAAAAATATAGAAGAAACTCTTGCAGTGCAATTCCAGAAAAATAAATGACCCAATAAAAAAATGGCCAAAAAAACTAAATAGACTTTTCTCCAAGAAGACATACAGATGGCTAACAAACACATGAAAAGATGTTCAACATCACTCATTATCAGAGAAGTGCAAATCAAAACCACAATGACGTACCATTTCACACCAGTCAGAATGGCCATGATCCAAACACCTACAAGCAATACATGCTGGAGAGGGTGTGGAGAAAAGGGAACCCTCTTACACTGTTGGTGGGAATGCAAACTAGTACAGCCACTATGGAGAACAGTGTGGAGATTCCTTAAAAAACTGGAAATAGAATGGCCATACGACCCAGCGATCCCACTGCTGGGCATACACACCGAGGAAACCAGAATTGAAAGAGACACGTGTACCCCAATGTTCATTGCAACACTATTTATAATAGCCAGGACATGGAAGCAACCTGGATGACTGTCAGCAGATGAATGGATAAGAAAGCTGTGGTACATATACACAATGGAGTATTACTCAGCCATTAAAAATACTACATTTGAATCAGTTCTAATGAGGTGGATGAACTGGAGCCTATTATATAGAGTGAAGTAATCCAGAAAGAAAAATACCAATACAGCATACACATGCATATATATCGAATTTAGAAAAATGGTAATGACAACCGTGTAAGCGAGACAGCAAAAGTGACACAGAGGTATAGGACAGTCTTTTGGACTCTGTGGGAGAGGGAGAGGGTGGGATGATTTGGGACAATGCCACTGAAACATGTTTAATATCACATATGAAATGAATCACCAGTCAAGGTTTCATGCATAATACTGAATGCTTGGGGCTGGTGCACTGGGACGACCCAGAAGGATGGATGACCCAGAAGGGTAGGGTGGAGGGGCGGGTGGGTTCAGGATGGGAACATGTGTATACCTGTGGTGGATTCACGTTGATGCATGGAAAAACCAATACAATATTGTAAAGTAATTAACCACCAATTAAAATAAATAAATTTATATAAAAATAATAAAAGCACAGTAGAAAACTGTTAATTTTCTATTAAAATCAGTGAGCATTTTATCCAAATTAAAGAATGGCAAAAACAACTTGAAGAACATCACTAAAGCCTGCTGAAAGAAATACAGTACAGGGTTAATGGTATGCAAGTTTAGGGTACACAAAACTTGAACTATAGTAATGGAAAATATATTAAAAGTTTCCTAGTGTGTGGGCAGAATGAGAAGTCTCCTCAGAAACTAAAACAAAGAAAACAAATCTTCACATTCTTTTAGAAAATCCAAATTGCTTCAGAAGGAAATATAAAGACACAGAAGAGAGAGCTAACAGCTTAAGTAGATCTATGTATGCTCGAATTATATAAGCAACATTATGTTTCATAGGCTTTTAGGCATTCATACCACAAATTTGAACTCTGATGGTTGGGATACCCTTACATCTCATCTTGGTGAACTATTGCATAGAATATTTTTATTTTGTGGTAAATTTGTCTAATCAGTATTGTTCTATCATGTTTTAAAAAATAAGTATTTTTGTGCTTTCAACATTCAAGGTACATTTGCTTGTTGCTGCATATATGTAACTACACTTCTATGTTAAACAAACTCACTTTTTAAAGGAACTTATTTATTTTATTATTTTTTAAATTTTATTTATTTTGGCGGGGCCAGGTATTCATGGATGTTCAAGGGCCTTTTCTAGCTGAGGCAAGTGGTATGGTGCACTTTGATATGGTGCATAGCCTTCCCATTGTGATGGTTTCTTTTGTTGCAGAACACTGGCTCTAGTTTTGGCACATGAGCTCATGAGTTGTGGCCCATGAGTTTAGCTACACTTCGGCATGTGGGATCCTCCCAGACAAGGATCACTGGGAAGCTGACTATTAACCAATGGATCACTAGGGTAGTTCTGAACAAACCCAGACTCTGCAGGCTAGAAGTTTGTTCTACTTATCTACTTAAGTTGTACTTATCTATCTTAAGTAGATACTGTGTTGCTTTGGGGGATTCTCCTGGTGGCTCAGTGGTAAAGAATCCACCTCCCAATGTGGATGACCCAATGTTGAGAAATCCCTGAGTTGGAAAGATAGATCTTCTGGAAGAGAGAATGGAAACCAACCTCAGTATTCTTGCCTGGGTAATCCCACGGGCAGAGAAGCCTGGTAGTCTATGGTCCATGGAGATGAAAAAGAGAAGGAAATAACTTAGCAACTAATCACGACCACCACCACTATATTGTTTTGGGAGATAAAGTAAATAATTTGTTTAAAAGACCTTTTCCTGGAATGTCTGAAAAGTAGTCAATGTTTTTGATTATTCAAACTATGCATAACTAAAAGGCATTTATTTTTATTGTGTGTAAAAATCTTTTCAATATTGACCGTGATTTTTTATAATGTATTGCCAGAGAATTTAGCCAGTCATTATATACATTTATTTAGCTCTCTTTTGAAGCCATGTCTTACAACAGCAACTGATTTCAATTATGTTCTTGCTTTAATATTCATCTTGAATTAGATTTTTTTGTCATTTTTGCAAGCAGCATTTCAGTAGATTTAAATCATTTATTTAATCTTTCAATATCTTCACTACAACAACTATCCTCTAAAAAGGGAAATGACACTCCATTTCTCCTGTGATTTTATAGGGACAAGAGAGTAGTAAAGTTCATTGCTTAATGTATTTTTTTCAGGGTTAAAATACTCTTTCTAAGGCAGACCTCCAAACTTCAAGTTTTTCAAGCATTTTTAAAAAATCTATTTTGGTTTCTGGTCTGCTTAGTCTCACAGTTATGTCTGACTTTTTGTGACGTCTGGACTATAGCCCATCAAGCTCCTCTGTCTATGGGGGTTTTCCAGGCAAGAATACTGGAGTGGGTTGTCAGGCCACTCTTCCAGCAGATCTCTTATAGCAGGTGAATTTTTTACTATCTGCACCTCCAAGGAAGCCTAAAGAATATGGGAGTGAGTGACCTGTTGCTTGTCCAGATAATCCTTCCAAACCAGAAATCAAACTGCATTGCAGCAGATTGTTAAGCAGGTGACCTACCAGGGAAGCCCTAGTTTCTGCTTAAAAGTTCCAATTGTCATTCCTTATTATGTGGACTCACTGATCATATGTCATGATTAAGTAAGAGATAACTTTCAGTACAACGTTTCATACTTGAAGTCAAACACATTTTTTTTCCTTTGAAGGAAATTATACCATATTGATGAAAATACCCAACAAATTATATACTAAAATTGGAAAAAATATTCAAACAAACTCAAGGGCCATAGCCTGGTAAATGGTCTTTCATACAGTTTTAAGAGGAGTGTTCTGAAGCTGTAGGGGCAGAGCCAGTATACACAGAAATTTCTTTAAAGTGGAAAATACATGAGTGAAACATATATCGTGGTAAAAAGGATCCTGTTAACCACAAAATACAAATATGGCAAGCAGTGATGTTAGTGTTTTCCTAGGCAAGAATCTGGAATCATTAAACTTCTTAATTATCTTAACTGACTAGGAACACACAACTCCAAAGCACAGAAATGCACAATCTCATTTTCGTATCCTGATTTTCCAGAGGGTACACTGATGACAGACAACTACAGTAGATTTTTACCTCCCCATTCAAGTGAATACCCAGTGACTATTCTCCATGGTTAAAGCAGATGTACAATATTTGTTTCACAGGTCAAAAATAGGGTGTCTAGCATAAAGTTCAAGCAAAATTATATCTAGTTAGAATGTTCACTAATGCTTAAATAGGTGAAAAGGTCTTCCATCACTATGAAAAACAATACTAAACATTTTATTTCCGAAGAGAAGGTATTTTTGTTTGTTTGTTTGTTTGCAGTAACTTTAAACTTTATTCCATCACTCCAACATTGGATACACAGACTAGGGGCTCTACTACCGCCACCACCAGTCCCTAGCTTACTGGACCTAAATATTTCAAAGAGAGGGATCTCTAATGAACCACAAGATGTTCCTGTCTCCCAAACATAAGACCGTTTGTCCAGGTCCTCTGATAGATATATAACCTTTCTCTTTAATTCCTCCACCACTTGTATTACGCTAGATTCCTAACAGAAGCACCCTGATGGAATTTGTTTCTCCAAGAAGGAAGACAACGGATACAATTTAAGTGAAGAAATGGTCAGGCAAGAGCACTTATTAACAGGTAGCAGAAGTCTGTTCAGTAGTATGAGTTAGCTCAAGCGGTTCTAATTAGGGAAATGAAGGCAGTCTTCATTACATTGACACATCTCGTTTCAAGCTCAGGGATTTCTCAGCATTGGGTCATCCACACTGGGAGGTGGATTCTTTACCACTGAGCCACCAGGAGAATCCCCCAAAGCAACACAGTATCTACTTAAGATAGATAAGTACAACTTAAGTAGATAAGTAGAACAAACTTCTAGCCTGCAGAGTCTGGGTTTGTTCAGAACTACCCTAGTGATCCATTGGTTAATAGTCAGCTTCCCAGTGATCCTTGTCTGGGAGGATCCCACATGCCGAAGTGTAGCTAAACTCATGGGCCACAACTCATGAGCTCATGTGCCAAAACTAGAGCCAGTGTTCTGCAACAAAAGAAACCATCACAATGGGAAGGCTATGCACCATATCAAAGTGCACCATACCACTTGCCTCAGCTAGAAAAGGCCCTTGAACATCCATGAATACCTGGCCCCGCCAAAATAAATAAAATTTAAAAAATAATAAAATAAATAAGTTCCTTTAAAAAGTGAGTTTGTTTAACATAGAAGTGTAGTTACATATATGCAGCAACAAGCAAATGTACCTTGAATGTTGAAAGCACAAAAATACTTATTTTTTAAAACATGATAGAACAATACTGATTAGACAAATTTACCACAAAATAAAAATATTCTATGCAATAGTTCACCAAGATGAGATGTAAGGGTATCCCAACCATCAGAGTTCAAATTTGTGGTATGAATGCCTAAAAGCCTATGAAACATAATGTTGCTTATATAATTCGAGCATACATAGATCTACTTAAGCTGTTAGCTCTCTCTTCTGTGTCTTTATATTTCCTTCTGAAGCAATTTGGATTTTCTAAAAGAATGTGAAGATTTGTTTTCTTTGTTTTAGTTTCTGAGGAGACTTCTCATTCTGCCCACACACTAGGAAACTTTTAATATATTTTCCATTACTATAGTTCAAGTTTTGTGTACCCTAAACTTGCATACCATTAACCCTGTACTGTATTTCTTTCAGCAGGCTTTAGTGATGTTCTTCAAGTTGTTTTTGCCATTCTTTAATTTGGATAAAATGCTCACTGATTTTAATAGAAAATTAACAGTTTTCTACTGTGCTTTTATTATTTTTATATAAATTTATTTATTTTAATTGGTGGTTAATTACTTTACAATATTGTATTGGTTTTTCCATGCATCAACGTGAATCCACCACAGGTATACACATGTTCCCATCCTGAACCCACCCGCCCCTCCACCCTACCCTTCTGGGTCATCCATCCTTCTGGGTCGTCCCAGTGCACCAGCCCCAAGCATTCAGTATTATGCATGAAACCTTGACTGGTGATTCATTTCATATGTGATATTAAACATGTTTCAGTGGCATTGTCCCAAATCATCCCACCCTCTCCCTCTCCCACAGAGTCCAAAAGACTGTCCTATACCTCTGTGTCACTTTTGCTGTCTCGCTTACACGGTTGTCATTACCATTTTTCTAAATTCGATATATATGCATGTGTATGCTGTATTGGTATTTTTCTTTCTGGATTACTTCACTCTATATAATAGGCTCCAGTTCATCCACCTCATTAGAACTGATTCAAATGTAGTATTTTTAATGGCTGAGTAATACTCCATTGTGTATATGTACCACAGCTTTCTTATCCATTCATCTGCTGACAGTCATCCAGGTTGCTTCCATGTCCTGGCTATTATAAATAGTGTTGCAATGAACATTGGGGTACACGTGTCTCTTTCAATTCTGGTTTCCTCGGTGTGTATGCCCAGCAGTGGGATCGCTGGGTCGTATGGCCATTCTATTTCCAGTTTTTTAAGGAATCTCCACACTGTTCTCCATAGTGGCTGTACTAGTTTGCATTCCCACCAACAGTGTAAGAGGGTTCCCTTTTCTCCACACCCTCTCCAGCATGTATTGCTTGTAGGTGTTTGGATCATGGCCATTCTGACTGGTGTGAAATGGTACGTCATTGTGGTTTTGATTTGCACTTCTCTGATAATGAGTGATGTTGAACATCTTTTCATGTGTTTGTTAGCCATCTGTATGTCTTCTTGGAGAAAAGTCTATTTAGTTTTTTTGGCCATTTTTTTATTGGGTCATTTATTTTTCTGGAATTGCACTGCAAGAGTTTCTTCTATATTTTTGAGATTAGTTGTTTGTCGGTTGCTTCATTTGCTATTATTTTCTCCCATTCAAGGCTGTCTTTTCACCTTGCTAGTAGTTTCCTTTGTTCTGCAGAAGGTTTTAAGTTTAATTAGGTCCCATTTGTTTATTTTTGTTTTTATTTCCAATATTCTGGGAGGTGGGTCATAGAGGATCCTGCTGTGATTTGTGTCGGAGAGTGTTTTGCCTATGTTCTCCTCTAGAAGTTTTATAGTTTCTGATCTTACATTTAGATCTTTAATCCATTTTGTGTCTTTTTGTGTGTAGGGTGTTAGAAAGTGTTCTAATCTCATTCTTTTACAAGTAGTTGGTTGACCAGTTTTCCCAGCACCACTTGTTAAAGAGATTGCCTTTAATCCATTTTATATTCTTGCCTCCTTTGTCAAAGATAAGGTGTCCATATGTGCGTGGATTTATCTCTGGGCTTTCTATTTTGTTCCATTGATCTATATTTCTGTCTTTGTGCCAGTACCATACTGTCTTGATGACTGTGGCTTTGTAGTAGAGCCTGAAGTCAGGCAGGTTGATTCTTCCAGTTCCATTCTTCTTTGTCAACATTGCTTTGACTATTCCAGTTTTTTTGTATTTCCATATGAATTGTGAAATATTATTTGTTCTAGCTCTGTGAAAAATACTGTTGTTAGCTTTATAGGGGTAGCAGTGCTTTTAGAATGTGGTGAGCTATTCTGTTTCAGGATTTCAGTTGGAAAATCCTGCATTATTATTAGGGCTGTAGTATCTTCTGATACTGAAGGAAAGACTACAAATATTCCAAACTAATTTGATCATAGTAATTAATGTTTTCTAAAGAATTAAAAAGTTACTCATCAAAAAATTTCATTCCCATGGGAAAAAAAAAACGCTAACTCCTTAAGTACATCATGATTTTATTAAGGGAATCTGTGAGAACTGACATTTCTCTGTGCATCATGATTTCATCAATACACCTCTCTGAGATTAAAAAACAAAAACAGAATTCACATGCTTCAGGAAAGTCACATTTAAATATGGAAAAACTTGTTTCAATAGCAGTAAAAATGGCTGTATGAGCAGTGGATTGATAATTTCTCTCTATTTTTCTCTGAGTAACTTCTTGAAAGTTGTGTCTTCACTTCTTACTGAAATGTATTATTCTCCTGTTGTTCAGTTGCTCAGTCATAGCAACTCTCTGCAACACCACGAGGCCTTACTATCTATCACTAACTCCCAGAGTTTGCTCAAACTAATGTGCATCAAATTAGTTGTACCATCTGACCATCTCATCCTCTGTTAGGCCCTTCTCCTTCTCCCCTAAAGATTTCCCAGCATCAGGGCCTTTTCCTCTAGTCATTTCTTTGCATCAGGTGGCCAAAGTATCAGAGTTTCAGCTTCAGCAAAAGTACTTCCAATGAATATTCAGAGCTGAGTTCTATCAGGATTGCCTGCTTTGATCTCCTTGCAGTCCAACGGACTCACAAGAGTATTCTCCAACACCACAGTTCAAAAGCATTGATTATTCCATGCTCAGTTTCCTGTATAGTTCAACTCTCCCATAATTGCAAAGTTATGCCTCTGCTTTTGAATATGCTCTTTAGATGGTTACAGCTTTTCTTCCAAGGATCTAGCACCTTTTAATTTCATGGCTGCAGTCAGCATCTGCAGTGATTTTGGAGCCTGAGAAAATAAAGTCTATCACTGTTTCCATTTTCTCCATGTTTTCCCTATTTGACATGAAGTGATGGGACCAGATGCCATGATCTTCATTTTTTCAATGTTGAGTTATGAGCCAGCTTTTTCACTCTCTTCTTTCTTTTCATCAGCAGGCTCCTTAGTTATTCTTCACTTTCAGTCATATATGTAGTGTCAAGTGCATATCTGAGGTTATTGATATTTCTCCAGGCAATCCTGATTCTAGTTTGGGCTTCATCCAGCCTGGCATTTCACATGATGTGCTCTGAATATAAGTTAAATAAGCCACATGGCAATATACAGCCTTGATGTACTCCTTTCCCAATTTGAATCTAGTGCATTGTTCCATGTCCAGTTCTAACTCTTGCTTCTTAATCTGCCTACAGATTTCTCAGGAGGCAGCTAAAGAGATCTGATATTTGCATCTTTTCAAGAATTTTCCATAGTTTGTTGTCATCCACACAGTCAAAACCTTTGGCATAGTCCAAATCAGATGTAGATGTATATCTTGAACTCCCTTGCTTTTTCTCTGATCCAATGGATGTTGGCAATTTGATCTCTGGTTCCTCTGACTTTTCTAAATCCACCCTTAACATCTGGAAATTCTGGGTTCACGTACTGTTGAAGCCTGGCTTGGAGAACTTTGAGCATCACTTTGCTTGCATGTGAGATACATGTAATTGTGTTGTAGTTTGAACATTCTTTGGCATAGCCTTTCTTTGGGATTGGACTTTAAACTAACCTTTTCCAGTTCTGTGGCCAATGCCGAGTTTTCCAAAGTTTCTGGCATATTGAGTGCAGGATTTTAATGGTATAATCTGATAGGACTTGAAACTGCACGACTGGAAACCCATCACCTCTAGTAACTTTGTTCATAGTGATTTACTAAGGGCTACTTGATTTCACATTCCAGGATGTCTGGTTCTAGGTGAGTAAAGACACCATCACAGCTAACTGGGTCATTAAGATCTTATTATTATTTTTATTATTATTATTATTTGGTACAGTTCTGCGTATTTTTGCCACCACTTCTTAATAGATTCTGCTTCTGTCAGGTCCATATTGTTTCTCTCCTTTATTGTGCCAATTTTGCATGAAATGTTCCCTTGGTATCTGTAACATTCTTGAGGCGATACCTGTTCTTTGACATCCTATTGTTTTTCTCTATTTCTTTGCACTGACCGCCGAGGAAGGCTTTCTTGTCTCTCCTTGGTGTTCTTTGGGAAACTGGATTCAAATAGATTATCTTTTTTGTTCTCCTATGCCTTTAGCTTCTCTTCTTTTCTAAGCTATTTGTAAGGGCTCCTCAGACAACCCTTTCGCCTTTTTGAATTTATCTTTCTTAAGTATGCTCTTGATCACTGTCTCGTGCAGAATGTCATGACACTTTGTCCATAATTCTCCCTGTAGTCTGTCTATAAGATCAAATCCTTCAATTTGATTTGTCACATCCACTGTGTAATCATAAGGGTTTGATTTCAGTCAAACCCAAATGGTCTAGTGGTTTTTCATACTCTCTTCAATTTAAGTTTGAACTTTGCTTAAAGGCATTCATGATCTGAGCCATGTCACTGCTCAGTCTTGTTGTGGCTGAATGTATAGAGCTTCTCCATCTTCGGCTGCAAAGAACATAATCTGATTTCAGCACTGACCATCTCTAGACTCATCTCTTGTGTTGTTGGAAGAGAGTGTTTGCTATGAGTGGTGAGTTCTCTTAGGAAACTCTGTTAGTCTTTGCCCTGCTTCATGTGTACTGCAAGGTCAAACTTGCCTGTTACTCCAGGTATCTCTTGACTTCCTACTTTTTCTAGTAGGCCATGGAGCTGGACAGTATAAGCCCTCATTCCTCTGCTTTTTCTAAATCCAGTGTATTGGATCACATACTTTGAAGCCTAGCTCAAAGAATTTTGAGCATTGTCTTGCTTTGTATGTGAAATGAGCACAATTGTCCAGTACTTTGAATAATGTTTGGCATTGCCCTTTGACGTGGGGATCAGTACTTTGTCATGTGTACACTAGAGCTGGCTCAGTGGTGGCATAATGTGTATTCCATAGTGCAAACTCAGAAGTTGGGTCACGTATGCCATGTAGTAGTGACTCAGTAGAGGTAGGATGATACATCCAGAATGGAAGCTAAGTAGTTGTGCTAAGCCTGCTGTAGAACACTGGTTCAGTGTGTTCTGGTAAGATGTGTGTTCTAGAATACAGGATCAATACTGTGTGACAATACTGTCATCACATTTCCTCCAGAGTTTAGGCACTGCAGAAGTGTCATGTGCACTTAGAATGGGGTCTTAGTAGTTGTGAGATGCATGCTCTACAATTCAGTCTCAGTAGTGGAGAGATATGTTCTCTAGAGTGCAAGCTCGTAGTTACAAGATACTTGGTGCGATGACCTGTAGTACACGAAGAAGCAGTGGAAGTCGTCACAGCACTGAAACACTGAATGGTGAAAAACTACTAGGTGTGTTTGACCCACAGTAGACAAAGAAGCATTCCAAGAATATTTTACCTCTGATTTACAGGATGGTGGTAATTATTGAGTATAAAGTAGATGAAGATGTACTCAAGTCATGTCATAAAACTGAAACAGTGATGGTTATAATCTATTAATCATGCCTGAGCTATTTGGATGCAGAAACACTTAAAAACTTCAGAGCACTGAAACACTGGAATTCGATAAATTATTGGATGTATCTTCCAAGATTGGATCATAGAACACTCGAAATGTATCACATAGCTGAAAGGCTGTATGTTGATCAATACTGGGTGTGTTTGACCTGGGGTGGGGATGGGGACTCATTTAACCATATGACAGCCCTAAAACACAGGATGGTGATAAATTTATGAGTGTGTATGAATTGGTAGGTACAGAAAACGTTGAAACATATCATAGAACTAAATACTTGATGGTGAACAACTGCCCAGTGTATTTGAAGCAGAGTACATGGAAAAAGACTTAAAGAATGTTACAGAACTGAAACAATTGATGGTGATAAACTATTGCTTGTGTTTAACATGGAGTAGAAGAAGCACTTGAAGCATGTCACAGCACTGAAACACTGGATGGTCATAAGATATTGGGTATGTTTCAGCTCAAGTGGTTTAGAGAAATAGTTGAAACATGTCACACAACTGAAACATTGGATGCTTATAAATGACTGAAAGTACTTGATATGGAGTGAACGAAGAAAGCACCTGAAGCATGTGACATCACTGAAGCATTGATTGATAATACTGACTATGTTTGAGGTGGGATGGACACAGAGACTCCAGAAATCATTTCATAGTATTGAACACTAACACTAGATGGGGAAAAAACTACTGGGTTTGTTTGACACAGGAATGGATGAAGAAGCAGTTGACATTATGTCACAGCAGTGAAACCAGATGGTAATCAATGGTAAGTATATTGATGTCAGTGGGACCAAGAACACATTTAATTTTATCAAAGCCTGAAACACTGGAGGATGATGAAGTACTGGCTGTGTATGCCTCAGTGTGGGCAAACAAAATTTAAAATCATGTAACACCACTAAAATGCTGGTATGATGATAAAATGCTGACTGTCTAGATCTAGGGTGGATGATGAAGCTCTTTAAGCATGTCACAGTATGTAAACACTAGACTTTGGCTTATGGGTGAGAATGAAGAAGCCATTGGGTCATGCTCCAAAACTAAAACACTGGCTGTTTATAACTACTAGAAAATTTGCACCAGGATTAATATAGAAGCATTTGAAACATGTCAGTGTAGTGAAGCAATGGATGGTGATAAATGACTATGTTAACCTGGAGTGGGTGAAGAAGTACTCGAATCCAGTGGCAGCCATGAAACACTGTGTTGATAAACTCCTGGAGGTTTTTTTTTTTGTTTTGTTTGTTTGTTTTTTTTTACTCAGTTCACTGATGAATTGAAATCAGTCATATGTCACAGCACTGGACACTGGTTGGTACAAAATATTGGCTATGACTGACCAGAGTGGAAAGAGAAGCATTTGAATTGTGCCACACCCATTGAAGCAAGGAAATATAGGAAAACAATAGAATGGAAAAGACTAGAGATCTCCTCAAAAAAAATTAGAGATACCAAACAAACATTTCATGCAAAAATGGGCTCAATAAAGGACAGAAATGGTATGGGCCTAAAAGAAGCAGAAGATTTTAAGAAGAGGTGGCAAAAATACACAGAAAAAACTGTACAAAAAAGATATTCATGACCCAGATAATCACAATGGTGTGATCATTCACCTAGAGCCAGACATCCTGGGATGTGAACTCAAGTGGGCCTTAGGAAGCGTCACTACAAAGAAAGGTAGTGGAGGTGATAGAATTCCAGTTGAGCTCTTTCAAATCCCAAAAGATGATGCTATGAAAGTTCTGCACTCAACATGCCACCAAATTTGGAAAATTCAGCACTGACCACAGGACAGAAAAATGTCAGTTTTCACTCCAATCCCAAAGAAAGACAATGTCAAAGAATTCTCCAACTACTGCACTCATCTCACACGCTACTAAATTAATGCTCAAAATTCTCCAAGCCATGCTTCAGCGATACATTAATCGTGAACTTCCAGATATACAAGTTGGTTTTCGAAAAGGCAGAGGAACCAAGATCAAATTGCCAACAACCACCAGATCACTGAAAAACCAGGACAGTTCCAGAAGAAATCTGTTTATGTTTTATTGAGACTTTGACTGTGTGGATTACAATAAATGTTGGAAAATTCTGAAACAGATGGGAATACCAGACCACCTGACCTGCCTCTTAAGAAACCTGTATGCAGGTCAGGAAGCAACAGTTAGAACTGGAAATAGAACTACAGACTGGTTCCAAATAGGAAAAGGCGTACCTCAAGGCTGTATAATTGTCACCCTGCTTATTTAACTTCTACATAGAATACATAATGAGAAACATTGTGCTGGAGGAATCACAAGGTGGAATCAAGATTGATGGAGAAATATCAATAACTTCAAATATGCAGAGGACACCACCCTTATGGCAGAAAGATAAGAAGAACTAAAGAGCCTCTTGATGAAAGTAAAATGGGAGATTGAATAAGTTGGCTTAAAGCTCAACATTCAAAATACTTAGATCATGGCATCCAATGCTATCACTTTATACAAATAGATGGAAAAACAATGGAAACAGTGACAGACTTCTGTTTTTGTGGACTCCAAAACCATGGCAGATGGTGACTGAAGCTATGAAATTAAATGACACTTATTTCTTGTAAAAGCTGTGACAAACCCATGCTGCATGTAAAAAAGCAGAGGCATTCCTTTGCCAACAAGGACCCATATAGTCAGAGCTATGTTTTTGTATTTTTCAGTAGTCATGTGCCAAAGCAAGCCATACCATAAAGGAGGCTGAACATTAAGGAATTGATACTTTTGAACTGCAATCTTGGAGAAGACTCCTGTGAGTCCCTTGGGCTGCAAGGAAATGAATCCAGTCAACCCTAAAGGAAATCAATCCTGAAAATTCACTGGAGGGGCTGATGCTGAGGCAGAAGCCCTAATATTATGGCTATCTAATGTGAAGAGCCAACTCATTGGAAAACACTCTGATGCTGGAAAAGATTGGAGCAGGAGAAGGAGATGGAAGAGGACAAAATGGTTGGATGGCATTACTGACCCATTGAATTTGAGTTTGAACAAGCTCCGGGAGATGGTGAAGGACAAAAAGGCGAGATATGCTGCAGTCCATGGGATTACGAAGAGCTGGAGATGACTGAGTGACTGAACAACAAATAACAACCAGCAACAACAAAGCTACTGAATGCATTTGACCTTGAGTAGTTTCAGGAGCACTTGAAGCATGTCACAGATCTGAAACCCTAGATAGTGGTAAAATGCTGAATGTGTTTGACCGGGAGTTAGTGAAGCAGCCAGTGAAATGTGTCATAGCACTGAAACAACGAATGTCGATAACCTATATGCTGCATTTGACGTGGAGTGAATCAAGAACCACTTGAAGTATGTTTCACGACTGAAACACTGTATGTTCACACTTTAGGCGGTCTTTCTTTGATCTTGTATAGGGAAAGAAGCACATGAAGCATGTCACAACTCTGAAACTGGATCGTGATAAATCATTGTGTATGATGACCTGTGGTAGTTGAAAAATTGATGAAAGTATGTAACAGCACTGAATCCAGGGATGGTGATAAACTAAGAGTGCGGTCAACCTTGGGTGGACAAAGGATCTTTTGAAACATATACCAGAATTAACACACTGGATTGTGATAAATTATTGGTTGTGTATTTTCTTCAGAGAATGAAGAAACAGTTGAAGCAGTAAACAGCACGGAAACACTGGATGGTGATAAACTATTGAGTGTGTTTGATACATGTTGAATGAAGAGAAACTGGAAGCATGACACAGAGTAAAACTTGGGACCATGGTAAACTTCTGAATGTGTTTTATCTAGAATGAATTAAAGAAGGACTTGAAACTCATCGTAGAACCGAAACAGTAATTGTGATAAGCTACTGACCATATTTTATTTGGAGAGGATAACGAAGTACATGAGGCATGCCCCAGTACTGGAACACTGGATAGTGGTAAACTACAGGGAGTGTTTGACTCAATCAGACAAATGGACACTTCAAGTCTGTAATAGCACAGCATCCATGAATGATGATAATTTATAGGGTGTGTTTTACCTGGAGGGAATGAAGGAGGCTCAAAACATGTCACAATACAGAAAAAAAGGATGTTGATAAACTATCACACTACATTCTTCTGGAGTGGATTAAAAAACACTTGAAGCATATCTGAACGTAAACACTGAATGGGGATATGATATTGTGTGTGTATAAGGCCAGTAAAAATAGAGGAAACAATAGAATAGGAAAGGCTAGAAATCTTGCCAAGGAACTTAGAGACACAAAGGGAATATTTCTTGCAAACATGGGCACAATCAAGGACAGAAGTGGTATGAGCCTAGCAGAAGCAGAAAATGTGATGAAGTGTTGGCAAGAGTATAAGAGAACTGTGTCAAAGAAAGGTCTTAATCACCTGCTGCTGGGTGCCATTGCCTTCTCCACTTAATCATCTAGATAACCATAATGGTGTGATCACTCACATAGAGCAGACAACCTGGAGTGTGAAGTCAAGTGGATCTTAGGAAGAATGACCACAAACAATGCTAGTCGAGGTGATAGAATTGAAGCTTACCTATGCCAACAAAGGTTCCTCTAGTCAAGGCTATGGTTTTACCTGTGGTCATGTATGGATGTGAGAGTTGGATTGTGAAGAAGGCTGAGCACCGAAGAATTGATCCTTTTGAATTGTGGTGTTGGAGAAGACTCTTGAGAATCCCTTGGACTGCAAGGAGATCCAACCAGTCCATTCTGAAGGAGATCAGCCCTGGGATTTCTTTGGAAGGAATGATGCTAAAGCTGAAACTCCAGTACTTTGGCCACCTCATGCGAAGAGTTGACTCACTGGAAAAGACTCTGATGCTGGGAGGGATTGGGGGCAGGAGGAGAAGGGGACAGCAGAGGATGAGATGGCTGGATGGCATCACTGACTTGATGGACGAGAGTCTCAGTGAACTCCGGAAGTTGGTGACGGACAAGGAGGCCTGGCGTGCTGCGATTCATGGCGTCGCAAAGAGTTGGACACGACTAAGCGACTGATCTGATCTATTTCAAATTAAAACAATAACAATAATGCTGTTAAAATGCTGCACTCAATGTGCCAGGAAATTTGGAAAAATCATCAATGACCACAGGACAGGAAAAGGTCAGTTTCACTCTGATCCCAAAGAGGGGAATTGTGATGGAATGCTCAAACTACTGCACAATCGTGCTCATTTCATATGCTGGCAATGTAATGCTCAAAATTCCTCAATCTAGTTTTCAACAATATGTGAACTGAGGACTTTCAAATGTACAAATAGGGTTAGGAAACGCAGAGGAATCAGAGATCAAATTGCCAACATTCACTGGATCATAGACAAAGCATGGAATTCCAGAAAATGATCTACTTCTGCTTCACTCACTATGCTAAAGACTTTGCATATGAGGGTCACTGAAAATGTGGAAAATCCTTAAAGAGATGTATATACTTGACCACATTACCTGGTTCCTGTGAAACCTGTATGCAGGTCAAGAAGTAACAGAATCAGGCAGGAACAAAGGACTTGTTCAGAATTGGTAAAGGAGTACATCAAGACTGTCTTGAACTTACCTGCAAGGTATACCATGCAAAATGTCAGACTGGAAGAAGCACAAGCTGGAATCAAAATTTCTGGGAGAAATATCAATAAACTCAGACATGCGGATGACAGAAAGCAGAATAGGAATTAGAGCTCCTTGCTGAGATGAAAGTGGGAATTAAAAAAGCTGGCTTAAACCTCGACATTCAATAAACTAAGATCATGTCGTCCAGTCCCATCAGTCCAGTTCAGTTCAGTCACTCAGTCATGTCCAATTCTTTGTGACCCCATGAATTGCAGCATGCCAGGCCTCTCTGTCCATCACCAGCTCCCGGAGTTTACTCAGACTCATGTCCATCGGGTCAGCGATGCCATCCAGCCATCTCATCCTCTGTCGTACCTTTCTCCTCCTGCTCCCAATCCCTCTCAGCATTAGAGTCTTTTCCAATGAGTCAACTCTTCATGTGAGATGGCCAAAGTATTTGATAGCAAATAGATTAAGACACAAGGAAACTGTGACAGATTTTTATTTTTGTAGTTCCAAAATCACTGTGCATGGTAACTGAAGCCATGAAGTTAAAAGACACTTGCTTCTTGGACGAAAAGCTATGACAAACCTAGACAGCATATGCAACCAGAGACATCGCTTTTCTGGCAAAGGTCCATATAATCAAGGTATGGTTTTACCCAGTAGTCATGCATGGATGTGAGATCTGAACCATAAAGAAGGTTGAATGCCAAATAATTGATGTTTTAGAACTGTGGTGCTGGAGAAGACTCTTGAGTCCCTTGAACTGCAAAGAGTTCAAACCAGTCAGTTCTAAAGAGAATCAACACTGACTACTAATTGGAAGGACGGATGTTGAAGTTGCAATACTTTGGCCACCTGATGCAAAGAGCCAAATCATTAGAAAAGACACTAATGCTGGGTAAGATTGTAAGCAGGTGGGGATGGGTGTGACAGAGAATAAAATAGTTGAATGTTGGCATAACTGTCTCAATGGGCATGAATTTGAGCAAATTCCAGGAGATAGTGAAGGACAGGGAAGCCTGGTGTGCTGTAGTTCATGGGGTTGCAAAGAGCTGGACATGGCTGTGTGACCGAAAAACATCAGTCTTGGGTAAATAAGGAAGCACCTGAAGTGTGTCACAGCACTTAAACACTGGATGTTGATAAACGACTGTATGTATTTGAAATAGGATAGATGAGGAAGCCTTGTGAATTAATCAGCACTGAAAGAATGGATGTGTGTATTAACCCAGAGTAGATAAGGAATCACTGGTGTATGTCACAGCACTGATAGACTGAATGGTGAAAAAACACTTGTTGAGTTTGACCTCTGGGAGTCAAACAAACACCTAATATATGCCACAAGTTACAGCCCTGAAACCTTGGCGAATGATAAAGTGCTGGGAACGTTCGACTGATATGGACTATTAAGCACTTGAAGCATATCACTCTACTGAATACGGGATGATGATACACAAATGAGTATGTTTTACAGGAGAGGATGAAGCACATGAAGTATATCACAGCACTGAAACCCTGAAGGTGGTAAACTCCTAGAAGTGATGGGCCAGGATTGACAAAGAAGCATATGCTGAAATATAGATGTTGATACACTATTGAGTATTTGACACCAGGTGGACAAAGAAACATTTGGAGCATGTCACATGTCAAGGCACTGAGCACTGTATGGTAATAAACTACAGAGTGTGTATTTCCAGAGTGTGGATGAATAGGCACTTGAATCACATCACAGCACTGAAACACTGACGTTGATAAGCTACTGGATGTATTTTTATAGTCTGGATGATAAAGCAGTTGTGTCAGAGCTTGGAAATACTGGATGGTGATAAACTACTGGTGTGTTTGATAAAGATGCACTTGAACTTGTGACAGCAGTGAAAAACAAAAGGTGATAAGCTGATGAGTCTATTTTAGGTCAGGTGGACCAAGATGCGGCTGAATCACCTCTTTAAAGTGTGGATAATGATAAGCTACTGAGTACGTTTGACCTGGGGTGGATAAAGAAACACTGAAAGCATGTCACAGCTTTCACTGGATGAAGAAACACTGGATGGAGATATACAACTGGATGTGTTTGACCCAGGGTGCGTGAAGAATAACTTGAGGTGTCATTGCACTGAAACAGTAGATCATGATAATCTATTGGAAGTGTTCAACGAGTAATCAATGAGGAAGCACATTGCATGGAATGGTGCTGCATGGTGATAAACACCTGGTTGTGTTTGACCAATGTGGATGAAGAAGTTCTTGAAGCATGCCAAATGCTTTGCAACCCTGGATGGTGATATAATCCCATCAAACAATGTGTCTTTTTGATATAGGGTGTAAAAGCAAGCACTTAAAGCATGTCACAGGGCCTTTCCTGGTGGTTCAGTGGTTAAGCATCCACCTTGAAGTGTAGGGGATGAAGGTTCAATTGCTGACTGGGAAACTAACATCCCATATGCTACAGAGTAACTAAACCTGCACAGCTGCAAACACTGAAGTTCTCACACTCCAGAGACTGCATGCCATGGTGAGAGTTGGCTTGTCTCAAGGACTATCTTACGTGCCACAACTATGACCCAACACAGCCAACTAAATAAATTAAGAAGAATCATGTCACAGGTGAAACATTGGTGACAAACTATTGAGTGTGCTTTACCTGGAGAAAATGAAGAAACACTTACATCATGTCACTGCACTGAAACACGGGATGGTGATAAGCTACTGGGTATGTTTGACATGGGGTGCATGAAGAAGACTTGTGGAATGTTCCACAGTTAAATCATTGGGTGATGATAATCTACTGACTCTGTTAGACCTGGAGTGGATAGAAGCATGTCACAGAACTGAAATGCAAAGGGTGGTAAATTACAGTATGTTTAAACAGAGGAGGATGAAGAAACACATAACCTGTCGCAGCATTGAATACTAGATATATTTGACCTGGAGTGGGTTGAACAAGCACTCAAAACAGGTTACAGGACTGAAGTAAACACTGGATGATGATAAACAACTCAGTGTGTTGACCAGAGGAGATGAAGAAGCGACGGAAGCATGTCATGACAGTGAAAGAGTAGATGATGATAAACAGTATTAGTAGTGGCAAGATGCCTGCTCCAGAGTTCAGGTTCAAGATGCAGCATGTTTGCACTAGAATGTGGGTTTAATAAGTTTGTGATGCCTCCCCGAAAGTGAAAATTCAGCAGTTACTACGAGCCTACCCTGGATCGTGGGGTTGGAAGGGGCAAAATGAGAGCTCCAGGCTGCAAGCTCAGAACGTGCATGATGTGCACTAGGGCTTTCTAAAGCCCACTTGACATCACATTCCAGGATGTCTGGCACTAGGTGAATGATCATACCATAGTCATTATCTTGGTCGTGAAGATCTTTTAATTTGTAGTATAAATATATTTATTTTAATTGGAGTTAAATTACTTTACAATATTGTATTGGTTTTGCTATACACCAACATGAATCCACCACAGGTATACGCGTGTTCCCATCCCGTACCCCGCTCCCTTCTCCCACCATGTACCATCCCTCTGGGTCGTCCCCGTGTACCAGTATCGTGCAACCAGTCCCAAGCAACCAGTATCCTGCATCGAACTTGAACTGGTGATTTGTTTCATATATGATACTATACATGTTTCAATGTATAGTATTTCTTCCAAATCATCCAACCCTCTCCCTCTCCCACAGAGTCCAAAAGACTGTTCTATACATGTGCGTCTCTTTTGCTGTCTCACGTACAGGGTTATCATTACCATCTTTCTAAATTCCATATATATGCATTAGTATACTGTACTGGTGTTTTTGTTTCTGGGTTACTTCAGTCTGTATAATAGGCTCCAGTTCCATCCATCTCATTAGAACTGATTCAAATGTATTATTTTCAATGGCTGAGTAATACTCCATTGTGTATATGTACCACAGCTTTCTTATCCATTTGTCTGCTGATGGTCATGTAGGTTGCTTCCATACCCTGGCTATTAGAGACAGTGCAGTGATGAACATTTGGGAACACATGTTTCTTTCAAGTCTGGTTTCCTTGGTGTGTATGCCCAGCAGTGGGATTGCTGGGTCATAAGGAAGTTCTGTTTCCAGTTTTTTAAGGAATCTCCACACTGTTCTTCATAGTGGCTATACTAGTTTGCATTCCCACCAACAGTGTAAGAGGGTTCTCTTTTCTCCACACCGTCTCCAGTATGTATTGCTTGCAGACTTTTGGATCGCAACCATTCTGACTGGCATGAAATGGTACCTCACTGTCGTTTTGATTTGCATTTCTCTGATAATGTGTGATGTTGAGCATCTTTTCATGTGTTTGCTAGCCATCTGTATGTCTTCTTTGGAGAAATGTCTATTTAGTTCTTTGGCCCATTATTTGATTAGGTCATTTATTTTTCTGAAATTGTGCTATAGGAATTGCTTCTATATTTTTGATATTAGTTGTTTTTCAGTTGCTTCATTTGCTATTATTTTTCCCATTCTGAAGGTTGTCTTTTCACCTTGCTTATAGTTTCCTTTGTTGTGCAGAAGCTTTTTTTTTTTTTTTTTTCTACAGTTCTTCTGTGTATTCCTGCCACCTTTTCTTAATATGTACTGTTTTTGTTAGGTCCATAATATTTCTGTCCTTTATCGAGCCCATCTTTGCATGAAATGTTCCCTTGGTATCTCTAATTTTCTTGAAGAGATCTCTAGTCTTTCCCATTCTCTTGTTTTCCTTATTTATTTGCATTGATCGCTGAGGAAAGCTTTCTTATCTCTTCTTGCTATTCTTTGGAACTCTGCATTCAGATGTTTCTATCTTTCCTTTTCTCCTCTGCTTTTTGCTTCTCTTCTTTTCACAGCTATTTGTAAGGCCTACTCAGACACTCATTTTGCTTTTCTGCAGTTCTTTTCTATGGGGATGGTCTTGATCCCTGTCTTCTGTACAATGTCATGAACCTCTGTCCATAGTTCTTCAGGCACTCTATCTATCAGATCTACTCCATTAAATCTATTTCTCACTTCCACTGTATAATCATAAGTAATTTTGATATAGGTCATACCTGAATGAACTAGTGGTTTTCCCTACTTTCTTCAGTTTAAGTCTGAATTTGGTAATAAGCAGTTCATGATCTGAGCCACAGTCAGCTCCTGGTCTTGTTTTTGTTGACAGTATAGAGCTTCTCCATCTTTGGCTACAAAGAATATCAATCTGATTTCGGTGTTGAACATTTGGTGGTGTCCATGTGTAGAGTCTTCTCTTGTGTTGACGGAAGAAGGTGTTTGCTATGACCAGTGCATTTTCTTGGCAAAACTCTATTAGTCTTTGCCCTGCTTCATTCTGTATTCCAAGGCCAAATTTGCCTATTCCTCCAGGTGTTTCTTGACTTCCAACTTTTGCATTCCAGTCCCCTATAATGAAAAGGACATCTTTTTTGATTATTAGTTCTAAAAGGTCTCATAGGTCTTCATAGAACCGTTCAACCTCAGCTTCTTCAGCATTACTGATTGGGGCCTAGACTTGGATTACTGTGATATTGAATGGTTAGTCTTGGAAATGAACAGAGAACAGTCTGTCGTTTTTGAGATTGCATCCAAGTACTGCATTTTTGGCTCTTTTGTTGACCATGATAGCTACTCCATTTCCTCTAAAGGATTCCTGCCCACAGTAGTAGATATAGTGGTCATCTGAGTTAAATTCACCCATTCCAATCCATTTTAGTTCGCTGATTCCTAGAATGTTGATGTTCACTCTTGCCATCTCTTGTTTGACCGCTTCCAATTTGCCTTGATTCATGGACCTGACATTCCAGGTTCCTATACAATATTGCTCTTTACAGCATTGTATCTTGCTTCTATCACCAGTCACATCCACAACTGGGTTTTTGTTTTTTTTTTTTTTTTGCTTTGGCTCCATCCCTTCATTCTTTCTGGAGTTAGTAATCCACTGATCTCTCCAGTAGCATATTGGGCCCCTACTGACCTGGGGAGTTTCTCTTTCAATATCCTATCAGTTTGCCTTTTCATACTGTTCGTGGGGTTCTCAAAGAAAGAATACTGAAGTGGTTTGCCTTTCCCTTTTCCAGTGGACCACATTCTGTCAAACCTCTCCACCATGACCCGTCCATCTTGGGTGGCCCCATGGGCATGGCACAGAGCACCGGCAGTTGCAATGGCGCACAGAGCATGGCGGAGAGGGTACCCCACGTCCGAGGTCAGGGACAGCAGCCAAGAGTGCCAGGTTGCGAAGGTGCAGGGATAGCTGAGAGGAGCTCCCCCACGTCTGAGGTCAGGGGCGGTGGCAGGGAGGAGCTACCCCATGTCCAAGGTCAGGGACGGTGGCCAAGATTCCAAGGCTGCAACAGCGCAGGAGCAGCCCAGAGGAGCTACCCCATGTCCGAGGTCAGGGCCAACAGCTGAGAGAGCAAGGCTACAACAGCGCTGGAGCAGCCCATAGGAGCTACCCCACGTCTGAGGTCAGGGGCGATGGCTGGGAGGAGCTACCCCACGTCCGAGGTCAGGGGCTGTAGCCGAGAGAAGCTTACCCGTGTCAAAGGTCAGGGGCACAGCAGGGAGGAGCTAAACCGTGTCAGAGGTCAGGGGCTGTGGCGGACAGTGCAAGGCTGCGACAGCACAAGAGCAGCCAAGAGCAGCTACCCCACACCCAAAGTTGGGGCAGCAGCTGAGATGAGTAACCCCAGATCCAAGGAGCGGTGGCTGCGTGGGCTCAGGAGGGCCTAGAGGAGCTATTCCATGTTCAATTTCAGGATAGGTGCCGTGAGGAGATACCCCTCATCCAAGGTAAGGAGCAATGGCTGCGCTTTGCTGGAGCAGCCGTGAAGAGATACCCCATGACCAAGGTAAGAGAAACCCAAAAAAGATGGTAGGTGTTGCAAGAGGGCATCAGAGGACAGATACACTGAAACCATAATCACATAAAACTGAAGGCTACATATTCACCTTAATTATAGTTTCCTCGTTGTACACAAGCTATACAGCTTAATTAGGTTCCTTTTTTTAAATTTTGTTTTTATTTCCTTTACTCTAGGCAATGGGTCATAGAGGATCTTGCTGTGTCTTATTTTAGAGTGGTTATACCTATGTTTTACTCTAAGGGTTTCATATTTTCTGGTCTTACATTTACATCTGTAATCCATTTTGAGTTTATTTTGAACATGATGTTAGATACTGTTCTAGTTTCTACACATAGCTGTCCAGTTTTCCCAGTAACACTTTTTGAAGAAAATATATTTTTTGGTTGCATATTTTTGCCTCCATTGTCAAAGATAATGGGTGCATGAATTTATCTTTGGACTTTATATTTTGTTCCATTGGTCTGTATTTCTATGTTTGTGCAAGTTTCATACTCTCTTGATATCTTTGTGGTGTAGTCTTATCAGAAAGTTTGACTCTTCTAGTTCCATTCTTCTTTCTCAAAATTGCTTTGTCTCTTCAAAGTCTTATGTGTTTCCATGCAAATCATAAAATAATTTGTTCTAGTTTTATGAAAAATATTGTAGGTATTGCATTGAATCTATTGATTGTTTTGGGTGGTATACTCATTTTAACTATATCAATTAATCCAATCTAAGAACATGGTATGTTTCTCCATCTATATGTGTTTTGCTTTCTTTCATCAATGCTTATTTTGTATCTCTCTGGGTAAGTGAAAGTTGCTTAGTCATGTCTGACTTTTTGCAATCCCATGGATCATACAGTGTATGGAATTTGTAATTCTTCAGGCCAGAATACTGGAATAGATAGCCTTTCCCTTCTCCAGAGGATCTTCTCAACCCAAGGCTCAAACACATTGTGTGCAGGTCTCACACATTGCAGGAGGATTCTTCACGTGCTAGGCCACAAGGGAAGCCCAAGAATACTACAGTGGGTAGCCTATCCCTTCTTCAGGGGATCTTCCTGACCCAGGAATTGAACAGGAGTCTCCTACATTGAAGGTAGCTTCTTTATCAATTGAGCTATCAGGGAAGCCCTTTGTCTTTTTATGCAAATTTATTTCTAGTTATTTTATTCCTTTCATTGCAATGATGAACAGGATTATTCCTTAATTTCTCTTTCTGAATTTTCATTGTTAGTGTATAGGAATATAAGGGTTTCTGTGTATTAATTTTATACCCTGCACATTTACTCTATTCATTGATTAACTCCAGTAATTTTCTGGTGGCATCTCTTGGGTTTTCTGTGTAAAGGATAATATCATGTGCAAATATAGAGAGTTTTACCTCTTCTTTTCCAATCAGGATTCTTTTTATATCTTTTTCTTCTTTGAAAAGTGTGGCTAGAATTTCCAAAACTAGTAGTGATGAGTATGGGCACCCTTGTCTTAATGCTGATTTTAAAGGAAATGTTTCAAGTTTTTCATTATTGATAATAATGTTTGAAGTGGTTTTGTCATATTAGGCTTTCATTATGTTGAGGTATGTTCCATCTATGACTACTTTGGCAGAGTTTTTTTTTTTTTTTTTTTTTCATAAAAATCTCTGAATTTTATTGAATTCAAATTTGAATTTTCTTCTGTTTTGGAGAAGGCAATGACACCCCACTCCAGTACTCTTGCCTGGAAAATCCCATGGACGGAGGAGCCTGGAAGGCTGCAGTCCATGGCATTGCTAAGAGTCGGACACGACTGAGCGACTTCACTTTCACTTCTCACTTTCATGCATTGGAGAAGGAAATGGCAACCCACCCCAGTGTTCTTGCCTGGAGAATCCCAGGGACGGGGAAGCCTGGTGGGCTGCCGTCTATGGGGTCGCACGGAATCAGGCACGACTGAAGTGACTTAGCAGCAGCAGCTGTTTAGCCTCCAAATTATTTGTGTTTCCTCTATGTTTTTCTCCTGTAGTTGATATCTGATCTAACAACATTGTGATCAGAAAATATGCTTGAAAATATTATAATTTTTTGAAGTTTACCAAGGTTAGACGTGACCTTGGATGTGATCTGTCTTAAGATAATGTTCCATTTGCACTTGAGAATAAGGAGAATATAGTGAAATCTATTCTTTTGGGGTGGGATGCCCTGTAGATATCAATTAGGTCAAACTGGTCTAATGTATCATCTAAAACATGAGTTTTCCTTATTGATTTTCTGTCCGGATGATCTGTCCATGTTATGAGTGAAGTATTAAAATCACCCAATACTATTGGTTAGTGTCTATTTCTGCTCTAATAGTTGTTGGCATTTGTCTCTTGTATTGAGGTGCTCCTAAATGGGGTGCATATAGCTTCTTCTTGGATTGATACCTTGATTATTAGGTAATGCAACCTTCTTTGTCTCCTATAGTGGTCTTTGGTTAAAGCCCATTTATCTGATATGAGTATTGCTTCTCCCACTTTCTTTTGCTCTCCATTTTCACAAAATAGCTTTTTCCTGGTCATCACTTTCACTCTGTACGTGTCCCTAATTATGAGGTGGTTTTCTTGCAGGCAGTATATTCTTATATTCATTCAGCCAGTCTTTGTATTTTCATTGGAGCTTTTAGCCCATTTATGTTTAAGGTAGTTGTTGCTAAGTATGATCTTGTTACCATTTACTATATATTTTTGTGGATTTATTTTGTAAAGCTTTTCTGTTTCCAATCTAGATAAGATCCTTCAGCATTTCCTGAAGTGCTGGTTTGGTGGTTCTGAATTCTAATTGCTTTTGTTTGTCTGTTAAGCTTTTGACTCCTCTTTTGAATTAGAATGCTATCCTTGTTGAATAGAGTAATCTTGGCTGTAGGTTTTTGCCTTTCATCACTTTAAGTATATCTTGCCACTCCTTTCTAAGCTGAAGAGTTTCTAGGGTAAGATCAGCTGTTATGCTTATGGGGATTCCCGTCTATGTTATTTGTTGTTATTCCTTTGTTTCCTTGAATATTTGTTCATTGTGTATATTTATTTGTTTGTTTTTATTTTGATTAATGTGTATTTTGATATGTTTTGTCTTGGATTTATCCCTGTGGAACACTCTGGGGTTTTTCATCTTAGATGTCTATTCCCTTTCCTATTTCAGGGAAGTTTTTAGCTATTTTCTCCTCAAATATTTTCTCATGCCCTTTCCTTTTGTCTTCTTTCTCCAAGAAACCTATGATTTAAATGTGGGGCATTTAACATTGTCCCCAAAGTTTCTGAGGCTGTCTTCATTTCTCTATTTTTTTTTTTCCTGTTCTGCTTCATTTATTTCCAACATTCTATCTTCCAGCTCACTTAGTCCTTCTTCTGCTTCAGTTACTCTACTGTTTTTGTTGTACAGAGTGATTTCTATCTCAGTTATTGCATTGTTCATTATTGATTGACTATTCATTACTTCTTCTAGGTCCTTTTAAAACACCCCTTTGATCTTCTCAATACATGTCTAAAGTCTATTTATCTGTAGCTCCATTTATTTCCAAGACTTTGACTATTATTATGCTGAATTGTTTTTCCTGTAGACTTCTTATCTCCTCCTCTTTCATTGATTTGTTGATTTTTATTGTGTTCCTTCACCTGCTGGATATGTCTCTGTCTTTTCATGTTGTTTAGATGGCTGTCTTTGAGGTCTATTTTCTGCAAACGGGAGGGTCATCGTTGCTGTTAATTGGTTAGACTCCTCCCAGTGAATGTGTTGGGACCAGTGGACTGTGAAGGTTTTCTAGTTGAAGGAATTATTTTGTTGTTGTTATAGAAGATGGCTGTGGATCTCATTTTTTTCTGAGAGGCAATGCAGTGTTCATGAGAGAATTAGGGGGTTCTATTATGGCTTTGATTCCAGTTGAGCTATTTCAAATCCTAGAAGATGATGCTGTGGAAGTGATGCACTCAATATGCCAGGAAATTTGAAAATCTCAGCAGTGGCTCGGGACTGGAAAAGGTCAGTTTTCATTCCAATCTCAAAGAAAGGGAATGCCAAAGAATGCTCAAACTGCCCTACAGTTGCAGTCATCTCACATGCTAGCAAAGTCATGCTCAAAATTCTCCAAGCCAGGCTTCAGCAATACATCAAGTGTTAACTTCCAGATGTTCAAGCTTGTTTTAGAAAATACAGAGGAACCAGAGATCAAATTCCCAACATCTGCTGGATCTTTGAAAAAACAAGCAAGTTCCAGGAAAACATCTACTTCTGCAAAAGCCTTTGACTGTGTGGATCAAAATGAACTGGAAAATTCTGAAAGAGATGGGAATACCAGACCACCGGACCTGCCTCTTGAGGAGCCTGTATGCAGGTCAGGAAGCAACAGTTAGGACTGGACATTGAATAACAGACCGGTTCCAAATAGGAAAAGGAGTACCTCAAGGCTACATATTGTCACACTGCTTATTTACCTTCTATGCAGAGAAATGCTGGGCTGGAAGAAACAAAAACTGGAATCAAGATTGCCAGGAGAAATGTCAATAACTTCAGATATGCAGATGAAACCACCCTTATGGCAGAAAGTGAAGAGAAACTGAACAATCTCTTGATGAAAATAAAAGAGGAAAGCGAAGAAGTAGGCTTAAAGCTCTACATTAGGAAAACTGAAATCATGGCGTCCTGCCCCATCACTTCATGGAAAATATATGCACAAACAGAGGAAATGGTGGCAGACTTTATTTTGGGGAGGTGGGGGGCTACAAAATCACTACAGATAGTGACTACAGCCATGAAATTAAAAGATGCTTACTCCTCCTAGAGAGCATAAAACAAGACCAGGAGCTAACTGTGGCTCAGATCAGGAAATCCTTATTTCCACATATTGACTTAAATTGAAAAAAGTAAGGAAAACCATTAGACCATTCAGGAATTACCTATATCAAATCCCTTATGATTATACAGTGGAAGTGAGAAATAAATTTAAGGGACTAGGTGTGATAGAGTGCCTGATGAACCATGGATGGAGACAGGTATCAAGATCATCCCCAAGAAAACAGAAATGCAAAAACTCAAAATGGGTGCCTGAGGAAGCCTTACAAATAGCTGTGAAATGAAGAGAAGGGAAAGGCAAAGGAGAGAAGGAAAGATATAGCCATTTGAATATAGAGTTGCAAAGAATAGCAAGGAGAGATAAGAAAGCCTTCCTTAGTGATCAGTGCAAAGAAATTGAGGAAAGTAACAGCATGGGAAAGACTAGAGATCACGTCAAGAAAATTTGAGGTTCCAAGGGAATATTTCATGCAAAGATAGGCACAATAAGGACAGAAATGGTATGGACCCAACAGAAGCAGCAGATATTAAGAAGAGTTGGCAAAGATTACACAGAAGAACTGTCCATAAAAGATCTTCACAATCCAAATAATCATGATGATCTGGTCTCTCACCTAGGTCCAGACATCTTGGAATGTGAAGTCAAGTGGGCCTTAAGAAGCATCACTATGAACAAAGTTAGTGGAAGTGATAGAATTGCAGTTGAGCTATTTAAAATCCTAAAAGATTATGCTATGGAAGTGCTGCACTCAATATGTCAGCAAATTTGAAAAACTCAGCAGTGGCTCGGGACTTTAAAAGGTTAGTTTTCATTCCAATCCCAAAGTAAGGCAATGCCAAAGAATGCTCAAACTACTGCACATTTGCATTCATCTCACATGCTAGTAAAGTAATGCTAAAAATTCTCCAAGCCATGCTTCAGCAATACATGAACCGTAAACTTCAAGCTGTTCAAGCTGGTTTTCGAAAAGTCAGAGGAAACAGAGATCAAATGGCCAACATCCACTGGATCATCAATCAAGCAAGGGAGTTCCAGAAAAAGATCTACTTTTGCTTTATTGACTATTCCAAAGACTTTGACTGTGTGGATTACAATAAATGTTGGGAAATTCTGAAAGAGATGGGAATACCAGAGCAGCTGACCTGCCTCTTGAGAAGCCTCTATGCAGGCTGGAAAACAGCAGTTTGAACGGGACATGGAATGACTAGCTTCACATAGGATAAGGAATATGTCAAAGTTGTATATTGTCACTCTGCTTATTTAACTTCTATGCAGAGTACCTCATGAGAAACACTGTGCTGGATGAAGCACAAGCTGGAATCAAGTTTTCCAGGAGAAATAACCTCAGATATGCAGATGACACCACCCTTATGGCAGAAAGGGAAGAACTAAAGAGTCATTTAATGAAATCAAAAGAGGAGAGTGAAACGTTGGCTTAAAGCTGAAAACTAAGATCATGGCATCTGATCCCACCACTTTATGGCAAATTGAAGGGCAATCAATGTTTGACTTTCTTTTGAAGGGCTCCAGAATCACTGCAGATGGTGATTGAAGCCATGAAATTCAAAGATGCTTACTTCTGGGAAGGAAAGTTATGACCAACCTAGACAGCATACTAAAAAACAGAGACATTATCTTGCCGACAAAGGTCTGTCTAGTCAAAGGTATGGATTTTCTAGTAGTCATGTATGGATGTGAGAGTTGGACTATCATTTATGAAATGAGATGCCAGTCCAGGTTCGATGCACTATACTGGATGCTTGGAGCTAGTGCACTGGGACGACCCAGAGGGATGGAATGGGGAGGGAGGAGGGAGGAGGGTTCAGGATGGGGAACACATGTATACCACTGGTGGATTCATTTTGATATTTGACAAAACTAATACAATTACGTAAAGTTTAAAAATAAAATAAAATTTGAAAAAAAAAAAAAAGTTGAGCATCAAAGAATTGATGCTTTTGAACTGTATTGTCGGAGAAGTCTCTTGAGAGGCCCTTGTACTTCAAGGAGATCCGACAAGTCCATCCTAAAGGAGATCAGTCCTGAATATTCATTGGAAGAACTGATGCTGACGCTGAAACTCCAATAATTTGGCCACCAGATGCAAAGAGCTGACTCATTTAAAATGACCCTGATGCTGGGAGAGATTGAGGTCCAGAGGAGAAAGGTATGACAGAGGATGAGATGGTTGGATGGCATCACTGATTCAGTGGACATGAGTTGAGTAACTTTGGGAGTTGGTGATTGACAGGGAGGCCTGGTGTGCTGCAGTCCATGGGGTTGCCAAGAGTCAGACACAACTGAGTGACTGAATTTAGAAGTGCCTTGTAATTTTCTTGAGTGTGTTCTTGTTTTGCTGGAAGATTAGCATGGGTTGTCTTGCACTGGAGCTTGCTGCTCTTGGATGGAGCTTGCTTTCAGTGTAGGCATGTATCCTTTTGGATGGGATATTGTCTATCACTCTTCCCTGGGGCCAGGGGTTCTATGATGATCCAAAGTTCTGGAGCTGAGCTACCTGCCTCTGGTTTTTGGTCCCCCTCTTGCAGTAACCTCAAGACTACATTTTCAACATTGCACAGAAGACAAAACCCCATGTTAGTGGTGAAATAACTCCACATCCTGGACAGTCAAAGAGATCCACAGCATTATGTATAGAAAAGAAGAGGGAAGAGCTAGATAGAGGTGATCAGGAGGAGAAAAGAAAGTCAAAAGGAAAGAGAGCAATTAAGCCTGTAATCAAATCCCTGAGTGAAAATGGATATTAAAAAATAGACTCTTAATACTACAAAATGCATAACAAATTCCAGAAAGCAAAAATTAAAAAACCTAGACTAGAATTTGAACTCCCAAATGTACAATATAAAATAAACTGAAACATAATTGAACACAAAAATTAGAAAAAATATTCTGGGGTCAGTTCAGTGTCAGGTTATCCCTTGTTCTAGCTTGCACTTTTTCTCAAAGTCCACGATTGTCCTTAAATGCAATTTTAGTGCTTAATTTTAATCTGTTGCACCTGCCACTTCTTGAGTGGTTCCCCTGTCTTATCTTTACTTAGGCTGGCCTCCTCTGCTTGCAAGTCTCTTCAATGTCTAATCTGAGCCCTGATAGGAAGAGGTGACAATAGACCCTTATTCAGGGTCATTTGCTCTGTTTTGCTGTGGAGAGGCAGGAACACTGCAAACAAATACCACTGGGATTTGTGGGTAGCCTTTGTTGTGAATGGACAGCACAGGGTCTGCCAAAGTCCAAGGTGATGTACACTTCTCAGATCCAGCCACTCAAGCTCCTGGGTGTCCCTTGAGGGCACAGTTACAGAAGGGCCATGGATCTCACGCACTTCCCAGGCCCAAGCTACCTAGGGTCCATCCTGTGCTAGGCGTGAAGTCCCAGGTTGGCTGTGTGTCTCCTGCACTTCCCAGGTCCAAGCTGCTCAGATTCCCAGGTGTTGTATGAAGGCTCAGCCCCAGTTGAACCATGTATCTCTTGCTCTTCCCAGGCCCAAGCAGTCCAGACTCCCCAGTTCTCTGTTTGGGGCACAGTCCCAGGTGGGTTCTTTGTCTCCTGCACTTCCAAGGCCCAAGCTGCTCATACTTCTGGGTGTTCTATGAATGCCCAGTCCCAGTTGAGCCATGCATCTCCTGCTATTCCCAGGCCAAAGTGGCCTGGTGTTCTGCCAGAGCATAGTCCCGGGTGGGCCCTTTGTCTAATGCACTTTCCAGGTCCAAGCTGCTCAGGTTCCAGAATGTTCCAGAGTACACTCTTCCAGAGAGCCACTCAGGTTTTCAGGATAGCTGTGATGTCATAGTTCCTGGTGGACCATGTTTTTCGTGCACTGCTCAGGTTCATTCTGGTCAGTTTCTCAGATACTCCACAAGGATACAGTCCATGCATGGTGAGCTGTGCATCTCCTCAGAGGAGTTGCTCTCAGGTTATGACACTCTTGGCAGCCATAAACTGTCCCAGATCTCAGGAAGTCATGGTTAGTGGCTGCTCATGAATAGAGTCTGCTCACAGCTTGGCAGGAGATGCAGTCTCCTGGGCCTAAAAGGTTATGGCCTTCTGCCTCTGGTTGTCAACATTCTGAATTTTTGCCTCCTGGGAGGTCCATAAGGAAAGCTAGTGTGCTCTCCTTCAGTAAATACTAGGGCATAGTCTGTTCTGTAAGCATGTCAGGGGTTGCAGTGTGGTCTTAGAGCCTTCCCGTGGGAACATTCCTTTTCTTTGTTTATTTTTCTCTCTCTGGCATTATGTGCTTCCGCCTGCTACATCACATTAGTTCTCTCAGAGTGTCTGTAGAGCATTCAAACCCCATCTTTATTCTAAGGACTGAAGATGCAGAGGGCGCCCCTGTACAAAGCCCCCACTCACTGTGGGTGGACATGAGACTGTGAGGCAATTCCCCACTAAAAATTGCTTTTTTGGCTTGAATTCTGAGATGGTGGTGTGGGGTGGTTATACCACCCTCTGAGATTCCAAAGAGGCCCACTGAATCAACCTCTGAGAGGGTTTCCTGTCGTATGGAAACTTTTCCTTCTCTAAAAGCTTAAGGTGGATAGTGCTGGATTTGGGGTGGTGTGGGGTGGCTATACCACCCTCTGAGATTCCAAAGAGGCCCACTGAATCAACCTCTGAGAGGGTTTCCTGTGGTATGGAAACTTCTCCTTCTCTAAAAGCTTAAGATGGATAGTGCTGGATTCATGATCTCTGAGAAGAAGATTTAACTTCAGGACTAAGGACCAGGCTTGATCACTCAAGAGTTCTTGTATATCAGAGTTTTATTAAAGTAAGAAAAGGAACAGAGAAAGCTTCTGACATGGACATCAGAAGGGGGCCAGAGAATGCCCCCCTTGCTAGTGTTAGCCAGGGAGTTACATACATTTTAATTTAGTTATTATAATACATCAAAAGCATGTCTGAAATTTGTGAAAATTTTACCAGACCTACTCCCACAATTTATATTTTAGGATAACAGGATTAGAAGTTAACAATAGAAAGATCCTACCAGACCCACTCCCATAATATAGCTTCTAAAATATAAGGATTCGTCAGAAGGTTTTCAGGGAGGAGAAACTGTCCTCAAGCATGATACACTGTTGCTATATAATTCTAATTACAGAGTTTAAACTGAATTGTTTGCTGTGTAATCATCATTTCAAGGTTTAAAGAAAAAACAAAACAAAACATTTTCTGTGACTAAGACTAATGAATATAGAGAAAAACAAACAAGCAAGCAATTCTCCTCCTTGAGAATTCCAGAACCCTATCTCCTCCTCAAGAATCCAGATATTTTTCTCTTCTTTGGGTAGGCCAGACTTCTTATCAATCTGCATAGGAATTGACTCTCTCTCCCCAACACAAGTTCAGTTCAGTTTCTCAGTCGTGTCCAACTATTTGTAACCCCAAGGACTGTGACACACCAGACTCCTCTGTTCATCACGAATTTCCATAGCTTGCTCAAACTCATCTCCATTGAGTTAGTGATGGACTCAATCTCATCCTGTCTTCTGCTTCTCCTCCTGCCTTCAATCTTTCTCAACACTGGGGTCATTTGCAAGAATCAGTTATTTGCATCAGGTGGCCAAATTCAGCTTTAGCATCAGTGCTTCCAATAAATATTCAGGACTGAATGTCTTACTGACTAATTTTATTCCCTGCTGTCCAAGGGACTCTCAAGAGTCTTCTCCAACACCACACTTCAAAAGCATCAATTTTTCAGGGCTCAGCTTTCTGTATAGTCCAACTCTCACATCCATATATGACTACTGGACAAATTATAGCTTGGACTAGAAAGACTTTTGTTGGCAAAGTAATATCTCTGTTTTTAAATATCCTGCCTAGGTTGGTCATAGCTTTTCTTCCAAGAAGCAAGTATCTTTTAATTTTATGCTGCAGCCACCATCTACAGTGATTTTGAAGCCAAGACAATAAAGTCTCTCAGCCTTTCCATTGTTTCCCCATCTGCGGCTGCTACTGTTGCTAAGTCACTTCAGTCGTGTCCGACTCTGTGTGACCCCATAGACGTCAGCCCACCAGGCTCCCCTGCCCCTTGGGTTCGCCAGGCAAGAACACTGGAGGCTGCCATTTCCGTCTCCAATGCAGGAAAGTGAAAAGTGAAATCTCTCAATCATGGGGCCAGAAGCCATGATCTTAATTTTTGAATGTTGAGTTTTAAGCTGGCTTTTGCACTCTCCTGTTTCACTTTCATCAAGAGGCTCTTTAGTCCCTCTTCACTTTCTGCTATATGGGTTTTGTCATCTATGTATCTCAGGTTACCTGCTATTTCTCCCAGCAATTTTGATTCCAGCTTGTGCTTCATCCAGTCTGGCATTTCACACGATGTGCTCTTCATCTAATTTAAATAAGCAGGGTTACAATTCAGAACCAGTCCATTGTTGCGTATCTGGTTCTAGAATCAGTCTCTATCCCTAAATCCTTTGTCTCTCTTTTCTTGTTTATCTCTTCTCCTCCCTCATTATGAGCAAATTGATTGGCCTTTCTGGTGTCCTCTGCCAGCATACAGAAACGGTTTAGTGAAAGTTACTCCATATCCTGACAATCCGTTGAGGTATTTACTGGGGAAAAATTGAACTCCTTCTCATATATCACTGCCACCTTAGGACGAGTCTACCGAGTTTATATTCAAAGGTATGCATTCTGCCCCTGTTAAGCAAGTACTCTAAAGTAGGAATACTCTCAATGTAGTACCATCGAGTACTATTGAGCTCACAGTGTGAAACATGCATGTAACGAAGCTACTGAGCTCACCCTCTGTAGTATGCATCCAGCAACTACTTGTGCCCCACTCTGTGACAATTATGCTGCAGCTCATGATCTGGCACTCATGAGTGTATGAAGCACTACTTCTGATTATGCATGCAGCAACTACTGAGGTTGAAATCAGGACTTTGCATTCTGCTTTTACTGAGAATTGAATTAGAACAGGTATACTAATTAGCTTGCACTCTGGAACATACATTACAACTCTAGAGCATAAGTATCACAACCAAGTGTGCCTGCACTCTGGACCTGGGATGCCGTAACAACTGAAAATGCAAGAAGCTTTTCACAACTACTGACCCCTGATTTCAAACCACTGCTGCTGCTGCCGCCAAGTCACTTCAGTAGTGTCCGACTCTGTGTGACCACATAGACAGCAGCCCACCAGGCTTCCATATCCCTGGGATTCTCCAGACGAGAATACTGGAGGGGGTTGCCACTTCCTTCTCCAATGCATGTATGCATGCTAAGTCGCTTTAGTCTTGTCCGACTCCGTGCGAACCTATGGAGAGCAGCCCAGCAGGTTCCTCTGTCCATGGAATTCTCCAGGCAAGAATATTGGACTGGGTTGCGATTTCCTTCTCCGATTTCAAAGCACACATGCTACAAACAAGACTTTTGCACTCTGGAATATGCGCTTGTCAATACTGAGACCACCATCAGAGGACGCACGCTAGAACTACTTAGTTTCTAATCTGGATTACCCTTTCTGCCACTATTGAGATTATTGACAAAATTTAGAACAAGTGCCTTGCTGTCACTGAGACTGCACAGTAGAGCATACATCCCATCACTCCTGAACCCGGGTTATTGAGAATATGGCCTGCCACTACTGAGCCTGTCCCTAAAACATGCCTGTTGGAAGTACACATACACTTTTGGTATATTACACTCTGGATTCTGCATCCCTGCACTACTGAAATTGCCTTCCAGAACAAGAGTTCATTGCCTGCTGAATATTCACTCTAAACAATAAAAATCACAATAATTAGCTTGTTGCTTTATAGGTAAGTCAGGCCACTACTCAACCTGCGCTGTAGTTCAGGTGTGCCTAAACAATTACTGAACTTGCACTCTGATGTTTGTTTACTTCTGGACACACCTGAGCCAGCACTCCTATGGACATAGTGAGTTTGAACACTGGAGGACATGGTACACCTCTACTGAGCATGAGTTCAAGGGCAGGCATCCGGGCTCTGCAGAGAACATGCTCTAGTTTCACACATTCCACAGTAACTGAACTTGCAATTGGGAGTACAGCTCTCATGACTACAGAGTGCACACATTTTATCATGGGTTTTGCACTACTGCGGTTTACTCAGGAACATATCTCCCATCATGACTGTGTGTGCCTTCAAGAGCCAATGTTCTGACACTACAGAGACTATGCTGTAGAGTAAGAATGCCTGAGCTACACACCTGCACACTGAATCATGCATCCCGGCAGTATCAATCCTAGTACTATAGCACACCTGTGACTTCTGAGTCCTTACACTAAGCAGGCATGGCACAGCTAGTGAGCATGTGGCCTAGAGCATGTGTGTGGCCAATACTAATTTTGCACTCTGAAGCATGTGTCTTGCCACTTGTAAGCGGTTCAGCTACTGATTTTGCACCCTGTTACACTATTTAATCACTGCTGAGCCTGCCTTATAGACCATGAGTTCCACTACTACTAATCTTGCCCCATGGCCTGTGAGCTTAAAGTAGTGATCCCACACTCTGCAGCTGAAATTTGCCAATGACTTGGCTTGCCCGCTGTTGCATGTTTCCCCAAACTCTTCTTCCTGTACTCTAGAGCATGTGTCCCAGCTACTGAATTTGCACTCTGGAGGACCTATTCCAGGAAAGTGGAGGTTGCATTATAAAACACATATCCTACCCACGAGTGAACCGTCATTCTAGATCAACTGTGTCACCACTAGTGACTTTGAATTCTGAAGCATTAAAGTCACTTCCCTGAAGTATTGCTCTAGAAGGTGTGTGCAACCATCACTCCAGTGGCATTTTATATCAGCCATTATGCTGCTAGCCATCCAGCACTCTAGACTGTATAAGTTGTGAGTAGTGTACCTGTGTTCCACAGCTACATCTATGGATGATCTTCCACAACTAGAGACTTGGTGTATACTTCATATTTCCTGCCTCAATTGATCATGTGTCACAACACACATATGCCACAACCCATGTGCTTGCACTGTTGAGGACTTATCTTCCCACTACTGAGCTTGTGTGGCAGAACAGGCATATCACATTTTCTCAGTTTGATCTCTGGATATGCATCCAAAAATAAAAACCCAGCGTTCAAGAGAATATGTCCCTCACTTACTGAGTGTGCACTCTTAAGCAAGTGTACTGCAACTCCTGAGACAACACTCTGAAGCACATGTAATGCAGGCATGCTTCATCTGCTGAACTTAGCTCTTCAGCATGCATCTCAACATTGAAGCACACTTTAGACACACCCCTGGTAATACAGAACCATGATCTAGAGCAAGTATGGTTCGAATACTGAATCTTTGCTTTAGAGAACTTGTTCTTTGTCTCCTGAGATTGTACTTTTGAGGATTCTCCCCACCAGTACTAAGACTGTATTCCAGAGCGGACATGACACAAATAGTAGGATGGCAGTTTGCAGCCTGCATACATCACTACTGTGTCTGAGCTCTAGCATAGAAGTATTGAAACTACTTAGCTTGCAATCTGGAGCATACATTCTGCCACTAGTGTGCTTGCATTTTAGAACAGGCTGTCTGAAGCTATCCCATTGGCAATGGCAACATGCCTCCAGCCACTACTGAATGAACACTAGAGCACAGTTCCTACCATTACTGAGCATGTACTCTACCACAAGATGACTAAAACGTCTCAGTTGCATTGTGGAGCATACCTCTTTCCACAACTGAACTTGCATTCTACAGCAAATGTTACACAACGACTGATCTTGTGCTCTAGAATTGGCACACCATAAATATTTTTCATAATATTTGAGCCATGTGTCTGGCCAATAGTAAATCAATGCTTTAGATCAGCTGTGCTAAAATCACTAAGCTTGCCCTCAGGTGTATGTCTGAACTCACATTTTATAGCACACCTACTGCCACTGTGGATTCTGTGCTCTAAAACTATCTTGAGATGAGAGAACAAGATGGTGGAGCTGTAGGTAGATGTGGAATACATCTCTCTGTGGATACATCAGGCATACACCTTCAGACACAGACAAGTAATCAAAACATCAGCTGAAAGCAGACAGGAGTGCCTGACCAGTGGAAAAGAATATATAGAACCACGCAAAACTCAGTAGGATGAAAGAACTGGGGGGAAAATCATGAGTCTTATTAGGACTGAATCAGCCCTGAGTGGGTGAAGGAGGGGTCTAATCCCATATTGGGGGGCTTGTCTGAATCATAGAATAAACATTTAAAGCTGAGAGTGAGACAACTGATCTGTGGATAACCAAATGTAATGAGAATCAGTGAGTCCTTGCTACAGCTGTACATACCCCAGCCAAGGATATGTGTCTCCTGAAAGGCACAGTGGCTGGGAGCTGGAATTGAGGGATTCTGGAGCGATTCCTGGGCGAAGGCTGCTGTTTACTGTGGCGAGATGGAGAGAGGGGCTGTGAGGGAGGAAACTGTGCTAGGATACGCCTGTGGAGGAAAGCCAGGCAGCCAAGGAAGCAAGGCGATATCACTGAGTCACATGTATGGGGGTGGAGCAATCACCATAGCCTCTCTCTCTCCACATGATAGCATCAGCAGTTACTACAATAGTGAGGCTGACCCATCAAATGCTGAACACACTGAAATACAGAGCAGGACACCACCCAGGTGCTCCTTTAAGTGCCTGATGCACAAAACTAGAGTCGAACCCTACTCATGATGCTTCTTTAAGTGCCTGATGCACTGATCTACAGAGTAGGACCCCAGCCAGGGAGGTATCTCTATGTGCTGACACATTGAACAACAGGGAAGGATTCCAGGCAACGAAGCCTTCTAAGTGCCTCAATGGGTGGAACTAGGGAGAAAGACTGGCAAAAGAGGCCTTCTGATCGCCAGCTACAAGAAGCTCAAAAAAAGACTCTGATAGGGTCATAACTCCTGTGGTCTAGTCAGTTCTGTGTCCCTGAACCCTGTACACTTGGCACCACCAGGGTCCTTGAAAGCCAAGCACCTGCTCCACTTTCACAATTAACTCTCACTGGAGAAAAGCTGCCACAGGTGAAAACAAAACAAACAAAAAAAAACTTGCAACATTTTGCACTCGTTTGCTTCAGTCCTGTCTAACACTTTGTGGGACACATTTCACCACTACAGAGAACAAGCTCTAAAATACATATACTGGAACAACTGACCTTTTCCAGTCTTGTTGCCACTGCTGAATTTTCCAAATTTGCTGGCACATTGAATTCAGCAATTTCACAGAACTATCTTTTAGGATTTGAAATCGCTCAACTGGGGTTCCATATCTCCACGAGCTTTGTTTGTATTGATGCTTCCTAAGGCTGACTTGACTTTATGTTTCAGGATATCTGGCTCTAGGTGAGTGATCACATCATCATGATTATCTGGATCATGAAGATTTTTTCTGTATAGTTCTTCAATCTTTTCTGTATAGATTCTCGCTACCTCTTCTTAATATCTTCTGCTTCTTTTAGGTCCATACAATTTCTGTCCTTTATTGTGTCCATCTTGGCATGAAATATTCCCTTGGTATCGCTAATTTCCTTGAAGAGATCGCTAGTCTTTCCCAACTATTGTTTTCCTCTATTTCTTTGCATTGATCACTGAGGAAGGCTTTTTTATCTCTCCTTGCTATTCTTTGGTAATCTGCAGTCATATGGGTATATCTTCCCTTTTCTCCTTTGCCTTTTGCTTCTCTTCTTTACTTAACTATTTGTAAGGCCTCCTCAGACAACCATTTCGCCTTTTGGCATTACTTTTCTTGGGGATGTTCTTGGTCACTGCCTCCTGTACAATTTCATGAACCTCCATCTGTAGTTCTTCAGGCACTCTATCAAATCTATTCCCTTAAATCTTTTGTCATGTCCACTATATAATCATAAGGGATCTGATTTAGGTCATACCTGAATCATAAGTAGAGAGTGAAAAAGTTTGCTTAAAGCTCAACATTCAAAGAAAAAAAAAAAAAAAGATCATGGCCTCCAGTCCCATCACTTCATGGGAAATAGATGGGGAAACAATGGAAACAGTGTCAGACTTTATTTGGGGGGGGGGGCTCCAAAATCACTGCAGAGGGTGATTGCAGCCATGAAATTAAAAGATGCTTACTCCTTGGAAGGAAAGTTATGACCAAACTTGATAGCATATTCAAAAGCAGAGATATTACTTTGCCAACAAAGGTCCATCTAGTCAAGGCTATGCTTTTTGCAGTAGTCATGTATGGATGTGAGACTTGGACTGTGAAGAAGGCTGAGCACCAAAGAATGGATGCTTTTGAACTCTGGTGTTGGAGAAGACTCTTGAAAATCCCTTGGACTACAAGGAGATCCAACCAATCCATTCTGAGTGAGATCAGCCCTGGGATTTCTTTGGAGGGAATGATGCTGAAGCTGAAACTCCAGTACTTTGGCCACCTCATGTGAAGAGCTGACTCATTGGAAAAGACTCTGATGCTGGGAGGGATTGGGGGCAGGAGGAGAAGGGGACGACAGATGATGAGATGGCTGAATGGCATCACTGACTCGATAGACATAAGTCTGAGTGAACTCCGGGAGTTTGTGATGGACAGGAAGGCCTGGCATACTGCGATTCATGGGGTCACAAAGAGTCGGACACAACTAAGCGACTGAACTGAACTGAATCATCTAGTGGTCTTCTCTACTTTCTTCAATTTAAGTCTAAGTCTATAACATTAGTCACACAAATACTGAGCTTCCACTCTGAACCTGCCTTCTTACAAGTATTTCCCAACATTTTAGAGCACTTTTGCTGCACCTATTTATCTTCACTCTGAAACACATATACCGTCACTCCTGAAACGACGCTCAAGTGCATGCATTTAACTCCTACTGAACCTCTGTTCCAGAGTAGGCATGCCGATCTACTAAGCTTGCATTCTGCCACATGCATCTTCCACTACTTAGACTATGATACTGAGGTCATGCTGCAAAAACATAGTTGCAATCTCAAGCTTATCTTCTTTGACTTTCAGCCTCTATACCAGCACACATGGTCTGCCCCTCCTACGTCCACTTTCTTTCTTTCTTTATTGTTTTGTTTTTTGGTTTATGCAACTTTAATGAAGAAAAATAAATCAATTACTAGCAGAGCTATTAGTTGGTCACTCATCCATTGACAACTTGCATCATTTATTCCGTGCTATATTAAACAGTGTATTGGAAGATAGATTAACTAATAGCTCCAAGCCTCCTAACAATTTAAAGGAAAATTACAAAATGTTTTGAGACCCTATTTTGGAATACAAAGGGTGTTTGACTTCCAATTTCCATTCTCTGTAGAACAAGAACAGGTCATTCCTTTATTGACATGCATAAAATACATCACATTTTCTGTTCTGCTAATGCTATAAATTCAATACCAATTCTCCAGCCATATCAGTTATGAGCATAAAGTATATCATGTAACCTCAAATCTCTAACAGCGGAAGGCTTAAAAAAGAATGGACGCTGTTAGAATAATGCTGCTTCCTTTGATGTGACAACTCAGCATCCATCTCCCTCCCTCTCAGATGATTCTTCAGCATGTTAGAGCAGTAAGGAATGGTTTTAGTCTCATAAGCAAGTTAGAGTGAAGACATTGGCCACATAATACACATGCTCCATTTTTTTTTTTTTTTTAAATTTTGAATCTTGGGCAACTGTTCTCTTGTAACTACTTTACAGTTTCTAAAAGCAGTTATTGTCCAAAGCTGGAAGAACTTAAGTCTTCTCAGATGAGCATGTGAATGAATGGAGGGAGGTAAACAAAAAATAAAATTAAAAAAGATGAGGTCTGATAGGGGAGCAGCCAGATAAGAAAAAAAAAAAAAACAGTAATTTAAATTTTATTCCAGCTATAATGCAGGTTAGTCTGACTTTAAGCATCACATGGCATACTTCTGAGTCCATTCCCGAGATACTCTGTTGTACTTATCTCTGTCTGTTTTATACATCCGTGCAATCTCTGGCACTAGGGGGTCATCTGGGTTTGGATCACATAGCAGTGAACAAATGGATAAAAGAACTTTAGAAATAATTAAAGCAGGAGACCACTGTGATCTTAGAATATCGAGACAAATGCTGCCATTACTGTTAATATTTGGATGATAAATTCTTGTTGTAAATGCAACCTTAGGTAGTTTGAAGGGGTAGTCTGTAGGAAAATGAATTGTCAAAAAGAATACACCGCCTTGATAAGGGCTGTCATTAGGTCCCATAATTGTGGCTTGCCAATGAAACATATCATCCCCAACTGGACCTGCAGAACATTGTGCTGGAGGGTCACGGGCCAAATCACTAAGTTCCTTATTAATCCATTTCAGCGCCAGAGTCTGTGCTTTTCATCTGGCTCCTCACTATTTCGGTGTGTGCTTGAAGGTCCCGCCAAACTCTTGATTATCCCGGTGGCTGGGAAGGATTGACTCTTCGTCTCACACCAGCTCTGCCAGACACAGGCGCCTTCTTATTAAACAGATAGGAGGTTGGACTTGGAGGGCGGGGGCCGGAGGCGGGTCATGGGCTGGGGGGAAGGGCCCTAAGTCCACTTTCTTTTTTTTTTTTTTTTTAATTTTATTTTATTTTTAAACTTTACATAATTGTATTAGTTTTGCCAAATATCAAAATGAATCCACTACAGGTATACATGTGTTCCCCATCCTGAACCCTCCTCCCTCCTCCCTCCCCATACCATCCCTCTGGGTCGTCCCAGTGCACTAGCCACAAGCATCCAGTATCGTGCATCGAACCTGGACTGGCATCTCATTTCTTACAGGATATTTTACATGTTTCAATGCCATTCTCCCAAATCTTCCCACCCTCTCCCTCTCCCACAAAGTCCATAAGACTGTTCTATACATCAGTGTCTCTTTTGCTGTCTCGTACACAGGGTTATTGTTATCATCTTTCTAAATTCCATATATATGCATTAGTATACTGTATTGGTGTTTTTCCTTCTGGCTTACTTCACTCTGTATAATAGGCTCCAGTTTCGTCCACCTCATTAGAACTGATTGAAATTTATTCTTTCTAATGGCTGAGTAATACTCCATTGTGTATATGTACCACAGCTTTCTTATCCATTCATCTGCTGATGGACACCTAGGTTGCTTCCATGTCCTGGCTATTATAAACAGTGCTGCCCCAATGTTCATCACAGCACTTTCTTGAGTAGGTATAAAACAACTGTTGAGGTTGTATTCTGGATTATGTCCATGCTACTTCTAAATGCATTTTTTAAAATTTCTTCTAATTTCTTTTTACAAAAATGATTTATTTAATTGGAATAGAATTACTATGTATTACTGTGATGGTTTTTGACATATAGATCAACATGAACCAGCCACATGAAAATATGTATCTCCCTATCCTGAACACAACTCAAACCTTCCTTATTACCCCATGATTCTGGGTTCTTCCACAGCACAAGAGTTGGGTGCATCTTTCATATGCTGAACTTGCACTGATCATCTCTTTTATATATGGTAATATACCTGTTCCAATGCTATGTTCTCAAATCATCCCAGTCTAAGTGTTATTTATATGTGGGTCTTCTTTACTAGCCTCCACGTGGGTAGGGTTATTGTTACTGTCTTCCTAAATCCAATTTATATGCATTAATGTGCAATATTTGCCTCTCTCTAACTTTTTTCACTCTGAATAATAGGCTGTAGGTTGAACTGCCTCATTAAAAGTGACACAAATATATGCCTTTCTGTAGCTGAGTAATATTTCGTTTGTATATATACCACAACTTCCTTATATATTCATCTGCTGATGTGCATCTAGATTACTTCCATGCCATAGCTATTGTAAAGGCAATTTCAATAAACATTGGGGTACATGTGTTATGTTCCATCCTAATTCCCTCTGGGTATATGCAAAGAAGTGGGGTTTCTGGGTCATATGACAGGTCTAGTCCAAGTTTCTCAAGGAATCTCCAAACTGTTCTGAATACAGGTTGTACCAGTTTGTGTTACGGGCAACAGTGTATTAGGGTTAACTTTTCTCCACAGCCTTTCCAGGATTTCTTGATTGTAGAATTTCTGGTGATGGCCACTCTGAACAGTGTGAGATGACTGCTCATTACAATTTTAATTTTCATTTATCTAATGATGAATGATGTTAAGCATATTTCATGTGTTTATTAGACATCCATATGTCTTCTTTAAAGAAATGTCTATTTAGAGCTATTGGCCCCTTTTAATGATGCTGTGAAAGTGCTGCACTCAATATGGCAGCATATTTGGAAAACTCAGCAGTGGCCAAAGGACTCGAAAAGGTCAGTTTTCATTCCAATCCCAAAGAAAGGCAATGCCAAAGAATTCTCACATCACCATGCAATTGCACTCATCTCACATGCTAGTAAAGAAATGCTCAAAATTCTCCAAGCCAGGCTTCAGCAATATGTGAATTGTGAACTTCCAGATGTTCAAGCTGGTTTTACAAAAGGCAGAGGAACCAGAGATCAAGTTGCCAACATCCGCTGGATCATTGAAAAAGCAAGAGAGTTCCAGAAATTCATCTGTTTCTGCTTTATTGTCTATGTGGAAGCCTTTGAGTGTGTGGATCACAATAAACTGTGGAAAATTCTGAAAGAGATGGGAATACCAGACCACCTGACCTGACTCTTGAGAAACCTATATGCAGGTCAGGAAGCAACAGTTAGAACTGTACATGGAACACATACTGGTTTCAAATAGGAAAAGGAGTATGTCTAGGCTGTATATTGTCACCCTGCTTATTGAACTTATATGCAGAGTACATCATGAGAAACACAGGGCTGGAGGAAGCACAAGGTGGAATCAAGATTGCCAAGAGAAATATCAATAACCTCAGATATGCAGATGATACCATCCTTCTGGCAGAAAGTGAAGAGGAACTAAAATGACTCTTGATCAAAGTGAAAGAGGAGAGTGAAAAAGTTGGCTTCAAGCTCAACATTCAGAAAATGAAAATCATGGCAACTGGTCCCATCATGTCATGGGAAATAGATGGGGAAACAGTGTCAAACTTTATTTTGGGGGGCTCCAAAATCACTGCAGTTGGTGTCTGCAGCCATGAAATTAAAAGACACTCCTTGGAAGGAACGTTGTGACCCACCTTGATAGCATATTCAAAAGCAGAGACATTACGTTGCCAACAATGGTCCATCTAGTCAGGGCTATGGTTTTTCCTGTAGTCATGTATGGATGTGAGAGTAGGACTGTGAAGAAAGCTGAACATGGAAGAATTGATGCTTTTGAACTGTAGTGCTGGAAAAGACTCTTGATGTAAGAGATCCATCCAGTCCATCCTACAGGAGTTTAGTCCTGGGTGTTCCTTGGAAGGAATGATGCTAAAGCTGAAACTCCAGTACTTTGGCCACCTCCTGTGACGATTTGACTCACTGGTAAAGACTCTGATGCTGGGAGGGATTGAGGTCAGGAGGAGAAGAGGACGAGAGAGGATGAGATGGTGGTTGGCATCACCGAGTCGATGGACGTGAGTTTGTTGAACTCCAGGAGTTGGAGATGGATAGGGAGGCCTGTTGTGCTGCAATTCATGGGGTCGCAAAGAGTCGAACATGACTGAACAACTGAACTGAACTGAAGCAACTGACAAAGAATTAATGTCAAAAATATACAAGCAACTCCTGAAGCTCAATTCCAGGAAAATAAATGACTCAGTGAAAAAATTGGCCAAAGAACTAAACAGACATTTCTTCAAAGAAGACATACAGATAGCTAACAAACACATGAAAAGATGCTCAACATCACTCATTATCAGAGAAATGAAAATCAAAACCACAATGAGGTACCTTTTCATGCCAGTCAGATTGGTTGTGCTCCAAAAGTCTACAAGCAATAAATGCTGGATAAGGTGTGGAGAAAAAGGAACCCTCTTACACTGTTGGTGGGAATGCAAACTAGTACAGCCACTATGGAGAACACTGTTTAGATTCTTTAAAAAAAAAAAAAACAACCTTCAAATAGAACTGCCATAAGACACAACAATCCCACTGCTGTGCATACACACCAAGGAAACCAGAATTGAAAGAGACATGTGTACCCCGATGTTCATCACAGCACTGTTTCTAATAGCCAGGACATGGAAGCAACCTAGATGTCCATTAGTGGATGAATGGATAAGAAAGCTGTGGGATATATACATAATGGAGTATTACTCAGCCATTAAAAGGAATACATTTCAGTCAGTTCTAATGGGGTGGATGAAACTGGAGCCTATTATACAGAATGAAGTTAGCCAGAAAGAAAAACACCAATAGAATAAACTAACACATATATGTGGAATTTAGAAAGATTATAATGATAACCATGTATGCGAGAATGCAAAAAAGACACAGATGTATAAAACAGTCTTTTGAGCTCTGGGAGACGGCTAGGGTGGTATGATTTGGGAGAATGGCACTGACACATGTATAATAACATAGGTCACCAAATTGGCAGTCCAGGTTCAATGCATGATACAGGATGCTTGGGGCTGGTGCACTGGGATAACCAGGAGGGATGATATGAGGAGGGAGGTGGCACACATGTATACCTGTGGCAGATTCATATTTATGTATGGCAAAACCAGTACAATATTGTAAAGCAATTAGACTCCAATTAAAATACATATATTTATATTGAAAATAAATAAAATAAAGTTGTGTCCAATGTGAGGAGAGCAACAGCGTTCTTTGAACAATATATCTAAGTAAATGAGAGTTGTGATTTTATGCGTTCAAGGTGTCCCCATAAGTATGAGCCCTACCTCTTATTACAGAAAGAATTGTGGAAGATGAGCGAGATTAAAGGAGAGCTTTTCAGCAACAGGATCTGAATTGTTCAGCCAGAAAATTATTAAGTAATGTAAGGCTTCCCAAACAGTTTATTTAAGATCTTGGGAGCAAGCAATGAGTTTGGCCACCTAAATAGTGTTGCATAAAATTATATTTTGACATATATACACCTGTGTGTATGAGTGTGTGTATAAAAAAGGTGCAATGGCTTTTAACTCCTGTTAGATTTCATAGAAATGGAAAAAAATTAAAACCCAAATGAAGAATGATTAAAAAGTCGACTCGGTTGTTGAATATATGTAAGCAGAAATACTTCAAAATATGTTTTCTTGGCTGAATGTAAAATATGAGGACTCTTTTATATCACTCACCTCTCTGCTTTTAATAAAGATCTACCAATTTTCAAATTTTTGTCCAGTTTTGACAAAAATAGACAGATATAGACTTATATATACATATATATCATATATAAAATATAGAAGTATATTTTCATAAGAGAAAATATTGATGCCAAGCTTAGATTTCAGAATTATTTCCAACTCCAGGCTCCATCTCAGCAGGAAATAGCCAAAGTTGTTGCTGATTGAAACACTCCAAGAGCTGGAAAACCTGAAAAAGAAATCGAACCTGCAACTGAGATTTTCTGTCACATTTATGATTGAGTTCTAAGTCCAACACTTTATTTCCTTTCGTGTTCTAAGCAGTCCCTTCTGAAGACTGAAAAGTATGAAAACCGAGAGAAAGAGGTAGGAGATTGTAGACCTCCTGGTGTTCAATTTCACACCAGTCAGAATGGGTGCGATCCAAAAGTCCACAAGCAATCAATGTTGGAGAGGATGTGGAGAAAAGGGAACCCTCTTACACTGTTGCTGGGAATGCAAAGTAGTACAGCCACTATGGAGAACAGTGTGGAGATTCCTTAAAAAACTGGAAATAGAACTGCCTTATAATCCAGCAGTCCCACTGCTGGGCATACACACTGAGAAAACCAGAATTGAAAGAGACACGTGTACCCCAATGTTCATCGCAGCACTGTTTCTAGTAGCCAGGACATGGAAGCAACCTAGATGTCCATCAGCAGATGAATGAATGAGAAAGCTGTGGTGCATATATACAATGGAGTGTTACTCAGCCATTAAAAAGAATAAATTTCAATCAGTTCTAATGAGGTGGATGAAACTGAAACCTATTATACAGAGTGAAGTAAGCCAGAAAGAAAAACACCAATACAGTATACTAACACATATATATGGAATTTAAAAGATGGTAACAATAACTCTGTATATGAGACAGCAAAAGAGACACTGATGTATAGAACAGTCTTTTGGACTCTTGGGAGAGGTAGAGGGTGAGATGATTTGGTAGAATGACATTGAAGCATGTATAATATCATGTATGAACGAGTCACCAGTTCAGGTTCGATGCACGATACTGGATGTTTGGGGCTGGTGTGCTGGGACGACCCAGAGGGATGGTATGGGGAGGGAGGAGGGAGGAGGTTTCAGGATGGGGAACACATGTATACCTGTGGCGGATTCATGTTGATGTATGGCAAAACCAGGACAATATTGTAAAGTTAAAAAATCAAATAAAAAATAATAAAATAAAATACACACAAAACAATAAAAAAAAGTAATTTTAAACAGTGAGGCTAGAAAAGACAGAATCTAAGGATAATAATCAAGTGATAGAGAATAATAATGATTTAGCCATTAGTCAAATTCAAGGGTCTTTAGTTCCTCCTCAAGGGCCATCAATAACATCCTGAGCATTATCCTATGAACAGTTTTAGAGATGCCAAAGCCCCAGCCAGGCTGAAAGTTAAGTACAGAGACCACAGAGTAGTTGAAACCAGACAGTTAAAAGATTTTATTGCAGAGGCCAGTAGACCAATTTTGCTTGGGTAACAGTACTGAATATGAAAAATGTGTGTATAGAAGGGTGATAAATCACTTTTATTTCAGAAACCAAGTAGATTTATTGATGTGATTTTTCTGTGTAAAAATTCTTTAGGAATGAGATTTTGCATGCTTCATGGTTTTGGTTACTATTTCTGTAAGCAGGCTGTATTTTTAAGTTGATGCTGAAGTAAAGCCTAGCTGAACATCACCTTTCAATGGCTAGGAGACCAGTGATTTTGTGATGTCACAGCTACCCTTTGATTGCTAGGAGACAAGTGATTTTGTGATGTCACAGCCTTTTGACTTTGAGGACCTCTGCGATGGTCTAGAGAGTTTCTCTCTGTTGGCCAGCCAAGCAATTTTTGAAGTAGTGGTCAGTAAAATCAGACAAATGAGTAAAGGATCTGAAGAAAGATTTCTCTGAGATGGCACATATACCTTCAGAAATTCAAGATGGGCCTCCTAAGGATGAATCAACTGATTCAGAAACCTCCATTAGATCTTTGTATGATTATACACTTACTAGGGACTCAGTTTTGAGATCTATGATTGAAGAATATGCTTTTCAGGCTTTGTCTGAGGATCTTGTGATAAAAAGGCCATGCTACAAATATTCTGTATCTGAAACAGATGAGGTGACTAATTTTCTTTCACTCACCTTTCCACAAAAACTTTGGAATATAGTTGAAAGTGATCAGTTTGAATCTATTTGGTGGGATGAGAGAGGCACATGTATAGTGATCCACGAAGAACTCTTTAAGAAAGAAGTCTTGGAAAGAAAGGCACCTTTCAGAATATTTGAAACCAAGAGTATGAAGAGTTTAATTCGACAGCTTAACCTTTATGGATTTAGTAAAAAGCGACAAACTTTTCAAAGATCTGCTTCACTACCTGTCTTTCTGGAAGAAGAAAACAACATCTCTCTTTTGAGTAAGGTATTCCAACATTTTCACTTATTGGCAATACGTAAGATGAAATCATGTGACCTAGAAAGCGCATTTACATATGTAGCTAAAACCGAATTTAAACTTGAGCTAACAAATTGTTAAAAAGTTTTATTTTTTGAAGTTGAGAACAGCTGGATATGTTAAAATATTGGATGTTTGACAAACTTTCCTAGCACTGTGAAACCAGATATAAGTCCTGAAGCAACTTAAAGCGGTATTTACTGTATATATAAAATATATTTTTCATTGAGGATCATATTCTTTCTAACATGTTACCTGTTAAACTACTAATGGAGGTGTTTTATTTGATGCTATTTAGTTGGTTTCATTAAAGGAATACATTTTTATAACTTAGCTTTGCTTGTCAGTTTTACCTTGGTTTATAAAGAAACTAAATAATGTAATCCTTTGATTTTAGTTACAGACCTACTATAATCCAAATTTCAAAAGAGGTCATCCTCAACTTTTATTAAGAGTGCAAAAAAGAGAAAGAAGAGTTGGGATTAATAATGTGTCTCAAATATCTTCATTAGTGCAAGATAACAAGAAGCATGTTAAAGCAAGTGTCAACGAAGATGATCGTAACTCTGAATTTATTCCAGAAATTAGTAGAGAGAGCGCATTTTCAGCCTCCACAAGTTTACCTGTGCCTTTCATACAAAAGCCTCATACCATCCAGATTGTCACTAATACAAATGCCCTATCTCCATGTGACTTACCTAACCACCCATCACCAATATCGGTTAGACAAACAGAACAGATTTTGGTAAATCAACCTGCTGTTTTAAAAAAGTTGAGCATTTTTAATTGGCATTCACATAGCAGCTACACTCAAGTAAATGGCCCCATTGAGGACTTTGCTACTACAACTACATCTACTTCTCAGAACCACATTGTATCCCCATTACAGAGCACTTATTCTGGACTGATGGTGGAGCCTTCTAAATTTCCAGTCAGGCATAGCGATATGTCAGGCCATGACAATCCTTTTCCTAACCTGCAAGAGACAGGCAACTCGTGGTTCTCAGTGCCAACAAGCACTTACACATCTGCTTCCTCTCTTTCAAGTCAACTCATCAACAATCACCATTATATGGAAACCATGCTAATTAAAACTGACCTACCAAATACGTGTCAGATTATGGAGCCTAAGGAAGATTGAACGTTACTTTGGGAGATGTCAACAAATACCTACCATTCCTGTATTTGAACAATAAATTTACATGTTCATCTTCATAGTTTCATTTTCAATTTTTAAACAAAGAAGAGAAAATGAGGCTTTAGTTCATTGGTTTACTATTTTACTGCATGGTATTCCAAACTCTTCAGTTCAAGAAAGCATTCGTTATGCATCCTAGGTAAATGACACCTGATATAATATTTGTAAGCAAGAAAATGAGAAGCAAGGGAAAAGAGGTAATGGATGTAAAGTGATTTCTGAAATCATCCCTGCTGAAATGAAGGGGTGTCTAAATTAGGATGGTATGGGTGAAGAAAGAGATGCAAATAAAATTAGATAAATAAAAATACACAGTATGATCTTCAGCACATTCACATATTATATTCTATTAGTTACTGGTAGAGTCTTAAAGATTAGACAGCAGATTGTTTTCATTATAGAAATTAATTTTGTCCCTGAAAATATAGATATTGTAGTACATCCAAAATCATGATCACAATTATACCATCACTGTGATAGAAAAGATAGCATGATATAATCAGTGACTGGCCCATGGTCAGCACAAGTTATGTACTTTACAAGTGGTATTCTATAGGGTCATTTTTGCGCTGCTGTCCTTAAGCCATGTCTCTATTTCCTGACACCAAGATTCCACCCTATAATTTCAAATGCATGTTTAGATGTTGCTTATCTGTCCCCATAGAGACAGAATAAATTCCTGGTCATTACTGCAGCACATCAGCATGGTTACAAAGTTCTTGGAAGACATGATATCTGTTTTCCTTAGTCATTTCATTATCTTTCTCTTCTGAAGCTACAATCACAAATTATTTTCAGTCATGCTAAGCCCTCGGAGAGGGCAATGACACCACGCTCCAGTACTCTTGCCTGGAAAATCCTATGGTCAGAGGAGCCAGGTAGGCTGCAGTCCATGGGGTCGCTAAGAGTTGGACACGACTCAGCGACTTCACTTTCACTTTTCACTTTCATGCATTGGAGAAGAAAATGGCAACCCACTCCAGTGTCCTTGCCTGGAGAATCCCAGGGATGTGGGGGCCTGTTGGGCTGCCGTCTATGGGGTCGCCTAGAGTCAAACACAACTGAAGTGACTTACCTAACCTTACCTTACCTTATGCTAAGCCCCTTCTAACAACTTTGTCTCAACTATTTCTTGCGGTTGGAAGGAACTACTGTTTGCCCTCCTACGAAGGAGAGTACAGATATCTCCAATGTGTTTTGGGTCTACCCTCTTTATGTATCTTTCACAACAGCTGAAACATAGAGCCTGAAAATGACACATTTTAAGTGCTTACTGAATTATCAATAAAGAAATGTAATAACCAATCAAATGCTCTACACATTACTCAACAACATTCTATAACCTGCACTACTATCATAATTCACCTTTCCTATTGACTGAGAAAATTTTCCAAGTTGATAAATATTTATTTTATTTACATGGATGTAAGAATTCTCAGGAGGCATGTATTCCGATGTTTGGAAGAATATTCCACGTTTTGATGTGACTTTTTGTGTGTGTGTCGTTTTGTTGTGTCAGTCAAAGTCTTTGGCATAGTCAAATAAGAGTAGCTGCTTTCCTGGAGTTCTCTTGCCTTTTGGAGGACCCAACGGGTGTTGACAATTGAATCTCGGGTTCCTCTGCCCTTTATAAATCCAGCTTGAACATCTGGGAGCTCATGGTTCACATTCTGTTGAAGCCTGGCTTGGGGAATTCTGAGCAGTTCTGGGCAAGTGTGTCAGACATGTGCAATTAAGTGGTAGTTTGGACATTCTTTGGATTGCCTTTCTTTGTGGTTGGAATGAAAACTGACCATTTCCAGTCCTCTGGCCACTGCTGAGTCTCCCAAATTTGCTGGCATATGGAGGGCAGCACATTCATATCATCATCTTTTAGAATTTGAAATATCTCAACTGAATTCCATCACCTCCACAAGCTTTGTTTGTCGTTATGCTTCCTAAGTCCCACTAGACTTCACATTCCAGGACATCGGGTCCTCAGGTGAACGATCACACCATCGTGCTTAACTGGGTCATGAAGATCTTTTGTGCACATTTCATCCATGTATTCTTCCCACCTCTTCTTAATAGTTTCTGTTTTGGCTACATCCATACCATTTCTGTCCTTTATTGTGCCCATGATTGCATGACATTTTCCCTTGGTATCTGTGATTTTCTTGAAGAGATCAGTAGACTTTCCAGTTCTATTGATTTGCTTTATTTATTGACATTGATAACTGAGGGTGGTTTTACCTCTCCTTGCAATTCTTTGGGGATCTTCATCCAAATGTGTATAATTTTCTTTTCTTTTCTTTTTATGTGCTATCCAGATTTATTATTATATAAATACAGATTGAGAGGAAGCAGTTAACATTTATTTTCTATTTGAACACATGTTCCAAATTGATTAAAACAATGAATCAAAATATTTTGCATTTTAAAATAAAATAAAAACATTTATAGGTGTTGCAAAATTGTCCTTTAACATGGCTGGCAGGAAGAATGATGAAAACATTCCAGAAATAGTGTCAATAGTTACACAACACTGTGAATGTTCATTTTTCCCTCTAAGGTTTGCTTTATTTTATTTTATTTTTTAATTTTACAATATCATATTAGTTTTGCCATATATCAAAATGAATCTTCCACAGGTATACATGTGTTCCCCATCCTGAAACCTCCTCCCTCCTCCATCCCCATACCATCCCTCTGGGTCATCCCAGTGCACCAGCCCCAAGCATCCAGTATTGTGCATGGAACCTGGACTGGTGACTCATTTCATATATGATATTATACATGTTTCAATGCCATTCTCCCAAATCATCCCACCCTCTCCCTCTCCCACAGAGTCCAAAAGACAGTTATATACATCTGTGTCTCTTTTGCTGTCTCCTCTCAGTGAACTCCGGGAATTGGTGGTGGACAGAGAGGCCTGCCATGCTACAATTCATGGGGTCACAAAGAGTCGGACACGACTGAGTGACTGATCTGATCTGATCTGATACAGGGTTATTGTTTTCTTTTTCCCCTTTTTGTTTAGCTTCGCTCCTCTTCTCAGCTCTTTGTGAGGCCTCGTAACTTTACCATTTTTCATTTCTTTTTCATGTGGATGGTCTTGATCACTTTTTCCTATACGATATCACTAACCTCCATCCATAGGTCTTCAGGCACTCATCTGTCAGATAGAATCCCCTGCATCTATTTATCAATTCCACTGTCTAATCATAAGGGTTTTGATTTTACATGTGTAAAATATATTATTCCCTATTTCTTATAGGGAAATCTTCACCCAGATTTTTATCAAAGAAATACAGAAAACTCTATATGGTATTCAGGATATACATGAAATATAGCTGTTTGATGTTTGCGGTTTAGCTCAGATCTTAATTTCTGAATGACGGGAAATTCTCTTTCATGTGTACAAATCTGGAAAATGTTTCACATGTGAACAATTGAGAATTTATATTTCATATGAGAACATTTCTCCCCAGATTGTCAAATGGGAAATACACAGAATTCCGAATCTCATATCAGAATACCTTCCAAACATTCTTGATGAAAAGATAGAGAATTTCAGAGCCCAAGCATGAAAATCTGTGGGAAAATTCTATATTTCTTGTAGGAAAATTAACACAGGTTTTTCAAATGTGAAATAGACAGTATTCAATATTTCATGAAGGAAAGACCTCACAAATATTTTCAAATGACAAATATGAAAAAATTCATGTTTCATGTGACCATGTGTGGATATGTGAAACAGACATTTTTGTATTTCCTGTCAAAGAATCTGCATCCATATTTTCATAACTCTAATGTAAAAAAATTCCACATTTTCTGCAGAATATTTCGTGTCCGTACATTCATGTATGATGTACAGAGAATTCGTACTTTATGTTGGAAAATCTTTCTCCAGATTTGTATATGTGAATAATGGAGAATTTCATGTTTCACACCCTGAAATCTTTATCTAGGTTTTCATATGTGAAACTGAGAATTTCATCTTTTATGTAGGACTATCTCATTTCAGATGTCTATATTTGAAACAGATAATACTTTCATCAAGAGGCGCCTTAATTATTATATTTCTTCTGTCATTTTGGTGTTGTCACTGGGATAACTAAGGTTATTCATATCTCCCACATAAATTCGGTTTCTAACTTGAGATTCATCTAGATTTTTATTTTTTCATGGTGTTCTCTGCACAGAAGTTAAATAATCAGGACAACAATATATAGCTTTGACTTGTTCCTTTCCCAATTTTGAATTAGTTCATTGTCCCCTGTCCAATTCTAACTGCTGCACCTTTACTAGCATACACGATTCCCAGGAGACATATAAGGTATTCTTGTATTCTTATCTCTAAGAATTTTACAAAATTATGTTTCTTTCTTTCTTTATTTCTTTTTTTTGGTTTGTGTGTGATCCACAGTGTCCAAGTCATTAGCAGAGACAGTTAAGCAGATATAGATGATTGTATGCTATCTCCTTGCTTATTCTGTGATACAAACATCAATTCATGTGTACCTCTTATAATTAAATAACTAACTACACATTCCTGTTTTGTTTTGTTTTTTTTTTTTCAATTTTATTTTTTGGTCATTGCTGTCGTTTTCTCTCTTTTTTCAAGTAGTCAAGTACCAACTGGTAATTTCCTATGAACTTGCCGTCTTATTATACAATAATTAAATTATGCCCATGGAAGTCTCACCTTTGATATCTACTGAATGGAATTGCGCTTTGAGATCTGAAGTTAGACATTTGTACGCTGGGAAAATGTCAGGAACGTTCAAAAAATAGCTAGAGATATTCAAGTGCTGCCTTTTTGAGCCCAATTTTGCTATTATATTTTATGTGGAAAGTTCTGCATTTCTTCATGCTGATGACAATTCCTCATTAAGAGAAATTTCCAAGGGGGAAAGAAAAAAAGACAACACAATATGCTTGATTGCATATTGAAAGTCAAAGTAGTACCAGTTACGTGTGTACCTAAGCAATGTCCCATCAAACAGATTGATTCATGGCAACTAATGTTTCATGTTTTTCTGTCAAGGAAAAAATAATAATTGAGCTTTCCAGGAAAAACTTAGAAGTTCCAAGAAGGCAGAAATGTAGGCAGATGTGAAATGCAACTCTCTCAATAAATGGATCACAAATAATACTTCTGCAAGGGCAATAGTTCTCCCACAGCATCAAATAGCAGAATGCCCTGCTCACCAGAGTGTCCCATGTGGGTTCCAGACATACCTGAGTGAAAAGGAATTAAGAAGGTATTTAGAGGGATCCTGGGAGAGGACTGCTGTTGACTATGTGGAAGTGGCCTGACGGAGCAGGTACGAGTCGTTGTGTAGCAGGGAATACCTTTTGAGAATTCCCAAACTGCCAAAGCGACTGTACTGTGTCACACTCAGGAGGCAGAGATACCTTGGTAGCGCCTCACCTTCCCACCTGTTAACACCTACTATAAGGCAATAGAGAAAGACCAGCAGAAGTACCACTCATGCTCCTGCAAACACAGGCTAGAAAAGGATCCCATTCAGGCAAAACCTCTTCTGCCTATGTCTGCTGGCTCCTATTCATAACTAGCACCACCATGTTTCCAGAATTCCAAGCAGCTGTACCTTAACCTTCTGTGCTCATCATGGCAGACCCCAGTGCACCACAAGTGTCTCAAGTCAGACACATTTGGTGACCACATGTGAGGAAGGATGAAATTTACACCTGAGGCCCAGGGACAGAGCCATTAAGAAAGAGGATTATGAATCTTCCATCCAGTTGTGCATGCTGCAGATTAAATACACAGGATTAATGATGCAGACCCTGTGTCTACGGATTACATCCAAAGCTGAGAAGAGGTAAAAAAAAAAAAAAAAAAAATGCCCAGGCTCAGGCAGCTATAAGAACGCACAGGAATTATAGCAGTTTTGAGTCTGAGGTGCCCTTAGAGATATCCAGAATCCAGTTCTCTCCATCTTTGGAGAACTTCCCAAAGAGGTGTAATTGTCCTCTGGCCCATGTTGAGCACTAGGACACTCACAGATGACACACAAGGAAATATGTATTATTCTTTTGATGCATTGAATTGTTGTGTTGTTTGTGCACTATTTTTCTCAGTTGTATGTTTCTTTGTTACTACACATTGATTTGATCTTGAAGATTATTTCAACTATATTTTTATTTTTTGTATAGCTATTTCTACTTTTACTTTGGTTTCCTATTTTCTGTGCCTTTAATTGCTGTTGCATCACTTCATTCTTTAACATGGGTATGCATTTCTATATTAACTGTGGTTTCCTGTTATTCTGTGGGGGCTGTCCTGCTCTTCTTGTCAGATTTGCTTTCTTTATTTTTCAGTTGGCACTCTACTCTGGTGGTGTTTTTTGCCTTGAGATTTACTTGATTGGCTCTCATTATGAATCTGTTGTCTTCTCTGTAGTGTTTATTGCTTGTGGCACCTTTTACTTATTTATTTACCATTTATCTATGTTACTTTTTTAATCTCCTCAATCTATCACAATGGTATTGTAGTTCTCTGGGCATAAGTTGGGCCTGATATTTTCTGCTGTCATCATCTGAGAGGGTAACAGGCAGGAAGGCTGGGGTCTCCAAATGAAGGATTTGGCCTGAAAGTATCAGACATTTTTATCTCTCTTAAGTAGCAGGAGGAAACAAACTAGCAATATTTTTTTTTTCTGTCTTTATACAAATTTAAAAGGAGGTTTCTCTTAAAATGTTATATTGCCAGAATGACACCTGGTTTCATCTGAAGTTAACTATTCTCAAACCTTGAGATAACCAATGCATTTTTCTTATGGAAATGTTTGTCTTAAACTATGCTAATGTACTATGCTTTTACCCCAAACTCTGTTCTTAAGTCAGTTCCTCCTAATGGCTCAGAACCTACTTGACAAACCAGTATGTCATACTCAGATAGTATTTCCCTAATCTATGTAAATGAATCATTTGTATGGTAATCTATCCTTCTTCAAGACAATCATTTTATGGCCCGGGATGAATCATCTGACGCCAAGATTATCCCAAAATGCATCTTATGTGTGAGGGGGCCTGGTACCACTCTGAGTTTTAAAACATTCCTTTCTTTCATTAACAGACTACTAGTGACTATATAATATCCAGCTGAAGACTAGCAGGAGGGTACTCTTTCTGCCCCATTCTGATGCCTATATGAGAAGTTTTCTCTATCTCATTGATATTTTAATAAAATTTTATTATACAAAGCTCTGAGTGATCCAGCCTTATCTCTGGCCCCAGATTGAATTCCTCTCCTCTGGAGGCCAAGAATCCCAGCTCTTTGCATTCCATTACAACCTTTCACACTGAGACCAGGATCATGGGACACTAGAGAATTGCTGTCTACACTGATTATTAACTGGTGACAGTCTCGTTGAAGGCCTCTTTCTTAATCTCAGATGTACTGCACCCAACTGCCTACACAACCCAGGGCTGATGCCTCACACTACACAACAAGCAAGACAGAAAAACGCAACCAATCTTCAGCAAATAGACTGCCTAATGTCAGACTAATTCTATAGACATCTACAAATGACATGAACAGATATGGTATCACCATTAGAGACGGAAGACTCAACTGCAGATTCAAGAACATAGTTGTCAGTCTCTCCAACTGCAAAGCCCACACTAGACACTCAACTAATTTTATCAACTTGGAGTGGAGACGAGGAGCAATAACTATTACGCAGAAGTTTGGGAAGAAATGATGAGGAACGCAGTAGGGAAATGTGAAGCCAGAGAAATATGTTGTAGGCAAAGGAATGTGGTAAAAACTCAAAACATAATGAAAGAAAAAGTAGGCAGGCTCCTTGAAAATAACTTGGATGTTGTGGTAGTAAAGGTGATAAAACATTCTAGAAACGGAATGGGGAAAAGACGATAAACATTTCTATAGGGACTAGAAAAATGAATAAGTAACAGACAATCAACAACACACACACACAAAAAGACTTTGGCCTCCTATATGCTAATACACACTGTTGTACAGCAGAAGCCAACACAACACTGGAAAGAAACTATCCTCCAATTTAGAAATAAAGTTTAAAATGAAACACAAGTGTTCAAAGGCACACAAGACCAGACAAAGTAAATTGATACGTATAGTACATTTCACTGAAGCAGAGCAGAATACACATTTTTTCTAAAGTGAAAATAAAATATCTTCAAGATATATCACAAAATGGATCTCAAATCAAGCCTTGATAAATTTGAGATAGTGGTAATGGTATTAATCTTTTTTTTTTTTTTAACCACAATGTTTTGATTTACATAGCAGAATTTGCAGGTGAGGACTGTGAGAAACATGAATCCATGTAGATGAATAAATACACCTGTACATGGCCAAGAGATCACTCATGAAATGTGAGAGAAAATGAAAGAAAAATCTTAAAAGAAAATAATATTTAAAACATGATTATCCAAAAGTTATGGAGCATGCTAAAGCAGTAAAAGAGTGAAGTTGATAAATTCTACACATCTCAAGTAATCAACATAACCTACAATCTAAAGCATTTAGAGAAAGAAGAAAAATCAGGCAAAATTCCCCAAAGTGAATAGAAGGGGGAAAAATGATAAAAATCAAAGCAGAAATTTAAAAAAAAGAAATGATAAAAACAATAGCCAAAATCAGTATCACTAAAAAGGGTCTCTTGGAGAGGAGAAGTAAAATAGACAAATCATGATACAGACTTATCAAGACAAAGAGGACAACAAATCCATCAATTTGACATGACAAAGGATGACATTATGACTGATATAACAGAAATAACAAAGAGTCATAAGGGACTACAGCAAACAACTATAAGTCAATAAAATTTAGAATTTGAGCCATGGACAAATACTAAGAAATTCAGCTAAATTTTTTTTAGCTGAAAAAAAAAAAAAAACCAAACAGAAAATATGAACAGAGCAATTACAAGCACTAAGATTGAAACTGTGATGAAAAAATTTCCAGTTGGCAAACTTAAACTCCAGAAAGCTTCACAGGGAAATTTTATGAACCAGTCAGAGAACTGCTGGCACATGCACTTCTGAAACACTTCCAAAACTCTAGAGTGGAAGGAAAATCCAGAAGTCATCTTACAAGTTCACCATCACCCTGATATCAACCCCGAGATAACACAGAAAAAGAAAGTTAGAGACTAATATCTCATAGATGAACAGAGGCAAACATCCTTACCAAAATATGAGCAAAAAATTCCACCAATACCATAAAAGGATTGGACACCATAATTAAGTGTGGGGTTTATTCAAGATATGGAAACATTCTTCAATAGTTGCATATCAATGTATAGTCAAGGTTTAAAACCATATGATTACCTCAATAGTTGGTGAAAGTTTTTGAAATAATTCAACAAGTGTTTGTGATAGAAGCTCTTCAAAAACTGAACATAGAAAAAACGACCTCAACTTAACAAAGGCACACAGATCAAAAGTACAACAACATATCACCTCACACCATTCCAAATGGCCATCATTTAAAGAAAACACAACAACAGGGGAATGCCCTGTTGGTCAGTGGCTAAGACACCATGATCCCTATGCAGGGGTCCCAGGTTTGATCCCTGGTCATGGAATTGAATTCCACACAGAGCGATTGAGGTTTGTGGCAACCAAATAAAGAAGTAATAAATATATGTGTGTGCATATTAATGCATTTAAGTGGAATCCAGAAAACAGATGCTGAGTAAACCATTTGGAGTGTAGGAAGAGATGCAGTCATGGAAAACAGACTTGTGGACACAGTGCAGGAAGGACATACCAAGTATGTAGTAGATAGCTATTGCTATGCAGTGCTCTAGTGGAATTGGTTTTGGAGTAGGAGAGGAGGCCCAAGTGGGAGATCGGAGGACTGCTCAAAAGGGAGGCTCACCTGTATTTACTAATAACTGATTTATTTTGCTGGGCAGCAGACACTAACACAACATTGTAAGGAAAGAAAATCAGTCTTTGTCTAATTTGTGCTAGTGACAAGTAAAGCATCACTGCATGTCAATTAAAATGTATACCCAGGATGGCTTTAGTATGTATAGGCAAAGAAAAAGCAAAAAAAAAAAAAAAGACAAACTTAAATGCAGAGCTATGTTGGGCAGAATAAATTCAGACTCTATACTTGTGTCCCTTCACTTCCCTAATTTTCCATTGTTTCCAAAAGTAAAGAACGGCTTTCTAAAAGTAAAGTAAACATATATGGTTATATATTTTCATAAACTGATGTCACCGGTTTATGAAACCATGAATCCCCTCAAGTTTAATTTTATTTTTTAAATTTAATTTTATTTTTTAACTTTACAATATTGTATTGGCTTTGCCATATATCAAAATGAATCCACCACAGGTATACATGTATTCCCCATCCTGAACCCTCCTCCCACCTCCCTCCCCATACCATCCCTCTGGGTCGTCCCAGTGCACCAGCCCCAAGTAATAGCTGACCTTTGACTTTCAAAACTTTGGGAAGTAGGAATTAGTAAACATAAGTTAACAGTGAGGTGCTGCACAAGAATCCCTTATATTGCAGTTCTAGAATGTGTGCTACCTAATGGGAAAAATGCATAGCTCAAAAGTGGAGAATTATGTTTTCTTCATCAAGCCTTTCATTCTAAGAAGGATTTAATCATGAGAAGCGACTTCTCAAGTATCGCAAAAAGACTGCTCTAACGAAGGATAGGAGGATCCAAGTTTTACAGAAATTTTGGTACAATGATCAGGTATGGAGAATGTCTGAATATTATGGTTAACGAAAGAAAAACTGGACACCTCAAGTGAATGGATTTAAATATTTTCTACCTATGGTAGATGCAAGAATCTGGGCTCCTTGAAATAATTCCTTTGATAATCACCTTAACTAGGGCTAGTATCTATTCTTTCTGTCTCAAGTCAGTTCTTCAGGCCACGCCAGCTTCAAGTGCAGTAACTAAGGACTTGATAGTGGGCAAACTGATTTCATCAAGAGTTCCCCCAGGTTTTACGTTTATGGATAGATTCAAGGGCTTATGACTTGATGCCTGCAGCATCATTTGTTTACTGATATGGCTGGCAAATTTCTTGGTTCACAGTGTGCTCTATTCTCTACAACCTCAGAAAGATACTGTCTCTAGAAAGATTCTTACACTCTCAAAGAAGTTGACTGTGGGCTTCTGCCTGAATAGGACATTAGTTCAGTTCAGTTCAATTCAGTCGCTCAGTCATGTCCAACTCTTTGCGACCCCATGAATCGCAGCACGCCAGGCCTCCCTGTCCATCACCATCTCTCACGTTCATCGAGTCGGTGATGCCATCCATCCATCTTATCATCTGTCACCCCATTCTCCTCCTGCCTCCAATCCCTCCCAGCATCAGAGTCAGAGGACCTAAAGTAATGTGAAAATACCTAATACAGGTTTAGTATAAATCCCCAAAAGACAGGAGACTGAAAGCAAACTATAAATCTGAGGAACATGACCCAAAACACTTCAAGATCAAAGAAGGGTTAAAAAAAAAATATATATATATATATATATATATATATATTTAAAATTATGTACCTACACTGATATGTTCAAATAGGCATATAAACACATACTGTGTGTGTGTGTGTGTGTGTGTATGTCATATTTTCAATTGTACCTGAACTTTCTTTGAAATATTCTCAAAAATATGCTTCACATTAAGGCATAAAACAAGTCTTAGTATTTTACATAATACCAAGTATATTCTCTGAAAACCAAGATGTGAAGCTAAAATTTAAAAATGGGATATGTGTTTGCAAATTTGTCAATGTATGAAAAATTATACAAGATATTCCTAAAGAACCAATATTTCAAAGGGTAAGTCACAAGGGAAATTATATAATTCTCTGACATGAATGTAAGTGAAACCACTTTTAGCAAACCATTAGATCCTGCAAAAGGACATACCTGCAGTTATATACCTCCTGCAAAATATATACTGCTACCTGTAGACAGCAAAATTATATACCCAAACTTTCAACATATACATATGCATGTATATGTGTAGCCATTTATAAGCTAATGGTTGCCCAGGTAGTATTAGTACTAAGGAACCTGTCTTCTAACATAGAGGTCATAAGACAGGCAGGTTCAATCTGAGTTGGGAAGATCTCCTGGAACTAAGGATGGCAACCCATTCCTACTTTTTCACCTTGAGAATCCCATGCATTGAGGATACATTATGGTGACAGTCTGTGTGATACAGAGTGTCAGACAGGAATGTAGTGACGTAACACATGAAATATCACTTGAACGGGTATGTATGTATGTATTACACTTGTTCCTTTCATATATTACCAATGACATGCTCAACAACAACAACAACAACAAAACAGTTAATTTACTCATTTCATTTCAGTCACAGGCCCGTGTCCGAATCTTTGTCACCCCATGAATCACACCACACCAGGCCTCCCTGTCCATTACTAACTCCTGGAGTTCAGGCAAACATAAGTTCATCGAGACGATGATGCCATCCAGCCATCTCTTCCTCTGTCATTCCCTTCTCCTCCTGATCCAAATCCCTCCCATCATCAGAGATTTTTATGTGTCAACTCTACACGTGAGGTGGCCAAAATACTGGAATTTCAGCTTTAGCATCAGTCTTTCCAAAGAACACCCAAGACTGGTCTCCTTAAGGATGGACTGGTGGGATCTGCTTGCAGTCCAAGGGACTCTCAAGAGTCTCCTCCAACACCACAGTTCAAAAGCATCAATTTTTTGGTACTCAGCTTTCTTCACAGTCCAACTCTCATATCAATATATGACCACTGGAAAAAACATAGCCTTGACTAGATGGATTTTCGTTGGCAAAGTAATGTCTCTGCTTTTTAAAATGAGATCTAAGTTGGACATAACTTTCCCTCCAAGGAGTAAATGTCTTTTAATTTCATGGCTACAATCACCATCTGCAGTGATTCTGGAGCTCCAAAAATAAAGCCTGACATAGTTTCCACTGTTTCCCCATCTATTTCCCATGATGTGATGGGACCAGATGCCATGATCTTCGTTGCAGAATGTTGTGCTTTAAGCCCAGTTTTTCACTTTCCTGTTTCACTTTCATCAAGAGGCTTGACACTTCCTCTTCATTTTCTGCCATAAGTGTGGTGTTATCTGCATATCTGAGGTTATTGACATTTCTCCTGGCAATCTGGACTCCAGCTTCTGCTTCTTCCAGCCTAGAGTTTCTCATGATGTACTCTGCATTCATGTCAAATAAGCAGGGTGGCAATATACAACCTTGACATCCTCCTCTTTCTATTTGGAACCCACCTGTTGTTCCATGTCCATTTCTAATTGTTGCTTCCTGACTTGCATATAGGTTTCTCCAGAGGCAGGCCAGGTGGTCTGGTATTTCCATCTCTTTCAGAATCTTCCACAGTTTCTAGTGATCCACACAATTCAAGCTTTGGCATAGTCAATAAAGCAGAAATAGGTGTTTTTTGGTTTGTTTGTTTTTAATTTTCTGGAACGTTCTTGCTTTTTCAATGATGCAAGATTGTTGGCATTTGGATCTCTGGTTCCTCTGCATTTTCTAAAACTAGTTTGAACATCTGGAAGTTCACGGTTCATGTATTAATGAAACCTGGCTTGGAGAACTTTGAGCATTACTTCACTAGAACGTGAGATGAGTGTAATTGTGTGGTAATCTGAGCATTATTGGGCACTGTGTTTCTTTGGGGTTGGAATGAAAACCGATCTTTTTCAGTCCCATGGCCACTGCTATGTTTTCCAATTTGCTGGCATATTGAGTTCAGCACTTTCACAGCATCATCTTTCAGGATGTGTAATAGCTCAGCTAGAATTCCATAACCTCCACTAGCTTTATTCGGAGTGATTCTTTCTATGGCCCATTTGACTTGACATTCCAGGATGTCTGGCTCTAGGTGAGCGATCACACCATCGTGAATATCTGGGTCTTGAAGATCTATTTTGTACAGTTCTAGTCTGTATTCCTGCCACTTGTCTTAATATTTTCTGAGTCTTTTAGGTCCGTAAAATTTCTGTCCTCTATAGAACCCATCTTTGCATGAAATGTTCCTTCAGTATCGCTAATTTTCTTGAGGGGATGGTCTTTCCCATTCTTTTGCTTTCCTCTATTTCTTTGCATTGATCGCTGAGGAAGGCTTTCTTATCTCTCCTTGCTACTCTTGAGAACACTGCATTCAGATGCTTATATCACTCCTTTTCTCCTTTCTTTTTCACTTCTCTTCTTTTCACAGCTATTTTTAAGGCCTCCACAGACACCTATTTTGCTGTTTTGCATTTCTTTTCCATGAGGATAGTCGTGATACCTGTCTCCTGTACAATGTCACAAACCTCTGTCCATAGTTCATCATGCACTCTATCCGATCTAGTCCCTTAAATTTATTTCTCACTTCTACTATATAATCATAAAGGATTGGATTTAGGTCATACCTCAAAAAGTTGACTTAAAAGCCAACATTCAGAAAACTAAGATCATGGCATCGGTTTTCATCACTTCATGGGAAATAGATGGGAAAACAGTGGAAACAGAGTCATACTTCATTTGGGGGGCGTGGGGAGGGTGCTGCAAAATCACCGCAGATGGTGATTGCAGCCATGAAATTAAAAGACGCTTACTCCTTGGAAGGAAAGTTATGGCCATCCTCGATAGCATATTCAAAAGCAGAAACATTACTTTGCCAACAAAGGACCGTCTAGTCAAAACTGTGGTTTTTCCAGTAGTTATGTATGGATGTGAGAGCTGTGCTGTGAAGAAAGCTTAGCACCAAAGAATTGACACTTTTGAACTGTGGCATTGGAGAAGACTCCTGAGAGTACCATAGACTGCAAGGAGTCCAATCAGTCCACTCTAAAGGAGATCAGACCTTGGTGTTCTTTGGAAGGAATGATGCTAAAGCTGAAACTCCAGTAATTTGGCCATCTCATTCGAGAGTTGACTCTGGAAACTACTGAAGCTGAGATAAATTGGGGGCACAAAGGAAAGGGGACGACAGAGGATGAGATGGCTGGATGGCATCACTGACTCAATGGATGTGAGTTTGAGTGAACTCTGGGAGTTTTTGATGGACAGGGAGGCCTGGTGTGCTGCAATCCATGGGGTCACAAAGAGTCGGACATGACTGAGCGACTGAACTGAATGCATGGAAAATTAAACAACACATTCTGAAGGGCTCGATGAGGCGAAGAATAACTCACACGGGAAATGGGAACATATTCTAAGGTGATTTAAAATGAAAACCCAATGTAGAAAGTCATCAGATACAGCAGAAGAAGAACCCATATATATTTAAGGTTACATAAAAAGAAAGCTCTTCAATTCTGGGGAGAAGGTAATGCCTTCTTTAAAAGCTGGAAAAAAAATCTAATTTCACAGAAAGAAGAAAGAGGAAATGAACAAATATTAGTATGGTTTTAAGTTAATAGAAAAAGAATACAGAAAATTGAACATGAAACAAAGATAGTAAAAAGAATATTAGGTAAACTAAAAAACGAAAAGAGCAGATTTAGTTACTGAAATGAGAATGAATAAGATGCCATTGCTACTAAACATACTAAAAAAGGAGGAATTTGGGTATTTACAACAGGAATATCTGTTAATAAATGTCTCAAACTATGTGAAGCAGTCAAATTGCTAGAATAACAGAGTGACTAAAACAATTTTATATACTGGGAAAAAAAAAAAACAACGAACAGATTAATAAAAAAAAAGAAGAAGAAGTTGAATTGGTTATCCCATTGTTTGTAAATAAGCCCTTAGGACCAGTTTCTTTTAAACCTGTACTATTCAGGTCGGTAGGTGCCCAATATGCTATTGGAGATGAGTGGAGAAAGAACTCCAGAAATAATGAAGACATGGAGCCAATGCAAAAACAATACCCAGTTGTGCATGTGACTGGTGACAGAAGCAAGGTCCGATGCATCAAAGAGCAATATTGCATAGAAACCTGGAATATGGGGTCCATGAATGAAGGCAAATTGGAAGTTGTTAAACAGGAGATGGCAAGAGTGATCATCGACATTCTAGGAATCAGCAAATTAAAATGGACTGGAATGGGTGAATGTAACTCAGATGACCATGATATCTACTACTGTGGGCAGGAATCCCTTAGAAGAAATGGAGTAGCCATCATGGTCAACAAAAGAGTCCAAAATGCAGTACTTGGATGCAATCTCAAAAAGGACAGAATGATTTCTGTTTGTCCAAGGCAAACCATTCAAAATCACAGTAACCCAAGCCTATGCACCAGCCAGAAATGCTGAAGACGCTGAAGTTGAATGGTTCTATGAAGAACCACAAGACCTTTTAGAACTAACAACCGAAAAGAAATTCTTTTCATTATAAGGGACTGGAATGCAAAAGTAGGAAGTCAAGAAACACCTGTGATAACAGGCAAATTTAGCCTTTAATACAGAATAAAGCAGGGAAAAGGCTATCAGAGTTTGGTTTTCCCTACTTTCTTGAATTTAAGTCTGAATTAGGTAATAAGGAGTTCATGATCTGAGCCACAGTCAGCTCCTGATCTTGTTTTTGCTGACTGTATAGAGCTTCTCCATCTCTGACTGGAAAGAATAGAATCAATTTGATTTTGGTGTTGACCATCTGGTGATGTTCATGTTAGAGTCTTCACTTGTGTTGTTGAAAGAGGGTGTTTGCTATGACCAGTGCATTCTCCTGGCCAAACTCTGTTAGCCTAGAAGTAGTTCTAGATATTTTAATTGCTGTTGTTCATTCATTGAGTCATGTCCAACCCTTTGTGACTGTAGCGCAGCAGGCCTCCCTCTCTTTCAGTGTTTCCCATAGTTTGCTCAAACACATGTCCATTGAACTGGTGATGCCCTCCAAACATCTCATCCTCTATCAGCACCTTCTCCTCCTGTCCTCAGTCTTTCCCAGTGTCATGGTGTTTTCCAGAGTTGGTTCTTTGAATTAGTTTAGCAAAATCCTCGACTTTCAGCTTCAGTATGAGTGCTTCAGATGTATATCCAGGGTTGGTTTCCTTGTGGATTGATTGGCGGGATCTGTTTGCAGTTCAAGGGACCCCTAAGAGTTTTCTCCAACATCACTGTTTGAAGGCATCAGTTCTCGAGCTCTCAGCCTTCTTTAGATTCCAATTCTCACACCTTTACATGACTAATGGATAAACGATAGGGGTGTGTGACTGAGGAGACCTTTGTTAATAAGCTCGTCTTTCTTCTTTTTAATACAAGGTCAAGGTTTTTCCATCGTTTTTTCTCCAAGAAGAAAGTGTCTCTTCATTTCATGCCTGCAGTCACCATTCACAGTGATTTTGGAGCCCAAGAAAATTAAGTTAATCACTTATTCCATGTTTTCCCCTTCTATTTGCCAAGTCGTGATGGGACCAGACACCTTGTGTTGTTCATTTGACTATTGAGTTCTCAACGAGGTTTCTACACTCCTCATTCATCCTTAGCAAGACCCTCTTTAGCTCCTCTTCACTTTCTCTTTTTACAGTGTTTCTATCTGTCTGTCTAAGGTTGTTGAAGTTTATCCCAGAAACATTGATTCTAGTTTATTATCCACCCAGCCTGGCCTTTTGAATAGTATAGTCTGCATATATTTCACATAAGAAGACTGATAATATGCAGTCTTGTCACTCACCTTTCCCAGGTTTATACTGATCAATTTTTCCATGTCTTGTTCCAACTCTTACATCTTGAATGGCATACACATTTCTCATGTGACAGGTTAGAAGGTCCATGATTCCTGTCTCTTTCAAACTGTTCACAGTTTACTGTGATATACACAGTCAATGTCTTTAGTGGAGTCACTGAAGCAGAAGTAAATGATTTTCTGAAAGTCCTGGTTCCCTCTAGGATCCAATGAATGTTTCCAAATTGTTCTCTGGTTCATGTATTGTTTCCAAGTCGAGCTTTCCCCTTGAAAGTTCTTAGTTTATGTACTGTTGTAGAATTTTGAGTTTTACCCAGCTAACATGTGAAAGGAGCAACCGTGCATGCTTGTTTGAACATTCTTTGGCCTTACCTACCTTTGGTGTGAATGAAAACTGTCCTTTTCCAAACTCATGTCCACTGATGAGTTTTGCAAATCTGATGACATATGAACTCAGTGTCCCAGTTTCACCATATCATTAAGAGTCTAGCAGTTTCATGTTAATGACTGCTTAAAACTTTTGCCTAAACCATTTGATTTCTCCTTCATATCTGAATAAGATCCGTGTTGGTGTTGGTTTTGGCTTGTTCATAATTTTGAGAATGTTCTACCATGCTCTACTGGCCTGAAGAGTTTCTATTGAAAGTTCAGCTGCTATCTTTATGGGGATCTGACAGTATATTTATGTCTTTACTCTCGCTGCTCTTAATGTTTGTTTTTTTGTGTTTAAATTTTCAGTGTTTGGTTAAAATATTGTTGTGGGATATTTCACTTTGGGTTCATCCTGTTTGTTGGGACATGCTGTGTTGGGACTCAAGGAGCTATTTCCTTGCCCATTTAATGGAGGTTTTCAACTTTTATCTCTTGAAGAATTTTCTCAAGCACACAAACACCTTTTTTTTTTTCTTTTTTCCTTTCCTTTCTTTCTTTCTTTCTTTTTTTTTTTTTTGTGGTCTTTTCCATGTGGATATCCTCACAGTATGGCATTTAATACTGTCTAAGAATTATCAGAGCTTTTAATGTTTTCCTTCTCTAAAAAAATATATATTTACACACGCCACTGTGTTTTCTTTATTCCCTCCTTTCTCAGTTCGGTTCAGTTCAGTCAGTTGTGTCTGACCCCATGAATCACAGCATTTTAGGCCTCCCTATCCATCCCCAACTCCTGGAGTTCACTCAAACTCATGTCCATCGAGTCAGTGATGCCATCCAGCCATGTCATCCTCTGTTATCACCTACTCCTCCTGCCCCTAATCCCTCCCAGCATCAGAGTCTTTTCCAATGAGTCAACTCTTCGCACGAGGTGGCCAAAGTATTGGAATTTCAGCTTTAGCATCAGTCCTTTCAATGAGCACCCAAGACTGATCTCCTTTAGAATGAACTGGTTGGACCTCATTGCAGTCCAAGGGAGTCTCAAGAGTCATTTGAACACCACAGTTCAAAAACATCGATTTTTTGGTGCTCAGCTTTGTTCACAGCCCAACTCTCACATCCATACATGACCACTTTAAAAACCATAGCCTTGACTAGTCGGATATTTGTTGGCAAAGTAATGTCTCTGCTTTTGAATATGTTATCTAGGTGGTGCACAATTTTCCTTCCAAGGAGTAAGCGTCTTTTAATTTCATGGCTGCAAATCACCAACTGTATTGATTTTGCAGCCCTCCAAAAAATAAAGTCTGACACTGTTTCCACTGTTTCCCCATGTATTTTCCATCTCATTAGAACTGATTATGGATGAAACTGGAACCTATTATACACAGTGAAGTAAGCCAGAAAGAAAAACACCAATAGAGTATACTAACACATATATATGGAATTTAGAAAGATGGTAACAATAACCCTGTGTACGAGACAGCAAAAGAGACACAGATGTATAGAACAGTCTTTTGGACTCTGTGGGAGAGGGAGTGGGTGGGATGATTTCGGAGAATGGCATTGAAACCTGTATAATATCATGTATGAAAAGAGTCGCCAGTCCAGGTTCGATGCATGGTACTGGATGCTTGGGGCTGGTGCACTGGGATGACCCAGAAGGAGGGTAGGGGAGGAAGGAGGGAGGAGGGTTCAGGATGGGGAACTCAGGTATACCTGTGGTGGATTCATTTTGATATTTGGCAAAACTAATACAATATTGTAAAGTTTAAAAAAAATAAATAAAGCTCAACATTCAGAAAACTGAGAAAAAAAATGTACTTTTTAATGGCTGAGTAATACTCCATTGTGTATATGTACCACAGCTTGCTTATCCATTCATCTGCTGATGGGCATCTAGGTTGCTTCCATGTCCTGGCTATTAGAAACAGTGTTGCTATGAACATTGGGGTACACGTGTCTCTTTCAATTCTGGTTTCCTGGGTGTGTATGCCTAGCAGTGGGATTGCTGGATTATAAGGCAGTTCTATTTCCAGCTTTTTAAGGAATCTCCACACTGTTCTCCACAGTGGCTGTACTAGTTTGCATTCCCACCAACAGTGTAAGGGGGTTCCCTTTTCTCTACACCCTCTCCAGCATTTATTGCTTGTAGACTTTTGGATCACAGCCATTCTGACTGGCATGAAATGGTACCTCATTATGGTTTTGATTTGCATTTTTCGGATAATGAGTGATGTTGAGCATCTTTTCATGTGTTTGTTAGCCATTTGTATGTCTTCTTTGGAGAAATGTCTATTTAGTTCTTTGGCCCATTTTTTGATTGGGCCGTTTGTTTTTCTGGAATTAGCTGTAGGAGTTGCTTGTATATTTTTGAGATTAGTTGTTTGTCAGTTGCTTCATTTGCTATTATTTTCTCCCATTCTGAAGGCTGTCTTTTCACCTTGCTTATAGTTTCCTTTGTTGTGCAGAATATTTTAAGTTTAATTAGGCCCCTCAAAATGGATTAAAGATCTAAACGTAAGACCAGAAACTATAAAACTCCTAGAGGAGAACATTGGCAAAACATTCTCCGACATACATCACAGCAGGATCCTCTATGACCCACCTCCCGGAATATTGGAAATAAAAGCAAAAATAAGCAAATGGGACCTTATTAAACTTAAAAGCTTCATTTGGTTTAGATTGCAGTGGTTTTGGTCCCCTTTCTGCAGGCCGCAGCATTTTGGATCCAGTTTGTGGTGGAATCTGATCTTTGTGGGTGGGACTGACCCTGTAAGTTTTCAAGCTTTAATGTTTGGGATATTGTGTGCCTGTGGTCTGTCAGGTGGTGCTGGATCACTTCTCTATGAAATGCAATGAATTGTCCTGTAATGTGCATTGTGGTGTCTGTGGGTTTGGTACGGCTTCAGGTAGTACCTTTTATAATGTTCATTTTTGTGTTGCTGCTTTGCTGGAGAATAGGTGTGAGTTGTCTTGCACTGAAATTGCTGGTTTCAGCTTGGGGCTTCATTTCCATGTAGGCATGGAACCTTTTGACTTTGCTTCTTTTTTAAAGTTCATTGGTGTCAGGAGTTCAACAATGATCTAAAGCTCTGGATTAACTTCATGGCCTCTGCATTTTGGTGCTGAGTTACAGTCACATTAAGAATTCTGCATCCTCAGAACAGAGGAGAAAACCCAAGGTTGATGGTGAAGCAATTTTCCATAATCAAAAACAGTTAAAGGAATTGACAGAGTTATATGGATCAGAGCAAACTGAGGAGGGAGATAAAGGTTTCTAGGAGGAGTAAAGGGAGAGTAAAAAGGCAAGAGTGCGATCAACTGGGAATTAAATTAATAAGTGAAAATAGATTCTAAATACAGAATTCCTAAAGGATAAACATTTATTAATAAAAAGTTTCAAAATCAAAGATTAAGAACCTAGAATAGGATTTAAACTCCTATGATTACTGGAGAAAATTTAGAAGTCAAAATAATTATCAAACATTTATATTGTGGAATATAGAAATGAGATTAAAGGGAATGATAAGGAACAAAAGAGTGTTTAATTAAAAAACATGAAAACAGTAAAGAATAATCTACCAATTTCTCTAGAGAAATTGTTGTGAGTTTAGTGGTGCCAGATCAGTGTCAGACAATCTGTTTTTCCTGCTTCTACTTGTTGTCCAATACTATTGCTGTCCTTGAATTGCACAGTTTCTACATTAGCTTCAGAGTTTCAATCTGTAGCTTCTGTCACTTCTGGGCTAGTTCACCCTTCTTTGCTTATTTTTACTTCCTCATTTTGCAATTCTCTTCTGTGACATGTTTACACAAGACCAGTTTGCACCATAACACAAGGGGACAGCAGGCCCTTATTTGTATCAGTGGTACAATGATGAGGAGGAGCACACTCAAAAAAAAAAAAACAAAAACAAAAAACACCTGAAGAATATGTGGGTGAGGGTGCTTAAGGTGAATGGAGCACAGTGGGCTTGCCACTGTCATAGGTGACATGTACTTCCTCAGTCCACCCAGCTCAGGTTCCTGGGTAATCTGCGATGGCACTGCCCAAAGTGTTCCCTGTGTTTCATGCACATCCCAAGTCTAAGCCACTCAGGCTCCTAGGTGATCTTCAAGGGCACTGAACTCCATTGGCTATGTGCATTGTTTCCTTCCCTGTTCCAAACTGCTCAGGCATCTGGATGGCAGGAAAGGCACCTCCAGGGTAGGTCATGCATCTTATGTACCTGTCAACCACTCAGTTTGTCTGTAGCATAAGGGAGTCAGAGAAGGCAAGGTTCAGAAAAAGAATGAGACCAGCACTTTACAGGAAGAGATCACCTTTAATAAGGTGAGAAAGGGCAGCAGTCAGATTAGTGAGCTGCTGCACTAACCCAAGACAAGAGTAAATATATATATAGGCATATATTTGGAAAGCCACTGTCTTAAGTGGGCCTGTTCTTCTCCGAGGTTGTTTGGAATAGTTATCTCATAAATGGCTGGGGCAAGGAAATGTGGAGATCAGCCAAAGGCTGATAGGATGATATGGGAGAAGGAACAATACAAATCCCATTTAGAGAAAGCAAATGAACAGTATATACTTTAGTGCTTTTTCAGTTTTATTATTTTATGTCCATTATTGGGAAGAAAGCTAAGAGTTTAAACAGCAGGTTTTATTCATTGAAAATATATATAAATATATGTTTCATACTTGACAGTATAGATGCAGCCTACTCAGAAATCACGATCACTATCATAACATGACTGATATATTCAAAGATTACACCAAAGTCAGCAAAAGTTAGGCATTTTACAAGTAGTATTATAAAAGGTCATTCTTGCTCTACTCTCTTTATATTATGCCTTTATTTTCTCCCACCAAGACACCACCTATATTTCTTAGTGGATATTTTGATGTTGCTTTCCTGCTCCTCCAAAGACAGACTTAAATCCTTGTGGCGAATGCAGCATCTCAGCACGGTAATCAGTTCTTGGAAGACATATGTTGTGTTTCCCTTCGTAGCTTCATTATCTATGTTTTTATTGAATTTCTAGAGATACATTAGGCAAAATATTTTCAGTCATAATAAGCCACTTTTCACAATTTTTCCTAAGCATTGTTTGGGATTGGAAAGAAACTGTCTTCCTTCCTACCAAGTTAATCACAGATATTCAATTCTTCTATGTGTTTCATGTCTACACAAGTTTCCTTATGTATCTTGCACATCAGCTAAGACATAGTGCCTGCCAAATGATGTATTTTAAGTACTTACTGAATTAACAATGAAAAGATGCTAAATAAATTAGCAATCAAAAGCCATATAAGTTACTCAAAAACATCCGAGAGTCTCCACTCTTACCATAATTGACATTTTTTATTTACTGACAATTTAGTAAAGTGGTGTGTTTTCTTTATAATGCAATGCTTAGGTTTGTCATAACTTTTACATCCAAAAGCAAGTGACATTTAATTTGATAACTGCAGTCACCATTCCTAGTAATTTTGAAGCTCAAGAAAATTAAGCTTGTCACTGTTTCCACATGTTTACCCCTTCTATTTTGCAAGTAGTGATTGGACCAGATGCCCTTATCTTTGTTTTTATGAATGTAGAGTTTTCAGCACGGTTTTTCACTCTAATCATTCACCCTCATGAAAAGGCTCTTTATTTCCTCTTCACTTTCTCTTTGTTTTTGCGTTAACATCTATATATGTGAGTGTTTTGCTGTTTCTCCCAGCCACTTTGATGCCAGCTTTTGATTCACTCAACTGGTATTTAAATAGTATATTCTGCATATGATTCACGTAAGCAAGTGACAGTAAAGAGATTTGTCACTCTTCTTTCACTTTTGAAGTGGTCAATTTGTCCATGCCCGATCCAATTCTTGCGTCTTGACTCATTTAAGGGTGATTCCAACTTTTATTTCCTCAAGATTTCCCATGTACCCCAACCCTTTTAGTTTTGGTGTTCTCCATCTAGACACCTACATTTCTCATTGTGGGGCATCTATCATTGCTACATCAGACCTTTTCCTGGTTTCCTTCTTTCTTTCATTTTTTTTCCCCGCACCACACTCTGTTTCATTTATATCCTCCTTTCTCAGTTAAGTTCAGTTGGTCCTTCATCACCGACTCTTTGCAACCTCATGAATCGCAGCACACCAGGGCTACCTGTTCACTGAGTTCACTCACGCTCATGTCTATTGATTCGGTGATGCCATCCAGCCTTCCATCCTCTGTAGTCCCATTCTCGTCTTGACCCCATTCCCTCCGAGCATGTGGGTCTTTCTCAATGAGTCAACACTTTGCGTGAGTGAGCAAAGTATTGGAATTTCAGCTTTAGCATCAGTCCTTCCAATGAACACCCAGGACTGATCTCCTTTAGGATGGACAGGCTGGATTTCCTTGCAGTACAAGGGACTCTCAAAAATTTTATCCATCACCGCAGTTCAAAAGCATCAATTCTTCAGCACTCAGCTTTCTTCACAGTCCAACTCTCACATTCATACATGATCACTAGAAAAACCGGATCCTTGACTAGACAAACTTTGTTGGCAATGTAATGCCACTGATTTTTAATATGCTATCTAGGTTGGGCATAACTTTCCTTCCAAGGGGTAAGTGTGTTTAAATTTCAAGGCTGCAATCACCGTCTGCAGTGGTTTTGGAGCCGCAAAAAAGTAAAGTCTGACAATCTTTCCACTGTTTCCCCATCTATTTCCCATGAAGTGATGGGACCAGATGCCATGGTCTTCGTTTTCAGAATGTTGAGCTTTAAGCCAAATTTTCCAGTCTTCTCTTTGACTTTCATCAAGAGACGTTTTAGTTCCTCTTCACTTTCTGCAATAAGGTTGGTGTCATCTTCAAATCTGAGGTTATTGATATTTCTCCCGGTAATCTGAATTCCAGCTTGTGCTTCTTTCAGCCCAGCGTTTCTCGTGATGTACTCTGCCTACAAGTTAAATAAGCAGGTGATAATACAAAGCCTGATGTCCTCCTTTTCATATACAAAACCAGTCTGTTGTTCCATGCCTAGGTCTAACTGTTGCTTCCTGACCTGTATATAGGTTCCTCCAAGGCAGGTCAGGTGGTCTGGTATACCTGTCTCTTTCAGAATCTTCCCCGGTTTATTGTGATTCACACAGTCAAAGGATTTGGCATAGTCAATAAAGCAGAAATAGGTGTTTATCTGGAACTCGCTTGCTTTTTTGATGATCCATCGGATATTGGCAATGCGATCTCTGGTTCCTCTGCCTTTCCTAAAACCAGCTTGAACATCTGGAAGTTCACAGTTCACGTATTGCTGAAGCCTGGCTTGGAGAATTTTGAGCATTGCTTTACTAGCGTGTGAAATAAGTGCAACTGTGAAGAAGTTCGAGGATTCTTTGTCATTGCCTTTCTTTGGAATTGGAGTGAAAACTGACCTTTTCCAGTCCTGTGGCCACTGCTGAGTTTTCCACATTTGCTGGCATATTGAGTGCAGCACTTTCACAGCATTATCTTTCAACATTTGAGATAGTTCAACTGGAATTCTATCACCTCCACTAGCTTTGTTCATAGTGAGGCTTTCTAAGGCCCTCTCGATTTCACATTCCAGGATGTTTGGCTCTAGGTGAGTGATAACACCATTGTGATTATCTGGGTCTTGAAAGTCATTTTTGTACAATTTCCCTGTGTATTCTTGCCACCTCTCCATAATATCTTCTGCTTCTGTTTGATCCTTACCATTTCTTCCCTTTATTGAACCCATCTTTGCATGAAATATTCCCTTTGTATCTAATTTTCTTGAAGAGAACTCTAGTCTTTCCCATTATGTTGTTTTCTTCTATTTCTTTGAATTGATCTCTGAGGAAGTCTTTCTTATCTCTGTTTGCTATTCTTTTGGATCTCTGCTTTCAGATACATATATCTTTTCTTTGCTTTGCTTTTTGCTTCTCTTTTTTTCACAGCTATTTTTAAGGCCTCCTCAGGCAGCCATTTTGCATTTTTGCATTTCGTGTCTACACGGATGGTCTTAGTCCCTGTCTCCTGTACAGTGTCATAAATACCCATCCATTGGTCATCAGGAACTTTGTCTATTAGATCTAGTCCCTTAAATCTATATTTCACTGTATAATGATAAGGGATTTGACTTAGGTCATACCTGAATGGTCTAGTGGTTTTCCCTACTTTCTTTAATTCAAGTCTGAATTTGGCAAAAAAGGAGTTCATGATCTGAGCTACAGTCAGCTCCCGGTCTTGTTTTTGCTGACTTTATAGAGTTTCTCCATCTTTGGCTGCAAAGGTAGAATTAATCTGATTTTGGTGATTTTGGTGTTGACCATCTTCTCTTGTGTTGTTGGAAGAGGGTGTTTGCTATGACCAGTGTGTTCTCTTGGAAAAACTCTATTAGCCTTTGCCCTGCTTCATTCAGTATTCCAAGGCCAAATTTGCCTGTTACTCCAAGTATTTCTTGACTTCCTACCTTTACATTCCAGTCCCCTTTAATGAAAAGGACATCTTTTTTGGATATTAGTTCTAAAAGGTCTTGCAGGTCTTCACAGTACCATTCAACTTCAGCTTCTTCAGCATTTCTCATTGGGGCAAAGGCTTGGATTACCGTGATATTGAATGGTTTGCCTTGGAAACGAACAGGGATCATTCTTTCATCTTTGAGATTGCATCTAAGTACTGCATGTAAGACTCTTTTGTTGACCATGCTGGCTCCTCCATTTCTTCTAAGGTATTCCCGTTCACAGTAGTAGATATAATGGTCATCTGAGTTAAATTCACCCATTCCAGTCCCTTTTAGTTCGCTGATACCTAGAATGTTGACGTTCACTTTTATCATCTCCGGTTTGATCACTTCCAGTTTGCCTTGATTCATGGAACTGACATTCCAATTTCCTATGTAATATTGCTCTTTACAGCATCAGACCTTGCCTCTATTACCAGTCACACCCATATCTGGATATTAGTTTTGCTTTGTCTTCATCCCTTCTTTCTTTCTGCAGTTATGTCTCCACTGATCTCCAGTAGCATATTGGATACCTACCAACCGACCCGGGGATTTCCTCTTTCAGTATCCTATCATGTGTTTCATACTGTTCATGGTGTTCTCAAGACAAGAATACTGATGTAGTTTGCCATTCCCTTCTCCATAGACCACATTCTGTCAGAACTCTCCACCATTACTCGCCCATCCTGGGTGGCACCACAGGGCATGGCTTACTTTCATTGAGTTAGACAAGGCTGCAGTCCATGTGACAAGATTGGCTAGGTTTTTGAGATTATGGTTTCAGCGTGTCTGAAATCTGATGCCCTCATAAGTGAAATCTGATCCTAAAAATTGTGTTCCTAAAGTTACAACATTGATAACCATTTTTGGAAAGCAAAAGTTAAGAACCAAGAATAAAAATTAGACTCATTTAAATAGTACAAGAAAAGAAAACGGAGGTCGAATTCATTCTTATATATATAACAAGTGTTTAAAACACAGACGTGTTGTTTTTATTTGAAAGGTAATAATAGTTAACAGAAATAAAATTTTAGGGTATTAAAAAGGCCTAGCATTGTTAAAAGTTAAAGAAATCATATAGAAATAGATCTCAGAATTAAAAAAAAAAAATTTGCTTTTTGGTGTCAGTACAGTGTCAGATGGTCCCTAGTTGAAGCTTGTACTTGTTGTAAAATTCTACTATTGTACCTCAGTTGAACATTAATTGAATTAATTGGTATTAATTGAAGATTTATGCTGTTGAACCTATCACTTCTGGGTTGGTTTATGCTCCTTTGTTTATATTTCCTTCTTTTATTTGAAAGCCTCTCCATATCTGGCTTTCAACATGAAACGAGGGTGTGGTAGCCTCTTATTTGACCTCACTTGCTCGGTGTTTTGGTGGTGAGGTGGGACACTGAAAACAAATACCTCTGGGATATGCGGGTGCTTGAGGTGGATTGACCACATTGGGCTTGCCACTGACAAATGTGACATGTTCTTCCTGGGTCCACATTGCTCAGCCTCCCTGTTGATACGTGAGGGCATGGTCCCAAGTGGGTCGTGTGTTTCATGCACTTCCCAGCCAGTCAGGCACTTAGGTGCTCAGCAAGGGCAATGACCATGATTGGCTTGGTGCTTTTTGCTCTTCACAAGTCAAAAATCTCAGGTGGCTGGTTGGAGGACAAGACACAGTCCTAGGTGGCCCATTCCTTATGCAGCTCTCTGGTCTCAACCACACAGTTTGCTACCTGTGCCAGAGCCCACAGCCTCAGGTGTTCCATGTGTCTCTTCAGGGTAGCTGACCCCAGGCTGTCATGATCCCGGCCTATGTGAACTGTCCATGAACTCAGGAATTCATCATTAGCAAATTTCAACCAGCTTAGAGCTTGGTAGGGGATGTCTGTAGGACCAAGTTACTAGTAACCTATTTGCTTCTGCCTCTGGCAGTCATATACATTCCTCTCTACCTCCATGGAAGAAAGGGTCTTCAATGGAAGCTGGCTTGGTCTTCTTTGGTATTTTCTAGTTTTCTGGTCTGTGAGTGTTCCATGGTTCACTATGTGGACTTAGAGCCTTCTTGTAGGAAAAGTCCTTTCTAAAATGGCTGTCTCTAGTTTTCCCATGGTTTATGTTCTTTGTCACATTAGATCCATCAGATTGTCCTCAGGGCACTAAATCCTGGTTCTAACAATACTGTGTTTGATACACCACAGGTCTCCTCCCAGACCTCATGTATGACTGTGGACAGAAGAATCTGAGTGACTTTTTGGCTAGTAATTGCATTTATTGGCATAAACTGTGTTTTTGTTCTTTTTCCCCTGGTTCTGTTTTTTTCTTTTTTTTCTTTTTCCTCCCACTGACACTTTTGAGAGAGGGTTTCCTATCTTGTTTTAATTTTCCTCCTTTACGACTCCCTCTCCAAGGGGAGTCTCGTTCCCTAAAACCTTTTCTTCATGTCCATCGCTTATTTTGTCCTACCTCCTTTTTAAGAGATGGGTTTTCATTTCTTGGTTTCTAGGGACCATCAACATCGTTCAAGTTGATTTCTGGAAGGTGGTCCATGTGCAGTCGATCCTTTGATGGATTTGTGGGGGAGAAAGTGGACTGTGCCTCCTATTCCTCTAACATTATGAGACCTCCACCATGACCCTGGAAGATCCATTTTATTAACTGAAATCTTGTTGTTATTCAGTCACAAAGCCATGTCTTACTCTCTGTGACCCCTTGGACTGCACACAAGGGCTTTCTGCCCTCTGCATCACCCAGGGTCTGCCTGAAATCATATCCATTGAATGGGTGAAGGTATACAACCTTCTCCTTCGTTCTCACCCATGTCTTCTCCTGATTTCATTGTTTCCTAAGAATCAGTGGGTTTTTTTTTTTTTTTTTTCCACTGAGTCATTTCTTTGCTCAGGTGGCCAAAGCTTTGAAGACTCATCTTCAGCATCAGTGATTCTAATTCTTCTTCAGAGTTGATTTCCTTTATGTTTGACTGGATTTATGTCCTTGCAATTCAATGGATACACACAAGTCATTCCTAGCAGAGCAGTTTGGTGTTCTCACATCTGTACATGTCTACTGGAAAGACCATAGATGTGACTCAAAGTGCCTCCATTAATCAAGTCATGTCTTCACTTTTTAACATGCTTTCTAAATTTGTGACAGCTTTTCTTCCAGGAAGAAATTGTCTTCTAATTTTATAGCTTCCATCACCATCTGCAGTGAATTTAGAGCCAAAAGAGCTAATCTGTCACTGCTTCTGTCTTTTCCACTTCCATTTCCCATGAAAGTGTGGGACCGGATGTCATGATCTTACTTTGTGTAATACTGAGAAGGAAATGGCAACCCACTCCAGTGTTCTTGCCTGGATAATCCCAGGGATTGGTGAGCCTGGTGGGTTGCCATCTCTGGGGTCACACAGAGTCAGACACAAGTGAAGCAACTTAGCAGCAGCAGCAGAGAATTCAAATGTACTGTTTACCCTATGTTTTCCTATGAACACTGAGAATTACTGTATTCTCGTACCTTTGTTTTCCCTCAATGTTTTGAATAAGAAATTGTTTTCTGAGAATATTCTATGATAGTTACCTATTATATATTATACTGCTGGTTTTAAGTTGCCTGTTAGAGCATTTGTGCCATACTTCTGTGACAACTGGGTAAAATATTGCAAAATACACAGCCTATAATATATTTTTCCATTAACATAATATATTGAGACTATTTTTGTTATCTAGTTAGATTTTCTCTAATGTGGCTACCTCAAAAATACAAAGCAGGACAAGGAACAAGATAAATGATGTGGATGGGGGCAGGAAGCTGAACCCCGGTGGCATGAAGCAAGATAAATTTTGATCATCAGTGATTTCTATTGAAATATTTGTTACCAGAAGTTGAAAGTGATGAAAGAAAACTTTACATACTGAATTATGGAGAAGTAATTTTGATGTACACCTCATATAATTTCAGTGTTCAGCTAGTCAGAAGAGCCTGTCTATGATCTATGCACAATGCCCTTGGCATCTCTTTTAGCCATTAAGTGGGTAGCTGTTATCCTAAATCCAGCTAGTTGACCATTGTGCATGTGGTTCCAACATGTTCCTATGTTATTACAGACTTGAATGTTTAAAATTGTATCCAATGTGGGGAGAACAACAGCTTTCTTCAAACAATATCTCTAAGCAAATGAGAGTAACAATTGTATGGCCTCAAGGTTTCCTCATATGTAAGAACGCCATCTCTTATTACAGAAACAATAGTGGAAGACGAACTAGATTAAAGGAGAGCCTTTCAGCAACAGTATCTAAAGCATTCAGCCAGTAATTTATTAAGCAATGTTGGGCTTCCCAAACAGTTCATTTAAGATCTTGGGAGCAAGCAAAGTGTTTGGCCACCTGAATAATGTTGCCTAAAATTTTATTTTGACATATCCACATACATACCCATGTGTGTATGAGTTTGGGTATAAAAAAATCACATTGACTTTTAATTCCCATTATGTATAACAACATGGAAAAATTAAAACCCAAATGCAGAATGACTCAAGACTCTACTCAGTTATTGAATATATGTAAGTGGAAATACTTCAAAATATGTTTTATTGGCTACATCTAACATATAAGGACTCTTTTATACCACTCCCCTCTCTCCTTTTAATAAATACCTACCAATTTTCAAAAGTTTGCCCAGGTTTAATGAAAAAATACTCATATAGAAAATATATATATATATATATATATATATATATATATATATATATATTTATTTATTTATTTATTTATATATGAGAAGGTGACGGCACCCCACTCCATTACTCTTGCCTGGCCAATCCCATGGATAGAGGAGCCTGGTAGGCTGCAGTCCATGGTGTCACAAATAGATCAGTACAACTGAGTGACTTCCCTTTCACTTTTCACTTTCATGCATTGGAGAAGGACATAGCAACCCACTCGAATGTTCTTGCCTGGAGAATCCTGGGACAAAGGAGCCTGGTGGGCTGCCGTCTGTGGGGTCACACAGAGTTGGACGCGTCTGAAATGACAGCAGATATACCTATTTATATGCATATTTATGTATATAGATATACAAATATCTATATAAAATAGATATGTTTCCATTGCAGAAAATGTTGATACCAACCTTAGATCTCAGAATTATTTCCAACTCCATGCTCCAGGTCAACAGGAAATAGCCAAAGTTGTTGCTGACTCAAACAGTTCAAGAGCTGGGAAGCCTGTAGACCTCCTCATTTTCCAAGAGTAATTTTAATCAGAGAAGCTAGAAAAGCCAGAAATTAAGGAAAATAATCAAGCAACAGAAGATAGTAATGATACTTTCACTTTTAACTTTCATGCATTGGAGAAGGAAATGGCAACCCATTCCAGTGTTCTTCCCTGGAGAATCCCAGAGACAGGGGAGCCTGGTGGGCTGCCGTCTATGGGGTCACACAGAGTCGGACACGACTGAGGTGATGTAGCAGACGTAGCAGAAAGGTCTTTAGTTCCTCCTCAAAGGCCATAGATAACATTCTGAGCAATACACTGTGAACAGTTTTAGAGATGTTAAAGCTCCAACCAGGCTGAAATGTACGTACATAGACCACAGAGTAGTTGGAAGCAGACGGTCGATGATGTTGACTCCCAATATTCTCAGTAACAGGCCATTAGTACAATGCCCCAAAACTGATCACAGGTGTGTGATCAGTCATTAAAATCCTTCCCCTGAAAGTATTTGTGAATTTGGGTCTTTGAAGCACCAAAGACTGCTAGGAAACCTTGCTCAGTCCTACAATAAACACATGCTTTCACTGTAACTCAGTCAGTTGATTGATTTTACTTCACAGTAGCGAGTAGATCCAAGTTTGCATGGGTAACAGTAATGAATATTAAGAATGTGTGTCTAGAAGGATGATAAATCGCTTTTAGTTCAGATTTCAAGTAGATTTATTGATATGATTTTTCTGTGTAAAAATTCTTTAGGAATGAGGTTTTGCAGCCTTCATGGCTTTGGTTAGTATTTCTGTAAGCAGTGTGTAATTTAAGTTGATGCTGAAGTAAGCACTGGTTGAACATTATCCTTCAATTGCTCGAAGACCAGTGACTTTGTGATGTCACAGTTACCCTTCAATTGCTAGGTGACTTTGAGGACCTCTGTGATGGTCTAGAGAGGTCTGTAGGCCAGCCAAGCAGCATTTGAAGTTGCAGTGTGTAAAATCAGACAAATGAGAAAAATATCTGAAGAAAGACTTTCTTTGAGATGGCACATATTTCTTCAGAAATTCAAGATGGGACTCCTAAGGATGAATCAACGGGTTCAGAAACCTCCGTTAGATCTTCTTTGTATGATTATACACTTACTAGGGACTCAGTTTTGAGATCTATGACTGAAGAATATGCTTTTCAGGCTTTGTCTGAGGATCTTGTGATAAAAAGGCTATGCTACACAAATTCTGTCTCTGAAACAGATGAGCTGAATGATTTTCTTTCACATTTCCACAAAACTTTGGAGTATAGTTGCAAATTATCAGCTGGAATCTATTAGGTAGGATGAGAGTGGTGTATGTATAGTGATCAGTGAAGAACTTTTTAAAAAGGTCTTGAAAAGAAAAGAGCCTTTCAGAATATTTGAAACCAACAGTATGAAAAGTTTAGTTTGACAGGTTAACCTTTATGGGTTTAATAAAAAGCAACAAACTTTTCAAAGATCTGCTTCACAAGCTGACTTTCTGGAAGAAAACATCTCTCTTTTGAGCAAGGTATTCCAAAAATTTCACTTATTAGCAATACATAAGATTAAATCATGTGACCTAGAAAGCATGTTCACATATGTAGCTAAAACGAATTTGAAATTGAGATAGGGAGGAGGAGCCAAGATGGCAGAGGAGTAGGACAGGGAGAACACTTTCTCCCCCACAAATTCATCAAAAGAGCATTTAAACGTCGAGTAAATTCCACAAAACAACTTCTGAATGCCGGCAGAGGACATCAGGCACCCAGAAAAGCAACCCAACTCTTCGAAAGGAGGTAGGAAAAAATATAAAAGACAAAAAAAGAGACAAAAGAGGGAGGGATGGAGTTCCGTCCCGGGAAGGGAGTCTTAAAAAGAGAGAAGTTTCCAAACACCAGGAAACCTTCTCACTGCCGAATCTGTGCCGAGCTTTGGAAGCACAGAGGGCAACATAACAGGAAGAAAAAACAAATAAACAATTAAAACTCGAAGATTGCGAGTCCTACGGTAACTCCCCCAGCGGAGAAGCAGCGCAGACGCCTGCACGCGCCATTAGCAAGTGGGGGCTGGGCAGGGAGGCGCAGCGCGGGCTGCATCGCTTAGAGTAAGAATCTGGCCTGAATACCCTGAGCACTATCTGAGCGAAATAATCTGGGCTAGCAAACCAGACTGTGGGATATCTACCACGCGAAAAGCCAGCCCCAACCTAAGACACCGCCAGGCCCGCGCAGGGAACAAAGAACTGAACAGAGATAGCTGGCTGCAGACTTCCCCCTCCAGTGACAGGCAGCCAGAGCCGGAAGGGGGCAATCGCAGCCCCAGAGAGACATTATCTATAAAACTGTAAGCAGGCTTCTTTGCTAACTAAAACTTCTTGGGGGTCTGGACGGTTAACATCTGCCTGAGAAGGTGCGCTGGTTTTACGCCCAGATAACCGAGTGGCGGGAGGCGATAAGTCGCAGCATTGGCGCTCGCCAAACACCTCATCACTTGAGCTGCTTGAACCTGGGAAGAGCACAAAACTCAGGCCCAACTGAGTCTGCGCCTCTGAGGACTACCCGAGTGCCTGAACCTGAGCGGCTTGGACCAGGGAGGTACATGCAACCCAGGGCCAGCCTCGGATTGTTCCCGGAGGAACAACCTAGAGCCCGAGCAGTGTGGGCAGGGAGGCTACACGCGCCGTGAGCGGGGGCAGACCCAGTGTGGCTGAGGCACTGCGAGCGCACGCCAGTGTTATTTGTTTGCAGCATCCCTCCCTCCCTCCCCACAGCGCGACTGAACAAAGAGAAGAAATACAGCTCCACCCATCAGAACACCGACACAAGCTTCCCTAACCAGGAAACCTTGACAAGCCACCTGTACAAACCCACACACAGCGAGGAAAAGCCACAATAAAGAGAACTCCACAAACTGCCAGAATACAGAAAGGACACCCCAAACTCAGCAATTTAAACAAGATGAAGAGACAGAGGAATAGCCAGCAGATAAAGGAACAGGATAAATGCCCACCAAACCAAACAAAAGAGGAAGAGATAGGGAATCTACCTGATAAAGAATTCCGAATAATGATAGTGAAATTGATCCAAAATCTTGAAATTAAAGTGGAATCACAGATAAATAGCTTGGAGACAAGGATTGAGAAGATGCAACAAAGGTTTAACAAGGACCTAGAAGAAATAAAAAAGAGTCAATATATAATGAATAATGCAATAAATGAAATTAAAAACACTCTGGAGGCAACAAATAGTAGAATAACAGAGGCAGAAGATAGGATTAGTGAATTAGAAGATAGAATGGTAGAAATAAATGAATCAGAGAGAATAAAAGAAAAACGAGTTAAAAGAAATGAGGACAATCTCAGAGACCTCCAAGACAATATTAAACACTACAACATTCAAATCATAGGGGTTCCAGAAGAAGAAGACAAAAAGAAAGACCATGAGAAAATACTTGAGGAGATAATAGTTGAAAACTTCCCTAAACAGGGGAAGGAAATAATCACCCAAGTCCAAGAAACCCAGAGAGTTGCAAACAGGATAAACCCAAGGCAAAACACCCCAAGACACATATTAATCAAATTAACAAAGATCAAACACAAAGAACAAATATTAAAAGCAGCAAGGGAAAAACAACAAATAACACACAAGGGAAATCCCATAAGGATAACAGCTGATCTTTCAATAGAAACTCTTCAAGCCAGGAGGGAATGGCAAGACATACTTAAAATGATGAAAGAAAATAACCTACAGCCCAGATTATTGTACCCAGCAAGGATTTCATTCAAGTATGAAGGAGAAATCAAAAGCTTCTCAGACAAGCAAAAGCTGAGAGAATTCTGCACCACCAAACCATCTCTACAACAAATACTAAAGGATATTCTCTAGACAGGAAACACAAAAATGGTGTATAAATTCGAACCCCAAACAATAAAGTAAATGGCAACAGGACCATACTTATCAGTAATTACCTTAAACGTAAATGGGTTGAATGCCCCAACCAAAAGACAAAGACTGGCTGAATGGATACAAAAACAAGACCCCTACATATGTTGTCTACAGGAGACCCACCTCAAAACAGGGGACACATACAGACTGAAAGTGAAGGGCTGGAAAAAGATTTTCCATGCAAATAGGGACCAAAAGAAAGCAGGAGTAGCAATACTCATATCAGATAAAATAGACTTTAAAACAAAGGCTGTGAAAAGAGACAAAGAAGGTCACTACATAATGATCAAAGGATCAATCCAAGAAGGAGATACAACAATTATAAATATATATGCACCCAACACGGGAGCACCGCAGTATGTAAGACAAATGCTAACAAGTATGAAAGGAGAAATTAACAATAACACAATAATAGTGGGAGACTTTAATACCCCACTCACACCTATGGATAGATCAACTAAACAGAAAATTAACAAGGAAACACAAACTTTAAACGATACAATAGACCAGTTAGACCTAATTGATACCTATAGGACATTTCATCCCAAAACAATGAATTTCACCTTTTTCTCAAGCGCACATGGAACCTTCTCCAGGATAGATCACATCCTGGGCCATAAAGCTAGCCTTGGTTAATTCAAAAAAATAGAAATCATTCCAAGCATCTTTTCTGACCACACTGCAGTAAGATTAGATCTCAATTACAGGAGAAAAACTATTAAAAATTCCAACATATGGAGGCTGAACAACACCCTGCTGAATAACCAACAAATCACAGAAGAAATCAAAAAAGAAATCAAAATTTGCATAGAAACGAATGAAAATGAAAACACAACAACCCAAAACCTGTGGGACACGGTAAAAGCAGTCCTAAGGGGAAAGTTCATAGCAATACAGGCACACCTCAAGAAACAAGAAAAAAGTCAAATAAATAACCTAACTCTACACCTAAAGCAACTAGAAAAGGAAGAAATGAAGAACCTCAGGGTTAGTAGAAGGAAAGAAATCTTAAAAATTAGAGCAGAAATAAATGCAAAAGAAACAAAAGAGACCATAGCAAAAATCAACAAAGCCAAAAGCTGGTTCTATGAAAGGATAAATAAAATTGACAAACCATTAGCCAGACTCATCAAGAAACAAAGGGAGAAAAATCAAATCAATAAAATTAGAAATGAAAATGGAGAGATCACAACAGACAACACAGAAATACAAAGGATCATAAGAGACTATTATCAACAATTATATGCCAATAAAATGGACAACGAGGAAGAAATGGACAAATTCTTAGAAAAGTACAACTTTCCAAAACTCGACCAGGAAGAAATAGAAAACCTTAACAGACCCATCACAAGCATGGAAATTGAAACCGTAATCAAAAATCTTCCAGCAAACAAAAGCCCAGGTCCAGACGGCTTCACAGCTGAATTCTACCAAAAATTTAGAGAAGAGCTAACACCTATCCTGCTCAAACTCTTCCAGAAAATTGCAGAGGAAGGTAAACTTCCAAACTCATTCTATGAGGCTACCATCACCCTAATACCAAAACCTGACAAAGATGCCACAAAAAAAGAAAACTACAGGCCAATATCACTGATGAACATAGATGCAAAAATCCTTAACAAAATTCTAGCAATCAGAATCCAACAACACATTTAAAAGTTCATACACCATGACCAAGTGGGCTTTATCCCAGGGATGCAAGGAATCTTCAATATCCGCAAATCAATCAATGTAATACACCACATTAACAAATTGAAAAACAAAAACCATATGATTATCTCAATAGATGCAGAGAAAGCCTTTGACAAAATTCAATACCCATTTATGATAAAAACTCTCCAGAAAGCAGGAATAGAAGGAACATACCTCAACATAATAAAAGCTATATATGACAAACCCACAGCGAACATTATCCTTAATGGTGAAAAATTGAAAGCATTTCCTCTAAAGTCAGGAAAAAGACAAGGGTGCCCTCTTTCACCATTACTATTCAACATAGTTTTGGAAGTTTTGGCCACAGCAATCAGAGCAGAAAAAGAAATAAAAGGAATCCACATTGGAAAAGAAGAAGTAAAACTCTCACTATTTGCAGATGACATGATCCTCTAGATAGAAAACCCTAAAGACTCCACCAGAAAATTACTAGAACTAATCAATGATTATAGTAAAGTTGCAGGATATAAAATCAACACACAGAAATCCTTTGCATTCCTATACACTAATAATGAGAAAACAGAAAGAGAAATTAAGGAAACAATTCCATTCACCATTGCAACGAAAAGAATAAAATACTTAGGAATATATCTACCTAAAGAAACTAAAGACCTATATATAGAAAACTATAAAACACTGGTGAAAGAAATCAAAGAGGACACTAATAGATGGAGATATATACCATGTTCATGGATTGGAAGAATCAATATAGTGAAAATGAGTATACTACCCAAAGCAACTTATAGATTCAATGCAATCCCTATCAAGCTACCAACATTATTCTTCACAGAGCTAGAACAAATAATTTCACAATTTGTATGGAAATACAAAAAACCTCGAATAGCCAAAGCGATCTTGAAAAAGAAAAATGGAACTGGAGGAATCAACCTACCTGACTTCAGGCTCTACTACAAAGCCACAGTTATCAAGACAGTATGGTACTGGCACAAAGACAGAAATATAGATCAATGGAACAAAATAGAAAGCCCAGAGATAAATCCATGCACATATGGACAGCTTATCTTTGACAAAGGAGGCAAGAATATACAGTGGATTAAAGACAATCTCTTTAACAAGTGGTGCTGAGAAATCTGATCAACCACTTGTAAAAGAATGAAACTAGAACACTTTCTAACACCATATACAAAAATAAACTCAAAATGGATTAAAGATCTCAACGTAAGACCAGAAACTATAAAACTCCTAGAGGAGAACATAGGCAAACACTCTCTGACATACATCACAGCAGGATCCTCTATGACCCACCTCCCAGAATATTGGAAATAAAAGCAAAAATAAACAAATGGGACCTAATTAAACTTAAAAGCTTCTGCACATCAAAGGAAACTATTAGCAAGGTGAAAAGACAGCCTTCAGAATGGGAGAAAATAATAGCAAATGTAGTAACCGACAAACAACTAATCTCAAAAATATACAAGCAACTCCTACAGCTCAACTCCAGAAAAATAAATGACCCAATCAAAAAATGGGCCAAAGATCTAAATAGACATTTCCAAAGAAGACATACAGATGGCTAAGAAACACATGAAAAGATGCTCAACATCACTCCTTATCAGAGAATTGCAAATCAAAACCACTATGAGGTACCATTTCACGCCAGTCAGAATGGCTGCGATCCAAAAGTCTACAAATAATAAATGCTGGAGAGGGTGTGGAGAAAAGGGAATCCTCTTACACTGTTGGTGGGAATGCAAACTAGTACAGCCACTATGGAGAACAGTGTGGAGATTCCTTAAAAAACTGGAAATAGAACTGCCTTATGATCCAGCAATCCCATTGCTTGGCATACACACTGAGGAAACCAGAAGGGAAAGAGACACGTGTACCCCAATGTTCGTCTCAGCACTGTTTCTAATAGCCAGGACATGGAAGCAACCTAGATGTCCATCAGCAGAGGAATGGATAAGAAAGCTGAGGGAGGAGGGAGGAGGGTTCGGGATGGGGAGCACATGTATACCTGTGGCGGATTCATTTTGATATTTGGCAAAACTAATACAATTATGTAAAGTTTAAAAATAAAATAAAATTAGGGAAAAAAAATAAAAAAAATAAAAAAAATAAAATGTGTAAATTAGTTAGATAAAACTTACTAATAACAACGCAAAAAAAAAAAAAAAAGAAAGCTGTGGTACATATACACAATGGAGTATTACTCAGCCATTAAAAAGAATACATCTGAGTCAGTTCTAATGAGGTGGATGAAACTGGAGCCTATTATACAGAGTGAAGTAAGCCAGAAGGAAAAACATAAATACAGTATACTAACGCATATATATGGAATTTAGAAAGATGGTAATGATAACCCTGTATACGAGACAGCAAAAGAGACACTGATGTATGAAGCAGTCTTATGGACTCTGTGGGAGAGGGAGAGGGTGGGAAGTTTTGGGAGAATGGCATTGAAACACGTGAAATGTAAAAAAAAAAAGAAAGAAAGAAATTGAGATAGTAAATTTTTTAAAAAAAGTTTTGTTTTGAAGTTGGGAACAGCTGGAGGTTAAAATATTGGATGTTTAAAAAACTTTCCTAGCAATATTAAACCAGATACAAGTCCTGAAGCCACTTAAAGTGGTATTTACTGTATATATACAACATATTTTTAGTTGAGCATAATTGCTTTTAACATATTACCTGTTAAAACTACTAATGGAGGTGTTTTATTTGATGCTATTTAATTGGTGTCATTAAAGGAATAATTTTTTATAGCTTAGCTTTGATTGTCAGTTTTACCTTGGTTTATAAAGAAACTAAATAAGTTTTTCTTTGATTTTAGTTACAAACCTACTATAAATCAAATTCCAAACAGGCCATCCCCAACTTTTAGTAAGAATGCAAAGAAGACTTGGAATTAACAATGTGTCTCTAATATCTTAATTAGTTCAAGATAACAAGACGTATGTTAACGCAAGGGTCAACAAAGATGATCATAACTCTGACTTTCTTCGAGAAATGCGTGGAGAGAGTGCATTTTCAGCCTCCAGAACTTTAAATGTGCCATACATACCAAAGCCTCATAGCAGCCAGATATTTGCTAATACAAGCGCTGTAAGTCCATGTGACTTACCTTCCCCATCACCAATATCACTTAGACAAACAGACCAGATTGTAGTAGATCAACCTGCTGTTTTTAAAACACTGAGCATTTTTAATTGGCACTCACATAGCAGCTACACTCAGGTAAATGGCCACGTTGAGGACTTCGCTACTACAACTACATCTACTTCTCAAAACCACATTGTGTCTCCATTACAAAGCAGTTATTCCAGACTGATGGTGGAATCTTCTAAATTTCCAGTCACATATAGCAATATGTCACCACATGACAGCCCTTTTCCTATCCTGCAAGAGACAGGCAACTCATGGTCCTCAATGTCAATGATCGCTTATACATCTGCCTCCTCTCTTTCAAGTCAACTGATCAACAATCATCATCAGATGAAAGCTATGCTAATTAAAACTGACCTATCAAATAAGTGTCAGATTATGGAGCCTAAAGAAGATTGAACTTTATATTGGGAGATGTCAACAAATACCTAAAATTCTTGCATTTCAACAATAAATTTACATATTCATCTTCATAGTTTCATTTTCTATTTTCAAACAATGAAGCGTAAAATTATGCTTTAGTTCAAATGGCTGGCTATTTTACTGCACGGTTTTATAAACTCTACAGTTCAAGACAAAATTTGTTATGCATCCTAGGTAAATGACACCTGATCTAATGTTTGTAAGCAAAAAAAAAAAAAAAGAGAGAGAGACCCAAGGGAAAATAGATAATGGATGTAAAGTGATTTCTGAAATCATCCCTGCTGAAATGAATGGGTGGCTCAATTAGGATGGCATGGGTGAAGGAAGAGATGCAAATAAAATCAGAAAAATGGAAATACACAGGATGTACCTTAGTGTGTTCACAGTTACCTTATATTCTATTAGTTACTGGTAGAGTCTTAAAAGGTTAGACAGCAGATTTTCTTCATTATAGAAAGTCATTTCATCCTTGAAATATAGACAGTGTAGCATGTCCAAAATCATGATCACCATTATACCATGACTGTGTACCAAAGATAACATGACATAATCAGTGATTGTCCCATGGTAAGCACAAGATATATAGTTTACAGGTGGTATGCTGTAGGGTTATTTCTGCTCTACTGTCCTTAAGGCATGCCTTTATTTCCTGACACCAAGATCCACTCTATATTTCCTAAGACATGTTTCAATGTTGCTTATCTGTCCCCACAGAGACAGATACATTCCTGATGGTGTTTGCAGCACATCAGCATGGTCAACAAGTTCTTTGAAGACATGATATATTTTCCTTAGTAATTTCATTATCTTTCTCTTCTGGAGCTACAATCACACAAACTATTTTCAGTCATGCTAAGACCCTTCTCAGATTTTTGCCTCAATTCTTTCTTGGGGTTGGAAGGAACTTCTGTTTGCCCTCCTACCAAGGTGAGCGCAGATATCATGTCTTCAATGTGTTTTATGTCTACTCTCATTTTTTAATGTATCTTTCACATCAGGTGAAACTTAGAGCCTGCAAATGACACATTTTAAGCACTTACTAAATTATCAATAAAGAAATGTAATAACCAATCAATGCTCTACACATTACTTAACAGCATCCTATAACGTGCACTTATCATAATTCACCTTTCCTATTTGCTGAGAAATTATTACAAGTTGATACCTATTTATTGTATTTACATGAATGTTAAATGTGGGAATTCAAATTATAAAATGATTGCTGCTTTTATGAAATTTACAGTCTACAATAACCCATTCTAAGCATGTTGTTTCAGTCCACAGTTCCCTAAAATGCAGTAGTAGTTACAGAGACATGTATCCAAAGGGGTGGGAGGAGAAGAAGAAAAGGAATCATTTATTTTAATAATCTAGAAAAGTCATGGAGTAAGCAAGGATCAAAATCAATGGTGGATCCTAAATATATTTCAGTTTGAAATACTCTGAACAGAGTCCCTGCTTGTTGGACTATCCACACTGTCATGAAGACTACCTAGAAATAATGGCAATCTCAAATTTGTGGTCATTCCTTCAGATGGCAGTGGGAACATCAAGTCATGTCCCTGTTTTGGTATGGTAACCCCCATAGGACAACACCAAGCTAAGTTCAACGTTCTCATTCTTGCAGCTAACGGACAGTGAAATCTGTCGAATATCTGTGTAGTTAAGGGAGTGGTAGAAAAATCACACTCTTTTTCTTTCACTGAAATGTTTTGCTAAATGTAAGAGAGAATACTATGCTTTAGAGAGGTGAGCATTTTGGAGCCATTGTAAGAGGTATTGAAATTGGTGTCCTTAGTAATCATTTCAAGACCAAAGTCCAATAGCCTTGTTTTAAATTTCAGGTGTCTTACTATGTAGTCAAATTTGCATGCTTTGTACAATATCACCTTAAAGGCAATTCCATCTTCCATTTCATTGCCTTGTACTGACTAATCCTTCTCAGTCCCTTTTATCTTCTTTTCATGCTCTGCTTTGAGTGGCAGGTCCTTCTCAAAAAGAACAGGATTAATTCATGTCATCCTCTGTCATAACTTGGAAGAGGCATGGATAAGGATATTCAACATATCATGTTGAAAAGCTGCTGTTTTTGTTCCTTCATGAGAGCATATTAGTAAACTGTACTTCAATTGTCTGATCAAAAGAAGCCTGGTAAATGATCCTTTACCTTGATGATCAATTCCCAGATGGCTTCAACATATTGGTGTCTTTAATTCTCAAAAGAATAAAGAAAATAGCTCAATACATTAGGGAAACATTGTACATGAATTCAAATTTTCTTTCCTTTATGCATTTACCTTATAATTGGTGCCTAAAATTCTAAAACAATGGAAACAGATTCAGACTTTCATTGTAAAACAATGGAAACGGTTTCAGTGGAAACAGTGTCAGACTTTATTTTTGGGGGCTCCAAAATCACTGCAGATGGTGACTGCAGTCATGAAATTAAAAGACACTTACTCTTTGGAAGGAAAGTTTGGACCAACCCAGAGAGCATATTGAAAAATAGAGACATTACTTTGCCAACAAAAGTCCATCTAGCCAAGGCTATGGTTTTTCCAGTGGCCATGTATGGAAATGAGAGCTGGACTGTGAAGAAAGCTGAGAGCCAAAGAATTGATGTTTTTGAACTGTGGTGTTGGAGAAGACTCTTGAGAGTCCCTTGGACTGCAAGGAGATCCAACCAGTCCATCCTAAAAGAGATCAGCCCTGTGTGTTCTTTGGAAGGAATGATGCTAACGCTGAAACTCCAGTACTTTAGCCACCTCATGGGAAGGGTTGACTCATTGGAAAAGACTCTGATGCTGGGAGGGATTTAGGGCAGGAGGAAAAGGGAACGACAGAGGATGAGATGGCTGGATGGCATCACCAACTCGATGGATGTGAGTTTGAATGAGTTCTGGAAGTTGGTGATGGACAGGGAGTCCTGGCCTGCTGCGATTTATGGGGTTGCAGAATCGGACATGACTGAGAGACTTAACTGAACTGAACTGAATTGAAAATTGTAAAAGTAAAAACAAAAATGTAAGTGAGGTACATACGGCAAATTGAGGCAAAAAGTAGAAATATTGGATGGAGAAGGTTAGAGGATGAAATTGGATGCTTAAAATATAACAAGCAAAATTGTAACTGCAGGGCCTAACGAGGTCAAAATGACTTCCATATTGTTACCCTGCATTATTTCCATTTTAGCAAATCACAGAAGTTTTACATGCAAAATATTCTAAGATCCCATGGGATCCAGAACAACGTTATGTATAGCAAAGCATTCTGACTTAAAATGTCACTAGACTGAAATCATTCAACTACAAAATAACTTCCAACCTTAAGCCTAAAAACAAATATCACAGAACTCTGTGCAGTTCGTAGGTTTCCTTCTGTGAGTCCTTTGGTTTTATTTTCCTTTCATAATTGTGTTTTGAGTATATAAGACTGAGACTGTGCTTGTGTGTGTGTGTGTGCACATCAGATTAAAAATGTGTTTGTGAGTGTATGTCTAGGTTCTCCTTTGGACTTTTATGTTAGAGATTTCGGCTGAAGAAATGGCTAATTCAAAAATATAAAGAGGCACAAATTAAAATGCCCACTCAAATCATCCCTCCGCTCCCTCTCCCACAGAGTCCAAAAGACTGTTCTATACATTTGTGTCTCTTTTCCTGTCTCACATACAGGGTTGTCATTACCATCTTTCTAAATTCCATATATATGCCTTAGTATACTGTGGAGAAGGCAATGGCACCCCACTCCAGTACTCTTGCCTGGAAAATCCCATGGACGGAGGAGCCTGGTAGGCTGTAGTCTGTGGGATCGCTAAGAATTAGACACGATGGAGAGACTTCACTTTCACTTTTCACCTTCATGCATTGGAGAAGGAAATGGCAATCCACTCCAGGATTCTTGCCTGAAGAATCTCAGGGATGGCGGAGCCTGGTGGGCTGCTGTCTATGGGGTCACACAGAGTCGGACATGACTGAAGTGACTTAGAAGCATACTGTGTTGGTGTCCTTCTTTCTGGCTTAATTCACTCTGTATAATAGGCTCCAGTTTCATCCACCTCATTAGAATGGATTCAAATTGAAACATGTATAATATCATATAAGAAATGAATTGCCAGTCTAGGTTTGATGCAGGATACAGGAAGCTTGGGGCTGGTGCACTGGGATGACCACTGGGATGGTATGGGGAGGGAACTAGAAGGAGGGTTCAGGATGGGGAACACATGTACACCCTTGGCAGACGCATGTTGATGTATGGCAAAACCAATACAATATTGTAAAGTAAAAAATAAACATAATAATAATAATAAATGTCAAAAAGCTCAAGACAACTGGCTGAGTTTCAGAAGTTGAAAGCATTTCAGTAATAACCAAGCTACTCCATCCTAACTTTTGTACAAACTATGGTACTCTCCCAATCACCTAGCAAAAATTTAATGGGACCTTAGATGTTTATTATGTCTGGCAATAACAAAACACAAACCTGCTAATATGGCAGTACCAGAGAAGGCTCAGTAGATGCCTGAAGTTTCAACCAGGCCTTCCTATAATAGGATACTACCTTCCTACAGGAGGCTGGACACTCACCAATAACAAAGAATACTCTTAGGCATCAAAGAACCTAAGGATGAAATCTATAATTCTATTCCCACATGGTCGACATTGATTTCCCCCTTCCCAAGAGTATCTGACAGACAGTTAAAATAGAAGGAAGTTATAACATAGCCCACATACTTCTTACATAATACCTTAAATGTCCAAGCCCAACTACACTACTAAGATGATGACAATACAGGAGTTCCAGCTTCAAATCTGTGTGGCAGTCATCATATAAACATTTTATGAATATTTGAGATGCACCGATAGTACAAATCTATTAAGCCAGAAGCCTTGAGATCTGATTCAAAGAGGAAAACTGTGTACTCCATGTCCTCAGTTTTATGGGACATTCACACGCATTCACACATTTCCACAATCCTCAACCTTTATCTGAAGTCAAAAACTGACATTAAGAGGAATGGTCTATTTACACAGAAGCCAAGCGTAAAAGTCAAAAATGGATCCAGTCTCCTACATACTTCCATGCTCAGTAATGGAACCCCTTGTAAGCATTCCTAAGGGCAACTAGGATAAACAACTCAAAGATGCTTCTCCCAGGATAAGAGAGGTTGATTGAGAAGCTATAAGTGTGCTTAACTTAGAGATAACCCTTAAGATCACATACCATTCCTGTTAACACATCAGAAGATGGACAGCTCTACCAGGTATTTACAGACAATGTCTGCTTCTGCCTAAGGCCAAGCTTATAGATCCAAGTGGCAGGTGGGATAAGGTTTCCATCTCAGGATATCATATGACACCGCCGGTGTTCTCCTTCTCTGGGAAGCTTTAAAAAGACATTGTGGGAAGTACAATATGAGGGAGGAAAACAAGGAAACTGACAAGAGCTGTGTTCTTTCTAAATGTCCCAAATCTCACTTATCATTCCAATTACAATGACAGACTTAACATGCAATCTGAACCATGTCCCAAGCATTGCCAGTTCTAACTTTTTGATGTTGTTCAGTCACTCAGACTTGTCAGACTCTTGTGACTCCATGTACAGCAAGAACCCAGGGCTCACCTGCCATTCAAATCTCTCAGAGTTGTATTCGAACCCATGACCTTTGAGTCAACAATGCTTTTCAGCCATCTCACCCTCTGTCGTTTCCTTCTTCTCCTGTGCTCAATCTTTCCCAGCATCAGTTTCTTCCCAGTGATTTTGCTCTTGGCTTCAAGAGGCTGATATATTGGCTCTTCATGTGCAGCATCAGTCCTTCTGAGAATAATCTGAAATCATTTCCTTCACACTTTATTAGTTTGAACTCCATTCTCAGCATGTCTTCTCTAGCCCTCCTGTTGTAAAGCATCTATATTTTGGCAGTCAGTTCTTGTGTTCCTGCTCACTCCTCCATACATTACTCCTGAAAATCAACTTTGACCATTCAGGCCTTTTTCAATAATCTCTCAGCTTTGTAATATGGTTTTGAGATTGGTCATAGCTTTTCATCCAATGGGCAAGTGCCTTTTTGTTTCATGGCTTCAGTCACATCACGCAGTCATATCAGAGATCAAGAAAGTGAAACCTGTCACTAATTCAATTGTATCTCATTAAAATATCTCAAAATGATGGGGCCAAATTCCATGATCTTATGTTTTGTGTCTGTTTTTGTATTGAGTTTTAATTCAGCTTTTTCAATTTCTCCTTTCACCTTTAGTTCCTAGTGTTTTTCAGCCATTTATATGTTGTCATCTTAAAACTAAGGTTATTCATACTTCTCACAGTAATTTTGTTTCCCACTTCAGATTCTTTCAGCAAGTTACTTTCCATGAAGTACTCTGCACATAAGTCAAATAAGCTGGATGAAAATATATAGCCTTGATGTATTTCCTTCTCCATTTCCTGGAGAAGGAAGTGGCAACCCACTCCAGTGTTCTTGCCTGGAGAATCCCAGGGAAGGGGAAGCCTGGTGGGCTGCCGTCTATGGGGTCACATAGAGTCGGACACGACTGAAGTGACTTAGCATAGCACAGCATTTCCTTCCCTATTTTGTACCAGTTCATTGTTCTTTGTCCAATTCCAACTCCTGTGTCTTGACTTGCCTCCAGCCTTCTGTGGAAACAGGGACAGTAGTCTGGTATTCTTATCTCCTTAAGAATTTTCCACAATTTGTTGTGACCCTCACAGTCAAAGGCCTTCCCTGGTGCAATACATTCGTGTTCAAGGCAAGATAAGATACAAAACTGAAATCTTCACATGTTCAACTAGGGTAAGATACATGTAACTGGAAAAGGTAAGGAAAAGTTCTATAGAGGGTTTAATCACCCTGGACCCTTTGTATCCACTACATTTACTATTCTCACACAACTCCATTGTAGCTTAAGGGTAAGAGAACTAAATTTAGCCCAATTCATAAACTGAACAGATTCCCTGTGTTTGATCCTTTTCAGTTAAAACTATGGGTCCAGTGCAAATCAAACTGGATGTCAAGGCTTTTTTACTTGGGAATCTTAACTGGCTTTATTACTGTGACTGAGACAGATATGGCTACTTCACTGTGGCTAAAGGCTAGCCAAATGGGAAAGGGGATGGAATGAATCCAATTCCCCTTTTGATCACTCAACAGGAGGTCCACAGGCACCAGGTCCCATTCTCTTAACTATCTGTGCTTCTCCAACTGCAGTCAATGATAACACAGGGCCTGCTTGATGCTTGCAGGGCCCTCTCACCAAACACAGGCATTTAAATGGTTGGCTTCCTTGAGATGTCCCTGGGCTAGGTAAAGACACTCTGAGACAGTGTTCCTTCTGCCTTGGCTCCATGGCTGGAGTGAATGCATACCTCTTCCTCCAAAGGGACAAGGAGCCACAGCTCTGCATTGACTAAATCCCATGTCTGGTCCCAACTCACATCATAGCTTCTCCATCAACTTCTCCACACCAGGCTTTTGGATCCAGGGCCCTAGATCAGCAAAACAGAGGCACTTCAGAGAGTTCAGCACCACAAGGGACCATACCATAACAAAGCCATTCTAATCTGGCTATACGAACTCTTCCATATTTTCCCAAGGCAGCTTGAAGCTGCTTCCAGTGCAGCATGTATGGTGGTGGTGAGATGCCGAGTGGTGAATGTGGAAATTCACAGAAGATCCCAAAGTCAGCACAGAGGTGCACTGGGAGCCTGGAGTGGACACCCTTTCAATGATATGCCTTCCCAGGGTAAGAGGAAGGAGTGAAGTGCCCAAGCAATCTCAAACTCAGTGAGTAACAGGAGCCAGGGGATGGCAGGACCTGTGGAACAATGATTCTGAAAAAAGATACTTAATTCACCCTCCCTCTAATTGTATCACCTGGACTTTGGCACTGCAACCACAGCTAATTTGAGGTACACTTGCTTCACTCATGGACACACCGAACCCCCAAATCCACAGTCTCAGGAGGTCACCTGCACATGTCCGACCCAAATTCAGGCTCCACAGCCAGCTTGCATGAGTCTGAGCATCCCGATGGGAAAGGACAGTGTCCTAGATACTACACGACTCTCCCTTCAGGGCCCACCTCCACACCTCCTCTCCACATATGTTTCTGTCAGTTACGCTCATGGAAGAACCTTCCTCCCCAGGGTACTATTTCAGGGGATCATCCCACACATCTTTGCTGATGATCTGCTGGCACAAAGAGTAAGGTGAACCAGCAACCAAGAATTCCATAATCAATCATTAACTGTGCAGGTCTCAAACCACCACTCCTCAACAATCCTGTTCGATTCTAGGCAGTTTTGGCCTGACAATCAGCTGAGAAAGTTAAGGCTCCTAGTGTCCAGCCTGTGGCAGGGTTCTCCCCGTTTGAAGCCCAAGAATCAGTCGACAGGAGTTGAATGACCTGCCCTATACCCTGCAGAAGACAGGGGAGATGGGTGCGGATCCCACAGGTGGATCATCCACACCCTTGCACACCCACACTCTTCACCCCGGGAGCCATGTTTTACAAACAATGTCAAGGTAACCATACGTAGTGGTCACCGTGCTCAAGAAGTAGGGGTGGTCCTGAAAGGAGAAGATCACCTTGCAGTGGGACCATGGATGGCTCTGCAACTGCACCTGCCAGGGTAGGGAGGAGGGAAAAGTTTCCTGCTCCTCCTCCTCCTCCTCCTGAGCAGTGGACTCCAAGGAGCAGCAGAAAGGATACAGCTATGGCCCAGAAGCAAGGGATGCCCTGCAAAATGGCGCTCCTCCGAGCCAAGTCAGGCTTCCTCCTCTGATGGTTCTTGCTCATGCACCGAAAGTAGGCCCCACAGTTTTTCTCATGCTCAGACCTCAGTTCCACCTTCAGGGTGGCCAGTGCCTGCAATTCATCTTGCCCCGGAAGCTCAGTCGATCTCCCAGGCCTTTCCTGGCCCTGTTCCTCCACCATCTTCTCTTCAGCTCCTGGGAGGACCCCTATTGCTGCTCTTCATCTGCCAGAATTTCCACCTCCTCCATGATGTATTCTACAGGCAGCTGGACCCCCTGCCCAATACCCGCTGCATCTCCATCCACCAGGGGCTCAGTGTCTTCCACCGCCTCCAACCTGAAGAGGGTGGCCTCTTTACCTGGCATTACAACTGGTAGCTCCAAGGTCCCAGCCACGAAAAGCATCAGGAAGGCAGGCCATGGGCCCCAGCACCCTGAACACCAGGGCTTACAACTAAGATGGCCTGGGGCCCCAGGACACTCCTGCATTCCTCTGAACGCCTCTGACGCTCCTCTTGGCCCTGGTCACGAACCCAGGCTGGGGCAGATACAAAGGGATGGGTCATAATAGCACAACAAGTGGTGCACAAATGCGGATCAGGCTGCAGTAATCCTGTGGGACCCACTAGCTCTTTGGGCGCACAGAGTGAGGGGGATGGTAGGGAGGTGGGGCTGGTGTGTGTAGGGTGGACTGAGGCTGAAGAATGGGTTGGCAGACAGCACAGGACATAGTGAAAGGGCCCTGGGGAGATCAGCCAAATAGGCGGGGCACAAGGCTATGAGCCATTCTCTGGCTGCTGGCCCAAATTAGTGCAAAGGCTGAGAGTGTGGTGGGCGGCAACCTTATGGACATGTTCCTAGACCAGACGGCATCTTCGACGGTCCCTGGGCTCCAGCCCACCGATGTGAAATATTCTGCTCCAGGGGGGTAGTGGGTTTTGCATCTGCCACTAGCCCAGGCGCAGTCATTGATCAGGCTCTGGAAATTCCAACCACAGGTTCCTGCTCCACAGTCCAAACAACACACTCCCGTGTCCCTCGGGCCCGTTAATAACTGGGAACTCTCCCTGAGTATCCAAAGGTTAAGCAGGGGCGCCACGTGCCTGGATACTTTTCTCCATGGGATAGAGAACCTGTTGCTGTCCGGATGCTAGAGAAGTAGGGAAAAACCCCACTGTTTGCTACAGTTGATTTTCACTGTTCAGGGACACCAGAGCTTTAGGGTACAGAGCTCAATCTGTGACTCTTTATCTCTGCTTCTGGTATAGCACTGTTTTGGGCAATCTTTCTATGTGTGTACCAAGGGCTGGTGTCTGTGTGTCTCCGTCTCTCCATGTTGTGCTGTTGCTGTCTGGCACTCTCTGGACACCAGCGCTCATATGAGAAGCTAATCCATGGCGTGAAGGCAAGCTCTTCTCCTTCTTAGTGAGTTGCACCAATGGGAGATCCAATTTTTTTAGTCCACGCGTTCAGATAGTTCTTTCTCAAACTTGAAAGCCAACAGTCGGTGGTCAATGCTGAACTGCAGAAGGGGCTTGGACCTTCCTTCCTTTGCTGGACAGATGTGAATGCTGCACAGGCCTGAGGTGGCTTGGCCACTCTTGGCACAGATTGAGAAATGGGACATGCTCTCCTGGCATAAGGGAACTCCATGAACATCACTTGAAAACCTGCCAGGCAGACGGTAAGGACAGCTCCCCTTTAAGTTCCACGACCCACCGGTGCCAGAGACATGCATGGCTACCCATTTACCCTATCAAGGCCCTTTCAACTTGTGCCGGTGTCCAGCCCCAGCACCATTCAGGGATACCCTCAGGAAAAATGGTGTCAGCAAGAGAGAAAAGTAAAGGAGAGAAAAAGAGGCTGATATTCCCTGGTTTACACAGAAAGCCAATAAACCCCTTACACAGGACTTGCTGTGTTCACAGAGGCCACAGGCGCCCTCTAAATGGAGCGAAGATGCAGAGCGCCTTCTCTATTGGGTTTTAGATGCCCAGGCAAAAAAGTGAACTCAGAGAGCCTCTGTGCTCACGGGAATCTGCCTGAGAAAAAGAGAGAAAGAGAAAGAAAGAATGTCTCGGGGAGACTCAGCTTAGGTGAAATGGGTCTGCAGCTTTATTTTCAAAAGGGGCTTTTATACCCCGAGTTACACATTTCCAGGAGTGAAAGATACAAAGTCATGCAGAATCAGCTCAACATTCCATCAGTTTTACCTTTAACGAAACCAGGACATTTTCTGCATAACTTTCCCCAAAAAAGGGTCTTATGTTATGTACATTATCTTCTGGCCCTGTGGCCTGTTAACATTTTGTGACTCTTTCTTGATAAAGTTTGGTCAACCAGAAAACCTGATTTCCCTTTATCTTTCCAGTTTGCAGTCCCCCTCAGGAAACAGAGTTACATTCTCATGAAGCAAAGGTGCAGTGGGTTACAACAAAGAAAGTACTTATTAACTCAAGGGTTTTATGTTGCTAATACCAAGGCTACTGCTTGTTTTTCTTGCATACCAACTATACTAGCTAATGCACTTCCGGCTGCACACTGGGTAAAGGACAAGGAAACTTGGCAACAAACATTGGCTCAACAATGCAGTATTATTCTAATAAAGCTTTTTTTTTTTTTTTTTTTTTTTAATAACTCGAAGGTTAGGCTTGGGGTGTTGTGAACAATCATGTACGTTAGTTACAAGAGTGTGGATAAAACTGCCAAGCAAGCTTAAATAGTAACAGAGGGGTTAGAATTAAAATGTTCCTTTCAAGCCCAGGAGAACTATTAACTAGAGCCTTAAATTGATTTTCTTCAGAGAAAGGTGGTCGGGGAGAGCCCCCTGTTAATGTCAAAAGAATTGGTGAAAGGCATGATATAATAAACAGTAGACAGACAGATTTTGGTTTCGGGACAGATGGTTTAGCAGGTCCAGGGAATCCCTCGAGTCCTGATCTGCCTTTGCCTGTCAGATCTTCTCCGCATGACCTTTGTCATGGGTGGGATCTCCCGTTGTGGCTCCTGACATCTCTCCTTTTTGTATTTTTTAAAACAGCCAGATGTAACTCAGTCGCGAGCTTCTGAGTACTCTGACAAAGAGTTCTGACAATACAAGGAAGAATAATTATGAGAAGCAGAATTAGAGTGGCCACAGCGGCATAGCTAAAAATCGTAGACAGAATGTTGTTTTCCTGAAATAAGGTTTGAAAATGTATGAAAAATGGTCATTTGCTGCTCCTGTGGCAGTAAAATCCAATCGGGAATGTCCCATGGTCTTTATCTTAGTGTGAAGTTTTCCTAAATCTACACTAATGCTGGAGCTATTCCATATCCCCGAAATATGATTTCTAATTTTCTCCCAGTTATAATCTGTCTCGTTTATTTTCAGGGGTGTTACAAAAATCCACAGGTAGTTGGCATGATAGGACAATGACAATTTTTCTTTAATGCCTGTAATTCAGTCCCAATATGCATTACAACTTCCTCCAGGGCATCTACCTCCATTTCTAGTTTCCTATCTATAACTTCCTGACAAAGCTAAAGAGCCATTTTTAGACATGAATGTGAATGTGAACGTGAAGTCGCTCAGTCGTGTCCGACTCTTTGTGATGCCATGGACTGTAGCCTACCAGGCTCCTCTGTCCATGGGATTTTTCCAGGCAATTTTAGACATAATATTAACATATTGAGCAGTATGCACTTTTTAAGTCAATGATATTGACGCCACAGTGACAGAAGTAATTGCAGTTATTAAAGCTGATATTCTCAAGAAAAGCAAGCTCACAAACCTTCACGATCACATCAAATCTTGTAATCGTTGCAACACAGCAAGACTGCAGTTATCATACCAATAAGTGATTACAGTCACCGGCACTATAAGATAGGGTGGACTTTGCAACACTGCAAAAGAGCAAACATTATATTGAGGGTTCAAACAAGATGAGAGCATACATTGTTCACAAGATACTATGTTAGGTCCACCTGAATAATTTATTTGTATATTAAGTCCTTTGGAGTCATTAGTGAAGAGAAAAACATAGGGAGAGGGTAGGCAAGCTAAAATAAAATAAGTAGACTCATTTTTTGGTCGGGATAGGGTTACATCAATTTGCCAGAGAGCATTAGGCTTAAGGCCTCGGAGATTTACTCCTAACGGTGGATATGGATTAAATAGTGGGCAATTTGAACATAACTTAACTCTTTGTCTAGCTGTTTCTTTTAGGGATATGAAATTCATACCTTAAACCAGCTGCATTTTGATGGTGAATTTTGTGAGAATTTTTGGCTTTGTCCATCTTTTTCTGTAAGTTTAAAGCAATTAATTTAGTCAATGCATCTGCCAAAGCATTTCCTTCATGTAAAGGGCCAGACAAGCCAGAATGGGCTCTAATATGTCCCACAAAATATTTGTTATCTCTGTGTTTAATCTTTTTCTGTAAATCAGATAACAAGGAGAATATGGTAGTTTTTTTTTTTTTTTTGAATATTAACAGTCCCTATATGAGGAAACAACCCTACAATATATTGGGAGTCAGTCAAAAAATTGAAGGTGTGGTCTCTTAAATGTTGAAGAGCCCAAATAACTGTTCATAACTCAGCTCTCTGGACAGATGTCTCTTCAGTTACCTGAACATGGGATATTTTATCAATAATTGTGTCTGCTTTAACGTTAGAGGAATCATCTGTGAAAACTAAAATTGTCCCTTCTAAAGGTTAAAGTCCAGCAATGGTAGAGACGTCTGCTCCAGTATCTAACAACCCTATTTCATTTCCTTGAATTAAAAGGTCTTTTGAAGGCCTAGAAGCTGTAATTTCCTGAACCCAAAAAGCTAGATCACTAGATCCAAATACTCTGTGGCCTCTAGCTTGAGAAGTCAAGTTTTTTACCTTTCTGATAATAACTTAAAAGCAAAAGCTGTGTTATTCTTTGACCTTTATTAATTTGCACAGTTTTGGTAAGTGGCAAGATCAAAACTTTAATTTCCCCAATATAATCAGAACCTACTACAACAGGCACCAGTGAAATTCCTTGAAAAGACAGCGAGCTACGCCCAAGCACAAATCGTACAATACCCTCAGGTAGGGGGCCAGCCACTCCCGTTGCAATTGGAGTAACCAGCATGTCCGGGGTTAATATTGTTGTTAAAACCCCTTACCATTCCGCTTCTCTCCTAGCCTGGGTGAGGCCCCCCTGAGGGGTTTTCTCCAAGGAGTATGCTCTGCATATTGTGTATGCGTATGCTTTAATAGTTCTGTTGTGCAAAACACTTTTTATCTTCTTCAGCTTTAGACAAGACCTTTGCAGGCTTTGGGAGGCGCAAACGGAAGGTGGCGGCGATCACCTTAAATCAGAAAGTGGTAGATAAGTCTTTAAAGGTTTGTGCAGAGGGGGAGGGGGCTCACCAGGGCGCCTGACCGTAGGGTCCTGTAAGCCCCCTCCTGTTCATCAATGGCAGAAAATATGATCTGCGCAAAAGTGGAGACCCACCACCGACCGCTATAGCCTCCCATATGGGCTGTCTAACAGCCTCATGACAAGGGTCCAGGACATTTCTAATCATGTTTCACAGAGCAAACGCATCTAAAGGAATATTTTCTGGCCTATGCAAAGTATAAAACAAACATAGAAATTTAGACAGTCTTCCTGTGGTTTTTTTAATGCCTCTATTGGCCAACATGTGAAGTAATACTTCAATAAACATTTGTCTATTCTTAGATGCAGAGAAACCTATTTTTCTAGATAATATTCTTATTCATTCTGTACCCTCTTCACCCTGCTGGCAGTTAGGCAGGTACAATCCTAACCGCCCCACATTATGGTCTCAAATTATTTACTCTTCAGATTTATGAGCATGATCTAAAGCATCCTTAATCATATTAAAAAGAGAAAGGGTGTCAGTGGTTACCTTTGCTGGGCAATGCAAAGTGTAATAAATTTTTACCTGTTTCCCTACATTTTCCCAGGTATCTAGGTTATCAGTGCCCTCTTCTGGAAATCAAAGACATTGCTCTTGTACAAATGTAAAAAAAGGATTGAATACTAGCCTTCTTAACTTTAATTCCTCTTTTATTTAACAATTGCAAGATTACTCCTATAAAGGGTTGTTGTTCTTTTGATTTGTTGTTACCCGTGTCAGTGATTTCTGGCTTCAAGGAAAGATTCAACACTACCCACTCTTCCTCACCCTACCTATCTTATGCAAAGTGGTTTGCAGCACCCTAAGTGGAGTCCTAGCCATCCCCAAAACTGGACAATGGGGAGACTTAACTTCAGGTTCCTGTTCTGGGCGCCACTTGCTGGGGTCCAGCCCCAGCAGGATTCAGGGATACCCTCAGCAAGAGAGAAAGTAAAGGAGAGAAAAAGAGGCTGATACTCCTTGGTTTACACAGAAAGGCAATAAAGCCCCTGACACAGCACTTGCTGTGTTCATGGAGGTCACAGGCACCCTCTTGATGGAGCAAAGTTGCAGAGCACCTTCTCGATTGGGTGTTAGAAGCCCGGGCAAAAAGAGAGAACGTAAAGGAGAGAAAAAGAGGCTGATATTCCTTGGTTTACACAGAAAGGCAATAAAGCCCTTGACACAGCACTTGCTGTGTTCATGGAGGTCACAGGCACCCTCTCGATGGAGCGAAGTTGCAGAGCACCTTCTCGATTGGGTGTTAGAAGCCTGGGCAAAAAAGTGAACTCAGAGAGCCTCTGTGCTCTAGGGAATCTGGCTGAGAAAAAGAGAGAGAAAGAAAGAGAGAGAGAGAGGAGAGACAGAATGACACAGGGGAGACCCAGCTTAGGTGAAACGGGTCTTGCAGCTTTATTTTCAAAAGGGGCTTTTATACTCTGAGTTACATATTTCCAGAAGTGAAAGATACAAAGTCATGCAGAATCAGCTCAACATTCCATCAGTTTTACCTTTATCGAAACCAGGACATTTTTTGCAAAGCTTTCACAAACAAGGGTCTTATGTTATGTACATTATCTTCTGGCCCCATGGCCTGTTAACATTTTGTGACTCTTTCTTGATAAATGTTGGTCAACCTGAAAACCTACTTTCCCTTTATCTTTCCAGTCTGTAGTCCCCCTCAGGAAACAGAGTTACATTCTTATGAAGCAAAGGTGCAGTGGGTTACAACAAAGAAAGTACTTATTAACTCAAGGGTCTTATGTTGCTAATACCAAGGCTACTGCTTGTTTTTCTTGCATACCAACTATATTAGCTAATATCCTCCCAGGTGCAAATTGGGTAAAGGACAAGGAAATTCGGGAGGAAACATTGGCTCAACAATGCAGTATTATTCTAATAAAGTTTTTTTTTTTTTTTTTTTTTTTACCCAAACATTATGCTTGGGGTGTTGTGAACAATCATGTGCATTAGTTACAAGAGTGTAGATAAACCTGCCAAGGAAGCCAAAATAGTAACAGAGGGGTTAGAATTAAAATGTTCCTTTCAAGCCCAGGAGACTTATTAACTAGAGCCTTACATTGATTTTCTTCAGAGAAAGGTGGTCGGGGAGAGCCCCCTGTTAATGTCAAAATAATTGGTGAAAGGCATAATATAGTAAACAGTAGAGACAGATTTTGGTTTCGGGCAGATGCTTGAGCAGGTCCAGGTAATCCCTCGAGTCCTGATCCACCTTTGCCTGTCAGGTCTTCTCTGCATGACCTTTGCATGCATGGGATCTCCTGAGGTGGTTCACAGCAAATGTGGTTCTGTTCTCCATGTGAGAACACACCCAAGCCTGCCTAGTTGCCCAAGCCTGTGGGGCCAGGAGCAGTAAGAGGATCAAGCTAAGCCACCCATCCTGTAGTCCTGATACCAATATATGTGTTCTGCAAAGAGTTCAATTAGTGATGTTTCAAACTGGAAGACTCTGCAGGTAGCAGGTCCTTATGCTGCACTTCTGGTCCATCACTGAAAGCACACAAAAAAGGCAAACCTTACTCATGCTCATGGCAAGGTCAGGGAAAGTATGCCTGGCACTTCAGAAGGACAGAACGGCCCTTGTAGCCGGGTGGTCAAGGGGTTGTGTGGTCACCCACTTTGGCTTCTTTGTCTGAGGTTGCTGATTGTTCTGTGTCTTGGAATCTTTGAACTCTCACTGGTCGCCCACAGGCACTTTCCTCCTGCCTCTCCTTTCTGCCAGGCATCCTTGGTGCACCATTCTGACTCCACTTAGAACTTGCTTGCTCAGTGGGATAACAGAGATTGGTACCCTGACTTCAGTGCTTTTGCTGGCTGGAGTCTAGGTGGAGTCTTTCCCTATGACGTTCATGCTTTGCTATTCAACTCCCATTACCTGGTTAGGTCACTTCCGACAGCTCATACTCATAAGCGTACTGGCAGGTAGTTCTTTGTGTGCATGTGCATGTACACAGTAACATCCCTGAGAGGAAATTTGCACATATGCAGAAGTACACGCTTTCTTCTCCAGGAACATGAACTTTGGTAAGCACCCATCTTTCTTTGTCCTGGTTATTTTCTTTCACTTGCTCATCTCAGGTTGCACTTCTGACTCTGTAACTTAGCACCAACTGTGTTAGAACCACCCAGACATCACTGATTGACTAAATGCCAAGACTCCCTTTCAGTTGCTCTCATTAGGCCCAGGTAGGTCTTCATACAATCAGGTATATCTGCTTTCCTAACAGCCAAGGTGCCAAAGAAGCCTGTCCCTGGTTGGGCCCAAAGACATCCAAGACAGTCACCTGGAAGGCAGGGTCCCACTGAGTGTCACCTGGTGCAAATCCCCTATGACAAAATCAGAGAATCTGCTCCAGAGAGAGAGAGCCACAATCCTCTCTCAGATGCAGATGCACACCTTTACCCCTCTAGACCCCAGAGCCAGGGGCATGACCCCAGAGGAAAGAAGGAATTCACGTCAGGACTTTCAGCACACACCATGGGGTATCTTTGGCAGGACCGCTATTGCCTAGACCCTGGACCCTGAAAACCAGCAGGCTTCAAATTACCCCCAGGGGCTTCCCCATCTCCCCTCCCCCGAGTTCCCTTGGGACATGCAATAAGCCCACCACCCTTGCTTCCTTCCTGTTCCCTCCCTCACAGGCACAACCCAGCGGAGGGCCACACACGTACACTAGGCCCTGCACTTTCTTTGCCTACCTGCACTGCCAGGGAGGCTGGAAGTGCCTGGAGGCATGCCACACTCACATCCTGTCTCTCCTAGGAGGCCTGTCATTTTGCACAGACAGCCTGCCTTAACTTATCTTCCATTTTGTGTCACATTGTGTCAGTGTGTGCCACTGTCATGGACATAGCATGCTGGCTTTTGGGCTGATCCTGGGCAGTACAGCCCAGGACCTTTCCAGTTCTCCTTACGTGTGTGGAACAAGTCTCCAGTGCAGCAGACAATCTGTGGCTCTTTCTCCTTCAGGTCTCTGCCCTTTTCTGCAGGACCTTAGCCTCCTCACCATCCCAGTCCTGCCATAGCCACATCCACCATTTCCAAAGGCCGGCCCATGTGACCACAGGCTGAGGGCTCCAAAGCCAGTGGTCTCAAAGCCCTACCCCACCTGATTTGTCCTGGGTGAATCCTCAGGCCATGCACCCCCTCTTCCCGGTCCAAACACACACAGCAACATGGTAGAAATGATGAGCTTGTTTTTGTGTTTGGTTTAATTGCAGATTTCTGGAGCCATGGTCTGGAGTTATCACTGGCCATCCTTTCCCCGTTCCCATCCTGTACAGGGTACTGCAGAGATACGGCGACCAACCACCCTTAGACTGGGGACGCCTCGTGCCTCCTCTTTTGGTTGCTTGGCACCTCCTCTCCTGTCGCCTTCATCCCTGTGTCTGCCCTGGGCCAGACACACACACACACACACACACACACACACACATAAACACAGCCGACACAAGCACACACATGTATACACACAAATGCTCGGCACAGGAACACAAATGCAAACAGGAAACTCATGTGTTTCAGAAGCCCGTGTTCCCTGATTGTGTTTGTGTCTCCGTGCCGAGCATGTGTGTGTATACACGCATGTGCTTATGTCGGCTGTGTTTGTGAGTGTGTGTGTTTGTGTGTGTAGCCCAGGGAAGACACAGAGATGAAGGTGACAGGAGAGGAGGAGCCTAGTTACCATAAGTGGAGGCATGAGGTGTCCCCAGTCTAAGGGTGGGTGGTCTCTGCAATATCAGGGATGTAGTCGGTGGGCACCATGCCCTGCCCTTGTGGCTCCCTGTTCATGTCCTCCACGAGCTCTTTCCTGTTCACCTCCTCCACGAGCTCTTTCATATTTTCCCAAGGTAGCCTGAAGCCGCTTCCAGCGCAGCATGTGTGGTGCTTGTGAGCCACCAAGCGGTGCATGTGGAAATTCACAGAAGAACCCAACGTCAGCACACAGGTGCACTGGGATCCCAGACAGGATGCCCTTTCAATGATAGACCTTCCCAGGTTAAGGGACAGGAATGAAGGGCCCAGGCAATGTCAAACTCAGTGAGCAACAGGAGGCCAGAAGATGGGAGGACCCACAACAGGATGATTCTGAAAAAGATACTTACTTCACCCTGCCTATAGTAGTATCACCTAGGAGTCTTATGCTACAACCACAACTGATTTGAGGTAGACTTGTTTCACTCACGGACACACTGAATGCTCAGGCCCTAGCCTCAGCAGGCGACCTGCTATATGCATGGCCCAAATTCATGCTCCTCAGCCAGCTTGCATGAGCCTGAGCATCCCCATTTGGGAAAGGACAGTGTCACGACTCCAACATGGCTGTCCCTTCACGGCCCACCTCCAGACCCTTTACCACATGTGTCTCTGTCAGTTACCACTCACGGAAGAATCTTCCCTGCTGGGGTAGTACTTCAGGGGATCACCCTACTCGTCTTAGCTGATTATCTGGTGGCAACACGAGGAATGTCACCTCTGGGCTGACCAGGACCCGAACCTTCCCATGAGCAGCCAAGAACTCCAACATCAAGCATCAACTGTATGCAGGACCAAAACTAGTCCACCTCAACAATCCTGTTTGATTCTGGGCAGTTGTGGCCTGACAACCAGTTGAGAAAATTAAGGTTCCTGGTGACCAGCCTGCAGCTGGGTCCTCCCTGTTCAAAGTCCCAGAACCAATGGACTGGTGTGGAATGATGTGCCCTTTACCCTGAAGAATGACAGGGGAGACAGGTGCAGATCCCGCAGGTGAATCATGCACACCCTTGCACACCCACACTCATCACCCCAGGAGCCACGTTTTATCAGTGATGTCAAGGTAATACTCCTTAATGATCACTGTGTTCAAAAAGTAGGGGTTATACCTAAAGGAAAAGATCAACTTGCTGTGGGACCAGGGATGGCTCGAACCTGTACCTGCTAGGATAGGGAGAAGAGAAAGGTGCAAGCTTCTAGGGACCTCAGCTTGCCTCCCATTAATGAGAGAGTCATTTACTAGGCAGGTTGATAGGGAGTCTAGGGGTCCCCAAAGAGAGAGGGGTCTGGAATTCTCAAGGAGGAAAAAAGGACAAACTTTTTTTCTTTCTCCACATTCCTTAGGATTATATACCAATAATGTATCCTGCCTAAGGACAGTCTTTGGATTCAACCTTCTGTTATTTTAAAAAGTTAATTATGGGAGTATACCTGGTCTTTACAAGGATGTATCTTGCCTGAGGACAGTGTTATCTTAAAATGTAAATTATGGGAGTAGGTCGGAGGAGGTCTTTACAACCTCCAGACATTCTTTGGATTATATAACCTCATTATTAACACTAGCAAGCGGGTACTCTTTCTGCCCCCTTCTGATGCCTATGTCAGAAGCTTTCTCTATCTCCTTTATACTTTAATAAAACTTTACTACACAAAAGCTCTGAGCGATCAAGCCTCGTCTCTGGCCCCGGATTGAATTCTTCTCCTCCGGGGGCCAAGAATCCCGGTGTATTCGCGTGATTCAACAACAACCTTTCATCTTGGGGGCTCGTCCGGGATCCGTCAGGACAAGGTAAGGATGCTTGGAGCTTTAGTTCTTTGTTCTCTTGGCGAACACGTTTTCTGCTGTGCTTTACTAACTCTACCGTGTGCTTGTGTGAATGAATGGCATGCCCTGCGTGAAACAAGTAAGGAGCTCTGCTCTGCGGTTCCACGGTGATCTCATAGGGCTTATGGCAGAAACCTGTCGGGGCGTTATACCGACATGCCAATGCCAAGAGGCACCCAATGTCTCCTTCGGGAACCGACCAGAAATGGGCAAAGTGTGTGGACCGAACTCTCCTTTCTCGGTCAAACTTTTCGGTCTCTTTGACCATTTCATAACTCCTTGGGAATTAGAAGTACTAACCTAATCTATCGGATCATAGACTTTCAAGGGACTTGTGATATATACTGTTACTGTGTACTGTGGCTTAGGTCCCAAACTTGGATTCGTAGTCAAGAAAGTGTCTAGCCTCGCTAGGAATCGAAAGTTCGGAAGCTAGATGGAGCTCTAGCTCCCAGAACATCTCTGAGGTTAAAGGTTACTCAGATTGGGACTGCGATGGGTTTTTTTTTTTTTTTCTTTGGTAATGCCGGCTCTTAGTGGATCAGAGGAGGCTGTTATACTGGTGTGGTGATGCTTGGAAAGAACATCTCAGTTTTATGTTCGCGTCGGTCTTATTGTGGTCAAGAAATACTCAGGGTCGTGCACAGGCACTCAGGTGACGAATGTTTCCCACAATGGTCTTAGCTTGGGAGGCATTCCGGAAGGTTACTCTGATTCACCCCGGGTGACATCAGAGACAAGCAAGGTTAAGGGTGAAGAGCTGGACGTCAAGTAGGGATGCTATCAAGTCTACCCCTGGTACATCCCCACCCCATCTCGGTGGTAGAACCGGGAGGGACGAGTACGGCGCCTGCGTCGGTAAGGGACAGACTAAGTCCGACCAGGAAGGAAAAGCTTTTGGTGTAAGGTCTGTCTACACCCCCATCTAGAGCAGGGAGGGACGCCTCCGGTAGAAAAAATGGCGCTGGTCGCTTTTTTCTCTTTTACAGATGGGAGCTAACAATTCCAGCCTCACTCCTTTGAACTGTATCCTGAAAAACTGGGATAGATTTGATCCCCAGGGCTTAAAGAAGACACACCTGGTCTTCCTATGTGATACTGCATGGCCACGGTATCCATTGGAGGACGGCGAACGGTGGCCAGTTGGAGGGTCTCTTAAGTATAACACTGTTCTACAATTAGACAGGTTCTGTAAGGAACAAGGGAAATGGGTAGAAGTAGCATATGTGTTGCCCTTTTTCTCTCTGCGAAATATGCCAGACTTATGTCCTAAGGGTATAGATTTGGGTGTGAAACCTTCAGCTCCCCCCTATCCTCTTCCTTTGCCCCCGTACCTGGGACTCCAAACTGGGATTCAAACTGCCCACATGGAGGTCCAAACAACTCCTGTCTCAGTACGACCTCAGACTACTCTGGTTTCAGTAGAAACTCAGACCATCGAAGTAAGAGATGAGATGGAGGAAAGGAGACAAAGAGAAGAAGAAAAACAGGTTTCTCCAATCTATCCCTGAGATCATATGCGCAGAGCAGCCAGAGAGACTGAGGAACAGCCACACAAGCTGTTGTCTCTTTATGAAACACCCACCAGGAGAAATAGTCTGTGAGAGTTAATAAGCCTTTTTCTTATCAAGAAATACAAAGAATCAAGGAGGATCTGGGAGACTATTTAGAGGACCCAGAAAAATATATTAGAGCTTTTAAAGGTGTTACTCTGCTTTATGACCTCACTTGGAAGGATGTGATGTATATCTTGGGACAAACGCTGACTCCTGAGTCAAAGACTGGAGTTTTGGGAAAAGCGGTTGCTTATGGAGATGAGTGGCTTGGTAATGAATCAGTAGGGAAGAGGGAGAACAAGATAGCGGCCCTCCCCACTGGGAATCAGGCAGTCCCAACTATAGAACCAGACTGGGACTACAACACAGCTAAAGGAAGATGGGATCAGAGTCATTTTGTTAGATGTATTCTTGAAGGACTTAGGCAGGCGCGTTCTAAGCCTTTAAACTATGGCAAATTGGCAGATACAGAACAGGAGGAGAAAGAAGCTCCTGGTAAATTCCTAGATAGACTGAGAGAAGGCCTTCGCAGATTCACTGAGATTGATCCCGAAAGTGAAGAGGGAAAAGTGATCTTAAAAGATAGATTTCTTACTCAGTCGGCTCCAGATATCCGCCGTAAGCTATTAAAACAGGCGTATGGACCAAATCAGTCTTTAGATACTCTGTTACAACTGGCTCAGACAGTCTATTATGGTAGGGAATATGAGGAAAAGAAAGAAAGGCAAAAAAAGACAAAGGAAAAGGTGGAAGCCTTCGCCATGGCTATGAAAAACGTTCTTAAACAGCCTGAGAAAAATGCCCAGAGGGGCCCAGGTGAAAAGGGATGGGCTTGCTACTGCTGTGGAAAGGAGGGGCACCTCAAGCGGGATTGCCCTCAGGCATCTAAGCCGCCCCCGGCTCCATGTCCGGTCTGCAAAGGACCACACTGGAAGAGAGACTGCCCCCAGAGGTGTAGGTCTCCAGGGTCGGACTCTCAAGACAATCAGGACTGAAGGTGCCCGGGGGTCCCCACACAAGCTCCTGTCCTAATTACACCTGAGGAACCCCGGGTATTAATAGTTGTGGGGGGCCAATCCATCGATTTCCTTTTAGATACTGGGGCAACTTATTCTGTGCTTACTGAAGCCCCTGGCCCACTTTCTTCCCGATCCGCTTCCGTAATGGGACTGTCTGGACAAGCCAAAAGATATTATTTCAGTTATTCTTTATCTTGCAACTGGGATTCTGTGCTGTTTTCACACGAGTTTCTGATTGTGCCAGAATCTCCCTCACCCCTTTTGGGAAGGGATATACTGAGCAAGGTCCATGCCTCTGTTTTCATGAATATGGAGCCCTCCCTTTCTCTCCCTTTAGTTGAACAAAATGTAAATCCTAGAGTATGGGCTGATGGAAAATCTGTGGGTCGAGCACAAAATGCTATTCCTGTAGTTGTTAAGCTCAAAGACCCACACGTATTTCCACATAAGAAGCAGTATCCACTGAAACCTGAAGTTAAGGAAGGGTTAAAACCCATCATCGAAAATTTAAAGGAGCAGAGACTATTAATTCCCTGTAACAGTCCTTGCAACACTCCTATTTTGGGTATAAAGAAATCGAATGGTAAATGGAGACTAGTTCAAGACTTACGAATAATAAATGAGGCTGTAGTTCCTTTACACCCCGTGGTGCCTAATCCTTATACTCTATTGTCTGAAATTCCTGAACGGGCCAAATATTTCTCAGTAATTGATTTAAAGGATGCCTTCTATTCAGTGCCTTTGGCGGAAGAAAGTCAATTCCTATTTGCCTTTGAAGACCCTACGCAGCCAGCTTCTCAGTTAACCTGGACAGTTTTGCCCCAGGGATTTCGTGACAGTCCTCACTTATTCGGACAAAGTTTGTCACGAGATTTACAAAACTTTAATAGCTCTGAAGCAGTGGTGTTACAATATGTAGATGATATTTTGCTCTGTGCTGAGACAGAGGAAGCTTGTTCGCGAGCCTCAGAAGATTTCTTAAACTTTCTGGCAGGCTGTGGTTACAAGGCATCAAGAGAAAAGGCTCAGCTTTGTCAACAATCGGTTAGATATCTGGGCCTAATCATATCAGAAGGGACTAGGGCCATAGGCCCTGAGAGAATTAAACCTATACTAAATCACCCCCTACCTATGACTTTAAGACAATTGAGAGGATTTTGGGGAATCACAGGTTACTGTCGCATTTGGATTCTGGGTTATGGGGAACTTGCTTGGCCTTTATATAAACTTATAGCTGAAACTCAGCAGGCCCAAACTGACAAACTGGTTTGGTCTCCAGAAACTCAAAAGGCTTTTAAGGTGCTTCAGACTGCTCTCCTGCAAGCTCCAGCTCTGAGCTTGCCCACAGGGTCAGAATTTAATTTGTTTGTCACTGAAAGAAAAGGTGTGGCATTGGGAGTTTTGACACAACCCCGAGGGCCTCACCAGCAACCTATTGCTTATCTAAGCAGAGAATTAGTTGTAGTTTCTTGTGGGTGGCCCCACTGCCTAAGAGTAATTGGGGCAGCGGCTTTATTAGCACCTGAAGCTTTAAAAATAATTAATGGACGAAACCTTACTGCACTGACTTCTCATGATGTGAGTGGAATCTTAAATTCTAACGTTAATATTTGGATGACAGACAGTAGGCTTCTTAAGTATCAGTCATTGTTGTTAGAAGGACCAGTAACTAAGCTTAAAGTTTGTGGAAATTTAAATCCTGCCACTTTCCTTCCTGAGAAGGAAAATGAAACACCTGATCACGATTGTTCTCAATTCCTAACTTTAAACTATGCAGCTCGGGAGATCTAAAGGATACCCCATTAGACAATCCTGACATGGAAATATTTACAGATGGCAGTTCTTTTGTTCAGGATGGAAAGCGTAAAGCGGGTTATGCCGTGGTGACTGCTGAACAGGTTTTAGAAGCAAAATCTCTCCCCCAGGAAACTAGTGCTCAGTTAGCGGAGCTTGTGGCCCTGACCCGAGCTCTAGAGTTAAGCAAAGGGCAGCGGATGAGCCTGATAATCTATGTGAGTCTACTTCTGCTGACTCCAAATATCCTGAGTCTGCCATTGGATCCTCAAGACAATGTCTTCTTGTCCTGGGCTCACTCCTATGCTGCATTCCACAATCCGTCTAACTGCTGGGTCTGCGGAGCGCTCCCCTCTTCGTCAGTGGAAGGCTTCCCGTGGTGGACATCCCCACTTCAAGATAAAGACTTTCTCCAAGTCTGTGAATACCTTCGACAACAATCACGTGCGATGCCTCTTCTTCATCTGATGACATCTACTAACCCTAAAATGGACTGGTGCAACACTTTGTACTCTAACTATGGACATAATGTGACTTTTAATTTTGATTATACATTGTCTCGGTTCAATGACTATTTTGCTACATATAAGGAAAATAGGTCTAGATCTAATGGTTTTTTACCTGACATTTATCAAATATGGGATGAGGTTACATGGCTAACTCCTGAAAAAGGACATTTAATATCTACTGCCTCTATATGCTGGGAACAAACAGAGCCATCCCCAAAAGTTAGCCAACAACTTAATTACAATGATTGGAAACAAATGGGATATTTGTCTCAGGAAACATGCAATGTAATCATTCCCGTGTTTTCCAATCCCAGTTCAGGTTCTCCCTTTGTCTGGCCAGGCACGAATTGGGACTGGATATCTCAGTCGCGCTGGCTTGCTCCAAACGGGACTTATTGGATATGTGGCTCTTACCTATGGGCATGGCTCCCCCGTGGTTGGATAGGGAGGTGCACCCTGGGTCTAGCCTTTACTCATGGCTTTATATTTTCAGAGCTTCCAGAAAAGCCTGCTAATTTACCCCACCTTAGAACTCGGTGGGCAAGGTCTGTATTTTATTGGTATGATTATTTGGCTGCAGCGTTTGTTCCCTCTTTGGGAACTACAGATGTTATGTTACGAGTGGATGCTTTGACTAATTTTACTCAACAGGCATTACAGGATTCTCAAAAGGCTATTTCAGCTCTTAATGCTGAACAAGCACAAATTAGAAAGGTGGTTTTACAAAACAGATTGGCTCTAGATATTCTGACAGCTGCACAAGGAGGAACTTGTGCCATTATTCATACCCAATACTGTACATATATACCTGATATGAGCACGAATGTTACTCATTTTACTAACCACATGAACAAGATGATTAGGGCCATGGACACTCCTGAAGCCTCAATTGCTTCACTTTGGAAAACGTTAACTAATTCCCCATGGTGGACAACTATCTTAATTACAATAATTCTGGTTGTTTTGTTCTTGCTGTTTGCTGCCTGCATCTGTAATTGTATAACTGGATTTGTTTCTAGCCGCATGAAAGCTTTTAAGTTACAAATGGTTGCTCAAACTCCTGCTACTGCTGTAGCTTCCTCCAGCTACTATTTGGGGCCCCTGGATCAGATATCCTCAATATGAGGATTAGGAGAATATGTTGCCTCACCAATTTAGGGACAGCGCCCCTTATCAGCTTGGAAGCAGTTATGGAACGAGAACGACGCTCCTTTTCCCTAGGCAACATAATTCTCCTAAAAGAAAAGGGGGGAATGAGAGAGTCATTTCCTAGGCAGGTTGATAGGGAGTCTAGGGGTCCCCAAAGAGAGAGGGGTCTGGAATTCTCAAGGAGGAAAAAAGGACAAACTTTTTTTCTTTCTCCACATTCCTTAGGATTATATACCAATAATGTATCCTGCCTAAGGACAGTCTTTGGATTCAACCTTCTGTTATTTTAAAAAGTTAATTATGGGAGTATACCTGGTCTTTACAAGGATGTATCTTGCCTGAGGACAGTGTTATCTTAAAATGTAAATTATGGGAGTAGGTCGGAGGAGGTCTTTACAACCTCCAGACATTCTTTGGATTATATAACCTCATTATTAACACTAGCAAGCGGGTACTCTTTCTGCCCCCTTCTGATGCCTATGTCAGAAGCTTTCTCTATCTCCTTTATACTTTAATAAAACTTTACTACACAAAAGCTCTGAGCGATCAAGCCTCGTCTCTGGCCCCGGATTGAATTCTTCTCCTCCGGGGGCCAAGAATCCCGGTGTATTCGCATGATTCAACAACAACCTTTCATTAACAGCTTCCACGAAGCATCTCCAAACTCTCACAGTGTAGGAACATGGATAACATGATCCTCCCACTCCCCACCAAGTCCCATACCCACCCATCTTCAGTCTCCCTCACTGACCTGCAAATTGATCAGGTAGCTGAGAAAGTCTTTATCTTGGTCGCTGATGATGACAGAAACTTGAGGGTGGTTCATAATCTGCTTTAGGTTAAGGAGCCATATTAGCCACATACTAGGCCAAGAAGAGCCAGGAACATCAGCCCTAGTCTGGGGTGGAAGGACACTGGAACAGGCATCGTCAAGGATGCTGGAATTCTCAAGGAGGAAAAAAGGACAAACTTTTTTGTGGCTTGCCCAGCCACCACGGTTGTCCTCAGGCCCTGCCATACCATCAGGCACGCTCATGGCTCTGGGTTCCTTGTGGTGTTCTGTATCTGAGGTGGTCTGCATTCCCCAAGAAGGGGCTGTTTCTGATCCCTACTCTTCTCCAGACTTGTGTATGCTGAGTAGTGGCATGTCATTGCTTACGTGGTCAAACAACTTGCAGTCGTTGTAACAAATCATGTCCGAAAGCAAAGGAGTTGGTGTGTGTTTGTGTATGTTTATGTGTGTGTGTGTGTGTGACTCCCATGTCAGTTATTTTTGGGATCATCCACATTTATAATAACTGTCTGCTGAGGCTGCTCTGGGGTACTGACTCTGGTCATTCCTGACTTAGAGGCTTCGGAGCTGCTCCTCCTCAGATGCAGGCCTGAAGTAGACACACAAAGTCATGACTGCAACACTCACAGGTGAGGCCCTGCCTGAACTCTACTCAGCTGTGCCTTTGGAGCCTGCCAATTGCCCAGTACCACACTTCCTTCAGGGTCCACCAGCACGCATCCTGCGCCCTCGCCCCCACCCATCCTCCTGCTCCTGCCCCTGCACCTCCTCCTCCTCCTGAGCAGCAGACCCCAAGGAGCAGCAGAAAGGATACCACTTTGACCCAGAAGCCAGGGATGCCCTGGATAATGGCACTCCTCTGAGCCAAGTCACACTTCCTCCTCTGATGGCTCTTGCACATGAACTAAACTTAGGCCCTGCAGTTTTTCTCATGGTCAGAGCTCAGTTCCACTTGCAGGGTGGCCAGAGCCTGAAGCGCATCTAGCGCCAGAAGTTCATTCAGGCCTCCCGGCCGTTGCTGGCCTTGTTCCTCTAATATCTTCTCATCCAAGTCTTGGGAGGACCCCTGTTGCTGCTTCTCATCAGCCAAAACCTCCACCTCCTCCATGATGTCTTCCACAAGCAGCTGGAACATCCGCCTGATCTGCGCCATGTCTCTGTCCACCAGGGCAGAGGTCCTGTCCAGCAGGTCCCCTGCTGCCTCCACACTGAAGAGAGTGGCATCTTCGCCTGGTGTGACAACTGGTGGCTGCAAGGTCGCAGCCATGCACAGCATCACAAGGGCAGGCTTCAGGGCCCCATCCCCATGAGCACCCGGGCTCACAATTAAGAAGGTCTGGGGTCCCAGGACACTCCGACATTCCTCTGACCACCTCTCATGCTCTTCTTGGCCCTGACCATGACCCCAGGCTGGGTCAGATATGAAAGGATGGGACATAAGAGCACCAAAGCAAGTGGTGTGCAATGGCGGCCCAGGCTGCAAAAAACCTGTGGGGCCAACTTGCTTTTTAGGGGTGGGGAGTGAGAGGCATGGTCGGGAGGCAGTGGCTGGTGTGTCTGTGGTGGACTGAGGCTGAAGAAAGGGGTGGTGGTCAGCCCAGGACGGGGTGAACAGGCTCTGGTACATCAGCCAAACAGGCACTGCCCTAGGCTGTGAGCCACGCACATGCTGCTGGCCCAAATCTAGACCAATGGCTGAGAGGGTACTGGACGGCACCCTTATGGACATGCCCCTAGACCGGAGGACATCTTCCGCGGTTCCTGGGCTCCAGCTCCACCACGTGGCCAGATTCTGCTTTAGGGAGATAGCAGATTTTGCATCTGCCGCTACCCCAGGTGCTGTCATTGACCTGCATTTGGAAATTTCAACCACGGGTTCCTGCTCCGCAATCTGAACAACACACTCCTGTGTCCCACAGGACCTTCAATAACCGAGAGCTCTCCCTGAGTATCCAAATGATAGACAGGGGCTCCAAGTGGCTGGATACTTTTCTCCATGGGACAGAGTACCTGTTGCTGTCCAGATGCTAGCGGAGTGGGGAAAAACCCGACGGTTTGCAACAGTTGATCCCCATTGTTCAGGGACACCAGAGCCTTAGGGTACAGAGCTCACTCTGTGTCTCTTTATCTCTGCTTCTGGCATAGCACTGTTTTGGGCAATCCTTCTATGTATGTACCAGGGCTGGTGTATATGAGTCTCTGTCTCTTTAAGTGGTGCTGTTCCCCTTTGCCACTGTCTGGACACCAGCACTCATACAAGAAGCTTATCCTTGCCGTGAAGGCAAGCCCTTCTCCTCCTGAGTGATTTGCACTAACCTGAGATCAGACTTTTTTTTTTTTTTTAATGTATTTAAGAAAACAAGAGCTGCTTCTTGGAAAAACAAAATCAGAAACACTGATACAACTGTGGCAATCTAATAAGGGGAAGAGGAGGTTAATTCCAGTACTAGAAATGAGAAATGGAATGTGGTTCTGAAACGATAATGTTCAAATCTGAGTGGAATTACTTTTGTTTCAGGAAAGATCCAGTCAAGCAAAACCCTGGGGAATGAAAAGGAAGGAAAGAAAGAGGAAGAGAGTCAGGGGAAGAAAGGAAGAAAAGGAAAGGAAGGGAGAAAGATAGAAAAGGAAATGTCTCAACAGATATTGTAAACTTCCCAATAAAACAATTCTCTTTAAAATCTAAAAACAGAAATAGAAATTCATTAAGCCATATCCTCATTGCCCTTGATGGTACTAAGAACAAGAAAACCCATTTACACATCAGTGTTTAGAATTTGTGGCAAACACAATACGATTATGAAAAAAAAAATAGAAATATGCCATGTTATTTGTAAAAATATGGACAGCAGAAATATTTTTGTAAAAAACATTTTATTTCTATAAATAGTAATTTTACTTAGAATGTTTTGGCAACATTAATAAAACAATAAATTTTACCTGAAAGAACAAGCAAAGTAGACAAGGAATTCACAAAGGGCAATAACAAAATAGTGATCTTGACAGATATTCAATACATTTGTAAACAAAACAAAGTGTCATTGCCTGAAAAAAATACAGAGGTATCAACAGAAAAACAGAGGAAGCTCCTGAAAGAACTCAACTCACTATTAACTATATTTTATTTGCAGGCACAGAAACTGACTCAAGCTAATTCTAAGAAGCAAAGCCCTGATGTTATTATCTCTTCTCAGTGTGTGTGTGTGTGTGTGTGTGTGTGTGTGTGTGTGTGTAAAGTAGGAAATTTAGGCTGGAGAGGTAAGCAGAGAGTAGAGACTTAAAGTGCCTTTAAGGAGGAGGAGGAAATGGAGAGGGTTGAGGATTTCATTGTGTGATTTGAACAGCACTGGTGAAGCTCAAACAAGGGAGGTAGCAAGCCATGCAGGCCTAGGGGAAGAGCATTTCCAGAAGAACAGCAGTTGCAAAGTTTTTGGATTGGGAAGAAATGTATTTGCTTAAGGAAAAGCAAGGCCAGTGTTGTCAAAAACAGGGCACCAGTAGGGAAAATAGTAGAGTAAAACGACAGAGAATGGAAGAGAGGAAGTAGTCAGGGACCATATCACTGGGACCTTTTTATTTGGCAATAAATACAACTTGTACTCCTTAGGAGCATACTTCAGAGCAAACAACAGTAACTGTGTTCAAAATACTAAGCAACAATAAAAACATATGAAGAAAACATTTCATATTTTTACTATAGAAATAGAATAAAGGAGATAAGAATGCAATGGTCTGTACATTTATTTATACATAGAGTTTTCACCTGAGACCAGGACACACATACACACACACACACACACACACACACACACACACACACACACACACACTTTATACACCTAAAAGTGGTTTAAGCTGACACTTTGCAAAGTGCTTTGGCCCAAGAAAATTAACTGGAAAGGCCTAGTAATATATTCAAAGTGCAAACCAATCAATCAAGCATTGAATAAATAAATACAATCTACTTGTATTTGAATTTACACTCAAGAAATTACCTAAAATGGAGACAATAGGCTTACTCTAGCTTAGTCATCTGTAGTCCTTCCTCTTCCGTTCTGAGATGGATGCTAATACCTTGGTGATTACCACTTTCCAGGGTTCTGTGAAAGCTTAGAGCGTTTAAATAAATTGTGGAGGGGGAAAAATAGTGGGGAGAGACAAAGAGGAGGAGAAAGGAAGAGGAAATGGAGAGATTTCTCCTGGCATAGGTATACAGCCAGGATCCCAGTTTCCTTGAATGGTGCACAGAGATTGCTAGGTAACTGTGCCAGAAGTGGAGAAAGTATGGCATTCAACTCCAGGAGGAGACTCAACTCCAGGAACACACAGAGGAAGCCAAGTGTGCTGATGTTCAGGAACCAGTATTTAGAGGGTACCCTGCAGGTCTGTGAAAGAGCTCTTGGAGACCGCAAGAAAAAAGGTTTCCACAAGTATAATCACAGACTAGATAGCTGGATAGAGTAGCGGAAGGATAATAATTCTATGACGTGATAATTACACAAATAAATGAGACAATTCCTGCACATCAGACGGTGTCAAGTAAGACTGAAAATCAGTATTAGTTTGATAAAATGGGAAATTACCCACACAAAGAATTAGCTGTTAACTGCAATACATTCGTGTTCAAGGCAAGATAAGATACAAAACTGAAATCTTCACATGTTCAACTAGGGTAAGATACATGTAACTGGAAAAGGTAAGGAAAAGTTCTATAGAGGGTTTAATCACCCTGGACCCTCTGTATCCACTACATTTACTATTCTCACACAACTCCATTGTAGCTTAAGGGTAAGAGAACTAAATTTAGCCCAATTCATAAACTGAACAGATTCCCTGTGTTTGATCCTTTTCAGTTAAAACTATGGGCCCAGTACAAATCAAACTGGATGTCAAGGCTTTTTTACTTGGGAATCTTAACTTGCTTTACTTTTGTGACTGAGACAGATATGGCTACTTCACTGTGACTAAAGGCTAGCCAAATGGGAAAGGGGATGGAATGAATCAAATTCCCCTTTTGATCACTCAACAGGAGGTCCACAGGAACCAGGTCCCATTCTCTTAACTATCTCCGCTTCCCCAACTGCAGTCAATGATAACACAGGGCCTGCTTGATGCTTGCAGGGGCCTCTCACCAAACACAGGCATTTAAATGGTTGGCTTCCTTGAGATGTCCCTGGGCTAGGTAAAGACACTCTGAGACAGTGTTCCTTCTGCCTTGGCTCCATGCCTGGAGGGAATGCATACCTCTTCCTCCAATGGGACAAGAAGCCACAGCTCTCCACTGACTAAATCCCATGTCTGGTCCCAACTCACATCATAGCTTCTCCATCAACTTCTCCACACCAGGCTTTTGGAGCCAGGTTATCTTAGATCAGCACAACAGAGGCACTTCGGAGAGTTCAGCAGCACAAGGGAACATACAATAACAAAGCCATTCCAATCTGTCTATATAGTTAATATTGAGATAGTCAAGGCATGAAAACAGTTGAAAATTACGTTGCTAAAACACTCTACAGATTATACGTATAGCAGAGCTTTCAAACTTACAAATAACATGAAATACCAAAATAGGCTGTTACTTTTCCTTTCGCCACCTCTCTCGTTCTCTCTCTCTCTCACACACACACACGCACACATACTTTTTAGTGCTAAGACAACTGTATGAAAAACAGGTAATATATTTTTAAATAACATCTCAATATTCAAACAAAACTATACTTCATGTATTTAAAACAAAAACACATAAATTACGCATTGGTTTCTCTGTATTTATTATTGAATAATGCTATAGTTGAATTTTTTGTTTTTAATGGAGTTTATAACTTTGAAATACTTGCTTCAGACTTACTTAAAGTAGACTTAACCGGGTTTTTTTGACCTCCTACTTTTAGATTTGGGGGGTGATGGTTCAGAATCAGATGCGTTCACAGTAATGGATGCTACTTCCACCAATCCTGGTTGAAGGGGTTCCAGTGATACCTGAATAACAACTTTTGTTTCAGGAGGTAATCCTTCTAGCTGCTTAGGCTTCTTAAACATTTGATGACACTGGGTCTTGTGCTCCCTTTTCTCTTTACAAGTTAAAAATTGTAGCCGACATTTGGAACACTGGTGAAAACGCTTTGCCCAGTGCTGTTTATAATGACATATGTATAGTGCTTCAGTTTTAAAAATTTGGAGACAAAAGGGGCAAAGTAAATTCTTAGTGTTACCATGGTATGCTCTGAAATGTGCATCCACATCTGCAAAGAATGATGATCTGTAACTGCAAACCTGGCATACATAGGGCATTTCACCAGGCTTATGATTATCTTTCATGTGCTGTAAGAGAATCTGATCTGCCTCAAAGGACAATTCACAGATTTTACAGACTGTGCAGGGCTCCTGGGAAGTGTGGACACTTTCAATATGACAGTGCAGCTGGAAGGGCGTAGGAAACTGGCGGTGGCAGTGCTGGCAGGTGGTGTGGTATTTCCAGCTGTCACCTCTCAGCCTCTCAAGTTCCAAATGGTGCTTCATGTGATTCATAAACTCAACATTTTTTAGAACCTTCAAGCAGCTGTGGCATTTAAAGGCTGTGTGAGTTTTTGGTTCTGGCTGCCCATCTCCTATATGCTGTCCATAGTAGAAGTCACGAAGTAACACAATCAGATTGCCTTCTGTGGGATCAGCAAACTTATTTTGACTTGATACACTTGGAAAGTCAGTTTTTGTCAATACATTTCCCCCTACAGGACTTACAGGCTTGCAATGAACATTGTCCTTTGGAAAAGCTGTTGGACAAGGTTCTCCACTCTGAACATGGCTTAATGAGTTATGAACACTGTCTGGTGTGCTTTGCTGAGTAGTCACTGTATGAAAAGTACCTGAAAGGGACAAAGCTAAAGAATGTTCTCCTATAACTCCATCACTGAGTGTAGGCCTTTTGGGACTTGTGCTATTTGTTTCAGAAGTGGAAAGTCGCTTTGATACACGAGGACTTTTATCCATATCTCCTGCAGAAACTGCTGTTTCTACTGGATGCTGCAATGAACTTGTGAAGGTAATCAAAGGAGAACATAACTCTGAAAAGCTATTAGGCATTATTTGTGGTGAAATATTTTTAGAATCCGCTTTGGACAAAGGCTCAATAATAATAGGACTATCTGTTGATCTTGATTCAGAGACAGAAAGTGGCAAGACAGTCTTTGCTTCTGATGTAGGAGTCACATGACTAACAGGCTGTAATTTCTGAGCATTATCTTTCCTGAAGTGACCACACCTATTTCTCCTTGAACAAGAACCTGGGGTAACTCTGTTCAGTATGTTTGAAATGACTGGTTTTGAATTTGAGGTCATCCCAACAAAGATCACATCATCATCCTCATGTACATGTTCCACTCCAACCAAGATGAGTTCAGCATCTTCATCATTTACTAGTTTGGTTTCTCCCTCGCTTTTCTGTGGTTCTGGCTCTTGTTCTTCTTCACATGACATCCATGGTGGTTCCATATTTTAAATACTTTTTTGTTCTTGGAGGGTGTGACCACAAGTCCCAGTGCTTCCTTTAAATAAACTGCCACCTAGGTATAAATATACTACATATTAGTTAAGTACAGAAAAATGTGCTATTTGGTTATCTCCAAAACTCTATGGTAGTTATAAACACCCTTATCTTACAAATAAAGATACTGAGCATCAAAGAGACTAAATGAAAGATGAATAACCTATGACTACAAGTCTACATGACTCAAGAATAATAGCTTTGTTCCATGTTGATTTTAATCTCTTCTAAGTAAAAAAAAAAGAAAGAAAAAGAAAAAACCGAATACCATCACTGATCATTAGGAGAAATCACATGTAAAGCACGAGTATTTTTACAACTGCACTATTGTACAGTGTTTAGAAACATGGACTTTGGAGTCAAAGAAGATTAAGCTGGAATTCTAAGTTAATCACACACCAGCTGCATCTTTTTGGGCAAATTTATAACTTTTAAATGTGTTTCCGCACCTTAAAGACAAACATGCTTATTTCTTAGACTTAAGGTTAAGCTCTTTTTAAAAAGCGTCAGCTATTTAATGGCATCTTGTTTTGTAGTAAAATTGGAAAAAAAGTTATCTTAAATGCACATTACAACTGATTCACACATACTAATTTCATAAATGTTAATACAGAAAATAGGTAGCAAATTCAAATATAAAGTATCTATACACAGTTAACAAACAGCATAATTCAATGTCAAGCACTTAACACAGGCCTAGAAAATTGAGAATGAACTCTCTTGATAATCTCACCCCCAAACCACACTTATACATCCTAAATTTCTTCCTCTAATCCTGACTAAACTTAAATCCAACAATGCTTCATCCTTCATTCCACATTTCTCTTCCCCACATATCAGGCAAAGTCATGACAGTATTTCACTAATACCAATATCAGACAGAGACATCAAACACACACACACACACACACACACACACACACACACACACACACACAACGGATATTCTGTATGAATACAGATGCAAGAGTCCTCAACAAAATACTTGCAAACAAAACCTAACAACATATAAAAAAGATTATATACCATGATCACGTGGGATTTATGGAGGTATGCAAAGTTGGTTCATTATATGAAAGTCAATCGACATTATGCCATTTTAACACAATAAAGGACAAAAAACACATCTGCCTGCAGAAAAAGCATTTCCCTGAATCTAGCACCTTTTCATAATAGGGGTTAAAGTAAACCACTTAATAACTAAGAACAGAAGAGAACTTTCTCAAAGGGTACCTGTAAATGACCCACAGCTAAATCATACTTAATAATGAAACAATGAAAGCTTTCCCTATAAGATTGGGAACAACATAAGGAAGTCTATTCCACACTTTGGTTCAATATTATACTGGCAGTTCTATAACCAGAGCAATCAGGTAAGAAAAAGGAATTGTTGTTGTTGCTTAAAACAAACAAACAAACAAACAAAAAAACAGCCTTCAGAATGGAAAGGAAAAAGTCAAAGTATATTGGAGATACCATACTTTTATATATAGAAAATCCCAAAGAAACCACAGGTATTAGAATTAATAAAAAGCTTGAAGAATATAAGATAAATATTTTAAAAGTCAATCACATTTCTATACAGTAGCAACAAATGTTCTGAAAATGAAGTCAAGTAAACACTTGACTCTACATTAGCATTAAAAATAATACTTAGGATGTCAGAAAGAGAAAGACAAATATCATATGGTATCACTTACATGTGGACTATAAACTATAACACAAATGAACTTATCTGTGAAACAGAAACAGACTCACAGACATAGTGAGCAGACTATGTGATTACCAAGAGAGGAAGGGTGGGGGAGGCATAGATTGGGAGCTGGTGACTAGCAGATGCAAACTATAATGTTAATATATAGAATAGATAAAAAAAGATCCTACTGTGTAGCACAAGGAACTATATTCATAATTTGTGATAAACAGTAATGGGAAAGGATATGAAAAAAATTGTTCGTGCATGTGTGTGTGTTTACATATGAAGGAAAGGAAAGGTAAAAGGAAGGAAAGGAAAGGAAAACTCTTGGCAAGTATGTACAGAAACTGGACCTTGTGTGTTATGGATAGATTTTAAAATGGTGCAACTGCTACAGAAAACAGTCTAAAGCCTCCTCAAAAAATTAAAAATAGAACTACCACATGATTCATCAATTCCACTTCTGAATATAAATTCAAAAGAAGTTAACATGGGGTCTTGAGATATTTGCATAGCCATGCTCAAAGCAGCACTAATCACAACAACTAAGAGGTGGAAGCATCTAAACATCTATCAAATGTGATACATACATATAATGGAATATTATTAAGCCATATAAAGGAAATTCTGCCCCAAGCTACAACTTCATGATCACTTAAGACATCAAGCCAAAGGAAATAAGCCAGTCATAAAAAAGACAAAAGTGTATGTTTCCACTTATACGAAATATCTAATATAGTCAAGCAATAGAAAGGAACAAAGTGGAATGATGGAGTCCAGGGTCCATGGAAACAGGGAAGAAAAGAGGAGTTGTTGTTTAATGGGACAGGTGATGGGTACAGAGTTTCAATTTTGCAAGATGAAAAGGTGTAGAGATCTATTTCATAGCAATGTGATAAGGAATTCCATGATATTTCAGAGGTTAGGACTCCAAACTTTCCTATTAGGGGCCTGGGTATGATTCTCAACCAGGAAACTGTCATTTAAGCTGCATAGAACAGCTAAAAAAATGACAACAACAACAACAAAACAACACTGTGACTCTGTGTGTGTGTGTGTGTGTGTGTGTGTACTTGTGTGAGTTGCTCAGTCGTGTATGACTCATTGTGTCCCCATGGACTGTAGCCCACCAGGCTCCTTTGTCGATGGGATTCTCCAGGCAAGAATACTGGAGTGGGCTGCCATTTCTTTCTCCAAAAAGGCTGATGAAATTGTGTGAAATACTTAGCACGTAAAAATGGTTAAACTGGTAAAAATTTAAGTTAGATGTTTGGTTTTTTTACAACAATTAAAAAAAAAATCTAACAACCAGGAAAATAATTTGAATGGACTTTTCACCAAATATGATATGCAAATGGCCAACAATCACAAAAAATACTGCTTAACATGATTGAAAGTGAAAGAAAGTGAAGTCACTCAGTCATGTCCGACTCTTTGTGACCCCATGGATGGTAGCCTATAACGCTCCTCCATCCATGGGATTTTCCAGGCAAGAATGCTGGAGTGGATTGTCATTTCCTTCTCCAGAGGATCTTCCCAACCCAGGAATCGAACCCAGGTCTCCTGCATTGCAGGCAGACATCTTACCTTCTGAGCCACCAAGGAAGCCCGTAACAAAATGTAAATCAGTCTCAGTGAGATACTACTTCACACCTATTAGGTTGCTGCTGCTGCTAAGTCGCTTCAGTCCTGTCTGACTCTGTGCGACCCCATAGACGGCAGCCCACCAGGCTCCCCTGTCCCTGGGATTCTCCAGGTAAGAACACTTGAGTGGGTTGTCATTTCCTTCTCCGATGCATGAAAGTGAAAAGTGAAAGTGAAGTCGCTCAGCCGTGTCTGACTCTTAGTGACCCCATGGACTGTAGCCCACCAGGCTACTCCATCCATGGGATTTTCCAGGCAAGAGTACTGGAGTGGGATGCCATTGCCTTCTCCTACCATTAGGTTGGCTGTAATCAAAAAGAGGAATAATAACAAGTGCTGCAGAGGATGTGGAGAAAAGGAATCTTCATATATTGTTGATGTAATTGCTGTAAAATAGTACAATCACTTTGGAAAAGTGGTTTGTCAGTACCTCAAAAATTAATATAGAGTAGCCATATGATCCAGAAATTTCACTCTTTTGTATATATCCATAAAAAATGAAAATGTTGAGTCCATGCAAAAACAGTGTTCACAGCAACATTATTCACAATAGCCACAAAGAATACACCATCCAAATATTATCCATTAGTTGATGAATGGATAAATAAATGGTGGTATATGCTCACAATGGACTACAGGTAAGCCACATACCATATTGATATACCATATTCAGCCATAAAAAAAAAATGTGCTGCTATACAGCCAAGAAATGGATGAATCTTGAAAATACACAAACTAGGGGACTTTCCTGGAGATCCAGTGTTTAAGACTCTGCACAGGTTCCATCCCTGGGCTAGGAACTAAGATCCCACATGCCACATAGCTAGATAAATAAATATTTGAAAAGAAAACATGGCATCTGAATAAAGCCAGACACAAAGGTCACACATTGTATCTGGAAGAACTTTACATAGAAGAGAAGCAGGAAAGACAAGCATTCTATAATCCAAATGAAACATTTTTTTTCCCCAGGGAGGAGGAAATGAACTGCTCTAATAAAGGCTGCCAATAAATTAAATAAAATAACAACCTCAGGCTCTACTACAAAGCCACAATCATCAAGACAATATGGTACTGGCACAGAGACAGAAATATAGATCAATGGAAAAAAAACCAGAAAGCCCAGAGGTAAACCCACACACCTATGGACACCTTATCTTTGACAAAGGAGGCAAGAATATACAATGGAGAAAAGACGATCTCTTTAACAAGTGGTGCTGGAAAACTTGTCAATCACTTGTAAAAGAATGAAAGCAGAACACTTTTTGGAGAAGGCAATGGCACCTGACTCCAGTACTCTTGCCTGAAAAATACCATGGACAGAGGAGCCTGGAAGACTGCAGTTCATGGGGTCGCTAAGGGTCAGCCATGACTGAGTGATTTCACTTTCACTTTTCACTTTCATGCACTGGAGAAGAAAATGGCAACCAACTCCAGTGTTCTTGCCTGGAGAATCCCAGGGCCTGTGGAGCTTGGTGGGCTGCCGTCTATGGGGTCGCACAGAGTCGGACACGACTGAAGTGACTTAGCAGCAGTAGCAGAACACTTTTTAACACCATACACAAAAATAAACTCAAAATGGATTAAAGATCTAAACATAAGACCAGAAATTATAAAACTCCTAGAGGAGAACATAGGCAAAACACTCTCCGACATACATCACAGCAGGATCCTCTATGACTCACCTCCTAGAGTATTGGAAATAACAGCAAAAATAAACAAATGGGACCTAATTAAACGTAAAAGCTTCTGCACCACAAAGGAACTATTAGGAAGGTAAAAAGACAGGCTTCAGAATGGGAGAAAATAATAGCAAATGTAGCAACTGAAAAACAGCTAATCTCAAAAATATACAAGCAACTCCTGCAGCTCAATTCCAGAAAAATAAACAACCCAATCAAAAATGGGCCAAAGAACTAAATATACATTTCTCCAAAGAAGACATACAGATGGCTAACAAACACATGAAAAAATGCTCAACAATCACTCATTATCAGAGAAATGCAAATCAAAATCCACAATGAGGTACCATGTTATGCCAGTCAGAATGACTGCAATTCAAAAGTCTACAAGCAATACATGCTGGAGAGGGTGTGGAGAAAAGGGAACCCTCCTACACTATTGATGGGAATGCAAATTAATACAGCCACTATGGAGAACAGTGTGGAGATTCCTTAAAAAAAATAAGAAAAAAAAAAAAAACCTGGAAATAGAACTGCCATACAACCCAGTGATCCCACTGCTGGGCACACACACTGAGGAAACCAGAATTGAAAGAGACATGTGTACCCCAATGTTCATCGCAGCACTGTTTCTAATAGCCAGGACATGGAAGCAGCCTAGATGACCATCAGCAGATGAATGAATCAGAAAGCCATGGTACGTATAAACAATGGAGTATTACTCAGCCATTTAAAAGAATACATTTGAATCAGTTCTAATGAGGTGAATTAAACTGGAGCCTATTATAAAGACTGAAGTAAGCCAGAAAGAAAAACACCAATACAGTATACTAACACATATATATGGAATTTAGAATGATGTAACAACAACACTGTATGCAAGACAGCAAAAGAGACACAGATGTATAGTGTTTTGGACTGTGTGGGAGAGGGAGGGGAGAATGATTTGGGAGAATGGCATTAAAACATGTATAATATCATATTCGAAATGAATCACCAGTCCAGGTTGAATGCAGGATACAGGAGGCTTGGGGCTGCTGCACTGGGATGACCCAGAGGAATGGTATGGGGTGGGAGGTGGGAGGAGGGTTCAGGATGGGGAATACGTGTACACCCATGACGGGTTCATGTTGATATGGCAAAACCAATACAATATTGTAAATTTAAAATAATAATAATAATAATAAAATTTTTTAAAAATAAAAAAAAAAATAAAAATTGACCACTGAGTTAAACATTTGGAATTCACTGGTGACCTTGACAAGAGTGGATTTAAAGGAAAATGAGAGAAATGGAGATAAAAAATTCTACAAACAACTCTGCAGAAGTCCATAATAAGAAAACATAAAATAAAAAAAAGCAGAAGCAGGATGTGTCACAAAAGACAAATTTTTAATGAGAGGTGACATTATAGTCAGTCTGTTTGCTGATGGGAACCGTCCAGAGAAACAGAAAACTTAATCCAGGACAAAGAAGAGACTTGCTAGAATATCACTGAATAAACAAGAATTGAGTAGAAAATGGCAACCCACACCAGTACTCTTGCCTGGAAAATCCCATGGATGGAGGAGCCTGGTAGGCCACAGTCCTGGGGTTTTCCAAGAGTCAGACAGGGCTAAGAGACTTCACTTTCACTTTTCACTCTCAGGAATTGGAGAAGGAAATGCCAACCCACTCCAGTGTTCTTGCCTGGAGAATCCCAGGGCTGGGGGACCCTGGTGGGCTGCTGTCTATGGGATTGCACAGAGTCAGACATGACTGAAGTGACTTAGCAGCAGAAGCAGCAGCACACAAGAAGTGAACACAAGCCAAATAATTTGCTCACAGTAACAAGACTGAGATCATATGCAGAAAGGCTGTCATGGTGGATTAATGGGTATGGTCACCAGCCTTCAAGATGACCCTGTGAATCACATGTCCTGATATTCCCACCCCTATGTAGTTCTCTCTCAAACTATCACAGGGTTGACCTGTGAGACTAAGCAAATACAGAAGTGAAGATGTGTAACGTCTGAAAAAAGACTGCACTTTATAATGGATGCAAGTTCTTTCCTGAATCACTCATTCTGGGAAAAGACAGCAGCCTCCACACGAGCAGCCCCTTGGAGAGGCCCACAGAAGGAGGAACTGAGGCCTCATGAGTACAGCCAAGTAAGAGAACTTACATTCAATAAGCCAAGTTTTCAGAGGTTGCCAAACCAGATAAAAGCTTGACTACCACCTCAGGAGGGACCCTGAGGCTAAACTACCCAACTGGATTCTAGACCAATAGATATCAAGTGTAAGTTTTTTCAAACTATTCAATTTTGAGATAATATGTACAACACAAACAGTTCGAGGTATAATATCATTCACATCATACTTACACACAGAAGAGTTCTCCTATAAATATGGTAAAACTTAAAAAACACAAAACAAACCAAAACACCTAAAAACAGGAGTTGCCTGGCAGTCCAGTGGTTTGATTAGGACTCAGCCCTCTCACTGCCAGGATCCTGTGTTCGATCCCTGGTTGGGGAACTAATATCCTATGAAGCCACATGTTGTGACCAAAACCAAACATGCTGTCAAGTTCAAAGCTGTACCAGCAATAGATAACTATGCAACAGAGCTGTAGGCACAAGTTGCTGGGCATAAAGCTACCTATCATCTTGTTTACTGGCATGAAATGAACTCAGATGCTCCCCCACCCCCATCCAGTGGAGTTCAATTACTTAATGAAATAAAGCTCTTACAGGTGCAAAAATGAGCAAGTAATCCCATGTAAACATGTTAAATCACAACACATTTTCTTTGAATGAACCACTTTATTCATTTGGCCGTGCTGCTTGGCTTGTGGGGTCCCAGTTCCCTGACCAGAAGTTAAATCCAGACCACTGCAGTGAAAGCCAAGAATCCTAATCTCCAGGCCACAAGGGAATTCCCATACCTTCATTACTTTGCTTTTGTAGCTAAAACCTTAGGATATGTGCATTGCCCCATTTTAGCCTCACCAAGTGGTAGGAGTCAGCTCTACACAGCTTAAAACCCATGGTGCTCTTACTTTTTTTTTCTTTCAAGAATGCAGGAGAAAGCAAGCCAGTAGCCTCCCTGCCTGCTTTTAATGTTTCAACTCAGAGAGCTTCAGAGTGACCTGAAACCATGATTGCCCTGAAGTCACCACCCGCAATCAGGGTCAGCTAATCCCCAGGAGAACTCTCTCTCCACAGCAACATGTCAGCCCATGAATGAAAGGAGAAAAACGGAAGGCAAGAAAGACACAACTTTGTTCCTTATTGTAAAAATGTCTGTCACCTTACCTCAGGGGCACATTGAAAACCTGAGTGCCCTTCCCAGGCAGGAGAAGGTCACATCCTGGGGTCGGGCAGAGGGAAAGGTCAGGGTGAGTCACCTCTTCCTGAAACATTCTATCCCCCAGGCCCTACCTGGTCCTACCCTACAGATGCTGACCAGGTGTCTCACACTCAACCAGAGCAAGTGATTGAACTCCTCTTCCCTGAGCTTCTTCCTCCCACCTCCCTTCTCTCAGTAACAAACAAACAAACAAACAAACAAACAAACAAATACCTCATCTGCCACCTTTCCGAACCAAAGGCCTGAATCTCGGGGCCCCCAGGGACAGGGGCAGCCCTGGAGTCCGAGGAGAGGCAGAGCAAACAGGAAAACGACCAAAGCGCCGCGGCAGTGGAGAGGCCACTAGATTGATTTTTTTTTTTTTTTTTTTGCTGTGCCCGCCTGACTGTGTCTGGTTGCAGAACCGGGTTGGGCCCGAGTCATAAACCCGCGTGAAGATTTGTATATGTGTGTGTGTTTAAATATATTAAGTTCCACAGGAGACCTGGGAGGGGCGGGGGTCTGGGGGCATGACAGGCCCTTTCCGCGAGCTGGCTCGTCCCACCCCTAGGACAGGAAGGCTGCTGGAGAGCTGCTCCCACCCAGACTAGAGAGGGGAGAGGGCGAAAGGGGCCTGGGGCCTGTAGGCCCGGCCTCAAGCTCCCTTGGCCCTCAGAGGCCGTCCCGCCGAGCAAGGCCCCGCCAGATTGGGGATCTGAGAAACCCTTCCCTGGGCACTCTGGCACCGCTTTGGCCGCACCAGGCCCCAGTCCTTACCGGTCCCCGTGGGCGGCGATGCCAGAACTGCCGGCAGCTCACCTGCACCTAAACAGTCCCTGGGTTAAGTCTGAGGAGGCAGGCCCGAGGGAACAATGCCTCCTCAGGCCTGGGACGCCGCTTCAACTGCCGGCGTGTCCGCTGCCAAGGACGATTGGTTGCCAGGTGTTGACGCCTGCAATCGGATTGGCCGCTAGGCCGAGTTCCGCGCATGCGCGCGCGGTGGCCCCCTCTGGAGGCAACTGCTGGGGGCGTAGTCAGGCTGAACCTGAATCTGAAGTGTCTTGGGTCTGTCAAGATTGCGCAGCTCACCAAAGGGGAAAAAAGAAAATAGATTGCACAGTCGCCAGGGCACAGGGCTGAGAACGACCTCCGAGTCTACCAGGGGACTTCAATGATGGTGTCTAGCACTCACAGCCCTCAGGGGTGACCTGCCCCTTGCTTAAGAAACTTGACCTTGACCGTACACCTGGATCTTGAAGCCCCTTCTCTTGGAATTCCATTTTGCTCAATGCAGGGCAGCCTGCCCCCGATTTTGCACAGCTAGAGTGAGCTGAGCCGAGAAGACAACGGCAACCCACTCCAGTACTCTTGCCTGGAAAATCCCATGGACGGAGGAGCCTGGTAGGCTGCAGCGCATGCGGTCGCTAAGAGTCGGGCACGACTGAGCGATTTCACTTTCACTTTTCACTTTCATGCATTGGAGAAGGGAAGGGCAACCCACTCCAGTATTCCTGCCTGGAGAATCCCAGGGACAGAGGAGCCTAGTGGGCTGCTGTCTATGGGGTCGCACAGAGTCAGACGGGACTGAAGCGACTTAGCAGCAGCCTAGTGAGCTGAGAATGAGCTTTACTTCTTTTTCTTTTTCTTTTTTTTTAATTTTAGAGCCTACACTTTTTAATGGCTGAGGAAAACCGAAAAGCATATTATTTTCTGACGTGAAAATTGTGTGAAGTTCAATTTTTGGTGTCCTTAAAGTTGAAACAGGGACTTGCCAGTTCCTTTGGTTATTGTCTATGACTGAAAACTTGATCAATCGTCAAAGATCATATTCGCAAAGCCTAAAATAGTTCTTTTTGGGCCCTTTACAGAGTCTTTTTAAAATGCTCTGTTCTGCTGGAAGTCTCCTAGTAGTCATATGGGGGAATAAAGTCTTGGTTTTGTTACAATATTTTCTTCTCTATTATATTCATTTTTCATTCTTTATTAATTGCATTCCTTCTTATCGCTATAAGTTTGTTCTGTTGCGCATCTTTACAACTTTTTGAGATAGTTATTTGTAACTCTCATTTCTCTTATATGTAATGCTATAAGTTTACTTTAATTTGTTGTTGTTGTTGTTCAGTCTGTCAATCATGTAGGACTCTTTGCAACCCCATGCACTGCACGCAGCACACCAGGCTTCGCTGTCCTTCACTATCTCCTGGAGTTTGCTCAGACTCGTGTCCATTTAGTTGGTGATACTATCCAACCATCTTATCCTTTGCTGCCCACTTCTTCCTGCCCTCAGTCTTTCCCAGCATCAAGGTCTTTTCCAATGAGTTGGCTTTTCACATCAGGTGGCCAAACTATTGGATCTTCAGCTTCAGCATCAGTCCTTCCAGTGAATATTCAGAGTTGATTTCCTTTACGATTGACTGCTGAATCTTGCTGTCCAAGGGACTCTCAAGAGTCTTCGCCAACACCACAGATCAAGAGCATCAATTCTTTGGCACTCAGCCTTCTTTATGATCCAACTGTCACATCCATACATGACTGCTGGAAAAACCATAGCTGTGACCAGATGGACTTTGTCAGCAAAGTAATGTCTCTGTGTTTTAATATGCTGTCCAGGTTTGTCATAGCTTTTCTTCCAAGGAGCAAATATCTTTTAATTCTGTGGCTGCAGTCACCACCCACAATCATTTTGGACCCCAGGAAAATAAAGTCTGTCACTGTTTCCATCGTTTCTCCATACAACTTTAACTGTGTCTCACAATTTTTGCTGCATAGTTTGTTCATTATCATTCACTTCAAGTATATCCTAATATTCTCTTCTTAAGACAAAGATTATATATTGTATGGGCTTCCCTGGTACCTCAACTGGGAAAGAACTTTCCAGCCAATGCAGGAGACACAAGAGGCCTGGGTTCGATCCTGGGTCAGGAAGATTCCCCTGGAGAAAATAATGGCAATCTGCTCCAGTAGTCTTGCCTGAAAATTCCATGGAGATATATATTATGGATTAATGTAGTTAGTGATATTTTCCAAATGAATGGCATTTTAAAAGATATTTCTTTGTCAATTTCTCATGATTGCATATGGTCAGATCACACAATATAAATATTATTGATCCTTTGTATTTGAAGATTTCAATTCAGTTAAGTGTACCATACTTTAGATTTCCATTCCAGTGAAGTCAAAATGAAGAGGGTGTGATGTAGACAAAATACTTGCAATGTCTAAAATATATATCTGTGAAATGACCTCCATTAAGCCTCACAATTATTCCAGCATCTTTCAGTAGGGTACCTTTAACTAAGTTCCAGGTTTTATGCAAATTTTACCAGCTTTTCCAAAAATGTTCTTTTCCAGTTTCATATTCCCATACAGGATACTGAACTGCATGAGGATATATAGCCAAAAGCTACAGATACCTCCCTTAGTTTACTCTGGTCTATAGCAGTTTCCTAAACTTTCCTTGCTTTACATGACTTTTGACAATTCTCAGGAGTCCTTCAGGGACAGGCATTTTGCACAATGACTCTCAATATGGGTTTGATATGTTTCTCCTGGTTGCACTGGGGTTTATATATTTTTAGAACTATACCTCCAAGGCAAAATATCTTTCTTATCACTTCCCATCAAGGATTCATACTATCAATATGACTTACCACTAGTTCCTCTGCTATAAAGTTATCTCCTTCCCTCTGACATATTCTGTTCTTTAGAAACAAGTCACTAAACCCAGCCTACACTTGGGGAGGGGCATGGACTCTCATCTTGAGGAAAATATCTAAGAGAAACACAAGTTACTGAGTATACAAATTAATTGAAACTCATTTATAAGGAAGATCTGGTTCTTCTAGCCATATCTTTTCATTTTAAATTAATTTAATTAAATTAAAGTAAAGATTTAAGAGGTTTCCCAGGTGGTGCTAGTGGTAAAGAACTTGCCTCCCAATGCAGGAGATGTAAAAGACACCCAGGTTCAGGAAGATCCCCTGGAAAGGGAAATGGCGACCCCTGCCCATATTATTGCCTGGGTAATCCCATGGAGAGAGGAGCCTGGCAGGCTACACTGATGAGGTCACAAAGAGTCAGACAGGACTGAAGCTGCTGAACACACACAAAGATTTAATACCTCAGTCACACTAGCTACATTTTAACATCTCCAAAGTGGCATATTAGACAAGGACATAGAAAACATATTCATTGAGAATTCCCTAGTGATCTGGTTGTTAGGGCTTTGTGCTTCCACTGCAGGGAGCAGAGATTCCATCCCTGGTTGAAGATCTAAATCCCTTAATCCTCACAGCAAAGCCAAAAAAAAAAAAAAAAATCCTACCAGGTGAACACTCCATCTGAAAATTCAGATAAAGGATATAAACAGGTAACCTCAGAGAAGAGAAACATACGCATTTATATATGTGAAAAGCTTGTTGTCCTTATTAGGGCATACATGTAACAATTATTTAAAAGTTTTCTATTGCTGCAGAAACTTCTGGGAATAGCACTGACTTAGATCATTGTTTTGCCAACTTTTCTTCTTTTCAAATGTAATGCACATTAACACATGAAACTGCTTTATCTCCATCTCAAAAATTTTCTGTTTTCAATATCATTCAGCTTAAGTATTTTATTTTTCCCATAACAATTTCTCTCAGGACCAGTAAGTTATTCAGGTTCAGAAGCAGGAGTAGGAGGAGCCTAAACCACAATATTAAAGAAGCTTGTGAGTTACAGATGGAGAAGGTAATGGCACCCCACTCCAGTACTCTTGCCTGGAAAACCCCATGCTCAGAGGAGCCTAGTAGGCTGCAGTCCATGGGATCCCTAAGAATCTGACATGACTGAGCGACTTCACTTTCACTTTTCTCTTTCATGCATTGGAGAAGGAAATGGCAACCCACTCCAGTGTTCCCAGGGATGGGGGAACCTGGTGGGCTGTGCGACCTATGGGGTTGCACAGAGTCAAACACGACTGAAGTGACTTAGAAGCAGTAGTGAATTACAGAGGTGCCACTTTTGCACTTTGGGTTCCTGGCAATCCTTAATCTATCCTCAGCCTGGGTGAAGTTATATTGCTTCATTTTCAAACTTTGGGAGTTATTTCCTCCGTATTTATCTTTCTAGGGTTTTGTTTGGCCATGCCATGGAACCTGTGGGATCTTAGTTCCATAACCAGGGTGTTGAACCCTGGCCATTGGCAGTGAAAGCATCAAGTCCTAACCACTGAACCACCAGGGAATTCTCATACCTTTTTCTTTCTTTCTTTCAAATATTTATTCATTTACTTGGCTGTGCTTGGTTTTAGTTCCAGCACAAGGACTCTTCAGTCTTCACTGTAGCATGTGGGAGGCAGGATTTTTAACTGTCACATGCAGTATTTCTAGCAGCAGTATGTGGGATCTAATGCCCTGACCAGGGAATGAATTTGGACTCCCTAATTGGGGAGCACTGAGTCTTACTACTGGACTACAGAGATGTCCTTCCCATGGTCAAACCCAGGTCTCCCACATTACAAGTGAATTCCTTACTGTCTGAGCCACTGTAGCTTTGACTATAACAACTTTGGTCAGCAGAGTGATGCCTTTGCTTTTTTTTGATGCTATCTATGTTTGTCATAGCTTTTCTTCCAAGGAGCTAGCTACTTTTAATTTTGTGGTTACATTCACCATCCACAGTGATTTTGGAGTTCAAGAAAATAAGATCTGCTGTTATTTTCACTTTTTCTCCATTTGTTTGCCATGAAGTGATGGGACCAGATGTCACAATGTTCATTTTTTGAATATTGAGTTTTAAGCCTGCCTTTTCACTCTCCTCTTTCCCTGTCATCAAGAGGATCTTCATTTTCTGTTATTAGTGTGGCAGCATCTGCATGTCTGAGGTTGTCGCTATTTCTCCCAGAAATCTTGATTCCAGATTGTGCTTCATCCAGCCCAGCATTTTTAATGATGTACTCTGCATATAAGTTAAATAAGTAGGGCAACAGTACACAATCTTGACATACTCCTTTCCCTATTCAGAACCAGTCTCTTGTTCCATGTCCAGTTCTAACTGTTGCTTCTTGACCTGCATACAGATTTCTCAAAAGGCATGTCAGATGGTCTGGTATTCCCATCTCTTTAAGAATTTTCCAGAGTTTGTTGTGGTCCACACAGTCAAAGGTCTCATCACTTCATGGCAAATAGACGAGGAAACAAAGAATCAGTGACAGACTTTATTTTCTTGAGCTCCAAAATCACTGCAGATGGTGACTGCAGCCACGAATTTAAAAGATGCTTGCTCCTTGGAATAAAAGCTGTGACAAACCTAGATGGCATATTAAAAAGCAGAGACATTACTTTGCCAACAAAGGTCAGTGGAGTCAAGGCTATGGTTCTTCCACTAGTCATGTATGGATGTGAGAGTTGGACCATAAAGAAGCCTGAGCACCAAAGACTGGACACTTTTGAACTGTGATGTTGGACAAGACTCTTGAGAGTCCCTTGGACTGGAAGGAGATCCAACCAGTCAATCCTAAGGGAAATCAACCCTGAATATTCAGTGGAAGAACTGATGCTGAATGTCCAATACTTTGGCCTCCTGATGGGAAGAGTCAACTCATTGGGAAAAAAAAAAAAAACAAACAAACAAACCTGATACTGGGAACTATTGAAGGCAGGAGCAGAAGGTGTGACAGAGGACACGATGGTTGGATGGCATCAGCAACCCAACGGAACGAGTTTGAGCAAGCTTCGGGAAATGGTGATGGACAGGGAAGCCTGGCATACTGAAGTTCATAGGGTCACAGGGAGTCAGACACGACTGAGAAACTGAACAACAAAAGCCAGGCAGGGTCTCTATGTACAGCTGGCTGAACCTCAATAGGGCTTTTTTGAATTTCTGGAGGTGGGTAGAACTTAATTTTTAGCCAGATCCCTTGCTGCAACACGTCTGGAATATTTTGTGTTTGTAGTCAATCTTCTTTGTAGTTTTTCTGGGTGACACTTGGGAGTCAGTGTTCCTCACAATGATGGATGCTGTCTCTCTCAGTCCCAGCTGAACTGAAGTTTGGATCATGACCTCTGTTTCAGGAGGCAACCCTCAAAATTGCTCTGGCTTTTTGAAAGACTGATGATTCTTTGTTTGGTGCTCCGTCTTTTCCTTCATTTTCAAACACTGTAGCCAGCACTTGGAATATGGAAAGACCCTCTTATTTCAGTGCCTCCAAGTGTGATTTATGAAGAATGTCACCAGTTTGAAAATTTCGAAGCAAAACAGACAAAGCAAATTGTTCATGTTTCCATGCCATATTCTAAAACGTACCTCTACATTGGCCAAGGCTGACAGTCTGTAATTGCAAACACGGCACACATAGGGCATTTTGCCAGGTTTGTGACTGTCCTTCATGTGCTATAAGAGAACCTGATCTGTTTTGAAGGACAATTCACAGATATAACAGACCGTGGAGGGCTCCCGGGAAGCATGGACACTTTCAATGTGACACTGCAACTGGAACAGGGTGGGAAACTGGTGGTGGCAGTGCTGGCAGGTAGTGTGGATTTCCCAGCTGTCACCCTTCTGCCTCTCCAGGTCCAGATGGTTCCTCACATGGGTCATAAACTTGACATTTTTTAGAACTCTCAAGCAACTGAGGCATTTAAAGACTGTGTGAGTCTTCTGTTCTGACTGCCCATCTCTTGTATGCTGTCCATAGTAAAAGTCATCAAGTAACATGATCAGATTTCCTTTCATGGGATCAACAGTCTTGCTCTGACTTGCAAGAGTCAAAAAGTCCGTTTTCTCCAGCCCCTCCAACTACATGTTCTGTCTGGATCCATAAGACTGAAGCATGCCTGGTCATTTGCATGAGTCTGTGAAAATGATGCCCCGCGGTGAACATGGCTCGGTGAGGTCAGGAGACCTTCCAAGGTCATAATCGTGTCCTTTGTAGGAGAAATACCTACAGGGGCCATGGTGGAGGCAGGTCCCCCTGGGATTCCATTGCTGAGTTTGGGTCTTTTGGGATTCCCACTGTTACATTTTACATCTGAAGTGGGACATTGCTTTGAATTAAGAGGACTTTCATCCTTGCCTGCTATTGAGAGACTAGCTCCAGATAGACAATGAGGCCGCAGAGAGAGCAATTCTGAATTGTGAAGCACAGCTTCCAGAGAGCTCGTTTTATAATCAGGTTTAGATGAAGGCTCGAAAATAACAGGACTGTTTTTTCCTCCCCATTCAGACTGAGAAGCTAATGATACAGCCACTGGTTCTGATGCTGGGGTCCTGAGATTTGCAGGTTGCAATGTGCAGGAGGGATCTGGACTCATGTGGCCCTTCTTTCTTCTTGAAGATGCATCCCTGGTCACTCTGTTCAAAATGTTAGAAATGACTGGCTTTGAACTTGAAATCACTCTGACAAAGAGAGTTTCAGCATCCTCATTCACATGCTGCACTCCAACAAAGATGACCTCAGCATCATCATTATCCTCATCTCTGGGTTTGGACCCTGCAGTCTTTGTCTCGGGTTGTGGTCATGCTTGTGCTTCCTCACATAGGAAGAGATGGGCCATTTTACAATCACTTTTGGCTTCAAGTGGCCCCTTCCAGTGTTTTTTCCACCTAAAGGCAACCACAGAACAAGGTCATCCCCTCTGATCTCAGGTGTCACTTTCTGTGGTTTCAGTTAACCCTCAGTTGTTCACTGAAAATATTAAATGGAAAACTCCAGAAATACATAACTCATAAGTTTTAAATTGCATGTCATTCTGAGGAGTAGGATTGGAATCTCACACCATCCTGCTTCCTCCTGCCCAGAAATGTGAATCGAACTTAGTCCTGCACATCTCACCCATTTGTCACTCGGTTACCACAATGACTGTTGAGATGTCACAGAGCTTGTGACCAAGTCACCCTTATTTTACTCAATAATGGCCCCAAACCGTAAGTGGAGTGATGTTGGTTATTTAGACATGCCAGAGAGAATCCTTTAAGTGCTACCTTTAAGTGAAAAGATCAAAGTTCTCAATTTGATATAAAAAGAAAAAAAAGTATGCTGAGGTTGCTAATATCTGTGGTGAATGTGAAGCAGAGAAAAGAAATCTGGGTTAGTTTTGCTGTCAAACTGCAAACTGCAAAAGGTATGGCCACAGAGCATAGTGCATAGTTAGGGTGAAAAAAAAATCACGAAATTAGTTCAGTAATATATTTTACATAGAGACTACATTCACAAAACTGTTATAAAAATATGTTGTTATAATTGTTCTATGTTATTATTACACCTTCCCTGGTGGCTCAGATGGTAAAGTGTCTGCTACTATTCAGGAGACCTGGGTTCCATCCCTGGAGAAGGAAATGGCAACCCAATCCAGAATTCTTGCCTGGGAAATCCCATCACAGAGGAGCATAGTAAGCTGCAGTCCATCAGGTTGCAAAGAGTTGGACACGACTGAGCAACTTCACTTTCACTTTCCTGTTATTATTAGGAAGTTGCCAATCTCTTACTGTTCTTTTATAAAATAAACTGCATCACAGGTATGTTTGTATAGAAAAACCATTGTGTATATAGGGTTTGATACTATGTGTGGTTACAGATGTCCACTGGGGGTCTTGGAACTTATTCTCTGCAGATAAGTGGTGATGATTATATTTCTTTCAAAAGACAAAATTAGTACCTGATTTAATCATCAGCTGAAACATTGAGATAACTATTAACACCCTTAGACATAAGGAAACATCTCAAACTCAGTTAAGTGACATGATCATTTTAAACTTCCTTCTCCAGACCCTACTTTTGCCTTGTCTCCCCATAGTGGCCCCAGTGCTCCTGTTAAACTCTACAGGAGAGCTGGTAGGCACCACTTTGCTTATAGATCTCCAATCTCACTCAGAAATGCTGACCAACATAAAATGTCCAAAAAAGCCCCCAGCTGTCCCTTGGGGGTGCCCCTCACTCCCTCCATTCTCTGAGTCCAGAAGGCACCAGACTCTATACATGGATCAAAAATATATAAAAAAAAAAATTCCAGAAAGTTCTCATAGCAAAACTTGAACCTGCCTCATGCTGGCAACTATATATACATATACATACACACACATACATACATACATACAAAATACATACATATGCATATATACACATACATGTATATGCATATACATATATGTGTATATATATAGCATGTACATTGTACTTGAAACTATTTACACAGCATTGGCATTGTATTAGGTATTACAAGGAATGTGGAGATGATTTAAACTATGTGGGAGCATCCCCTTAAGTTACGTGCAAAGACTATACCATTTTATATAAGGAACTTGAGCATCCATGGATTTTGGTATCTGTGGGTGCAGGGTTCCCAGACCCAATCTCCCAAGGGTACCAAGGAGAGAGGACAGGGCCTTCTCAGGACTTCTGCTACTCCCCCTGCCTTGGACACTGTCTCAAGTACTGTCACCCAACTCCTGACCTGCTTCAGTCCACAATCTCTGCCAGGCTTCCCTGACCCTGATGTCAGAAATCACAGCCTCCCCCAACTCACATGCCATATTCAACTCCAGAGCTATTGGGTTGCTGTATTGTTGTTTCTAGAACAAGTTCTGGTGTCTGTCAGTGCTACATGTCTGCTGCATAAATAAACAGTAGCTGTTATGAATACAATCTTTATCTGTACCACAGGCTTGACCCACTAATTCCTGGCTCCCCAGGTTCTTACACTTGATCTTAGCAAAGAAGCTGACAAGCAATTTCTCCAAGCATTTAATGAATTCCAAATCTTAATGAATTAAAAGTATCATGCAAGGGAGAAAGTCAGCCAGTATGTAGTTGGATGCTGACAGGGGCAGTAGTGGTCATTGAAATAAAAGGTTTGTAACACAATTTCTCTCCATATAATACATTTGTTGATAGCTTCCATGCTGTTAACACGTTTCATTGACATTAAGGGACATTCTACAGTTTACATTTGACCATTTCTGATACCAGATCACATTTCATCAGCAGCATATTATAGTTTGTTTGGTTGTGTATAAATGATAGCCCTAGCGGTAAAGGTCTCTCCTGACAATGCAAAAGATGTAAGAGATGCAGGTTCCATCTCTGGGTCAGGACGACCCCCTGGAGGAGGGCATGGCAACCCACTGCAGTATTCCTGCCTGAAGAATCCTATGGACAGAGGAGCCGGGTGGGCTACAGTCCATAGCGTTGCTGCTGCTGCTGCTGCTACTAAGTGGCTTCAGTCGTGTCCGACTCTGTGCGACCCCAGAGATGGCAGCCCACCAGGCTCCACTGTCCCTGGGATTCTCCAGGCAAGAACACGAGTGGGTTGCCATTTCCTTCTCCAATGCATGAAAGTGAAAAGTGAAAGTGAAGTCGCTCAGTCGTGCCCGACTCCCAGCGACCCCATGGACTGCAGCCCACCAGGGTCCTCCGTCCATGAGATTTTCCAGGCAAGAGTACTGGAGTGGGGTGCCATTGCCTTCTCCAAGTCCATAGTGTTGCAAGGAGTCAAACATTACTGAAGCAACTGAACACACTCACATACATATGTATATATGTGTATATTTTATAGTGGTATGAAAAATAATTCTGTGGGACTTCCCTGGTGATCCAGTATTTAAGACTCCTCACTTCCAGGCCAGGGTCATGGCTTCAATCCCTGTCAGAGACCTATGATCCCACATGCCACTGGGTGTGGCAGAAAAAAAAAAAGAAAAGGAATAATGCTGTATTTTACAGCTGATGTCATCTTAGATTTAATGGAAATTTCTGTTTTTCATAAGCAGAATCCAGCCTACTAAATTCATGTCACAAGTCACTAATGGGATGCTAGCTGCATTATATAGGCAAATGGTTTAAACAGGAATACAAATTGGCTTGCTTCCTGTTTGCTTTTTCTCCCAACGAGCAAGCTAAGAATGATTTTTAGGTTTTAGTTTTTTGTTTTTTTTTTAACTTTTAAAAATATATTTAATATTTTTACGTTTTTTTAATTTGGGGGCAAACAAAGGAATATTTTGTGATATGTGAAAATTATACGATATCTAAATTTCAGTGTCACAAATAAAGTTTTATTGGAACACAGCCGTGATCATTTGCTGCTGCTGCTGCTGCTAAGTCACTTCAGTCGTGTCCGACTCTGTGTGGCCCCATAGACAGCAGCCCACCAGGTTCCCCTGTCCCTGGGATTCTCCAGGCAAGAACACTGGAGTGGGTACCCGAGGCTATTTCACTCTGCTAATGGCAGAGACTGCATTGGCGCTTAATGCCCGTTTACTCTCTAGGCCTTTACAGAGCAATTTTGCACACTCATGGCTGTAGAGAACAAAATGAAGCATTCCAAACCCCATGGCTCACCAGCTCCTGAAGTCCAGTTGACTCAGTGCAGCTAAACACTTCCTATTCTGAGTCCCACAGGAGGATGAAGCTGGAGTATCTCTGTCTCCACACCCCAGAAAGATTTCTCTGGAAATATCAGCACCGCTTCCTGTGTCCAGTGTCCGTGAAACTCCTACCTGGCTCTCCAAAAGCCTTTTCTCAGTGAGGCTGGATCAGGAGATTCCAAGCCTTTGAAAGCCCATTCTAATCCAATCCATAGTATCCAAATGGTGCTCCAATCAGGTTTCTGAACCAGTTTTTCCCCATGGGATCTTTCAACTAGAAACCTTTCTACCAAATTGTTAAAGAGAGGAAAGAATGTGGGTGCGGCTGCAGGGCCCCACCCAGGGGCTGTTTTCCAGGTCTCAGGGTGGTGAGAGTCCCCACTTCCCTCTCTGGCATCCAGAGGCCCACCATCTTATCTCCAGTTTATCTGCATCTTTAGTTATTTGGGATTCAATAGCTTAAGGGCCGGGGAAGGTGGTCCACACAGCTATTCCAACAGAGCTCGGGCTGATATCAGGAATGGAAAAAAGCAGGGGTTCTCCTCCAATACCAGAAAATTCTCCAGCTGCAAACAGCAAACCCCTGTCCTCTTCTGGGAGCAAGGGTGGTGGGTTGGGGGCGGGTGGGCATGGTGAGGAGAGCAGAAAGCAAGCTTACTCCCAAATGATCTGCACTTGAAGACTCAGCACCCGCTGGATTTCAGGGGTCCTCACTGTGGATTTCATGCTGAACCCCAGGAGCTTTTTCTAGGCAGGGGCTCATGCTTTCTTAAACCAGGTCAGGGGTGTCAGGTCACACCCTGGTCCCCATCCTTCTGCCTTCCTCACTCACTCCCCGTTTTCTCTCTCCTTCCCCTTTGCACCACCAAGATTATATCTCAAGCTTTCCTTCCCACTGCCTTTACAGCCCTGTGCACACAGATACATAGAGGGAGGGAGGGTTTCAGAGTAGAAATATGTGTATTTCCATTGCTTATAAGGTAACAGAGTCACTGAATTAGAACAAAAATGAAGTTCACTGATGAACGTGATCTCAAGTGTTGTAACCAGATATAACATCAAAAACACTGTTCTTATCAAATCAACATGTGTTCACCTTAAATTTACACAATATGTGTCCATTACATCTCAATGAAGCAGGGAAAAAAAAAATACAGAACTGACCATTAGAAAGAGCTCGTTTTAGACTCTTTTAAGACGGTTGATGGTGAGTGCTGTGCCTAGTTGCTCAGTTGTGTCTGACTTCTTGCGACCCCATAGACTGTAGCCAGCCAGGCTCCTCTATCCATGGACTTCTCCAGGCAAAAATGCTGGATTGCCTTGCCATGGCCTTCTGCAATGTTGGTGAGTATCAAAACCCAAGGCTAGGGACTTCCCTCGTGGTCCATGGGTTGAGAATCTGCCTTCCAATGTAGGGAATGTGCGTTTAATACATGGTGGTTAAGATCCCACATACCAGAGGGCAGTAGAAAGGACAAAGGATCCTGCATGCCATGACTAAGACTCGAGGCAGCCAAATAAATGAATAAAAATATATATATATATATTTGAATTCTATGCTCTTCACATTCTTCTGGACGTATTTGTAAGCATGATATTAACAGTTTTATTTATTTATGGACACACCATGAGACTTCCTGCAGGATCTTAGTTTCCTGACCGGGGACTGAACCCAGATCACCAGAGTGATAGCATTGAGCAGTAAACGCTGGTTTGCCAGGGAATTCCTAGTTTGATTTACTTAAAGGGTTTATTTTTATTGTATGCCCAAAGGTACAGCCTTTGCTGTGTTTACACTTACAATAAAAACATTTTGGATGTCAATTTTAAAATGTTTGCAAAAACTTAGGGGAAAGGAAGGAACATGTTGACTACATATTTATGCTTCTAGGCTTCCCTAATGGCTCAGACAGTAAAAAGTCTGCCTGCAGTAGAGGAGACCGGAGTTTGATCCCTGGTTCAGGAAGATCTCCTGGAGAAGGGAATGGCTATCCACTTCAGTATGCTTGCCTCGAGAATTCCATGGATAGAGGAGCCTGGGGAACTACTATCCATGGGTTTGCAAAGAGTCAAACACAACTGGATGACTAACACTTTCATTTTCATATGCTTCTAAAGATTGTTCAAATCTCAGAATCACCTGGGGCATTATTAAACATAGAGATTCCAGGGCTGCATATCATACCTAAGAAACTAAAATTGCCTGAGGAGGGGGCCTGGGCATCTGAAAGTTCAATGTTTGCCTCACTTGATTCTGATGTGACGTGAGTCCCAGGGTGTAAAATCATCCAATACTTTGGGAAAGATTGATCTCTGGTGGTTCAGCAGTTAAGAATCCACCTGTTAATGCAGGAGACCTGGTTTCAATGAAAGGGTTGGAAAGATCTCCTGGAGGAAGAAATTGCAACCCAGTCCAGTATTCTTGCCTGGGAAATACCATGGACAGAGGGGCCTGGCAGGCTACAGTCTATGGGGTCACAAAAGACTCAGACACAACTTAGCAACTAAACCACAACAGTGAAAGTGAAAGTCCCTCAGTCGTGTCTGACCCTTCCTGACCCCATGGACTATATACAGTCCATGGAATCGTCCAGGCTAGAATACTGGACTGGGTAGCCTTTCCTGTCTCCAGGGGATTTTCCCAACCCAGGGATCAAACTCAGGTCTCCCACATTGCAGGCAGATTCTTTACCAGCTGAGGCACAAGGGGAACCCAAACAACAGTAAAAACATGCTTAAAATATCCAAGAATCTACTCCTTCAGGAGACCCTGAGGGTTGAGGGTCAGGAATTAATTTTTTCTTCATGTGACACACTGAGCACCTGCCTTGGGAGAAGCGTGTTATTGGTAATTCAATAAACCAATCAGATGTTGTAGCTTGAGCTGGGAGCTTCATCCTCCCCACCACTCTTCAGAGATTCTAGGACCTCCACACTCTGTCCTGGGGCTTCTGGATGTCCTTCGTACTAAAGGAAGTTAGGGTATAAGCAAAGCTCAGAGATCTGGATCCAAACTTCTCAGTTTGGGCCACACTTGCAAATCTCCTGGGCTGTGCTTTGTAACCCTCAGTGAATCTAAGGATTTCCCTACGTGTCTTGTGTAAAAACATATTCTCTTCCGACAGTTGTGAGTGGGGCCTGAGAGTCTTGAGTTTCTCACAAACTCCAGGTGTTGCCCAGGCTGCTTAAGGTGTCCATATTAAACAGTGAGTACTAGAGAGTTTTGAAAAGTACTGATTGATTTTGAAAAGTTCTGGTTGATTTTGCCGATCTTACTCCATACCCACAGAATAAGTATCTCCAGGAATGGGACCGGGGAGTCAACGTTACTAAGCGTCTCAGATATTTGTAAGGAGCAGGTAGGGTGCAACGTGAAGCTACACCACAATGTGTATCCAGGCACATCACCCTACCATCAACCCTGTTTTGGGCTTCATTGTGTCCTACAAAATCCATATGTTGAGGGGACTTTCCCAATGATCCAGTGGCTAAAGCTCTCCACTCCCAGTGCAGGGGGCTGGACTTCGGTCCCTGGTCAGGGAACTAGATCCCATGTGCTGCCAGGAAGTCCAAAGACCCCACATGCCACAACTAACAATTGGTGCCATCAAATAAATTAATTCATTAAAAATATTATCTGTAGAAGTCCTAACCCCCTACACTTTGGAATGTGACTATATTTGTAGATTATATTCTTAACAAGGTAGTTAAACTCAACGAAGTCACTAGGGTAAGACCTAGTCCAATCTGATGTTTCTCTACATAAAAAGAGAGAGCAGAATTCCCTGCAAGGCCAGTGGTTAGGGCTCAGAATTTTCACTGCCAAAGGCCCCATTTCAATCCCTGGACTGGAAACTAAGACCCAGAAGTGAAGCAGCATGGCCAGAAAAAAAAAAAAAAGGAAATTAGGACACACAAGACATCAAGGATGCATGGACATAAAGGGACAGGAGGACACAAGAATGCAGCTGTTTGTGCATCAGGGAAGGAGATCTCCCGAGAAACCACACTGTCAACACCTTGATCCTGGACTTCTAGCCTCCAGAACTGGGAGAAAACAATTTCCTGTTGTTTAGGTCTCTTGTATATCTTGTGGCCACCTTAGTACATTAATGCGTTCTTTAGATCAGGAGTCCCTGGAGAGGGCTCACCTCAAGGACAGGTGGGGAGTATGCAGGTGATGACTCAGCTCCCAGGTGACTTCTAAACATCAACAAATGCCCACCCCCCCAGATTTTCCAGGACACAGCCTGCTCCTGTGGACCCCTTCTTGCAGACCACTGCTGCTAAAAGTCCCCACCCAACTCTCGTTCTGGCCCCAACTTTCTTTACTTCTCTCCTAGACTGTGAGGGACAGAACCTTGAGAACAGAGCAAGCCCTGTGCTCAAACCATCCTGGTTGTGAAGGGGAGTATGTGTTTTAACAAAAAATAAAAAATAAAAAAAAAAGGAAGAAAACCCATAGCTGTCTAGCATAAGCTTAACACTGGATGTACAGAAAAGCCTTCAGATGTTATGTTAGGAAGAAGCAGAGGACATGATTTCAACCTTTTCTTCAGGGAAGGTTTCCAGGAAGGAGGACAGCATGCTTTCTGTAGATGGGTTGAGAGCAGATGAATTTATTGGAAGGACTTTGGGTCTGTAGCCAGGAAAGGAATATGAGTGGGGAGGGGGTATGTCGTCCTTCAGTTCTCTCTACCTCCAGAAGTTTCTATGATATGGGCCATGGTCACAGGGCTCCCAGAGATCAGGGAGAGAGGGATGTTTTGTGACTTCACCCAAGCCTGACCCATAGAAGGCTGCCTCTCAGCAGCCAACGTCAGACTTCTGGGCCATCTGCCAGGCTCAAGAAATGACCTACTAGGAACTCTCTGGTAGTCCTGGAGTGGTTAGGACTCTGCACTTTCACTGCTGAGGGCAGGGATTCTATACATAGTTGGGGAACTAAGATCCTGCAAGCTGCACTGCCTGGCCAACAATAGAAACAAACAAACAAACAAAAGAAAGACAGACATGACCTTTCCCACCTTTCCTTCCATAGACAACCCCACGGCTGAGTCCAGTTCAGGTCCATTGCTGTGGTCAAGGAGGAAGCTCCCTTGGGCTTGTGGCTGTGGAGTGACATGTGGTCAGCCTGAGCATCCACCAACAGGGCTGGGCATCTCACACCAACCGAGAACCTGGTACCCAGTAGGAGGTCAGGCCCTCAGGACACATGCTGGTGCCTGCTGACTACAGATCAGGGCTGTGTGAGAAGTGGACTCTACAAGGTGGCCAGAAGGCACACCTTTCAGGAGAGCACTAATCCAGGTGGCCAGACTCTTCCCACTTCCTCCGTCTCTAGGGGAGAACTTGGCGCTTCCATTGTTCTCACAAATGTTTTCCTCTTCTACTCCCCCTGGAACAGCTTTATCTCAAGAAATTGTTGTTGTTCATTTGCCCAGTTGTATCTGCAACCCCATGGACCACAGTGTGCCAGACCTCCCTGTCCCTCACCATTTCCTGAAGTTTGCCCAAGTTCGTGTCCATTGCATTGGTGATGCAATCCAGCCATCTCATTCTCTGTCACCCTTTCTCCTTCAGGCCATCTCCACATAACCAACAAAAGACCTCTCCCAGGATGGCACTCTAAATCCTGTGTCCAGCTTCCAGACCCCATGCACACTGGTTGAGCTGCATTGCAGTTTGGGCCATATAGAGCCACGACACACATTATCTGTGTAACTTTTGCTCTATATAAATAATATTTCATCAGCTGTCTTACCTTGCTTCCTTTCAGTCCAAAGCAATTTACCCTTTACTGAAGGGGCTTGCCTCATTCTGGAAATCTCTTCCCTGCTTCTCCATCTCCCACCACAAGGCTCAGGTTTTGTTTTGCTTCCTCTTATACTTCTTTTCCCATCTTAATTCCTTCCCGCCCAGGTATGTCTGAAACCCACATGGAACACTCTGGGGACTAGGGTCTTCTGCTAGTATTTATCTGATGCTCTGGGAAAACTATTGACCATGTAGAAGTGTTACTTCTGATCTATACACTGAGAGAGGTGCATTTCATATCCTTCTACATTTCTGCCTTCTTTGAACTTCTCAGTGTTTCCTGGAAAGCTCTATTATTCTTTTTCCTTGACAGCAAAACATGAAACATTAGTGGACATGAATTACTCTGTTTGATGGGACGTTGCTTACGTACACACGTAACTGGCATTACTTTGACTTCCAACATGCAATCAAGCACATTTGTTGTTGTTGTTGTTTTCCCCCTAGAAAATTTCTCTTAATGATGAATTGTCATCAGCATGAAGAAATGCAGAACATTCCACATAAAATATAATAGCATAACTGGGCTCAAAAAGTCAGCACTTGAATATATCTAGCTATATTTTAAATGTTCCTGACATTTTCCCAGAGTACCGATGTCTGATTTCAAATCTCAAAGCTTAATTTCATTCAGCGAGTCTCAAGGGTCAGAGACTGCCATGGGCATAATTTAATTCCTGTAGAATAAGTTGGCAAGTTCATACTTGACTTGACTACTTGGTACTTGACTACTTGATAAAGAGAGAAAACAACAATAACAACAATGACCAAAAAATAAACAAACAAAAAAACACAGAAATGTGTAGTTAGTGATTCAGTCATAACAGGTACACATAAATTGATGTATAGACTATACAATCATCTATATCTGCTTAATTGTTTCTGCTAATGACTTGGACACTGTGAATCACACACAAACCATTGAAAAAGAAAAGTAATTTTGGAAAATTCTTAGAGAAAAGAACATCACAATTCCTTACCTGTCTCCTGGGAAATGTGTACGCTATTAAATTTGCAACAGTTAGACCTGGACACGGGACAATGAAGTGATTCAAAATCGGGAAAGGAATAAGTCAAAGCTATCTAGTGTTGCCCTGGTTATTTGACTTCTGTGCAGAGGACCTCATGAAAAAATAAAATCCTAGATGAATCTCAAGCTAGACACAAAATTTATGTGGGTGATATGATAACTTAGTTATCCAGATGACAACACCCAAATGACAGAAGAATTATAGGAATTAAGGCGCCTCTTGATGAAGGTATTATCTGTTTCAAGTACAGACATCTGAAATGACATAGTCCTTCATAAAAGATGAAATTCTCAGTTTCACATTTGAAAATCTAGATGTATGTTCCAGAATGTGAAATATAAAATTCTCTATTAGTCACATATACAAATCTGGGGACAATTTTTCCAACTTGAAATGTGGAATTCTCTGTACATCTCACATGAAAGTATAGATAAAATATTTACTGCATAAAATGTGGAATTTTTCACATTAGAGGTATGAAAATCAGGATGCAGATTCTTTGACAGGAAATATGAAAATGTCTATTTCACATATCAAAATATGGTCACAGGATTTCTCACATGAGGTATGGAATTTTTTCATATTTTTCATTTGAAAGTCTTTGTGCTGTCTTTCCTTCATGAAATATTGAATACTGTCTATTTAACACTTGAAAAAAGTGCATTCATTCTCCTACAAGAAATGTAGAATTTTCCCACAGATTTTCATGCTTGAGCTCTGAAATTCTGTATATTTCCATCAAGAAAGCTTGAATGAAGGTCTTCTGATATGAGACTTGGAATTCTGTGTATTTCACTTTTAACAATCTGGGGAGAAATGTTCTCATATGAAATATGAAATCTCGACTATTCACATATGAAACTTTTTCTAGATTTGTACACATGAAACCTATATGCAGGTTAGGAAAAAACAGTTAGAACTGGACATGGAACAACAGACTGGTTCCAATTAGGAAAAGGAGGACCGCAAGCCTATATATTGTCACCCTGCTTATTTAAATTACATGCAGAGTACATCATGTGAAACAGTGGGCTGGAAGAAGTGCAAGCTGGAATCAAGATTGCTGGGAGAAATATCAATAACCTCAGATATACAGATGACACCACCCTTATGGGAGAGAAGAGGAACTAAAAAGCCTCTAGAAGAAAGTGAAAGAGGAGAGTGAAAAAGTTGGCTTAAAGCTCAACATTAAGAAAACGAAGATCATGGCATCTGGTCCCATCACTTCATGGGAAATAGATGGTGAAACAGTGGAAACAGTGTCAGACTTTATTTTTTGGGGCTGCAAAATCACTGCAGATGATGACTGCAGCCATGAAATTTAAAGACGCTTACTCCTTGGAAGAAAAGTTATGACCAAGCTAGATAGCATATTCAAAAGCAGAGACATTACTTTGCCAAGAAAGGTTCGTCTAGTCAAGGCTATGGTTTCTCCATTCTTCATATATGGATGTGAGAGTTGGCCTGTGAAGATTGCTGAGCACTGAAGAATTGATGCTTTTGATCTGTGGTGTTGGAGAAGACTCTTGAGAGTCCCTTGGACTGCAAGGGGATCCAACCAGTGCATTTGGAAGGAGATCAGCCCTGGGATTTCTTTGGAAGGACTGATGCTACAGCTGAAACTCTAGTACTTTGGCCACCTCATGGGAAGAGTTGACTCATTGGAAAAGACTCTGATGATGGGAGAGATTGGGGATAGAAGGAAAAGGGGATGACAGAGGATGAGACGGTTGGACGGCATCACTGACTCGATGGAAGTGAGTTAGAATGAACTCCAGGAGATGGTGATGGATAGGGAGGCCTGGCATACTGCAGTTCATGGGGTCGCAAAGAGTCAGACATGACTGAGTGACTGAACTAAACTGAACTGAACTGTACACATGAAATAGAGAATTTTCAATGAATCAGAAATTGATATCTGAGCTAAAACATCAAATAGGTACAGCTATATTTCATGTATTTCCTGAATAACAGAAAGATTTCTCTGTATTTCTTTGAAAAAAGTCTGGGTGAAGATTTCTCTGCATGAAATAGGGGATTAGCATATTTTACAGGTGCAAAATCAAAACTCTTATGATTATACAGTGGAAGTGATAAATAGATTCAGGGGATTCTATCTGATAGACAGAGTGCCTGAAGACCTATGGGTGGAGGTGTGACATTGTACAGGAATCAGGGATAAAGACCATTCCCATATAAAAGAAATGCAAAATAACAAAGTGATGAGGCCTTACAAAGATCTGAAAAGACCAAAGACGCTAAACAAAAATGAGAAAATGAAAACAATACCCATTTGAATGCAGAGTCCCAAAGAATAGCAAGGAGAGATAAAACCTTCCTCAGTTATCAATACCAGTTCATAGAGGAAATAAATAGAATGGGAAATCCTACAGATCTCTTCGAGAATATCAGAGATACCAAGGGCAAATTTCATGCAAAGAGGGGCACAATAAAGGACAGAAATGGTACGGATGTAACAGAAGCAGAAGCTATTAAGAAGAGGAGGGAAGAATACACAGATGAAATATGCACAAAAGATCTGCATGATCCAGTTAAGCACAATGGTGTGATCACTCACCTAGAGCCAGACGTCCTGGAATGCAAAGTCAAGTCGGACTTTAGAAGCATAACTACAAACAAAGCTCGTGGAGGTGGTGGAATTCAGTTGAGCTCTTTCAAATTCTAAAAGATGATGTTGTGAGTGTGCTGCCCTCTATATGCCAGCACATTTGGAAGACACTGCTGTGGCCAGACCACTGGAAAAGTTCAGTTTTCATTCTAACCGCAATAAAAGGCAATCCATCGAATGTGCAAACTACTACTTAACTTCACTCATCTCACACATTCGCAAAGTACTGCTCAAAATTCCCAAAGCCAGGCTTCAATAGAATGTGAACCATGAGCTTCCAGATGTTCAAGCTGGATTTAGAAAGGTCAGAAGAACCTAAGATCAAATTACCAACACCCATTGGGTTATCAAAAAAGCCAGAGAACACCAGAAAAACATCTACTCCTTTTTGACTATGCCAAAGACTTGTTTGTGTAGATCACAACAAAACATTTTAAATTCTTCTAAACATGGGACTACTAGAGTATGTTATATGCCTCATGATAAATCTGTATGCAGCTCAAGAAGCAACAGTCAGAAAAGGAAATGGAACAACAGACAGGTTCTGAGTTGGGAAAGGAATATTTCAAGGCTGTACTGTCAACCTCTTTATTGAACTTACATGAAGAGTTCATCACACAAAATGCCTGACTGAATGAAACAGGGTTTGGAATCAAGTTTGCTGGGAGAAATATCAATAACATCAGATATGCAGATGACACAATTCATGTGGCAGAACATGGAAAGAACTACGGAGTCTCTTGAGGAAAGTAAAAGAGGAGAGTGATTAAGGTGACTTAAAACTCAACATTCAAAATGAGATTCATGGCATCTGGTCCCATCACTTCCTGACATAAAGATGGGAAACCAATGGAAACAGTGAGAAACTATTTGGGGGGAGCAGGTTCCAAAATCACTGAAGATGGTGACTCTGTTCAGGAAATTAAAATATGCTTTCTCCTTAGAAGAAAAGTTACAACCAGGCTAGACAGCACATTATAAAGCAGACAAAGGTCAGTCTAGTCAAAGCTATGTAAAGAGATGAGAATTGGACCTAAAGAATCTTGACCTCCAAGGAATTGATGCTATTGATATGTGGTGTTAGAGAAAACACTTGAGAGTCCCTTGGACTGCAAGGAAATGAAAGGAGTCAATTCTAAAGGAAATCAGTTCAGAATATTGATTGGAAGGGCTGATGCTGGAACTGGATCCTGGATATTTTGGCCACCTGAAATGAAAGGCTGACTCATTGGGAAAGAACCTGATGCTGAGAAAGATTGAAGTCTGGAGGAGAGGGTGACGACAGAAGATGAAATGCATGGTGGCATCAGGAAATCAGTGGTTATGGGTTTGAGCATATGAGTTGGTGATTGACAGGGAAGCCTCTCATGCTGCAATCCATGGGATCAAGAAGAGTTGGACTTAATGATACTCACTGAACTTACTTAGGTTCTCAGTGAAATAAAAATGGTAAAGAACTCTCTTACCCATCAATTGATAATCCTCACAGATTCCTAATGCCCCCTAAGATTTTTAATTGTTTCTTCAGAGATTCAGCAAGGACGGCCATTCTTTCCATTATATGGGTAAATATCCCCTAGGAAATAATGGAAGGGGCATAATTTACAGAAAGTTGTAGAAGAAAGTACACACATCAGCAAGTCAGCATGACCTTGTCAAAAACATATAGTATGATCCTTTAGTCCTTCACACTGATTTCCTTCTGAAACCTGATGATAGGACCTCACCAATCCTGAGGAATGGTCATTGCAAAGGGATGTTATCTAGAACAATTTCTGCCTATTACTTTAGTGATGACACAAAGCAGGCACATTATGGTAATCATGCCTCCATTAACCTCCCCTAACCAAGACAATAGGCTGCACTAGCCATTGGGGAGCTTACAGGATCACAAGGTCTCCCGTAAATGGTTGGAGCCACCTGGGCCTTTCCCACAGAGGGTTTGCAGGTGTGATGAGGTCACCTTTTCCATGGCAAAAATTCTCATCTATGGCCACCAGTCTTACTGCCAGTCCTCTGGATTTGTGAGAACCCCACAAGACCAATTCTAGCTTGCAAAGTATACATCTGCTTAAAAAACAAACAAAAGGATAAAATCCAGTCCAAACTGAAGTGCCTAAGGATAATCAAATGGTCCTCAGCTCTATGAAGGGCCATTAGGGCCACAAAAGCATGGGTCCAGGCATGTTCATTGTTAATACCTGCAGCCCTTCAAAGGACATGTCCTGGTAATGGATAAAGATTGTAGATTGTAAGTCCTCTACCAATTTGAGAAATTGTGTCAACAAGACCTCTGAACCTCCCATCTTAGCCAAGCCTAAAAGACGGAATATGTGCATATCAGGCCCAAGGCACATTCAACTGGGAATATTTGGAGGTAACAGTACCAGATATAGGACACTATAGAGAAGGTGTACACAAAAATGAAATAAGAAAAAAAAAGCCTTTTGTGCCAGTTTCAGACTGAAAATGTGCATTTCCCCGATGACCAAGTTAACAGGATTCAAGTCAGTAATAACACTCAACATAGCCACATGTCAATGCAGATTCCCACTAGGTAACTTCAGAAGCTTCTGTGCAGGCCTGTCTTCAGTCTCTGCTTTCCATTCATAAATTGTGTTCATTCAATCAGCAGACAGTATGAAATATAGGCAATGGGTAGGCACTCAAGGAAGATGATGAAGACTGTAAGAACAAAGTATCTTTCCAGGGCAAGGGACAGACAACACCACAGGTTGGTGATAAGATGGAGGAAGTTGGAGAGGAGAATGGAGGGCAGATTTCAGATCTAGCTTCTGGACATTTAGAGTGATGGCAGCTGCCCCAGACCTGGCTGCAGGCCTTGAGGAGATATTTCCAAATGTAATAAATTAATGTGGTCTCTGTCCTCTATGAGCTTTTACAACCTTAAAGCCTCAGCCTATGATACTATACCAAGTAGAGAGTCATAGCTCAGAAATTCAAGATATTAATTTAGGAAGGGTGTGTGAGACTTGAAGGAGATGTGTTCTATCAGACATGTTCTAACATTTAGCATAATTAACTGGGCTTGAGCCAGGACTTACTTATATGCATGTAGACTGCTATCTTCGGAAAATTCCCATTATGAGATCATATAACCTGATATCTGGGATTTCACTTTCTTGGTGAGTACTTCTCCACTTATGAAAAAGGAAGATAGCACTAGTTTAGAAGGTACATCTTTGTATTAGGACTTTTCTATCAATTTCCCAACTCTACCAATTGTTCTAGGTAACTTCCTGACAGTAGGAAATATGGACAACTATATAGTATCTCCTCCTGCCATACTAGAGGCACTATAGTAAGTGTAAAGACAGATAACACACAAAAGCACATTTACAGCTCATGATTCTTTGCTAATTTTCTTTTCAGTTGATGTATCCATAGGTGTGAGTGGGGTATTAAAGTCCCCTATTATAATTGTGGTACTGTTAATTCCCCCTTTCCTACTTCCTTGCATTTGCCTTGCATCTTGAGGTGCTCCTAAATGGCACAATGGACTAGTTACACCTAATTGTTATATATAGGCATTACACTCATTAGGAATGGAATCATGTTTTTTTCCAGTGCAATCCTGAGCCCACATCTTGGTCCCTGCACAAAAGCAGGCTGTATCCTTCCCATGTTCAAGCCCTGAGAAACATTCCTGAGCCCACATCTCTGTCACTGCACTGAACTAGGCTGGGTCCAGCACTTGCTCAAACCCCTGGAAAATACTCATGAGTCCACATCTCGGTCACTGCACTGAACCAGTCTAGGTTCTGCCCTAGTTAGTCCCCTGACACATACCTCTGAACCAACATCTCGGGCTCTGCCCTGAAGCAGGCTGGTCCTTCCCATGTTCAAGCCCCGACAAATGCTCCTGAGCCAAACTCTTGGTCACTGCACTGAACTAGGCTCGGTCCTACACTTGTTCATGACCCCGGCAAACACTGCTGCGCCCAAATCTCATGCCCTGCACATGATCCAGTCTGTGTCTTGCCCTTGTTAGATTCCCCCAACACATACACCTGAGCCCACATCTCAGTCCCCGCACTGAAGCAGGCTGAGTCCTGCCTTTGTTCAAGCCTCCGGCAAACAACCGTGAGCCCACAACTCGCTCCCTGCCCCTGAAATTAGGTTTGTCTTGCTCTTGTTCAATCCCCCAGAAAACACTCCTGATCCCACATCTCACTCCCTGCACTGAAGCCACCTGGGTCCTACCCTTGTTCAAAACCCTGACAAATACTCTGGAACCCACATGTCAGTCCCTGAACTGAAGCAGATGAGTCCTTGCCCATGTTCAAGCCACAACAAATACTCCTGAGCCCACATATCACTCACTACCATGAACTAGGCTGGGTCCTACACTTGTTCAAGACCCTGACAAACACTCCTGAGCCCACATCTCGGTCACTGCACTGAACGAATCTGCTGCTACCACTGCTAAGTCTCTTCAGTTGTGTCCGACTCTGTGCGACCCCATACATGGCAGCCCACCAGGCTCTCCCATCCCTGGGATTCTCAAGACAAGAACACTAGAGTGGGTTGCCATTTCCTTTTCCAATGCATGAGAGTGAAAAATGAAAGTGAAGTCGGTCAGTCGTGTCCAACTCTTAGTGACCCTATGGATTGTAGCCCACCAGGCTCCTCCATCCATTGGATTTTCCAGGCAAGAGTACTGGAGTGGGGTGCCATTGACTTCTCCGACTGAACGAGTCTAGGTCCTCCCATTGTTCGATCCCCCAACACATACTCCTGAACCCACATCTCGGTTTCAGCACTGAACTAGGCTGGGTCCTGACTTTGTTCAAACCCCCAACAAACACTCCTGAGTGTGAATCGCGGTCCATGCACTGGGTCCTGCCCATGTTCAAATCCCCGACAAAAACTCCTGAGCCAACATCTCCATCCCTGCACTGAATCAGGATGGTTTCTGCCTCTGTTCAAGCCCTGACAAACAATCCTGAGCCAACAACTCGCTCCCTGCCCCTGAACTAAGGTGAGTCCTCCCCTTGTTCAAACCCCCAGAAATACTACTGAGCCCTCATCTCACGCACTGCACTGAACCAGGCTGGGTCCAGACCTTGTCAAAACCCCCGGCAAAAACTCCTAAGCCCACATCTCAGTCCCTGCACTAAAATAGGCTGGGTCAAGCCCTTGTTCAAACCCCCGACAAACACTCTTGAGCCTCCATCACCGTCCCTGCACTGAACTAGGCTGTGTCCTGCACTTGTTCAAGACTCTGACAAACACTCCTGAGCCAACATCTTGGTTCCTGCACTGAACCAGGATAGTTCCAGCATTTGTTCAACCCCGGCAAACAATCCTGAGCTGACAACTCTCTCCCTGCCACTGAAGTAAGGTGTGTCCTCCCCTTGACCAATACCCCAGGCAACACTACGTTCGCATATCTCACTCACTGCACTGAAGTTCGCTGGTCCCTGCCCTCATTCAAATCCCTGACAAACACTCCTGAGCCAACATCACCATCCCTGCACTGAACTAGAATGGTTTCTACTTTGTTCAAGCCCCCAGAAAACTATCCTGAGCTGACAACTCGCTGCCTGCCCCTGAACTAAGGTGTGTCCTCCCCTTTTTCAATCCCCCTGGAAACACTCTTGTACCCGCATCTCACGCCCTGCCTTGAAGCCGCCTGGTTCCTGCCCTTGTTCAAGACTTTGATAAATGCTCCTGAAACCACATTTTGGTCCCTGCACTGAAGCAGGTGGGTCCTGCCCACGTTGAAGGTCTAACAAACACTTCTGAGCCCATATCTCGCTCTCTACACTGAACTGGGCTGAGTCCTACACTTGTTCAGATTAGAGCAGTCGCTCAGTCGTGTCCGGCTCTTTGCGAACCCATGAATCTCAGTATGCCAGGCCTCCCTGTCGAACACCAACACCCGGAGTTCACTGAGACTCACGTCCATCCAGTCAGTGATGCCATCCAGCCATCTCATCTTCTGTGGTCCCCTTCTCCTCCTGCTCCCAATCCCTCCAAGCATCAGAGTCTTTTCCAATGAGTCAACTCTTCGCATGAGGTGGCCAAAGGACTGCAATTTCAGCTTTAGCATCATTCTTCCAAAGAAATTCCAGGGCTGATTTCCTTCAGAATGGACTGGTTGGATCTCCTTGCAGTCCAAGGGACTCTCAAGAGTCTTCTCCAACACCACAGTTCAAAAGCATCAATTCTTTGGCGCTCAGGCTTCTTCACAGTCCAACTCTCACATCCATACATGACTACAGGAAAAACCATAGCCTTGACTAGACGAACTTTTGTTGGCAATATAATGTCTCCGCTTTTAAATATGCTATTTAGGTTGGTCATAACTTTCCTTCCAAGGAGTAAGCTTCTTTTAATATCGTGGCTGCAGTCACCATCTGCAGTGATTTGGAGCCCAGAAAAATAACGTTTGCCTCTGTTTCCACTGTTTCTTCATCTATTTCCCATGAAGTGATGGGGCTGGAGGCCATGATCTTCGTTTTCTGAATGTTGAGCTTTAAGCCAACTTTTTCACTCTCCACTTTTACTTTCATCAAGAGTCTTTTCAGTTTCTCTTCACTTTCTGCCACAAGGCTGGTGCCACCTGCATATCTGAGGTTATTAATATTTCTCCTGGCAATCTTGATTCCAGCTTGTGTTTCTTCCAGTCCAGCGTTTCTCATGATGTACTCTGCATGTAAGTTAAATAAACAGTGTGACAATATACAGCCTTCGCATATTCCTTTTCCTATTTGGAACCAGTCTGTTGTTCCATGTGCAGTTCTAACTGTTGCTTCCTGACCTGTATACACATTTCTCAAGAGGCAGATCAGGTGGTCTGGTATTCCCATCTCTTTCAGAATTTTCCACAGTTTATTGTGATCCACACACTTGTTCAAGACCCTGACAAACACTCCTGTGCCAATATCTTGTTCCCTGCACTGAACTAGGCTGGGTTCAGCACTTTCTGAAGTTCCCTGCAAATGCTCCTGAGCCAACATCCTGGTCCCTGCACTGAAGCAGACGGGGTCCTGCCCTTTTTGAAACCCCTGACAAACACTCCTGAGCCCACACATCAGAAACTGCACTGAACCAGGCCAGAAACTACACATGTTCAAGCCCCCGACCAACTGTTCTGGGCCTGCATCTGACTCAAAGGCTGGTTTCTGGTCTTATTTAAGCCCCCAGAAAGCAATCCTGAGCCCACAAATCGCTCCCTGTCCCTGATCTAAGGTGTGTGCTCCCCTTGTTCAATCCCCCAGGAAACACTACTGAGCCTGCATCTCACTCACTGCCCTGAACAAGGGTGGGTCCCTCCAAAGTTCAAGCCATGACAAATACTGTTGTGCCAACATCCCAGTCCCTGCACCAAACCAGGCTGTTTCCTGCCCATATCAACCATGACAAACATTCCTAAGACCACATCTTGGTTCCTGCACTGATAGCGGCTGAGATCCTGGCCATATTCAAGCCCAGACAAACACTCCTGACCCCATTTCTCGCCCCTGAACTGAACTAGGCTGGGTCCTACACATGTTCAAGACCCTGACAAACACTCCTTGGCCTTCATCTGACTCTCAGGCTGATCTCCTTCACTACACTGAACTAGGCTGGGTCCAGCACTTGCTGAAACCCGTGGGAAATACTCCTGAGCCCATATCTGGGTCCCTTCTCTGAACCAGGCCAGGTCCTGCCCTTGTTCAAGCACTCAAAAAACACTCCTAAGCCCACATCTTGATCCCTGCACTGATCGCGGCTGGATCCACCCCTTGTTCATCCCAACAGACACTCCTGAGGCCACATCTCAGTCGCTCCAATGAACCAGGCTGGGTCCTGCCTTTGTTCAAGCTCCCAACAAACACTCCTGAGCCCACATCTCAGTCCTTGCACTGAATCAGGTGGGTCCCGCCCATGTTCAAGCTCTTTGTAGAATGCATATATCATATATCAGGACTATAGGATGGCTGGCTTAGCTTGGTCCTCTTGCTGCTTCAGGCCCCACAGGCTTGTGTGATAGGGCAGGCTTGGATGTGTTCTCACATGGAGAACAGTACCACTTTGAAAGGGCCTCAATAGGGTAAATGGCAGACATGCATGTCTCCGACACCGGTGAGTCATGGAACTTAAGGGGAACTGTCTTTAGAGTCTCCCTGGCAGGCATTCGAACAAGGTTCTGGGAGTTCCCTCATGCCAGCAGAGCGGGCCCCATTTCTCCCTCTGTGCAAAGTGTGGCCAAGCCACCTCAGGCCTGTGCAGTGTTCACATCTGTCCAGCGAGGGAGGGAGGGTCGCACGTCCAATTCTGCAGTTCAGCAGTGACCGCCCACTGTTGGCTCTCAAGGTTGAGAAAGCACTCTCCGAACGTGTGGACTAAAACCGTCTAATCTCCCATTGCTGCAACTCAGTCAGGACCAGAAGGGCTTGCAAAGGATAAGCGTCTTTTCTGAGAGCTGCTGTCCAGAGAGTGGCAGATGGCAACAGCACTACTTAGAGAGACAGAGACACACAGACATCAGCGCCTGGCACACACACAGAAGGATTGACCAAAACAGTGCTATGCCGGAAGCAAAGATAGAGAGACAAAGAGCGAGCTCTGCACCCTAAACCTCTGGTCTCCCTGAACAGTGGAGATCAACGGTAGCAAATGTTGGGGTTTTTCCCTACTCCCCTAGTATCAGGACAGCAACAGGCTCTCTGTCCCATGAAGAAAAGTATCCAGCCACTTGGCACCCCTGCATATCCTTTGGATAGTCAGGGAGAGCTCCCAGCTATTGCCGGTCCCAGGGGACACAGGAGGGTATTGTTTGGATTGTGGAGCAGGAACCCGTGGTTGGAATTTTCAGGGCCAGGTCAATGACAGCGCCTGGGGCTACCCCAGCCACATGCAAAACCCTCTACAATCCTGGTGCAGAATCTGGCCATGTGGGGGCACTGGAGCACAGGAACCGCGGAAGATGCCCTCCAGTCTAGGGGCATGTCCATAAGGGTGCCGCCCACTACCCTCTCCGCCCTTGGTCTAGATTTGGGCAAGGAGCCTGTGCTTGGCTCACAGCCTAGGCTCCTGCCTGTTTTCCGCTGATGTCCCAGGGCCCGTTCACCCTGGCCTGGGCTGTCCGGCACCCCTTTCCTTGGCCTCACGCCACCCCCAACACACCACTCCCCACCTGCCGACCATCCCCCTCACTCCCCGCCCCCAAAGAGCTAGTGGGTCCCACAGGTTCACTGCAGCCTCGGCCACCATTATGCACCATTGTCTGTGCTGTTATATCGTGTCCCTACACATCTGCCCCAGCTTGGGCCAAGAGGAGCGTGAGAGGTGATCAAAGGAAGGCGGGAGCGTCCCGGGACCCTTAGCTGTGAGCCCCAGTACTCAGGGAGAAGCCCCCACCCCTCATCCCGCGACCTGCCATCCTGATGCTGTGCGCAGCTGGAACCTTGCAACCACCAGTTGTCACGCCAAGTGAAGAGGCCATCCTCTTTAGGGTGGAGGCAGTGCAAGACAGCCAGACCCTGGTGGACGGAGACGTGGCAGGGATCGGGCGGGAGTTCCGGCTGCTTGCAGAAGACATCATGGAAGAGGTGGAGGTTGTGGCAGATGAGGAGCAGAAACAGTGGTCCTCCCAGGAGCTGGAGGAGAAGACGGTGGAGGAGCAGAGCCAGGACAGGCCGGGAGGTCCGAGTGAGCACCAGGCGCTAGATGTCCTGAAGGCACTGGCCGTCCTGAAGGCACTGGCCGCCCTGCAGGTGGAACTGAGCTCTGAGTGTGAGCAAAACCACAGGGCCTACCATCAGAGGAGGAAGCATCACTTGGCTTGGGGGAGTGCCATCATCCAGGGCATCCCTGGCTTCTGGGCCAAAACTGTATCCTTTCCGCTGCTCCTTTGGGTCCACTGCTCATGAGGAGGAGGAGAAGGGGCAGGAGCAGGAGGAAGGGGAGGGGGCGAGGGCACAGGAAGGGCACTGGAGGCCCCTGAAGAAAATGTGGTCCTGGGCAATTGGCAAGCTCCAAAGGCCCAGCAGAGTAGGGTCTGGGCAGGGCTACAGATGTACGTGTTGCAGCCATGCCTTTGAGTGTCTCCTTCAGGCCTGCATCTGAGGAGGAGCAGCACCTGAGGCCTCCAAGTCAGGAATGACCAGAGATGGTACACAAGAGCAGCATCTGCACAGCTATTGCTGTAAATGCGGGTGATCCTGGCATATAGCTGAGACATGTGAGTCATTCACATACACACACAACACACACACACGTACACACACACACACACACACACACACACAACCCCTTTGCTTTCAAACACGGATTGTCACAGGACTGCAAATCTGACCATGTAAGCAGTGACATGCCACTACCAAGCATACACAGGTCTGGAGGAGAACAGTAGCTGTCAGAAACCAGTCCCTGCTCGGAGAATGCAGACCACCTCAGACGCACACCACCACAAGGGGCCCAGAGCCATGAGCGTGTCTGATGGTATGGCAAAGCCTGATGACATCAGGGGTGGCCAGGTAACAGGCAGTGCCCAGCTCCTTGCAGATGCCTTTTCCAATATCTTTGTTCCACCCCAGACTAGGACTGATGCTCCTGGCTCTTCTTGGCCTGGCATGTAGCTCCCTGAATGGCTCCTTGACCTAAAGCAGATTATGAGCCACCCTCAAGTTTCCGTCATGATCAGCGACCAAGATCAAGACTTTCTCGACTACATGATCGACTTGAAGATCAGTGAGGAAGACTGAGGAAGGATGGGTATGGGACCTGGCAGGGAGTGGGAAGATCCTGTTAGCCATGTTCCTGCACTGTGAGACTTTGGAGAGGAGTCATGGACGCTGTTAATGCCTGCCTGGGAGGCAAGCTGAGGCCCCTAGAAGTTTGCACCTTTTCCCTCCTCCCTATCCTGGCAGGTGCAGGTGCAGAGCCATCTGCAGTCCCACTGCAAGCTGATCTTTTCCTTTCAGGACAACCCCTACTTCTTGAACACCATGATCATTAAGGAGTATTACCTTGACATCACTGGTAACACGTGGCTCCCATGGTGATGAGTGTGGGTGTGCAAGCATGTAGATGATCCACCTGTGGAGTCCACCCCAGTCTCCCCTGTCTTTCCGCAGGGAACAGGGCATGTCATTCCACTCCAGTCCACTGGTTCTGGGACTTTGAATGGGCATCCCCCAGCCACAGTCTGGACACCAGGAGCCTTAATTTTCTCAACTGGCTGTCAGGCCACAATGGCCCAGAATTGAACACGATTGCTGATGTGGGGTTGCTTTGGGCCTGCACACAGGTGATGATTAATGTTGGAGTTCTTGGCTGCTCATGGGAGGGTTCAGGGCCTGGTCAGCCCTGGGTTGACCTTGCTCGTGTTGCCAGCAGCTCATCAGCAATGACATGTGGGACAATCCCCTGAAGTACTACCTCGGGGAGGATGATTCTTCCATCAGAGATAACTGACAGAAACACATGTGGTGAGGCGGTCAGGAGATAGGCCCTGAGGGACAGCCTTATCGTAGCTGGGACACTATCCTTTCCCAAATGGGGATGCATTTGGGATGCATCTCTCCTAGGATGCAAAACCACAGGCATCCTAGGAGAGACAGGATTTGAGTGTGGCATGCCTCCAGGCACTTCCAGCCTGCCTCCCTGGCAGTGCAGAAAGGCGAGGAAAGCACAGGTGGTTGTACGTGTTTGACCCTGTGCCCGGATGAGCCTGTGAGGGAGGGAATGGAGTGAGCAAGGAGTAATTGCATGTCCCAAAGGACCTCAGGAGAGTGGGAGACAGGGAAGCCCCTGGGGGCAGTTCGGGGCCTGCTGGTTTTCAGGGTCCAGGGTCTAGGCAATAGCAGTCCTGCCAAAGATACGCCATGGTGGGTGCTGAAAGTCCTGACGTGAAGTTCTTCTTTCCTCTGGGGTCTTGCCACTGGCTTTGGGGGCCTGAGGGGCAAAAGTGTGCGTCTGCATCTGAGAGAATTCGAGCAGTCTCGCTGAAGCAAAATCTCCGATTATGTCATAGGGGACCTGAAACCAGGTGATGCTCAGAGGGAAGCTGCGTTCCAGGTGACCGTCTTGGATGCTCCTGGGCCCAAATGGAGGCTGGCTTCCTTGGCATGTGGGCTGTGTAGACAAGCAGAGATGTGTGACTGTAGGGAGTACTACCTGGGCCTAATGAGAGCAACTGGAAGAGAGTCTTGACATCTAGCAAATCACTGTGGCCTTGGTGGTTCAAGCCGTCTTGGTGCCTTTGAGATAGAAAAGCTGCTTTCCGCCCAAGGGAGGCATGAGCTGTGGGCCCACAAAGGGAAGGTTTTGCAGGGCATCATCTGTTTGGGGACTCCATGTGCATGGGTAGTGTTAAACAGAAGGGAGGACGTGTAGGAATGCCACCTTACCTTTATGGCCTCAGGTTCCAATCTTTGTATCTGAAGAGACCCTGTATCCATGTGCACCTTTCTCACAACATTGGATAAGACCCAGGCCTATCACAGTCTCTTGGGGCTCTTGGAGGCTCAGGCGTCTCTTTGGCCTTTTCCTGCTACATGGAGATAGCCCTTGGGGGCACATGTAGACAGGTGCACACATAAAGCTACACAGATAGGAAGAACAGAAGGCCTCACTCAGAATGTTGTTGTCCATAAAGGGTGGTAGGCTAGCAAGAGGGGCACAACATTGACAAGGAATGACCTAGATAGGTGCACACCGAGAGAGAGGTTCTCCAAGTCAGCTGAGCCCAAAGGTCCTTGTTTTCTGTCCCCACATGGATCAGGCCAATGTGACTGGTACTGTGAAGCTGTCCAAGGTGATGGGAGAATGCAGAACGCAGGCACATGTCATACAGCTGTTCATGGCAAGTGCTTCCAACCCTGCTTGCTGCTCTGCAGGTCGGTCCGTGTCACTGGCAAATGCCAAGATTTTGTAACCTTTGAGGATAAGTCACAAAGTTAGATGGAGAAGGCAATGGCACCCTACTCCAGTACTCTTGCCTGGCAATTCCCATGGACAGAGGAGCCTGGTATGCTGCAGTCCATGGGGTCACAAAGAGTCGGACATGACTAAGCGACTTCCCTCTCACTTTTCACTTTCATGCGTTGGAGAAGGAAATGGCAACCCACTCCAGTGTTCTTGCCTGGAGAATCCCAGGATGGGGGAGCCTGGTGGGCTGCTGTCTATGGGGTCACACAGACTCAGACTTGACTGAAGTGACTTAGCATCAGTAGCAGCACAGAGTTAGAAGTGCAAGGTGACATGATTAATTAACAAGTGAAAGGAAACAACCAGGAAAAGAAAGTTACTTTTTGTTTGTGAGCACAAAGGTACTTAACAAAATTCATATTCCTAGAGAAGAAAGCTTGTAGTTTTGCACGTGTGCGTTTCCTCTCAGGGATGTTACTGTGTACACGCACATGTGTGTGCACACATGGGCATAGAAGTCCCTGCCAGTGTGCTTGTGAGTATGAGCTTCCAGAATTGACCTAGCCAGGTGATGGAAGTTGGATAGCAAAAACATGAAGGTGTTAGAGAAAGGTACATATGCTCTGGCCAGCAGAAGCACTGAAGCCAGGGATTCGATCCCCGTTATCTCACTGAGCAAACACGTTCTAAGTGGGATCACAGGGGTGCACCCAGGATGTCTGGCAGAAAGTAGAGGCAGGAAAAAAGAGCCTGGGGAATGTGCAGAGAAAAGTCCAGTATATCTGCAGTTTATGAAAAGTAGAAATGTACCAGGAAGGAGAAACCGTACTTAATTAACTGAGATATCTAGCTAAGGAGATTTCCAGCCAAACAGCCAAAAGTGCTTCCTGGTTTCTTCTTGCTGCCTATAGTAAAATATAAAGGGAAATTAAAAAAAATATATTTAAGAGAAAATATTAAAAAATAAGACAGAATTTGCTGAATTGGAAATTTTCCAGTCTTTTAACATGACAGAGGATGCTAAAATTAATGGCTCTCAAACAAGGTTCTATCCAGGGCATTGAGATAAGGTGGTCTAAATATAACATTTTATAACACCTATACATCAATTCTTATTTATTTATTTATTTTTAATAAACGTGGTCTAAAGATGAGTGAGTGTAAAATTCTTTGTTAAGCCTCAGAAAGCTGGAAGGGGATGCTTCATGGCATTATTTAGGCAGGCCAATGCCTTCCAAAGAGTTCAGGGGTGTCACTCAGAGACATTTCAGTCACACAATAAGACTTGTACCAAGTTTCAGGGTGTTATCCCTCAGCTATCTCAGCAGAAAACCGAGACAGAGTAGGCCTTATTATGAAGACATGTGTGATGGTGGCTTTGGAGTGGAGTGCTTTACCATGAAAACCAGTAAGATTATCAGGAGACACACCAAGTTTTTAAGATAACATATTTAAGTTCAGCTTGGACTGAAAGGACCAGCAATAGTACAAAATAAGAGAGCTCTGAACTTCTACCTTTGACAAGCAGGAAGCAGGCTAGGGAGACTGTTTCACTGTAACCATATACTACCCACCTTTCCTGCAATGGAATCATGTCAGAGGGCAGAATTAAAAATTCAGAGACTGAAGCCTAGGAAGTTTCCAGGCCTTAAATCCTAATCAAAGGACTGCCAACAAGAACCTGTGGGATTTCAGAACTGCTACTGTTGACTCCTATCTCCCCTCCCCTTTCTGGAACAGGAGTGCCCATGAAGGTTATCTATGCCTGACCCAGCACTGTATGTTGGCTGTGAAAGTGAGCAGATTAACTCATCTCTTTTGTTCACAAATCATCAGGTCTAGAGGAACTACACGTGTATAATTTGAACTGATGTGTTGGAGATGACTTGAGAGTCTCCTGGACAGCAAGGAGATCAAAATAGTCAATCCTAAAGTAAAGCAGTCCTGAATATTCATTGGAAGGACTGATGCTGAAGCTGCAGCTCCAATACTTTGGCAACCTGATTCTAAGAACTGACGCATTAGAAAAGACCCTGATGCGGGAAAGATTGAAGGCCGGGGAAGGGGACAGCAGAGGATGAGATGGTTGGATGGCATCACCAGCTCAATGGACTTGAGTTTGAGCATGCCTCTGGAGTTGATGGTGGACAGGAAACCCTGGTGTGCGGCAGTCCATCAGGTCGCGGTCCATATCTGGACTTGACTTCGATGACAAGGTCCTGAACTTCAAGTTAATGCTATAATGGATAAATTATTTGAAAGCATTTGCAGGAAAATGCATTTTGGACATACAAGTATGTAAACAATTTGTGGCCATGGGTGTACCATGTGGTTTTAAAGTATGTCCACAAATCCTTTCCTTCAAGGGTGGTCCTTATACTCCCCTTTACATGTAGGCTGGACTTAGTGGCTCACTTCTAATGTTAGAATATTGTAGAAATGAAAATGAAGTGTCTGACTATGACTCTTTAAGTCACAAAAGGCACTGCAGCCTCTTTGCTCATCCTCTTGGATCACTCATTCTGGAAGCCAGCTTAGTCGTATCTTGAGAACACTCAGGTAGCCCAGTAGAGAGGCCCATGGGAAAGAACTGAGGCTTTCTCCCAACAGCCAGCAAGGAAACTGGTTTCAACAGCTATGTGAGTAAGCCATCTTGGAAGGAAATCCACCAGCCCATGTCAAGGCTTCAGATGACGACAATCTCATGAAACCCTGAGCCAGAACCCTCAACTGAATTACTCCTGGATTCCCAACTTTCAGCAGCAGTATGAGATAATATTGTTTTAAGCTGTTGCTTTGGGATACTTTGTTATGCAGCAGTAGTTCGTTAATGCACTGCCAACTTTGTCTCATGTCTTTATACCGGGGCGCCTGTCCATTTAGTCCAATCTAAGCTAGATTCTGCTACTTCAGTTTAGAAAACATACTTCACCCTTGATCTGACCACCCTCAGATCAGATCAAATTCTTTATCACTCACCTCAATATCTTATCAGTCTTGCCTAGCCTCAGCAATGATCGTCTCAGTTGAGCCAGAATCCACCAGCACCCTTATGGTCATCTTAATAAGTTTCCATCCACTGACACCCACTCTGTTGTTGTTCATTGCTTTTCAGTCTCCCAGTCTCTCTTTGCTATCACATGGACCCACCCTGTTCCTTAGCTATAAATCCCAGCTGTGTCCCTGCTGGAGTCAGGCTTAAGCTCACTCTCTCTCCCGTATTATAAGACCCCCACTGTAGTACTCTTACCTTGAATAACATTTTTCTTACCACCTTTAGGAAGTGTTATGAATCATTTGTTTAACATTTCCAGGTTCTGTTAGTAGGGATTATTCTCAAAGGAATAGTTCTATACCTTTACTTTTTATACTATATTCCTTAGGGGAACAAATTTCTAGAATTAAAACATTTCATGTTTTTACCAAACAAACAGAAAATATCGTTTAAAATATATTTATATATCTTTAAAAAATGTAGTAATCTGAAAAGGATGTGTATATAGACATGCCAGTGTATATACACACATACCCTCAGACCTCCAAGGAAAACTTAATTCTCAGTAAACTATAAATTAAAACATTCACCTGCAAGTAGTGAAATCTTTGGAATTAATGTGCCAAAAAAATCATAGAGAATGAGATTTTAATTTAAAAAATGTATACATAAAACCATTTGGGATTCAGACAAAATAGGTTATTTAAGTAAAGATAGGTCAAGCCCTAAACCATCTAGTAAAAAAAAAAGAAAAAAGAAAGAAAGAAAGGAAATAATCTCATGTAATAACCTATAATGAAAAATAACCTAAAAAATAGGCATGTATATGCATAACTAAATCACTCTGATATACATCTGAAACACAACATTGTAAATCAAATATATTTCCATAAAATTTGTAAAGAAAGCTTTTACAATGTATGATTATAAAGAAAAAATCCTAAAGACAGTAGAAGGTATATATGAATTGAAACAAAAATAGAAAACAACAAAAATAAAACTTGTTGGGATAATAAAACAAGAGCTGCTTCTTCAAAAAAAAAAAAAAAATCAGAAACATTGATACAACTGTAGCCAATCTAATAAGGGGAAGAGGAGGTTAATTCCAATACTAGAAATGAATGACACATGGAATGGGATTTTGAGATGGTAATATTCAACACTGAGTGGAATTACTTTTGTTTCAGGAAAGGTCAAGTCAAGCCAAAACTGGGAAAAGAAAGGGAAGGAAAGAAAGAGGAAGACAGGCATGGGAAGAAAGGAAGAAAAGGAAAGTAAGGGAGAAAGAAAGAAAAGTAAATGTCTCAACAGATGTTGTAAATATCCAATGAAATAATTCTCTTTAAAATCTAAAAACAGAAACAGAAATTTATTAAGCCATATCCTCATTGCCTTTGATGGTACTAAGAACCAGAAAACCCATTTACACATCACTGTTTAGAATTTCTGGACACCACAATAAGATTGTTTAAAGAAAAGAAACAAACAAAAAAAATGCTATATTATTTGTAAAAAGATGGACAACAGAAATAATTTTTTAAAAAACATTTTATTTTTATAAATAGTAATTTTACTGACAATGTTTTGACAACATTAATAAAACAATAAATTTTACCTGAAAGAACAAGCAAAGTAGACAAGGAAATTCACCAAAAGCAATAACAAAATAGTCATCTTGACAGATATTCAATACATTTGTAAAAAAAAACAAAGTGCCGTTGCCTGAAAAAAATATAGAGATATCAAAAGAAAAAGAGAGGAAGCTCCTGAAATAACTCAACTCAGTATTAACTGTCTTTGTTCTGCAGGCACAGAAACTTACTCAAGTTAATTTTACGAAGCAAAGCCCTGATGTTATTATCTCTTTTCAGGTTTTGTGTGTGTGTGTGTGTGAAAATCTAGGAACTTTAGGCTGGACAGGGAAGACGAGTGTAGAGACTTAAAGTGTCTTTAAGGAGGAGAAGGAAAAGGAGAGGTGTGAGGATTTCATTGTGTGGTTTGAACAGCATTGGGGAAGCTCAAACAAGGGATGTAGCAATGCTCTTCTTCTGGGAAGAGCATTCCCAGAAGAAGAGCATTTGCAAAGTCTTTGGATTGGGAAGAAATTGAATTTGCTTAGGGAAAGCAAGGCCAGTGTTGTCAAAAACAGGGCAGCAGTGGGGAAAATAGTAGAGTAGAATGACAGAGAATGGAAGAGAGGAAGTAGTCAGGGACCATATCACTGGAAACTTTTCATTTGGCAATAAATACAACTTGTACTCTTTAGGAGCATACTACAGAGCAAACAACAGTAACAGTATTGATAATCCTAAGCAACAATAAAAACATATAAATAAAACATTTCATATTTACTATAGAAATAGAATAAAGGAGATAAGAATGCAATAGTCTGCACATTTATACATAGAGTTTTCACCTGAGACCAGAAGACAAACACACACACACACACACACACACTCGTTATACAACTAAAAGAAGTTTAAGCTGACACTTAGCAAAGTGCTTTGGCCCAAGCGAACTAACTGGAAAGGCCTGGTAAAATATTCAAAGTGCAAACCAATCAATCAAGCATTGAGTAAATAAATACAATTTACTTGTATTTGAATTTACACTCAGGAAATTACCTAAAATGGAGACAAGAGACTCACTACAGCTTAGTCATCTGTAGTCCTTTCTCTTTTGTTCTGAGAGGGATGGTAACCCCTTGGTGATTATCACTTTCTAGCATTTTGTGAAAGCTTAGAGGATTTAAATGAATTGTGGGGAGGGGCAGAAAGAGTGGGGAGAGACAAAGAGGAGGAGAAAGGAAGAGGAAATGGAGAGATTTCTCTTGACATAGGTCTACAGCCAAGATTCCAGGTTCCTTGAATGGTGCACAGAGATTCTAGATATCTGTGCCAGAAGTGGAGAAGGTATGGCATTCAACTCCAGGAGGAGACTCAACTCCAGGAACCCACAGAGGAAGCCAAGTGTGCTGATGTTCAGGAACCAGTACTTAGAGGGTACACCACAGGTCTGTGAAAGAGCCCTTGGAGATCACACAAAAAAAGGTTTCCACAAGTATAATCACAGACTAGGTAGTTGGATACAGTAGAGGAAGGATGATAACTCTATGACCTGATAATTACTGAAATAAATGAGAAAATTCCTGCACATCAGACTGTGTCAAGTAAGATGGAAACCCAGTATTAGTTTGATAAAATGGGAAATTACACAAAGAATTAGCTGTTAACTTTAATACATTCCTGCCCAAGGCAAGATAAGATACAAAAGTGAAATTGTCACGTTAAACTAGGGTAAGACACATGTAACTGGAAAAGGTAAGGAAAAGTTCTATAGAGGGTTTAATCACCCTGGACCCTTTGTATCCACTACATTTACTCTTCTCGGACAACTCCTTTGTAGCTTAAGGGAAAGAGAACTAAACTTAGCTCAATTCATAAACTGAAAAGATTCCCTGTGTTTGATCCTTTTCAGTTAAACCTATGGGTCCAGTACAAATCAAACTGGATGTCAAGGCTTTTTTCTTTGGGAATCTTAACTTGCTTTACTATTGTGATGGAGACGGATAGGGCTACTTCACTTTGACTAAAGGCCAGCCAAATGGGAAAGGAGATGGAATGAATCAAATTCCCCTTTTGATCACTCAACAGGAGGTCCACAGGCACCAGGCCTCATTCTATTAACTATCTCTGCTTCTCCAACTGCAGTCAATGATATACAGGGCCTGCTTGATCCTTGCAAGTGCCTCTCACCTAACAGGCATTTTAGTGGTTGGCTTCCTTGACATGTCCCTGGGCTAGGTTAAGACACTCTGAGACAGTGTTCCTTCTGCCTTGGCTCCATGCCTGGAGTGCATGCATGCCTCTTCCTCAACTGGGACAAGAAGCCACAGCTCTCCACTAACTAAATCCCGTGTCTGGTCCAAACTCACATCATAGTTTCTCCATCAACTTCTCCACATCAGGCTTTTGGAACCATTTTATCTTAGAACAGCACAACAGAGGCACTTCGGAGAGTTCAGCAGCACACAGGACCATACCATAACAAAGCCATTCCAATCTGGCTATATAGTTAATACTGAGATCTTCAAAGCATGAAAACAGTTGAAAATTTCATTGCTAAACACTCTACAGATTATATGTATAGTGGAGAAGGCAATGGCACCCCACTCCAGTACTCTTGTGGGAAAAATCCTACAGATGGAGGAGCCTGGTGGGCTGAAGTCCATGGGGTTGCTAAGAGTCGGGCACGATGGAGTGACTTCACATTCACTTTTCATTTTCATACATTCGAGAAGGAAATGGCAACCCACTCCAGTGTTCTTGCCTGGAGAATCCCAGGGACAGGGTATCTTGGTGGGCTGCTGTCTATGGGGTCGCACAGAGTCGAACATGACTGAAGCAACTTAGCAGCAGCAGTAGCAGCAGCAGCAGAGCTTTCGAACTTGCAAATAACATGAAATACCAAAATACGTTGTTACTTTTCCTTTCTCCACCTCTCTCTCTCTCTCACACACACACACATAATTTTTACATGTTAAAACACTTATATGAAAAACAGGTACTATATTTTTAAATAACATCTCAATATTTAAACAAAGCTGTACTTCATGTATTTAAAACAAAAACACATAAATTACACATTGGTTGCCCTATATTTGATATTATTGAATAATTCTAAAATTTGAATTTTTTGTTTTTAATGGGGGTTTTAACTTTGACTGAAATACTTGCTTCAGACTTACTGAAAGTAGAATTAACGGGGTTTTTTTTTTTTTTTTTTTGGCCTCCTACTTTTAGATTTGGGAGATGATGGTTCAGAATCAGATGTGTTCACAGTATTGGATGCTACTTCCACCAATCCTGTTGAAGGGGTTCCGGTGATACCTGAAAAAAAACTCTTGTTTCAGGAGGTAATCCTTCTAGATGCTTAGGCTTCTTAAACATTTGACGACACTGGGTCTTGTGCTGTCTTTTCTCTTTAAAAGTTAAAAAGTGTAGCCTACATTTGGAACACTGATGAAAACTTTTCCCAGTGCTGTCTATAATGACATATGTATGGTGTTGCAGTTTTAAAAATTTGGAGACAAAACGGGCAAAGTAAACTCTTAATGTTACCATGGTATGCTCTGAAATGTGCATCCACATCTGCAAAGAATGATGATCTGTAACTGCAAACCTGGCATACATAGGGCATTTCACCAGGCTTATGATTATCTTTCATGTGCTGTTAGAGAACCTGATCTGTCTCAAAGGACAATTCACAGATTTTACAGACTGTGCAGGGCTCCTGGGAAGTGTGGACACTTTCAATGTGACACTACAGCTGGAAGGGAGTAGCAAACTGGCAGTTGCAGTGCTGGCAGGTGGTGTGGTATTTCCAGCTGTCACCTCTCTGCCTCTCAAGCTCCAAATGGTGCTTCATGTGATTCATAAACTTGACATTTTTTAGAACTTTCAAGCAGCTGAGGCATTTAAAGGCTGTGTGAGTTTTCGGTTCTGGCTGCCCATCTCCTATATGCTGTCCATAGTAGAAGTCACAGAGTAACACAATCAGATTGCCTTCTGTGGGATCAACAATCTTGTTTTGACTTGCTACACTTGGAAAGTCAATTTTTGTCAGTCCATTTGACCCTAAAGGGTTTATAGGTTTGCAATGGACATTGTCCTTTAGAAAATGTGTTGGATAAGATTCTCCATTCTCAACATGGCTTAATGAGGTATGAACACTGTCTGGTGTGCTTTGCTGAGTAGTCACTCTTTGAAAAATATCTGGAGGGCACAAAGCTAAAGAATGTTCTCCTATAATTCCATCACTGAGTTTAGGCCTTTTGGGACTTGTGCTATTTGTTTCAGAAGTGGAAAGTCACTTTGATACATGAGGACTTTTATCCATAGCTCCTGCATAACTGCTGTTTCTACTGGATGCTGCAATGAACTTGTGAAGGTAATCAAAGGAGAACATAACTCTGAAAAGCTATTAGGCACTATTTGTGGTGAAATATTTTTAGAATCTGCTTTGGACAAAGGCTCAATAATAATAGGACTATCTGTTGATCTTGATTCAGAGACAGAAAGTGGCAAGACAGTCTTTGCTTCTGATGCAGGAGTCACATGATTAACAGGCTGTAATTTCTGAGCATTATCTTTCCTGAAGTGACCATACCTATTTCTCCTTGAACAAGAATCTGGGGTAACTCTGTTCAGTATGTTTGAAATGACTGGTTTTGGATTTGAGGTCATCCCCACAAAGATCACATCAGCATCTTCATTTACGTGTTCCACTCCAAAAAGATCAGTTCAGCGTGTTCATCATCTACTTATTTGGCTTCTCCCTTGCTTTTCTGTGGTTCTGGCTCTTGTTCTTTTTCACGTAACATACATGGTCGTTCCATATTTTAAGTACTTTTTTTTTTTATTCTTGGAGGATGTGGCCACAACTCCCAGTGCTTCCTTGAAATAAACTGCCACCTAAGTATAAATATACTACATATTATTTAAGTACAGAAAAATGTGCTATTTGTTTGTCTCCAAAACTCTAAGGTAGTTATAAACACCCTTATCTTACAGATAAAGACATTTAGCATCAAAGAGACTAAATGACAGCTGAAAAACCTATGGCTACAAGTCTACATGACTCGAGAATCGTAGCTTTGTCCCATGTTGATTTTAATATTTTCTATTTAAAGAAAGAAAGAAAGAAAAAAAAAACCACCACTGATCATTAGGTGAAATCACATGTAAAGGACAATTTTTTTACAAAAGCACTATTTTACAGTGTTTAGAAATATGGACTTTGGAGTCAAAGAAGATTAAACTGGAATTCTAAGTTAACCACACACCAGCTGCATCTTTTTCAGCAAATGTATAATTTTTAAATGCGTTTCCGTATCTTAAAGACAAACAAGCTTATTTCCTAGACTTAAGGTTAACAACTCCTTTTTTTAAAGCATCAGCTATTCAATGGCATCTTGTTTTGTAGGAAAACTGAAAAAAAAAAAAAAAAAAAAAACCCTTATCTTAAATGCACATGACAACTGATTCACAAATAATAATTTCATAAATATTAATACAGAAAATAGGGCACAAATTCAAAGTATATAGTATCTCTACATAGTTAACAAACAGCATAATTCGATGTCAAGCACTTAACACAGGCCTAGGAAATTGAGAATGAACTCTCTTGATAATCTCACCCCAAATCCACACTGATACATCCTAAATTTCTCCCTCTAATCCTGACTAAACTTAAATCCAACAATGCTTTATCCTTCACTCCACATGTCTCTTCCCCATATAGCAGGCAAAATGAGGTCAGTATTTCTCTAATACCAAGATCAGACAGAGACATCACACACAGACACACAACCAATGTCCCTTATGAATACAGATGCAAGAGTCCTCAACAAAACACTGGCAAAAAAACCCTAACAACATAAAAAAAAAGTTATATGCCATGATCACGTGGGATTTATGCAGGTATGCAAAGTTGGTTCATTATATGAAAGTCAATCGACATTATGCCATTTTAATACAATAAAGAACAAAAAACATATCTGCCTGCAGAAAAAGCATTTCCCTGAGTGTAGCACCTATCCATAATAGGGGTTAAAAACACTTAATAACTAAGAACAGAAGAGTACTTTCTCAATCAAAGGGTACCTGTAAAAGACCCACAGCTAACATCATATTTAATAATGAAAAACTGAGAGCTTTCCCCCTAAGATTGGGAACAACACGAGGAAGTCTATCCCACACTTTGGCTCAATATTATACTGGCAGTTCTATAACCAGAGCAATCAGGTAAGAAAAGGAATTATTGTTTTTGTTGTTTAAAAAAAAAAAAAAGCCTTCAGAATGGAAAGGAAAAAGTCAAAGTATATTGGAGATAACATACTTTTATATATAGAAAATCCTGAAGAAACCACAAGTATTAGAAGTAATAAAAAGCTTGCAGAATACAAGATAAATATTTAAAAAATCAAGCAGATTTCTATACAATAGAAATAGCAACAAACATTTTGAAAATGAAATTAAGTAAACACTTGACTGTACACTAGCATTAAAAAGAATACTTAGGATGTCAGAAAGAGAAGGACAAATATCATATGGTATCACTTACATGTGGACTCCATAATATGATACAAACGAACTTATCTATGAAACAGAAACAGACTGAGAGACATAGAGAGTAGACTATGTGATTACCAAGAGGGGAAGGGTGGGGGAGGCATAGATTGGGAGCTGGTGATGAGCAGATGCAAACTATAATGTTAATATATAGAATAGATAAACAAGATCCTACTGTATAGCACAAGGAAATATATTCATAGTTTGTGATAAATAATGATGGAAAAGGATATGGAAAATATTGTGTGGGCATGTGTGCATATTTACATATGAAGGAAAGGAAAGGTAAAAGGAAAGAAAGGAAAGGACAACTCTTGGCAAGCACGTACAGAAAGTGGATCCTTGTGTGTTATGGGTAGATTTTAAAATGGTGCAACTGCTACAGAAACCAGTATAAAGGCTCCTCAGTAAATTAAAAATAGAACTACCATATGATTCAGCAATTCCACTTCTGGATATAAATTAAAAAGAAGTTAACATGGGGTCTTGAGATATTTGCACAGCCATGCTCAAAGCAGCGCTAATCACAACATCTAAGAGTTGGGAGCATCTAAACGTCCATCAAATGTGATATATACATACAATGGAATATTATTTAGCCATATAAAGGAAATTTTGCCACATGCCACAACATGCATGATTCTTCAAGACATCACCTAGAGGAGAACATAGGCCAAACACTCGCTGACATACATCACAGCAGGATCCTCTATGACCCACATCCCAGAATATTGGAAGTCAAAGCAAAAATAAACAAATGGGACCTAATTAAACTTAAAAGCTTCAGCACAACAAAGGAAACTATAAGCAAGGTGAAAAGGCAGCCTTCAGAATGGGAGAAAATAATAGCACATGAAGAAACTGACAAACAACTAATCTCAAAAATATACAAGCAACTCCTACAGCTCAATTCCAGAAAAATAAATGACCCAATCAAAAAATGGGCCAAAGAACTAAATAGGCATTTCTCCAAAGAAGACATACAAATGGCTAACAAACACATGAAAAGATACTCAACATCACTCATTATCAAAGAAATGCAAATCAAAACCACTGTAAGGGACATTTTCACTCCAGTCAGAATGGCTGTCATCCAAGTTTACAAGCAATAAATGCTGGAGAGGGTGTGGAGAAAAGGGAACCCTCTTACACTGTTGCTGGGAATGCACACTAGTACAGCCACTATGGAGAACAGTGTGGAGATTCCTTAAAAAACTCGAAACAGAACTGCCATATGACCAGCAATTGCACTGCTGGGCATACACACTGAGGAAAACAAAATTGAAAGAGGCATGTACCCCAATGCTCATTGCAACACTATTTCTAATAGCCAGGTCATGGAAGCAACCTAGATGTCCATCAGCAGATGAATGGATAAGAAAGCTGTGGTATATATACCCAATGGAGTATTACTCAGCCATTAAAAAGAATACACTTGCACCAGTTCTAATGAGGTGGATGCAACTGGAGCCTATTATACAGAGTGAAGTAAGCCAGAAAGTAAAAGCACCAATACAGTATACTAACACATATATATGGGATTTCAAAAGATGTAACCATAACCCTGTATACGAGACAGCAAAAGAGACAAAGATGTATAGAACAGTCTTTTGGACTCTGTGGGAGGGGAAGAGGGTGGAATGATTTGGGAGAATGGCATTGAAACATGTATAATATCGTATATGAAACGAGTCGCCAGTCCAGGTTTGATGCATGATACTGGATACTTGGGGCTGGTGCACTGGGACAACCCAGAGGGATGGTATGGGGAGGGAGGAGGGAGGAGAGTTCAGGATTGGGAACATATGTATACCTGTGGTGGATTCATTTTGATATATGGCAAAACCAATACATTATTGTTGTTAAAAAATAAATAAAAAATAAATTCACTTAAAAAATTAAACATCCAGCCAAAGGAATTAAGCCAGTCATAAAAAAAGACAAACACTGTAAGTTTCCACTTATATGAAATATCTAACATAGTCAAGCAATAGAAAGGAACAAAGTAGAATGATGGAGTCCAGGATCTAGGGAAACAGGGAAGAAAAGAGGAGTTGTTGTTTAATGGGACATGTGATGGGTATAGTTTCAATTTTGCAAGATGAAAAGGTGTAAAGATATGTTTCTTAACAATATGATAAGGAATTCCATGATAGTTCAGAGGTTAGGACTCCACGCTTTCCTATCAGGGGCCTGGGTAGGGTTCTCAACCAGGAAACTGTCATTCAAGCTGCATAGCACAGCGAAAACTATGACAACAACAATAAAACAACACTGTAACTGTGTGTGTGTGTGTGTGTGTGTGTGTGTGTGTATTAGTTGCTCAGTCATGTATGAGTCTTTGCTTTCACATGGACTGTTGCCCATCAGGCTCCTTTGTCCATGGGGTTCTCCAGGCAAAAATACTGGAGTGGGTTGCCATTTCTTTCTCCAAAAAGGCTGATGAAAGTATGTGAAATACTTAGCATGTAAAAATGGTTAAAATGGTGAAAATTTAAGTTAGATTTTTTTTTTACAACAATTAAAAACTTTTAACAACCAGGAAAAGAATTTGAATAGACATTTCACCAAAAATACTGCTTAACATGATTGAAAGTGAAAGAAATTAAGTTGCTCAGTCCTGTCCGACTCTTTGCGACCCCATGGACTGTCGCCTATCAGGCTCCTCCATCCATGGGATTTTCCAGGCAAGAGTGCTGGGGTGGATTGTCATTTCCTTCTCCAGGGGATCTTCCTGACCCAGGAATCAAACCCAGGTCTCCTGCATTGCAGGCAGACACTTTACCTTCTGAGCCACCAGGGAAGCCCTTAGCAAAATGTAAATCAGTTTCATTGAAATACTACTTCACACACATTAGCTTGGCTATAATCAAAACCAGGAAAAATAACAAGTGCTGCAGAGGATGTGGAGAAAATGAATCTTCATATATTGTTGAAAAATGTTGAAAATATACTGCTGAAATATATTGTTGAAAATATATTGCTCTAAAATGGTACAACCACTTTGGTTTGTCAGTACCTCAAAAATTAAATATATAGTAGCCATATGATCCAGAAATCTCACTCTTTTGTATATATATATAAAAAAAAAAATCCCTGAAACTATTAAGTCCATTCAAAAACAGTGTTCCCAACAGCATTACTCACAAGAGCCACAAAGAATACACGATCCAAATATTATCTATTAATTGATGAATGGATAAAAAATCGTGGTAATTGTTCACAATGGAGTTCATGTAAGCCATATACCATATTGATGTACCATATACAGCCATTAAAAAAATGCATTGCTATACAGCCAAGAAGTGGATGAATCTTGAAAATACACAAACTAGGGGACTTCCCTGGAAATGTTTAAGTGTTTAAGACTATGCACAGTTTCCATCCCTGGGCAGGGAACTAAGATCCCACATGCCACATAGCTAAATAAATAAATATTTTAAAAGAAAATGTGACATCTGTATAAAGCCAGACACAGAGGTCACACATTGCATGTGGCAGAACTGTAGGTAGAAAAGAAGCAGGAAAGAGAAGCATTCTGTAACGCAAATGAAACATTTTTTTCCAGGGAGGAGGAAATGCACTGCTCTGATAAAGGCTGTCAATAAATTAAATAAAATAACAACTAAAAATTGACCACTGAGTTAAACATTTGGAATTCACTGTTGACTTTGACAAGAGTGAATTTAAAGGAAAATGAGAGACCTGGAGATAACAGATTCTACAAACAACTCTGCAGAAGTCTAGCATAAGCAAATATGAAATAAAAAAAGCATAGGCGATGTGTCACCAAAGGACAGATTTTTAATGAGAGGTAAGATTATAGTCATTCTGTTTGCTGATGGGAACCATCCAGAGAAACAGAAAACTTAATCCAGGACAAAGAAGAGACTTGCTAGAATATCACTGAATAAACAAGAATTGAGGTGGCAAGAATACACAGAAGAACTGTACAAAAACAGATCTTCATGACCCAGATAATTAGGGTGGTGTGATCACTGACCAAGAGCCAGATATCCTGGAATGTGAAATGAAGTGGGCCGTAGAAAGCATCACTATGAGAACAGCTAATGGAGGTGATGGAATTCCATTTGAGCTATTTCAAATCCTGAAAGATGATGCTGTGAAAGGTTTCACTCAATATGCCAGTAAGTTTGGAAAACTCAGCAGTGGCCAAAGGACTGAAAAGGGTCAGTTTTCATTCCAATTTCAAAGAAAGGCAATGCTAAAGAATGCTCAAACTACTGCACAATTACACTCATCTCACATGCTAGTAAAGTAATGCTCAAAATTCTCCAAGTCAGGGTTCAGTAATATGTGAACCGTGAACTTCCTGATGTTCAAGCTGGTTTTAGAAAAGGCAGAGGACCCAGAGATCTAGTTGGCAACATCCGCTAGATCATGAAAAAAACAAGAGTTCCAGAAAAATACATTTATTTCTACTTGATTGACTATGCCAAAGTCTTTGACTGTGTGGATCACAATAAACTGTGGAAAATTCTGAAAGAGATGGGAATACCAGACCACCCGACCTGCCTCTTGAGAAATCTGTATGCAGGTCAGGAAGCAACAGTTAGAACTCATCATGGAACAACAGACTGGTTCCAAATAGCAAAAGAGTAAGTCAAGGCTGCATATTGTCACCCTGCTTATTTAACTTCTATGCAGTGTGATATCATGAGAAACTCTGGAGTGGAAGAAGCAAAAGCTGGAATCAAGATTGCAGGGAAAATTATCAATAACCTCAGATATGCAGATGATACCACCCTTATGGCAGAAAGTGAAGAGGAGCTAAAAAGCCTCTTGATGCAAGTGAAAGTGGAGAGAGAAAAAGTTGACTTAAAGCTCAACATTCAGAAAACGAAGATCATGCCATCCGGTCCCATGTACTTCATGGCAAATAAATGGGGAAACAGTGGAAGCAGTGTCAGATTTATTTTTGGGGGATGCAAAAGCACTGCAGATGGTGACTGCAGCCATGAAATTAAAAGACACTTACTCCTTGGAAGGAAAGTTATGTCCAACCTAGATAGCATATTCAAAAGCAGAGACATTACTTTGCCAAGAAAGGTCCATCTAGTCAAGGCTATGGTTTTTCCTGTGGTCCTGTATGGATGTGAGAGTGGGACTGTGAAGAAGGCTGACCACTGAAGAATTGATGCTTTTGATCTGTGGTGTTGGAGAAGACTCTTGAGAGTCCCTTGGAAATAGATCCAACAAGTCCATTCTGTAGGAGATGAGTCCTGAGAATTCTTTGGAAGGAATGATGCTGAAGCTGAAACTCCAGTACTTTGGCCACCTCATCCAGAGTTGACTCATTGGAAAAGACTCTGATGCTGGGAGGGATTGGGGGCAGGAGGAAAAGGGGACGACAGAGGATGAGATTGCTGGATGGCGTTACTGACTCGATGAACCTGTCCGAGTAAACTCCGGGAGTTGGTGATGGACAGGGAGGCCTGGCGTACTGCTATTCATGGGGTCACAAAGAGTTGGACATGACTGAGCGACCGAGCTGAATTGACCCTTAGAAAATGGCCAGGTATGGCATGCCAACAAACAAACAAACAAACAAACAACAACAACAACAAAAACGGGCGCAAACCACATGTCAGGAAGGAAACATCAACAGGTAAATACTTAGTCAATGCTTAGAAAAAAGCCTCTGGAAATGTGCCTCATTTGCTCTATTATCAGTGAATTGAAAACTTAAACTGCAAGGCAGTATCACTAATGGGAAACCAAAAAGGCCATTATCCAAAAGTCTACAGACAAGAAAGAGTAGAGCAATGTTAGTAAAGGGGAACCCTGTATGCCATTGGTGGGAGGTAAGGTAAGTGCTCAGAGACTTTATAAGCATGGCTGCCAAAGTACCTAGGAATCACAAAATGATGTAGATGATGTCATATGTCAGCTCCACTTCCAGAGTATTTGAGCAATCAACAGATCGTGAAAAACACACACAACACCACCACTTCCACAAACATACCCTGGATCAGCTGTCACAATGCCCAAGAGATGAAAGGAAAGAGAATCGCTGGCTTCAAATTAAAAGAGAAACATATGGGACATAGAGACACAATAAATATGAGTCTGACATTATGAAAATCCAAAAAAAAAAAAAAAAAGCCATTTGCAGGAATATGCAGAAACCTAGAGCAAATCACAGTAAGTAAAGAAAGGCAGATTAAAGAGATATTACAACATATGCCTTCCAGAAGGGATTAAAAAACATATTGATGGGATGAGTACCCAAGGAAAAGTGAAATGGACTTACACTCCTGGTAAGAAAATTACAGTTGGCAAAGGGTTTTGGTGGGTGAGAGGCCAACAGGTCAAGGCTGGAATAGACTTATACCCACAAATACCTATGCAGTTCATAATCCACATGGACCTCCTGTATCAAGAGATATGTACTCAATAGATTCCAAAAGATACCTCTGACAATAACCAGAGCTAAATTCCTCCAAGTGTCTATGGAAAGGAAGGTGGAACTGTTTCTATGCAACAACTACAACGGTATTAATAGTCTTAAAAAATATATAGCTTCGCTTAAAAAAAAAAAAAAAAGATCAAAGAGTAAACAACCAAAACTTTTGGTGACTACCTGTGTCTCATTTTACTCTCATTTACAACCAGACTTGGGAATAACACAGAGGCTGCTGTTACCATGGGTACAAGAGGAGGGAATGAAGAAATGCTGTCACCTTGTGGACATTTTCTCTAACAGCAACTTTAAAATGCTTGCTGATGGCCACAATATTCACAAGGGTGCTGAGCTCTAACTGATATCCACCCTTAACAAATTTTCAGGGTTCACAGAGGGGAAAATAAGTAAAGTAAACTTGGGAGAAGCTAACAGGAAGAGGATATGAACAGCTAAACATAATTCCGTGTTTCTTTAAAAAAGCACATGACACATAGGGTGAATTCTAAGAGATACAGACATCTAAACTCTGAGGACATTATCACCTCCGCCTGAGCATGGAAAAGGGCCACTGTCAAATCCTGGACATGGCATCAATGGCAGAGTAGGAGTAGTACAGTGGACGCTTTAAGGTAATGCTTTAATGGACCTGGTAAGAGCCACTATGGACATGACTAGAAAGGTGCACTCCCATGAAAGAAAAATAAATAAATAAAGAGGTCATGACAGCATGGTAAATCAGATCCTCTCCTGCAGTATTTCAGACATGAACAGATTTCAAACACCACACACCCCAAACTAGATCCTGCTGCATCATTCAGAACATCAAAGCAATGAAAGGTAAGACAGTGTACTTGGATAGAGGAATGGATAAAGAAGTGTGATATAGGTCTGGAATGAAGCTTTAATCAGGACTGAAATTTGAAAGTAGGCCCTCTTCACCGATAGAGAGAAATCCAGAGATCATCACACTAAATGAAGGAACATTTCAAGAAATATCATGGGATACATTGGAGTGGTGGGATACAGAAATCCACTGCAGTGTGTGCCCACACAAATGTGATGTGGACACCCAAACTGGCAAGAAACTTATGGTAGCCAAGGACCTTGGTGGATGGAAGGGATAAATCTGGAACTTGGTATTAATTTCTTCCCACAGATACATATTAAATACAAAATCCGTATAAACCTATTGCAGCAAGAGTGGTAGACAAAACAATTTCTAATAATATGTAGGTAAAAGCAAGCACCGCTGAATACATAATGTCATCTCAGTGTTTCAGAACAAGAATCTGTACATGTAAAACCAACTCATCCTTGTCTTCAACTTAAAGAAAATATGAGCACTTACTTCAAAGATCCAAAAGTGAGGATACATCAGGTTTCATGGCATCCTTTGGCTCATTCTGCTCTAATGTACTCCCAGGCCTGACAAAAACTCTCAGACATCACAGGCCATCCTAAAAAGGAGCAAATAATAAAGCCTTGCAGCATAGAGTTTTCTCTGTAACAGCAGCCTTAAAACTATCACTGATGGACATCTGATATACAAAAGGTCCTATTGCTGGACTTGATACGACACCTACCCTTGAACATGACAGTAGTCACTCATCAAAAAAAAAAAAAAAATAAGTGAAACAGAAATACAGGACACTCCTAAGAAGAAAATATCAACATTTAAATACAGCTCAAACTGCTTGGAAAAAAAAAAAAAAAAAACAGACACTTCATATTCCAAAGGCTTCTGAGCTTTAAATATATGTCTTTAGAGGAGAACGTAGACAAAATTCTCTCTGACATACATCACAGCAGGATCCTCCATGACCCACCTTCCAGAATATTGGAAATAAAAGCAAAAATAAACAAATGGGACCTAATTAAACTTAAAAGCTTCTGTACAACAAAAGAACTATAAGCCAGGTGAAAACGCAGCCTTCAGAATGGGAAAAAAAATAATAGCAAATGAAGCAACTGACAAACTAAACTCAAAAATATACAAGCAACTCCTACAGCTCAATTCCAAAAAATAAATGACCCAATAAAAAAATGGGCCAAAGAACTAAATAGACATATCTCCAAAGACATACAGATGGCTATGAAACACATGAAAAGATGCTCAGCATCACTCTTTATCGGATAAATGCAAATCAAAACCACAATGAGGTACCACTTCACACCAGTCAGAATGGCTGCGATCCAAACGTCTACAAGTAGTAAATGCTTGAGAGGATGTGGAGAAAAGGGAACCCTTTTACACTGTTGGTGGGAATGTAAACTAGTACGGCCACTATGGAAAACACTGTGGAGATTCCTTAAAAAAAAAAAAAAAAAAAAACTAGAAATAGGACTGCCATATGACCTAGCAATCCCGCTGCTGGGCATACACACTGAGGAAACCAGAAGGGAAAGAGACACGTGTACTCCAATGTTCATTGCAGCACAGTTTCTCATATCCAGGACGTGGAAGCAACATAGATGTCCACCAACAGATGAATGGATAAGAAAGCTGTGGCATATATACACAATGGAGTATTACTCAGCCATTAAAAAGAATACATCTGAAGCAGTTCTAATGAGGTGAATGAAAGTGGAGCCTATTATGCAGAATGAAGTAAGCCAGAAAGAAAAACACCAATACAGTATACTAACACATATATATGGAATTTAGAAAGATGGTAATGACAACCCTGTATGCGAGATAGGTAAAGAGACACAGATGTATGGAACAATATTTTGGACCCTGTGGGAGAGGGAGTGGGGGATGATTTGCGAGAATGGCATTAAAACATGTATAATATCATATTAGAAATGAATCGCCAGTCCAGGTTCCATGCAGGATAAGAGAAGCTTGGGGCTGGTGCACTGAGATGACCCAGAAGGATGGTATGGCTAAGGAGGTAGGAGGGGGTTCAGGATGGGGAAAATGTGTACACCTGTGGTGGATGCATGTTGATGTATGGCGAACAACTACAATAGTGTAAAGTAAAAAATAATAAGAATAAAATAAATAAATACATAAATACAGAAATGAAAACAAAAAACCAAAATTGCTAACTCTTTTGTGTGGATGAAAAATGTCAAACAGCACACCATATCTGGAAGAAAATACCAACAGGTAAATACAGTTCTCAGTATTTATTTAAAAGCACATAAAATACACTCATTATAGTGAATTACTAAGAACTCTTTTAGCTTCACCTTTTTGTGATCCCGGAGACCATAGCCCAACAAGTTCCTCTGTCCTTGCAATTTTCCAGGCAAGAATTCTGGAGTGAGTTGCCATTTCCTCCTCCAGGGGATCTTCCCAAATCACATCTCCTTTGACTCCTGCCTTTGCTGAAAGATTCTTAACAACAGTGCCACCTGAGAAGCCCAGTGTATTACATAGATAATCCAACTATGCTAATGAGTTATCACCTCTGAGTAGTGAAAAAGTACCAAATACTATACAGAGAAGACATGGTAGAGAAACATTGTTAAAGGGGAATCTTTATGGTACTAGTGAGATATATTTGGTAGGAGTCATTATAAATGTCACTACTAAGTGCCCTTTATTTTTTTAAATTTAATTTTATTTTTCAATTTTACAATATTGTACTGGTTTTGCCAAATATTGAAATGAATTTGCCACAGGTATATATATGTGTTCCCCATCCTGAACCCTCCTCCCTCCTCCCTCCTCCCTCCCCATACCACCCCTCTGGGTCGTCCCAGTGCACTATCCCCAAGCATCCAGTATTGTGCATCGAACCTGGACTGGTAACTCATTTCATACATTATATTTTACATGTTTCAATGCCAGTCTCCCAAATCTTCCCACCCTCACCCTCTCCCACAGAATCCAGAAGACTGTTCTATACATCTGTGTCTCTTTTGCTGTCTCCTATACAGGGTTACTGTTAACATCTTTCTAAATTCCTTATATATGCATTAGTAAACTGTATTGGTGTTTTTCTTTCTGACATACTTCACTCTGTATAATAGGCTCCAGTTTCAACCACCTCATTAGAACTGAATCAAATGTATGATTTTTAATGGCTGAGTAATACTCCATTTTGTATATGTGCCACAGCTTTCTTATCCATTCATCTGCTGATGGACATCTAGGTTGTTTCCATGTCCTGGCTATTATAAACACTCCTGCTATGAACATTGAGGTACACGTCCCTCTTTCCCTTCTGGTTTCCTCAGTGTGTATGGTGAGCAGTGGGATTGCTGGATCATAAGACAGTTCTATTTCCAGTTTTTTAAGGAATCTCCACACTGTTCTCCATAGTGGCTGTACTAGTTTGCCTTCCCACCAACAGTGTAAGAGGGTTCCCTTTTCTCCACACCCTCTCCAGCATTTATTTCTTGTAGGTGTTTGGATCGCAGCCATTCTGACTGGTGTGAAATGGAACCTCATAGTGGTTTTGATTTGCATTTCTCTGATAATGAGTGATGTTGAGCATCTTTTCATGTGTTTGTTAGCCATCTGTATGTCTTCTTTGGAGAAATGTCTATTTAGTTCTTTGGCCCATTTTTTTATTGGGTCATTTATTTTTCTGGAATTGAGCTGTAGGAATTGCTTGTATATTTTTGAGATTAGTTGTTTGTCAGTTGCTTCATTTGCTATTATTTTCTCCCATTCTGAAGGCTGTCTTTTCACTTTGCTTATAGTTTCCTTTGTTGTGCAGAAGCTTTAGAATTTAATTAGGTCACATTTGTTTATTTTTGCTTTTATTTCCAATATTCAGGGAGCTGGGTCATAGAGGATCCTGCTGTGATGTATGTCGGAGAGTGTTTTGCCTATGTTCGCCTCTAGGAGTTTTATAGTTTCTGGTGTTACATTTAGATCTTTAATCCATTTTGAGTTTATTTTTGTATATGGTGTTAGAAAGTGTTCTAGTTTCATAGTTTTACAAGTGGTTTACCAGTTTTCCGAGCAGCACTTGTTAAAGAGATTCTCCTTAATCCATTGTATATTCTTGCCTCCTTTGTCAAAGATAAGGTGTCCATATGTGCGTGGATTTATCTCTGGGCTTTCTATTTTGTTCCATTGATCTATAATTCTGTCTTTGTGCCAGTACCATACTGTCTTGATGAGTGTGGCTTTGTAATAGAGACTGAAGTCAGGTAGGTTGATTCCTCCAGTTCCATTCTCTTTCTCAAAATAGCTTTGGCTATTCGAGGTTTTTTTTTTTTTTTTTTTGCATTTCCATACAAATTGTGAAATTATTTGTTCTAGCTCTGTGCAGAATACGGTTGGTAGCTTGATAGGGATTGCATTGAATCTATAAATTGCTTTGGGTAGTATACTCATTTTCACTATATTGATTCTTCCAATCCATGAACATGGTATATTCCCCCATCTATTAGTGTCCCCTTTGATTTCCTTCACCAATGTTTTATAGTTTTCTATATATAGGTCTTTAGTTTATTTAGCTAGATATATTCCTAAGTATTTTATTCTTTCCGTTGCAATGGTAAATGGAATTTTTTCCTTAATTTCTCTTTCTGTTTTCTCATTATTAGTGTATAGGAATGCAAGGGATTTCTGTGTGTTGATTTTATATCCTGCAACTTTACTGTAATCATTGATTAGTTCTAGTAATTTTCTGGTGGAGTCTTTAGAGTTTTCTATGTAGAAGATCATGTCATCTGCAAATAGTGAAGAGTTTTACCTCTTCTTTTCCATTTGGATTCCTTTTATTTCTTTTTCTCCTCTGATTGCTGTGGCCAAAACTTCCAAAACTCTGTTGATTATTAATGGTGAAAGTGGGCCCCCTTGTCTTGTTCCTGACTTTAGAGGAAATGCTTTCACTTTTCACCATTGAGGATAATGTTTGCTGAAGCGTTTGTCTTATATAGCTTTTATTATGTTGAGGTATGTTCCTTCTATTCTTGCTTTCTGGAGAGTTTTTATCATAAATGGATGTTGAATTTTGTCAAAGGCTTTCTCTGCATCTTTTGAGATAATCATATGGTTTTTGTTTTTCAATTTGTTAATGTGGTGTATTATATTGATTGATTTGAGGATATTGAAGAATCCTTGCATCCCTGGGATAAAGCCCACTTGGTCATGATGTATGATCTTTTTAATGTGTTGTTGGATTCTGATTGCTGGAATTTGTCTTTTCAAGAATACGAGAGACTGAGCATATGACCTGGCAGCTCCACTCCTAAGAGTATGTATTAAAACAAAACAAAACAGATTTTGAAAAAAAACATGTAACTCAACCATGTACTGCAGGGAGATCAACAACATCCTATAATGGCACCACACTCCGGTACTCTTGCCTGGAAAATCCCATGGACGGAGGAGCCTGGTAGGCTGCAGGGCATGGAGTCGCGAAGAGTCAGACAGGACTGAGCGACTTACTTTTCACTTTCTACTTTCATGCATTGGAGAGGAAATGGGAACCCACTCCAGCGTTCTTGCCTGGAGAATCCCAGGGATGGGGGAGCCTGGTGGGCTGCCGTCTTGGGGTCTCACAGAGTAGGACACAATGAAGCTGCTTAGCAGCAGCATGAGCATGCATGAAAAATCAGGCTTCCCTTGTGGCTCAGCTGGTAAAGAATCCAGCTACAAAGCAGGAGACATGGTTTCGACCCCTGGGTGGGAAGATCCCCTGGAGAAGGAAAAGGCTACCTACTCCAGTATTCTGGCCATGGGCTGTATAATCCATGTGGTCGCAAAGAGTCGGACATGACTGAGTGACTTTCACTACCACTACTATACCTGAAAATCAAGAAACTGATGCAGCCACTATTGAAAACAGTAAGCAGGTCTTTTATAATAATTATAATTATTTTTCCTTAAGGGTAATTGCTTTTCAGAGTTTTGTTGCTTTCTTTCAAACCTCAACATGAATCAGCCATATGTATACATATATTCCTTCCTTTTGAACTACCTGCCCATTATCTCCTTCCTTGGTATAGAGTTTTTTAATACTCTAAAAATACAGTTACTATATGATCCAACAATAACACTTCTGGGCATATATCCATTAAGATGAAAACTCCTATCAGAAAAGTGATATGCACAACAGTGTTTATAGTAGCACAATGTACAGTAGCAAAGACATGCAAACGACCTTAAGGCATTTAAATATGTGAGTGGATAAAGACAGATATATTATGCATACAATGGAATATTATCCATAAGAAAGAACGAAATAATGCTATTTTTTCCAACATGGATGGACCTAGAGATGATCATACTAAATAAGTCAGAGAAAGACAAGAGGAGCTTAGGTGGGTTCAGCTCACCTTGACACATCCTTTGGACCTCAGTTGATGGGAGATCTTCATCTTTTCGTCCTGGGTATCTAGACTCAGCTGTTCCAAGAATGATGCTAAAACTGAAACTCCAGTGCTCTAGAGCCTTCCCAGTCACCTTAGTAATTTTGAAGACTTGCAGTGGTCGACTTCAGAGCCCCTGAGTACCCCTATATATACCCTTCCCCAGGTGGCCACACCCTTACACTTTATGAGGTCAGCAAGCCACTTGCACAGCCAATGGAGGCCCTGGTGAGCCTTGACCTCACAAAGCCTCATCCTGACACCTCTAGGGGAGTATGGGGAGCAAGTCAGAAAGCGTTGACCTCTCCCGATTCTTTTAACCACACCCTCTAGCTTCCTAGAGTTTTGGGCCACCTTTAAAATTTCTTATTTTACATGTTCTTTGTCCAGAAGCTTAAAAGGGAAAATTTACATAACTTTTTTTGTAGTAAAACTCCTGCATGACTGAATAGAAAATAAACACGGAATTATAAAATGACAATTGAGAAATATTTGGAAGACAGCTGACAAATGACTCATTTACCTCATTTATGCAGAGTCCAAACTTAAAATAAGAAAAGATGAAAAACCCAATAGAAGAGAATTGTGAAATAAACAATAATTAAAAAAAAAAAAAAAAACATACAAATTACCCTCCCCCGAAAAAAGGAAAATTACCAAAAATCAGGAAGAAATGTCATACCTACCTGGTAATAAAATAAATGCAAACGAAAACAATAATGGATTATGATTTCTCACCATGAAAACTGCCAAAGTTCAATGACAAAGTTGAAATATACCAAATTTTTCCTCCAAATGGACGATGACAAATTGGAAAAGGAGTGTTTCAGCAGTGTTGTGAGCGCATAGTGTGACGCAACTTTCTGAAGGACAATATGACATTATCTAGTAAATTTATAAATACATAGAGCCACTTGGCAAGACCCTGTTTGGAATGTCCATTTCAGAAATATTTCTGCAATTTCACCTAGATTATATATCTAATGCTCATTGAAAAAATAATTTTTTCCCCCATCATCCTAGATAATTTCTTTGGTATACTTCCCCACACTGTCTTTCCCCATGCAACCCCTGTTCTCAGTTCTGTTATTGTAGATTACATCTGCTTCTTTTAGAACATCCTTTAAATGGAGCCTAGAGTATGTACACATATACACATGTAGTTGCTTAACAATGTTGTGTTACATTCTGCCGTACACAAATCACACTAGGTGTACAAGTGTATAAACATAACCTCTTTCATTTAATTTTCTTCTAAATTTAGGTCATCACAGAGCATGGAGGGCAGTTCCCTGTGCTACACAGATAGTTCCCATTAGTTATCAAGGCATTATTTTTAAAAATATGCAAATGGCTACGTAGCCCAGTATCAAAAACAAACAAACAAACAAAAAACACCTTCGTAACAAAACAGGCAGATCTAAATAGTCATTTCCCAAAAGAAATCATACAGATGATGAAAAAACACTTGAAAAGAGGCTACGTTCAGGTTAGACACTCAGTCGGGTCTGACTCTTTGCGACCCTATGGACTTCAGTACTCCAGGCCTCGCTGTCCATCACCAACTCCCGGAGTCTTCCAAACTTAGGTCCATTGAGGCAGTGAAGCCATTCAACTATCTCATCCACTGTCGTCCCCTTCTCTGTCTGCCCTCCATCTTTCCCAGCATCAGGGTCTTTTCAAATGAGTCAGCTCTTCACATCAGGTGGCCAAAATATTGGAGTTTCAGCTTAAACATCAATCCTTCCAATGAACACCAGGACTGATCTCCTTTATAATGGACTGATTGGAACTCTCTGGAGCCCATGGGACTCTCAAGAGTCTTCTCCAACACCACAGCTCAAAATTATCACTTCTTCAGTGCTCAGCTTTCTTTACAGTTAAACTCTCACATCCATACAGGACTACTAGAAAAAAACATAGCCTTGACTAGATGGACCATCGTTGGCATAGTAATGTCTCTGCTTTTTAATAAGTTGTCTAGGTTGATCATAACTTTCCTTTCAAGGAGTGTCTTTTAATTTCATGGTTTCAGTCATCACCTGCAGTGATTTTCAAGCCCCCCCAAATAAAGTCAGCCACTGTTTCTGCCATTTCCCCATCTATTTGCCATAAAGTGATGAGACCATGATCTTCATTTTCTGAATGTTGAGCTTTAAGCCAACTTTTTCTCTCTTCTTCCACTTTCATCCAGAAGCTCTTTAATTCTTCTTCACTTTCTGCCTGCAGAAAGGGTGGTGTCGCCTGCATATGTGAGGTTATTGATATTTCTCCCAGCAAACTTGATTCCAGCTTGTGCTTCCTCCAGCACAGGGTTTCTCATGATGTACTCCACATATGAGTTAAATAAACACGACAACAATATACAACCTTGATGTGCTCCTTTCCCACTTTGGAACCAGTTTGCTGTTTCATGTCCAGTTTTCACTCTTGCTTCTTGACCTGCATACAGATTTGTCAAGAGGCAGGTTAGGTAGTCTGGTATTTCCATCTCTTTGAGAATTTCCTACAGTTTATTGTTATTCACACACTCAAAGGCTTTGGCATAGTCAATAAAGAATAAATAGATGTTTTTCTGGAATTCTCTTGCTTTTTCACGATCTGACAGATGTTGGCAATTTGATCTCTTGTTCCTCTGCCTTTGTTGAAACCTCCTTGAACATCTGGAAGTTCATGGTTCACGTATAGCTGAAGCCTGGCTTGGAGAATTTTGAGCACTACTTTACTAGTGTGTGAGATGAGTGTAATTGTTCTGTAATTTGAGCGTTCTTTGACATTGCCTTTCTTTAGGATTGGAAGGAAAACTAATGTTTTCCAGTCCTGTGGCCACTGATGAGTTTTCCAGATTTACTGGCATATTGAGTGCAGAACTTTCCAGCAGCATCTTTGAGAATTTGAAATAGCTCAACTGGAATTCCATCACCTCCACTAGCTTTGTTTGTAGTGTGGCTTCCAAAGGCCCACTGGACTTCATATTCCTGGATGTCTGTCTCTAGGTGAGTGATCAGACCATTGTGATTAAATGGGTCTTGAAGATATTTTTGGTACAGTTCTCCTCTTAGTGTTTTCTGCTTCTGTTAGGTCCATATCATTTCTGTCGTTTATTGAGCCCATCTTTGCATGAAATGTTCCCTTGGTATCTCTAATTTTCTTGAAGAGATCTCTAGTCTTTTCCATTCTTTATTTCCTTCTATTTCTTTGCACTGATCACTGAGGAAGGCTTTCTTATCTCTACTTGCTATTCTTTGGAACTCTGCATTCAAATGGATATAGCTTTTCCTTCTTCCTTTGCTTTTGGCTTCTCTTCTTTTCACAGCTATTTGTAAGGCCTTCTCAGACAGCCATTTTACTTCTTTGCATTTCTTTTTCTTGTCTTGGGGATGGTCTTGGTTCCTGTCTCCTGTACAGTGTCATGAACCTCCATCCATAGTTCATCATCACTATTCATTAGAGAAATACAAATCAAAACTACAATGTGGTATTCCTTCACACCAGGCTGAATAGATAGCAACTAAAATTCTACAAGCAATAATTCCTGGAGAGAATGTGGGAAAAAAGGGAACAATCTTGCACTGTTAGTGGGCATGTAAATTGGTACTGCTACTATGGTGAAGAGTATTGCTGCTCCTTTAAAAACTAAAACATATAATCACCTTATGACCTACTCCTGGGCATTTTTTCTGGAAAAAACCTTAAAACCAAAAGATTGATGCACCCTAATGTTCATTACAGTATTATTTCCTGGAGGCACGACATGCAACATTTTTTAATTATAGAAAAAACGGAAAAAAGGAAAAAAAGAATAAAAAAAGTATAAAGCAAGCAGTCTCTAAAGATGTGGTCAAATTACTCAGTATTTGTAAAAGGAAAATCTTCAGTATAAGTAAATAAAGCAAGAACCACATATCAGAACCAAGTTATATGTTAAAATTCAAATAACAGAAAGTATTTTATAGTGAAAGAACTAACACACCCTGATATTTTATCTCTCCAGCTCAGGAACTCAGAATTACTTTTTTTTGTTTTTAAATAAATTTTATTTTATTTTACAATATTGTATTAGTTTTGCCAAATATCAAAATGAATCCGCCACAAGTATACCTGTGTTCCCCATCCTGAACCCTCCTCCCTCCTCTCTCCCCATACCCTCCCTCTGGGTTGTCCCAGTGCACCAGACCCAAGCATCCAGTATCATGCACTGAACCTGGACTAGCAACTCATTTCATACATGATATTATACATGTTTCAATGCCATTCTCCCAAATCTTCCCACCCTCTCCCTCTCCCACAGAGTCCATAAGACTGATCTATACATCAGTGTCTCTTTTGCTGTCTCATACACAGGGTTATTGTTACCATGTTTCTAAATTCCATATATGTGTGTTAGTATACTGTATTGGTGTTTTTCTTTCTGGCTTACTTCACTCTGTATAATAGGTTCCAGTTTCATCCATCTCATTAGAACTGATTCAAATGTATTCTTTTTAATGGCTCAGTAATACTCCATTGTGTATATGTACCACAGCTTTCTTATCCATTCATCTGCTGATGGGCATCTAGGTTGCTTCCATGTCCTGGCTATTATAAACAGTGCTGCGATGAACATTGGGGTACATGTGTCTCTTTCCCTCTGGTTTCCTCAGTGTGTATGCTGAGCAGTGGGTTTGCTGGATCATAAGGCAGTTCTATTTCCAGTTGTTTAAGGAATATCCACACTGTTTTCCATAGTGGCTGTACTAGTTTGCATTCCAACCAACAGTGTAAGAGGGTTCCCTTTTCTCCACACCGTCTCCAGCATTTATTGCTTGTAGACTTTTGGATCACAGCCATTCTGAGTGGTGTGAAATGGTACCTCAGAGTGGTTTTGATTTGCATTTGTCTGATAATGAGTGATGTTGAGCATCTTTTCATGTGTTTGTTAGCCATCTGTATGTATTCTTTGGAGAAATGTCTATTTAAGGAACTCAGAATTCTGAGCGAGTAGTAAATGAGATCATGGGCGATTTCTTTCTTTCTTTCTTTTTTTTCTAGGAAATTAACATTTTCTGTTATGATCATGTATGAATTTTTTAATAAAGTTATAAAGTATATTTTTTAATATGTGAATAATGCATCTGGATTTTATAAATTTCATTCATAAGCATTCTTCTATTTCTCCATGAGATGGCAGTATAACCACAGTAAATATTTCTTCATACACATTTATATATATGAGTGAATACATTCGGATTTTATAAATTACATTCATTATCATTTTTCTATTTCTGCTTGAGAGGGCATCATATGCATCCGTTCAGTTCAGTTCAGTCGTTCAGTGGTGTCCGACTCTTTGGAACCCATGAATCGCAGCACGCCAGTCCTCCCTGTCCATCACCAACTCCCAGAGTTCGTTCAGACCCACGTCCATTGAGTCAGTGATGCCATTCAACCATCTCATCCTCTGTCGTCCCCTTCTCCTCCTGCCTCCCATCCCTCCCAGCATCAGAGTCTTTTCCAATGAGTCAATTCTTTGCATGAGGTGGCCAAAGTACTGGAGTTTCAGTTTTCGCATCATTTCTTCCAAAGTAATCCCAGGGCTGGTCTCTTTCAGAATGGACTGTTTGGATCTCCTTGCAGTTCAAGGGACTCTCAAGAGTCTTCTCCAACACCAGAGTTCAAAAGCATCAATTCTTCGGCGCTCAGCTTTCTTCACAGTCCAACTCTCACATCCATACTTGACCACTGGAAAAACCATAGTCTTGACTAGATGGATTTTTGGTGGCAAAGTAATGTTTCTGCTTTTCAATATGCTATCTAGATTTGGTCATAACTTTTCTTCCAAGGAGTAAGCGTCTTTTAATTTCTTGGCTGCAGTCATCATTTGCAGTGATTTTGGAGCCCCCCCAAATAAAGTCTGACACTGTTTCCACTGTTTCCCCATCTATTTCCCATGAAGTGATGGGACCGAATGACATGATCTTCATTTTCTGAATGTTGAGTTTTAAGCCAACTTTTTCCCTCTCCTCTGTCACCTTCATCAAGAGCATAGTAAACATTTATTCATACGCACATATACATATAAGAGTATACATCAACATTTTATGAATTACATTCATAAGTATTCTATGTCGAAACATAAGCACAATGAATATTTTTTCATACCCACATATACTCTGGAGAGTCTCTTGGATTGCAAGGAAATCAATTCAGTCAATCCTTAAGGATATTACTGTTGGATATACACTGGAAGGACTGATGCTGAAACGTCAATACTTTGGCTACCTTATCTGAAGAACTGACTCATTGGAAAGGCCCCTGATGCTGAGAAAGATTGAAAGCAAGAGGAGAAGCAGACAACAGAGGATGAGATCATTGGTTCACATCACCCACTCGGTGCATCTGAGTTTAAGCAGGCTTGGGTAGTAGGTAATTGGACAGGGAAGCATGGCATGCCACAGTTCATGGAGTCGAAAAGAGTTGGACTCGACTGGGCAAATTAAGTGAAGTGACAGATACATATAAAATCCTTATACAGACTCAAAATGGACATACTATACCAAGAGTGATTTATAAGCACTTTTTAATAATATATTTTAGAAAATAACCATAGATGAATAGCTCTATGTATGGTTAAAAAGATACAGGAATATGTACAGTTACAACAATAAGGCCATTTGAGTCAACATGCAAGGTCTGAGAGCTGATCATACTAAATGAAGTGAGGCACACAGGGAAACATATATACCAAATAATATCATAATATCCAAATGTGGAATCTAAGATATGACACAAATGAACATATGTATGAATCAGAAAGACACTCATAGACATAGAGAATAGACTTACAGCTTCAGGGCAGAGAGAATTGGGGGAGAAATGGAGTAAGAGACTCGGGTTAAGAGATAGAAAACAAATTATATGGAATGGATTGACAAATTCCTACTCTAGAGCACAGAGGACTACATTCAGTATCCAATTATAAATCATAATGAAATGTGATTTAAAAAGGCATATATATATATATATATATATGTATATAAATCATATATATATAAATTATATATATATGTCTTCCCTGGCAGTCCAGAGGTTAAGACTGCAGATTTCCACTGCAAGGGATGCAGGTTCAAACCCTGGTCAGGGAACTAATTCCACTTGCTGCACAGTTAAGCCAAAAAAAAAAAAAAAAAAAACAAGAGAGAGAGATTAAATAAAAGAATGCGTGTGTGTGTATATATATATATGTATCTCCACACTCAACGTATACATATGTAAATATATGTCTATAACTGAATCACTTTGCTGTAAAGCAGAAATTAACACAAAATTATAAATGGACTATACTTCAGTTCAAAAGTAGCATGACTGAGGAAAGAAAAGATTGCTATATTTCATTGTGTGTAAAGTTAGTATCCAAAGAAAATTGCTGTATACAAACACGGCTGACTACTTAATGGCAGGCTTGCTGAGATACTTAAGGAGACACATATTGAAATGCACCAAGGAAAAAGATTGATTGTTGATTGGAAAGAGGGATGGACAAATGGATAGATAGGTGACAAAGAAAGTATGATAAATCGGTTACAAAACCAGGCTTCTATGTATGCTGTGTAAAAGAGACACACCTGAAACCAAGGGGCATATACAGAGTGAAAGTGAAGGGCTGAGAAAAGGTATTTCATGCAAAATGTGAGCAACAGGAATCAGGAGTAGCAATACTCATATCAGACAAAATAGACTTTGAAATAAAGGGTGTGGAAAGAGACAAAAAAAGGCCACTACATAATGGTCAAAGGATCAATCCAAGAAGAAGATATAACAATTATAAATATATATGCACCCAACATAGGAGCACTCAATACGTAAGGCAAATGCTAACAAGTATGAAAGGGGAAATTAAAAACAACACAATAATAGTGGGAGACCTTAAGACCCTACACACACCTATGGATAGATCAACCAAACAGAAAATTAGCAAGGAAACACAAACTTTAAGTGATACAATGGATCAGTTAGACCTAATTGATTTCAAAAGAACGTTTCACGCCAAAGCAATGAATTTCACCTTTTTCTCAAGTGCACATGGAACATTCTCCAGGATAGATCACATACTGGGCCACAAATCTAGCCTTGGTAAACTGAAAACAAAAATCAAAATCATTTCAAGCATCTCTTCTGATCACAAAGCAGTAAGATTGAATGTCAACTACAGGGGGAAAGAAACCATGACAAATAGAAACATATGGAGGGTAAACAACGTGCTTCTGAATGACCGACATATAACAGAAGAAATCAGAAATGAAATGCAAATATGCATAGAAACAAATGAAAATGAAAACACAACACATACAAATAGCTGTGAAAAGAAGAGAAGAGAAAAGCAAAGGAGAAAAGGAAAGATATAAACATCTGAATGCAGAGTTCCAAAGAAAAGCAAGAAGAGAAAAGAAAGCCTTTTTTCAGCGATCAATGCAAAGAAATAGAGGAAAATAACAGAATGGGAAAGACTAGGGATTTCTTCAAGAAAATAAGAGATACCAAAGGAACATTTCATGCAAACATTGGCTCGATAAAGGACACAAATGGTATGGACCTAACAGAAGCACAAGATATTAAGAAGAGATAGCAAGAATACACAGAAGAACTGTACAAAAAAGATCTTCATGACCCAGATAATCACGATGGTATGATCACTGACCTAGAGCCAGACACCCTGGAATGTGAAGTCAAGTGGGATTTAGAAAGCATCACTACGAACAAAGAGAGTGGAGGTGATGGAATTCCAGTTGAGCTATTCCAAATCCTGAAAGATGATGCTGTGAAAGTGCTGCAGTCAATATGCCAGCAAATTTGGAAAACTCAGCAGTGGCCACAGGACTGGAAAAGGTGAGTTTTCATTCCAATCTGAAAGAAAGGCAATGCCAAGGAATTCTCAAACTACAGCAAAATTGCTTTCATCTCACACGCTAGTAAAATAATGCTCAAAATTCTCCAAGCCAGGCTTCAGTAATATGGGAACCATGAACATCCTGATGTTCAAGCTGGTTTTAGAAAAGGCAGAGGAACCAGAGACCAAATTGCCAACATCTGCTGGATCATGGAAAAAGCAAGAGAGTTCCAGAAAAACCTCTATTTCTGCTTTATTGACTATGCCAAAGCCTTTGACTGTGTGGATCACAATAAACTGTGGAAAATTCTGAGAGAGATGGGAATCCCAGACCACCTGATCTGCCTGTTGAGAAATTTGTATGCAGGTCAGGAAGCAACAGCTGGATCTGGACATGGAACAACTGACTGATTTTAAATAGAAAAAGGAAAAAAAATAAATAGAAAAAGGAGAACGTCAAGGCTTTATATTGTCACCCTGTTTATTTAACTTCTATGCAGAGTAAATCATGAGAAACGATGGACTGGAAGAAACACAAGCTGGAATCAAGATTGCCGGGAGAAATATCAATAACCTCAGATATGCAGATGACACCACCCTTACGGCAGAAAGTGAAGAGGAACTCAAAAGCCTCTTGATGAAAGTGAAAGTGGAGAGTGAAAAGGTTGGCTTAAAGCTCAACATTCAGAAAACGAAGATCATGGCATCCGGTCCCATCACGTCATGGGAAATAGATAGGGAAACAGTGGAAACAATGTCAGACTTTATTTTTTGGGCTCCAAAATCACTGCAGATGGTTACTGCAGCCATCAAATTAAAAGACACTTACTCCTTGAAAGGAAAGTTATGACTAACCTAGAGAGCATATTCAAAAGCAGAGACATTCCTTTACCAAAAACATTCGTCTAGTCAAGGCTATGGTTTTTCCTGTGGTCATGTATGGATGTGAGAGTTGGACTGTGAAGAAGCCTGAGTGCCGAAGAATTGATGCTTTTGAACTGTGGTGTTGGAGAAGACTCTTGAGAGTCCCTTGGACTGCAAGGAAATCCAACCAGTGCATTCTGAAAGAGATCAGCCCTTGGATTTCTTTGGAAGGAATGATGCTAAAGCTGAAGCTCAAGTACTTTGGCCACCTCATGCGAAGACTTGACTCATTGGAAAAGTCTCTGATACTGGGAGGGATTGGGGGCAGGAGGAGAAGGGGAAGACATAGGATGAGATGGCTGGATGGCATCACTGACTCCTTGGGCGTGAGTCTCAGTGAAATCCGGGAGTTGGTGATGGACAGGAAGACCTGGCATGCTGCGATTCATAGGGTCGCAAAGAGTTGGACATGTCTCAGCGACTGATCTGATCTGATCTGATCTGAAGGGAAAGGTTCATAGAAATACAAACTTACCCTAAGAAACAAGAGAAACCTCAAATAAATGACCTAACTTTACACCCAAATCAACTAGAAAAAGAAGAAGTGAAGAATCCCAGGGTTAGAAGAAGGAAAATGTAATAATAACAATTAGGTGGTATACTCGTTTTCACTATATTGATTCTTCCAATCCATGAACATGTTATATTTCTCCATCTATTAGTGTCCACTTTGATATGTTTCACCAGTGTTTTATAGTTTTCTATGTATAGGTCTTTAGTTTCTCTAGGTAGATACATTCCTAAGTATTTTATTCTTTCCATTGCAATGGTGAATGGAATTGTTTCCTTAATTTCTCTTTCTGTTTTCTCATTATTAGTGTATAGGAATGCAAGGGATTTCTGTGTGTTGATTTTATATCCTGCAACTTTACTGTAATCATTGATTAGTTCTAGTAATTTTCTGGTGGAGTCTTTAGAGTTTTCTATGTAGAGGATCATGTCATCTGCAAATAGTGAGAGTGTTACTTCTTCTTTTTAATTTGGATTCCTTTTATGTCTTTTTCTGCTGTGATTGCTGTGGCCAAAACTTGAAAAACTATGTTGAATAGTAATGGTGAAAGTGGGCACCCTTGTCTTGTTCCTGACTTTAGAGGAAACGCTTTCACTTTTTCACCATTGAGGATAATGTTTGCTGTGGTTTTGTCATATATAGCTTTTATTATGTTGAGGTATATTCCTTCTATTCCTGCTTTCTGGAGAGTTTTTATCATAAATGGATGTTGAATTTTGTCAAAGGCTTTCTCTGCATCTTTTGAGATAATCATATGGTTTTTATTTTTCAATTTGTTAATGTGGTGTATTATATTGATTGATTTGAGGATATTGAAGAATCCTTGCATCCCTGGGATAAAGCCCACTTGGTCATGGTGTATGATCTTTTTAATGTGTTGTTGGATTCTGATTGCTAGAATTTTGTTAAGGATTTTTGCATCTATGTTCATCAGTGATATTGGCCTGTAGTTTTCTTTTTTTGTGGGATCTTTGTCAGGTTTTGGTATTAGGGTGATGGTGGCCTCATAGAATGAGTTTGGAAGTTTACCTCCCTCTACAACTACCCAAAGCAACTTATAGATTCAATGCAATCCCTATCAAGCTACCAACGGTATTCTTCACAGAGCTAGATAAATAATTAAACAATTTGTATGGAAATACAAAAAAAAAAAAAAAAAACTCAAGTACCCAAAGCTATCTTGAGAAAGAAGAATGGAACTGGAGGAATCAACCTACCTGACTTCAGGCTCTACTACAAAGCCACAGTTATCAAGACAGTATGGTTCTGGCACAAAGACAGAAATATAGATCAATGGAACAAAATAGAAAGCCCAGAGATAAATCCATGCATATATGGACACCGTATCTTTGACAAAGGAGTCTATAATATATAACGGATTAAAGACAATCTCTTTAACAAGTGGTGCTAGGAAATCTGGTCAACCACTTGTAAAAGAATGAAACTAGAACACTTCTAACACCATACACAAAAATAAACTCAAAATGGATTATAGATCTAAACATAAGACCAGAAACTATAAAACTCCTAGAGGAGAACGTAGGCAAAACACTCTCTGACATACATCACAGCAGGATCCTCTATGACCCACCTTCCAGAATATTGGAAATAAAAGCAAAAATAAACAAATGGGACCTAACTAAACTTAAAAGCTTCTGCACATCAAAGAAAACTATTAGCAAGGTGAAAAGGCAGCCTTCAGAATGGCAGAAAATAATAGCAAATGAAGCAACTGACAAACAACTAATCTCAAAAATATACAGCAACTCTTACAGCTCAACTCCAGAAAAATAAATGACCCAATCAAAAAATGGGCCAAAGAACTAAATAGACATTTCTCCAAAGAAGACATACAGATGGCTAACAAACACATGAAAAGATGCTCAACATCACTCATTATCAGACAAATGCAAATCAAAACAACTATGACGTACCATTTCACACGACTCACAATGGCTGTGATCCAAAAGTTTACAAGCAATAAATGCTGGAGAGGGTGTGGAGAAAAGGGAACCCTCTTACACTGTTGCTGGGAATGCAAACTAGTACAGCCACTATGGAGAACAGTGTGGAGATTCCTTAAACAACTGGAAATAGAACTGTCTTATGATCCAGCAATCCCACTGCTAGGCATACACACCGAGGAAACCAGAATTGAAAGAGACACATGTACCCCAATGTTCATAGCAACACTGTTTATAATAACCAGGACATGGAAGCAACCTAGATGCCCATCAGCAGATGAATGGATAAGAAAGCTGTGGTACATATACACAATGGAGCATTACTCAGCCATTAAAAAGAATAAATTTGAATCAGTTTTAATGAGGTGGATGAAACTGGAGCCTATTATACAGAGTGAAGTAAGCCAGAAAGAAAAACACCAATACAGTGTACTAAAGCATATATATGAAATTTAGAAAGATGCTAACAATAACCCTGTGTATGAGACAGCAAAAGAGACACTAATATATAGAATAGTCTCATGGACTCTGTTTCAGAGAGAGAGGGTGGGAAGATTTGGGAGAATGGCATTGAAACATGTATAATATCATGTATGAAATGAGTTGCCAGTCCAGGTTCGATGCACGATACTGGATGCTTTGGGCTAGTGCACTGGGATGACCCAGAGGGATGGTATCGGGAGGGAGGAGCGAGGAGGGTTCAGGATGGGAAACACAGGTATACCTGTGGCGGATTCATTTTGATATTTGGCAAAACTAATACAATTTGTAAAGTTTAAAATAAAATAAAATTAAAAAAAAAAAACAATTAGGGCAGAAATACATGGAAAAAAGCAAAGGAAACTATAGCAAAACTCAGCAAAATAAACGCTGGTTCTTTGAGAAGATAAATAAAATAGACAATCCATTAGCAAAACTCATCAAGAAAGAAAGGGGAGATAATCAAATCAACAAAATTTGAAAGGAAAATGGATTAATCACAGCAGACAACACAGAAGTACAAAGGATCATAAAAGACTACTATCAGCAGCTATAGGACAATAAAATGGACAACTTGGAAGAAATGAACAAATTCCTAGAAAAGTATAACAATCCAAAACTGAACCAGGAAGAAATAGATAATCCCAACATACCCATCACAAGCATGGAAAGCAAAACTGTAATCAAAAATCTTCCATCGAACAAAAACGAAGCTCAGGACCAGATGACTTATTCACCCTCATGGTTACCCTGGACAGCTGGAGAGAACAAGAGAGGGAGCACAGAAAGCCACTTGTTTGGGGAAGAGCGTGAAGATGGATAGGAACGATAGTTTCAGGAAAAGTGTGACCAGAGAAGGGCTATGTGCCAGGCCAGTAGAGGGCAGGGGGTCTTATGGGGCGGTGTCAATGGGCAAGAGGAGCTTGGATGGGTGCAACTCACTTTGACACTTTTGTGGACCTCAGTTGACAGGAGGTCTTCATCTTTTCCTCCTGGTTGCCTGACGTCAGCTGTTCCATAAGTGCTCTAGAGCCTTGTGGCTTCTGAGTCTCTTTAGTCATTTTGAAGACTCCCAGTGGTCTGCTCCAGAGCCCCTGAGCACACCTCTATATACCCCTCCCTAGGGTCCACAGCATTATGCTTTATGAGATCAGCAACTCACTTCCCCAGCCAATGGTGGCCCTGGCTGAGAATTGACATCACAAAGCGCAATCCTGATACATCTAGGTTAGAATAGGGGGCAACTCAGATGATTTGATGGGGGGGGCGGGGAATGCATCATTTTTAATGGCCCTTAGGAGCCCTCCAAACTCACCTGTCATCCTCATCTCTCTAAGTCAACTCTGTTGTGTCACAAGGCAGGGAGCATGTGTCTCCTCCAAACCTTGACCCACAGCCACAGTACCGAGGCTTTGATTCTGTTCTCTCCCACATTTCACCATCATCTAGATTGTAATATCTTGCCTAAAGTACCTCCATGATAATTAGGCTGTATTGAAGTGTCTGTGGAAATGAGAATCATCCCACTTTCCTCCTACAGTTCAGTTCAGTCTCTCAGTCGTGTCTGACTCTTTGAGAGGTGGTCTTAAAGCACTTTCAAGACCATTTAATTCTAGGCCACCTCCCAGAAGCTTTTTCCATCCCACCTCCTTTGCTCTAGATTCCATTCAGACACTGCTGTCTTCAGACTGTGAGACTGCACTGAATACACTTGCCCTTTCTCCACATGGAGCTGTCTTGCTTCAAGTCTTGGAATCATGGTCACCTCACTATGTGTAAAAAAAATGGTTCCCCAAAGACGTGCACATGAATGTTCATAGTCAAAAAGTTGAGATGAACAAGATGGCAGAGTGGTAGTTGCAGGAGGAATACACCTCTCTCCTTGGACACATCAGGAATACATCTTCAGACACAGAAGTGCTTGCAGAACACCAGCTGAGAGCTGACAGGAGTACCTGACCAGTGGAAAAGAATGTATAGAACCACAAAACTTGGTAGGATGAAGGAACTAGGGGGAAAAACAGGAGTGTTAATAGGTCTGAACCTGCCCTTGGTGGGTGGGAGAATTGAAGTAGGTTTCCACTCCCCACATTGGAGTAATTGTTTGGATCAGAGGAGAAACAGTTAAGGCTGAGAATGAATCAGCTGATCTGTGGCAGCCTACACCAATACATACAATGTATGACATAGCAGAATCCATTGGTTTTTGTCCCCTTAAGAGTGTAGCATTCGTTAAACATTTGAAAATCCATCAGGATAAAGCAACTTACTAAAGAACTGAAAATGATGACACAGTAGGGTCATCTCGATAAATGCTGAAAAATAATTTGATAAAATCTAATATCCCTGGGTTGGGAAGATTCCCTGAAGTAGGGATTGGCTACCCACTTCAGTATTCTTAGGCTTTTCTGGCAGCTCAGCTCTTAAAGAAAGTGCCTGGCATCTCAGAGATCTGGGTCCATCCTTGGGTTGGGAAGATCCCCTGGAGGAGAGCATGGCAACCCATTCCAGTATTCTGGCCTGGAGAATCCCCAAGGCCAGAGGAGCCTGTTCGGCCTACACTTCATGGGGTTGCAAAAAGCTGGACACAACTCTGTGACTGAGCACTTTGTGTATAAAATATTTTAGCAAACTAGAAATAGAAGTAGAAATAGAAATAGAATTGGAGGAGGCAATGGCACCCCACTCCAGTACTTTTGCCTAGAAAATCCCATGGATGGAGGAGCCTGGTAGGCTGCAGTCCATGGGGTCACTAAGAGTCAGACACGACTGAGTGACTTCACTTTCACTTTTCACTTTCATGCATTGGAGAAGGAAATGGCAACCCACTCCAGTGTTCTTGCCTGGAAAATCCCAGGGACTGGAAGCCTGGTGGGCTGCCGTCTATGGGGTCACACAGAGTTGGACAGGACTGAAGCGACTTAGCAGCAGCAGAAATAGAAGACTTCCTCAACCTTATGAAAGTACTACACTATCACTAACATCACACTTTATGGTAGAACACTGAGTGTTTTACTTCTAAAATCACAATCAACAGAAAGATGTCCACTCTCATTATATTGAATTTCTGTCCGTGAAGTCATATTAGGAAATGATTGAAAAGCTATCCAGTTTGGAAAAGAAGAATAAAGCTGTTTTTATCTGTTGGTGACATCTATGTAGAATATCCAATGAAATCTACAGGAACAGAATACCTAAAACTAAGAATTAATTTAAGCAATGTCACAAGATATACAGATGATATATAAAATTTAATTAATTGCTTTTCTATATAGTAGGCCAATTTAAAATTAAAATAAAAAATAATAACAGTCACATTGAAGTCAGAAAAACTTAAGAATCAGACAGAATATATGAAACACACCAATGCAAAAATGGACAAAAGATTTGAACAGGAAATTCACTAGATAATGATATACAGATGGCAAGTAAGCATGCAGGGCACACCGAAAGTATGGCTCTCATGAGAGACAGAGAAGAACAAGTGTGATGAGGAAGTGAAAATATTTGAACATTCATGCACTGCTTATGGGAATACAAAATAGTACACCATGGTGGAAAACAGTTTGGAAGTTCCTTCAAAAGTTAAACATTGGGTTACCATATGTCCCAGCAATCCCTTTCTTAGGTTTATACCAGCAAGTATGAAAAAAAAAAAAAAAACCAAAGAAGTGCACATGAATGTTCATAACAGTCTTATTTCTAGTAGTCCAAACGTTGAGATGAACAAAATGGCAGAACAGTAGCTGGAATTGTAGTACATTTCACTCCACGGATACATCAAGGACACACCTTCAGACACAGAAGTGTGTGCAGAACATCAACTGAGAGCTGACAGGAGTACCTGACCAGAGGAAAATAATAAATAGAACCACAAAACTCGGTAGGGTGAAGGAACTAGGGGTGGGGGGAACAGGAATATTAACAGGCCTGGACCTGCCCTTGGTGGGTGGGAGAACTCTAAGTCGGTGTCCGACCCCCACCTGAAGTCAACTGTCTGGATCAGAGGAGAACTATTTTAGGCTGAGAGTGAAACAGTTGATCTGTGGTAGCCTAAATGGAATGAGAATCAGACAGTCCTTGCCACAGTCATACACACCCCAGACAGGGACACAGGTCCCATAGAAGGGACAGCAGTTGGGATCTGGATTTTGCAGATTGTGGAGCAATCCCAGGGGAAGGGCTGCTATTGACTGCAGAGAGACGGACTGATGGGATGTGAGGAAGGAGATCGGGTTGGAAATGCTTGTGGAGGAACACCAGGCCCCATGGAAGCAAGGGGATCCTACTGGGTCAATCATAGTGGGTGGAGCCCTCACCATAGTCTCTTTCTCCCCATACACCAGCATCGGCAGCTGAACAATAGAGAGGCTGGCCAATCAAGTGCCTGACTTACTGATCTGCAGACTAGGACCCCACCCAGGGGCCCCATCTATGTGCCTGATGCTCCAAACAACAGAGAAGTACCCCAGGCAAGGGAGCCCTCTAAGTGCCTGAAAGAGTGGAGCTATGGAGGAAGAGTGGCAAAAGAGGCCTCCTTATCACCAGCTACAAGAGGCTGGTGAAAAGACTCTGATAGGGTCAAAACTTCTGCGGCAGAGGAGGTCATTGTCCCTGCACAGTTATCGCTACCACGGTCCCCAGAAATCAAGAAGCTATGCCAAGTTCATGCTCAATGCTCGCTGGGGCGGAGCTGCTACAGGCCAAAAAAGTCTTGTGTCTATGGATACCTGGTCACTTCGGTTCAGTTCAGTTCAGATCAGTTCAGTTCAGTCGCTCATTCCTGTCCCACTCTTCGCGACCCCATGAATCGCAGCACGCCAGGACTCCCTGCCCATCACCACCTCCCGGAGTTCACCCAGATCCACGTCCATAGAGTCAGTGACGGCATCCAGCCATCTCATGCTCTGCTGTCCCCTTCTCCTTCTGCCCCCAATTCCTCCCAGCATCAGAGTCTTTTCCAATGAGTCAACTCTTCTCAAGAGGTGGCCAAAGTACTGGAGTTACAGCTTCAGCATCATTCCCCCAAAGAAATCCCAGGGCTCAATTGCTTCAGAATGGACTGGTTGGATCTCCTTGCAGTCCAAGGGACTCTCAAGAGTCTTCTCCAACACCACAGTTCAAAAGCATCAATCCTTAGGCGCTCAGCCTTCTTCACAGTCCAACTCTCACATCCATACATGACCGCAGGAAAACCCATAGCCTTGACTAGACGGACCTTTGTTGGCAAAGTAATGTCTTTGCTTTTGAATATGCTATCTATATTGGTCATAACTTTCCTTCCAAGGAGTAAGTGTCTTTTAATTTCATGGCTGCAGTCACCATCTGCAGTGATTTTGGAGCCCCCCAAAATAAAGCCTGACACTGTATCCATTGTTTCCCCATCTATTTCCCATGAGGTGATGGGACCGGATGCCATGAACTTCGTTTTCTGAATGTTGAGCTTGAAGCCAACTTTTTCACTCTCCACTTTCACCTTCCTCAGGAGGCTTTTTAGTTCCTCTTCACTTTGTGCCATAGGGCGGTGTCATCTGCGTATCTGAGGTTACTGATATTTCTCCCAGCAATCTTGATTCCCCCTTGTGTGTCTTCCAGTCCAGGGTTTCTCATGATGTACTCTGCATAGAAGTTACATAAGCAGGGTGATAATATACAGCTTTGACGTACTGCTTTTCCTAATTGGAACCAGTCTGTTGTTCCACGTCCAGTTCTAACTGTTGCTTACTGACCTTCATAGAGGTTTCTCAAGAGGCAGGTCAGGTGGCCTGGTATTCCCTTCTCTTTCAGAATTTTCCACAGTTTATTGTGATCCACACAGTCAAATGCTTTGGCATAGTCAATAAAGCAGGAATGGAGGTTTTTCAGGAACTCTCTTGCTTTTTCCATGATCCAGCAGATGTTGGCAATTTGATCTCTTGTTCCTCTGCCTTTTCTAAAACCAGCTGGAACATCAGGAAGTTCACAGTTCACGTATTGCTGAAGCCTGGCCTGGAGAATTTTGAGCATTACTTTACTAGCATGTGAGGTGAGTGTAACTGTGCAGTACTTTGAGTATTCTTTGGCATTGCCTTTCTTTGGGATTTGAATGAAAACTGACCGTTCCAGTCCTGTGGACACAGGCTGAGTTTTCCAAATTTGCTGGCATATTGAGTGCAATACTTTCACAGCATCATCTTTCAGGATCTGAAATAGCTCAACTGGAATTTCATCACTTCCTCTAGCTTTGTTCGTAGTGCTGCTTTCTAAGGCCCACTTGATTTCACATTCCAGGATGTCTGGCTCTAGGTCGGTGATCACATCATCGTGATTATCTGGATCATGAAGATGTTGATTGTTTAGTTCTTCTGTGTATTCTTGTCATCTCTTCTTAGTATCTTCTGCTTCTGTTAGGTCCATGCCATTTCTGTCCTTTATCGAGCCCATCTTTGCATGAAATGTCCCTTTGGTATCTCTAATTTTCTTGAAGAGATCTCTAGTCTTTCCCATTCTGTTGTTTTCCTCTATTTCTTTGCATTGATCACTGAGGAAGGCTTTCTTATCTCTTCCTGCTATTCTTTGGAACTCTGCATTCAGATGCGTATATCTTTCCTTTTCTCCTTTGCTTTTCCCTTCTCTTCTTTTCACAGCGATTTCTAAGGGGTCCCCAGACAGCCATTTTGCTTTTTTGCATTTCTTGTCCATGGAGATTGTCTTGATCCCTGTCTCCTGTACAATGGCATGAGCCTCATTCCATAGTTCATCAGGCACTCTATCTAACAGGTCTAGGCTCATAAATCTGTTTCTCACTTTCACTGTATAATCATAAGGGATTTGATTTAGGTCATACCTGAATGGTCTAGTGGTTTGCCCTACTTTCTTCAATTTCAGTCTGAATTTGGTAATAAGGAGTTCATGATCTGAGTCACAGTCAGCTCCTGGTCTTGTTCTTGTTGACTGTATAGAGCTTCTCCATCTTTGGCTGCAAAGAATATAATCAATCTGATTTCGGTGTTGACCATATGGTGATGTCCATGTGTAAAGTCTTCTCTTGTGTTGTTGGAAAAGGGTCTTTGCTATGACCAGTGCATTTTCTTGGCAAAACTCTATTAGTCTTTGCCCTGCTGCATTCCGTATTCCAAGGCCAAATTTGCCTGTTACTGCAGGTGTTTCTTGACTTCCTATTTTTGCATTCCAGTCCCCTACAATGAAAAGGACACCTTTTTTGGGTATAGTTCCATAAGGACTTGTAGGTCTTCATGGAACCGTTCATCTTCAGCTTCTTCAGCATTACTGGTTGGGGTCTAGACTTGGATTACTGTAATACTGAATGGTTTGCCTTGGAAACGAACAGAGATCATTCTGTCGTTTTTGAGATTGCATCCAAGTACTGCATTTCGGAATCTTTTGTTGACCATGATGGCTACTCCATTTCTTCTGGGGGATTCCTGCCTGCAGTAGTAGATATAATGCTCATCTGAATTAAATTCACCCATTCCAGTCCATTTTAGTTCGCTGATTCCTAGAATGTCTACATTCACTCTTGCCATCTCTTGTTTGACCACTTCCAATTTGCCTTGATTCATGGACCTGACATTCCAGGTTCCTATGCAATATTGCTCTTTACAGCATCAGACCTTGCTTCTGTCACCAGTCACAACTGCAACTGGGTATTGTTTTTGCTTTGGCTCCATCCCTTCATTCTTTCTGGAGTTATTTCTCCACTGATATCCAGTAGCATATTGGGTCCCTACTGACCTGGGGAGTTCCCCTTTCAGTATCCTATCATTTTGCCTTTTGATACTGTTCATGGGGTTTTCAAGGCAAGAATACTGAAGTGGATTGCCATTCCCTTCTCCAGCGGACCACCTTCTGTCAGATCTCTCCACCATGACCCGCCCGTCTTGGGTTGCCCCAGGGGCATGGCTTAGTTTCTTTGAGTTAGACAAGGCTGTGGTCCTAGTGTGATTAGATGGACTAGTTTTTTTGTGAGTATGGTTTCAGTGTGTCTGCCTTCTGATGCCCTCTTACAACACATACCAACTTACTTGGATTTCTCTTACCTTGGATGTGGGGTATCACTTCACGGCTGCTCCATTAAAGCGCAGCCACTGCTCCTTAACTTGGAAGAGGGGTATTTCCTCACTGCCGCCCTTAGTGTCCAACTGCTTGTGACATTGTAGACTGTGGCTTGCCAGGCTTCTTTCTCAGGGAAGGGGCTTCTACATGCAAAAATTCTGGTACATATGGGCCAGTACTGGTTGACATACCCTTCTAGAGCACTATATGTCCTGCTGCCCTAGCCACCAACTCCTCTGAGTCCCTGATGCAGCCAGAACCACTATGACCCAAGCAGTTGCATCTCCACATCTGGCCCCCTCACAGGGGCAAACCCAAGTCCTCCAGGACAGTCTCAAGAGCAAACCCCAGTGGATGATTCACATTCAGAAGTGGGAATAAAACCACAATTGCAACCCAGGGGCAGTGTTGTTAAGGAAGAAGACCCAAAACCTTCCTACCACCTGTACAAGCTGCAGATTAAATCCACATAGCTGTGAAAAGAAGAGAAGAGAAAAGCAAAGGAGAAAAGGAAAGATATAAGCATCTGAATGCAGAGTTCCAAGGAAGAGCAAGAAGAGATAAGAAAGCCTTCCTCAGGGAGCAATGCATAGAAAAGGAGGAAAACAACAGAATGGGAAAGACTAGAGATCACTTCAAGAAAATTAGAGATATCAAGGGGGGATTTCATGCAAAGATGGGCTCGATAAAGGACGGAAATGGTATCGACCTAACAGAAGCAGAAAACATTAAGAAGAGATGGCAAGAATACACAGAAGAACTGTACAAAAAAGATATTCACGACCCAGATAATCACGATGGTGTGGTCACTGAACTAGAGCCACACCTTGTGGAATATAAAGTCAAGTGGGGCTTAGAAAGCAGCATTACGAACAAAGCTAGTGGAGGTGATGGAATTCCAGTTGAGCTATTTCAAATCTCAAAGGATGATGCTGTGAAAGTGCTGCACTCAATATGCCAGCAAATTTGGAAAACTCAGCAGTGGCCACAGGACTGGAAAAGGTGAGTTTTCATTCCAATCCCAAAGAAAGGCAATGCCAAAGAATGCTCAAACTACCTCAGAATTGCACACACCTCACACACTAGTAAGGTAATGCTCAAAATTCTCCAAGCCAGGCTTCAGCAATACATGAACTATGAACTTCCTGATGTTCAAGCTGGTTTTAGAAAAGGCAGAGGAACCAGAGACCAAATTGCCAACATCTGCTGGATCATGGAAAAGCAAGAGAGTTCCCGAAAAACCTCTATTTCTGCTTTATTGCCTATGCCACAGCCTTTGCCTGTGTGGATCACAATAAACTGTGGAAAATTCTGAAAGAGATGGGAATACCAGACCACCTGACCTGCCTCTTGAGAAATCTGTATGCAGGTCAGGAAGCCACAGTTAAAACTGGATATGGAACAACAGACTGGTTCCAATTAGGAAAAGGAGTACGTCAAGGCTGTATGTTCTCACCCTGCTGATTTAAATTCTATGCAGAGTACATCATGAGAAACCCTGGACTGGAAGAAACACAAGATGGAAAGAAGATTGCTGGGAGAAATGTCAATAGCCTCATATAGGCAGATGACACCACCCTTATGGCAGAAAGTGAAGAGGAACTGAAAAGTCTCTTGATGAAATGAAAGTGGAGAGTGAAAATGAAGATCATGGCATCCGGTCCCATGTACTTCATGGGAAATAGATGGGGAAACAGTGGAAAGAGTGTCAGATTTCCCCCCCCCCCTCTGGGGGGGGGGCGGGGCGGTGTTGGTGGGGCAGGGCTCCAAAATCACTGCAGATGATGACTGCAGGTATGAAATTAAAAGACACTTACTTCTTGGAAGGAAAATTATGACCAACCTAGATAGCATATTCAAAAGCAGAGACATTACTTTGCCAACAAAGGTCCGTCTAGTCAAAGCTATGGTTTTTCCTGTGGTCATGTATAGATGTGAGAGTTGGACGGTGAGGAAGGCTGAACACTGAAGAATTCATGCTTTTGAACTGTGGTGTTGGAGAAGACTCTTGAGAGTCCCATGGACTCCAAGGAGATCCAACCAGTCCATTCTGAAGGAGATCAGCCCTGGGATTTCTTTGGAAGGAATGATGCTAAAGCTGAAACTCCAGTACTTTGGCCCCCTCATGCGAAGAGTTGACTCATTGGAAAAGACCCTGATGCTGGGAGGGATTCGGGGCAGGAGAAGGGGACGACAGAGGATGAGATGGCTGGATGGCATCACTGACTCGATGGACGTGAGTCTGAGTGAACTCCGGGAGTTGGTGATGGACTGGAGGCCTGGCGTGCTGCGATTCATGGGGTCGCGAAGAGTCGGACACGACTGAGCGACTGAACTGAACTGAATAATATATAAAAAGACACTGATAACTGCCACAAAAGGAAACGTCCTAGTTCCGATAGTTGTGAACATTGGAGACAAAAAAACGTATAGGAGTAGGACCGGATTAGAATGAGCTCCCCCCAAATCAGGTTCAGAGTTCAGCACAGTTTTGGAGGGCATCCTAGGGAGGTGAGGTGGACTGCAATTTTAGCGGGTGAAAGGACTCTGAGAGCAATGACTAAAGAAAAACCTGTATTATTCTCATGTTTTGACTTGCTCTGTAGATTCTTTAGGATTTTTGTTTGTGTGGTTGGTTTCAATTCCTTCCCCTCGCCCACGGTGTAGTTGCCAATTTCATTGGCACTATGAAATCTAATGAAGCTTTTGAGCCTTATTATTCTTCGGTCACATTTGTATTGCTGTTATAAATCTCTGTCTCTATATACAGCTTTTGAAATTCTGTGGAGTTTCCTTTTCTCTCTCTCTCTCTCTTTTTCGTTTTTTACCTATTATTATTTTTTCTACATTTATTATTTGTTTACTTTTCCTACTGTTCTTTTCCCCTTGCAGTTAATCTTTAATGTATATAAATCTTTTCAGTTCAGTTCAGTTCAGTGGCTCAGTTGTGCCCGACTCCTTGTGACCCCATGAACCACAGCACGCCAGGCCTCCCTGTCCATCACGAACCCCCGGAGTCCAACCAAACCCATATCCATCGAGCTGATGATGCCATCCAACCATCTCATCCTCTGTTGTTCGCTTCTCCTCCTGCTCTCAATCTTTCCCAGCATCAGGGCCTTTTCCAAAGAGTCAGCTCTTCGCATAAGGGAGCCAAAGTATAGGAATTTCAGCTTCAACATCAGTCCTTCCAATGAACACCCAGGACTGAACTCCCTTAGAATGGACTGGTTGGATTTACTTGCAGTCCAAGGGACTCTCAAGAGTCATCTGTATCTCTATTTAACTCTGCATATGTATTTTTTCCTTTCTTTCCTTTTCTCTCAATATATTTGTTAGTTTTATTTTCATTTTTTTATTCTCCAATTGGCACCTTGCTCTAGTTTTGTTTCCCAGTTTGTGCTTCAGGTGGTTCTATTCTGGTATGTATGTGTATATATATATAATTTTTTTTTCCTTTGTTCACCAGGTCAGTCAATCTATTGTACTTAATTTTGCTGGAATGTTTTGATTTTGCTGGTGGGTGTATATGTACATGTGTCTATTCAGTCATACTTTTTACTCTTGTGATAAACCTCTGCTTCTACATTGGATTTTTACAGTTCTTTGGAGGATTCCTTGTTTTCCCATTTATTTTTGATTTTTAAATTATTTTCTATTTTTATTGTTTTAAATTTTAGTTTTTTAAACCTATTATATTTATTCCATTGTTTGCCTTTCCTCTGTTCTTGTCCCCTTGCAGTTAAACTTTAAACAAACCTTGTTCATCTACCTCTATTGAAACTTCCATATCTATTCTTTCTTTCTTTTCTTTCCTTCCTTTCCTCTCAACATTTTGTTAGTTTTATTTTCAGTGCTTTCATTCCCACTTGGGACTTTGCTTTAGATTTCTTTTCCAGCTTGTGCACTCGTTAGTTTTGTGCTTAACTGGTAGATACCATTTTGGTTTCCGTTGTTTGCTAGGTCAGTCTATTGTAGTTTATTTTTGTTGAACTGTTTGGATTTTGCTGATGGTTGTATATGTGTATATTCCCATATATTGGAATATATGTGTATATTCCTTTATTTTAATTATTATTTGTGTGACAGTGTAACTGCCATTTGTCAGGGGTTCCCCTTTGGTTTCTCTTTTTTTTTTTTGATATTTATTTTAATCTAAATTAATGCCATAACAAACCACCTGTTGTAACGGTGTTCCTGGTCAATGATCCAGCCCCGAGCATTAGGAGTGGGAGCACTGACTCCAAGACCCTATACAACCGGAGAACTCCTAACCTTAGGGAGTATCAATTACTGAGAACTCACTCACGCAAACTAAACCACTTGAATACAAGACCTAGAATCACCTAACCACCAATCAGGACAACCTAACCACCAATCAGGACAACCCAACCCAGTGTAGGACACCTCATCCAAACAGCAAATAGGACAAAAATAGAAACCCAGTCGTCAGCAGACAGGATTACCCTTCTCAATCAGCCCTGCACATCAGAAGGAAAAGAAAAAAAAAAAAAAAAACTCAGCACCAATCTCACCCAATGCAAAGCTTACACAAACCATTGGACCAAACTTAGGAGTGCAGAAACTAAAAGGAAGAAAGAATGCAAATTTGAAGGCTGGCAAAAGGAGACCTCAAACACAATAAGACCTTTTTAAAAATGAAGAAATGACAAAGAAATGCTGCAGAAACAAAGGAACAAACTGGACACACAGAAATTTAAACAAATGAAGAGGAAATAGGCAAACTGCCTGAAAAACTATTCAGAATAATGATAGTAAAGATGATCAAAAACTTTGAAAATGACATGGAGACAATGCAAGAATCAATGAGCAAACCCGTAGTTGAATTGAAGAATAAGCAAAAAATAAATTGAAAAATAAATAGAGAGACAAACAACAATTACTTAAATTAAAAATACTCTAGAAAGAATCAGGAGCAGGGTATCTGAACCAGAAAATGGATCAGTGTGTTGAAAGACAAAATGGTGGAAACAACTGCGGAAGGGCAGAATAAAGTCAAAAGAATGGAAAGAACTGAGGATAGTCTCAGAGACCTCTTGGACAATATTAAATGCACCAAGATTCAAATTATAGGGGTCCCAGAAGAAGAGAGAAAAATAAAGGGTATGAGAAAAGTTTAGAGGAGATTATACTTGAAAAACCCCCAACATGGAAAAGGAAATAGTCAATCAAGTCCAAGAGGTGCCAAGAGTCCCATTTGTGATAAACCCAAGGAGAAACAGCCCTAGACATATACTACGCAAACTAAGGAAGATGAAACACAAAGAAAGAATATTAAAAGTAGCAAGTTAAAAGTAAGAAGTAACATCCAATGGAAACCCCATATGTTTCACAGCTGATCTTTCAACAGAAACTCTGCAGGCCAGAAGAGAATGGCATGGCATATTTAAAGCACTGAAAGAGAAAAATCTACAGCCAAGATTACTGTACTTGGCAAGGATCTCCTTCAAAATTGATGGAGAAATCAAAGCTTTTCAGATGAGCCAAAGGTAAGAGAATACTTTATCACAAAACCAGCTTTAAAACAAATGGTAAAGGGACTTATATAGTCAAGAAATACAAGAGAAGAAAAAAGAAATACAAGAGAACAAAACCGACCCCAAACATTTAAGAAAATGGCAATAAGAGCACTGCTGCTGCTGCTGCTAAGTCGCTTCAGTCCTGTCCGACTCTGTGCGACCCCATAGACGGCAGACCACCAGGCTCCCCCGTCCCTGGGATTCTCCAGGCAAGAACACTGGAGGGGGTTGCCATTTCCTTCTCCAATGCATGCAAGTGAAAAGTGAAAGGGAAGTCGCTCTGTCCTGTCGAACTCTGTGTGACCCCATGGACTGCAGCCTACCAGGCTCCTCCGTCCATGGGATTTTCCAGGCAAGAGTACTGGAGTGGGGTGCCATTGCCTTCTCCGAATAGGAGCACATATGTCAATAATTATTCTAAATATAAATGGATTAAATGTTCCAACCAAAAAGCCCAGACTGGCTAAATGGATACATAAACAAGACCTCGGGGTGGGGGCGTGGTCCTAAGATGGCAGAGGAATAAGATGGGGAGACCCCATTCTCCCCAACACATTCATCAAATGATCATTTGAACGCTGAGCAACTTCCACAAAACAATTTCTGAATGCTGGCAGAGGACACCAGGTACCCAGATAGGCTGCTCATTGTCTTTGAAAGGAGACCAAAGATTGAGCAAATACCAAAGCAGAACTAGCCGGCTGTCTCCAGGCCCCTCCCCCAACAAGAGGCAGACAGCCATGTGTGTGGCAGCCAGAACCAGAAGGCAAGGGGCGACCTCAGCCTCAGAGACCGGCATTCTCCACCAAACTGTGAGCAGGCTGCCAGTTTCTAACCATGTCTTCCTGGAGTCCTGGATGGTTGACATCTGCCAGGAGAGTTGCAGCTTGAGATCAGCTCCGCAGAGGAGATACATGATACACCTGAGGCAGTGTTCTCATGGCACACCCAGGAAACTGAGCGGCCTGGACCCAGTAGGTAATTAAGATGCATGGCCCACTTGGGACAGTGCGTTGGCCAAGCACCTGGTCGCCTGAGCTGCTGGGACCTGGGAAGGGCACAAAACGCACGTGCATCTGAGTCTGTGACTTTGCGGTGTACCTAAAACCCTGAACCTTAGCAGCTTAGACCTGGGAATTGCAGGAAATGCAGGGCCCACATTGGGCAGTACCCCTGAAGAGCAATCTGGAAGCTGAGCAGTGTACACGTGGAAAACACACACCACCATGATCTTGGGAAAGCCCAGTGTGTTCCATACACTGCAAGCACTTTCCCAAAATACACACCAACATTATTTGTTTGCAGTGTTCCTCCCTCCCTACAACTCAACTGAACAAGTGAGCCGAAATAAGTGACCACCTTTGCCCCCTTGTGCCAGGGCAGAAATTAGACACTAAAGAGACTTGCAAAGAGAGAAAGCCAAAATAAATAAAGAAAAGGGAACCCCTCTGGGAGTGAGAGGTGCAACAGATTAAAACCCTGTAGTTAATATTGACTAAGCATAGGAAGGGGCTTATAGATCTTGTAAAGAAATGCAAGCTGGAACAAGGAATTATCTGAAACTCAACTGAACCCACACTGCCCACAATGGCCCAGAGAAATTCCTAGATACAGTTTTTCTATTATCAACCTTCTAATTTTTAAAAATTATTTATTATTTTTTCCTTCTTACTTTTTTTTTTTTTTTAAATTTTACAATACTGTATTGGTTTTGCCATACATCCACATGAATCTGTCATGGGTGTACACGTGTTCCCCATCCTGAACCCCCCTCCCACTCCCTCCCTGTACCATCCATCTGGGTCATCCCAGTACACCAACCCCAAGCATCCTGTAACCTGCATCAAACCTGGGCTGGCAATTCGTTTCTTATATGATATTATACATGTTTCAATGCCATTCTCCCAACCTCCTCCTCTCCCACAGAGTCCAAAAGACTGTTCTATACATCTGTGTCTCTTTTGCTGTCTCACATCCAGGGTTATCGTTACCATCTTTCTAAATTCCATAGACATGTGTTAGTATACTGTATTGGTGTGGGTTTTTTTTTTTTTTTTTTTTCCTTTCTTTCTTTCTGGCTTACTTCACTCGAGATAATAGGCTCCAGTTTCATCCACCTCATTAGAACTGATTCAAATGTATTCTTTTTAATGGCTGAGTAATACTCCACTGTGTATACGTACCACAGCTTTCTTATCCATTCGTCTGCTGATGGACATCTAGGTTGCTTCCATGTCCTGGCTATTAGAAACAGTGCTGTGATGAACATTGTGGTATACGTGTCTCTTTCAATTCTGGTTTCCTTGGTGTGTATGCCCAGCAGTGGGATTGCTGGGTCATAATTAATCCTTTAATTTTCAATTTTACAACCTATTACCTTGCAAAATATGACCCTATTTTTAAAGCATATTTCATATTTTTAAATATATTTTGTGATTGATTGTGTTTTGTATTTTTAATATTGTATTTCAGAGAGTCTACCCTCAACTCTAGATTTTTTTTTTTACTTAAATTAATTTACTTGTTTTAACTGGAGGCTAATTACTTTACAAAATTGTAGTGGTTGTTGCCATACATTGACATGAATCAGCCATGGGTGTATCAGTTCAGTTCAGTTCAGTTGCTCAGTTGTGCCTGACTATTTGCGACCCCACGCGCTGCAGCATGCCAGGCCTCCCTGTACATCAACAACTGCTGGAGTCTACCCAAACCCATGTCCATGGAGTCGGTGATTCCATCCAAACATCTCCTCTGCTGTCCTCTTCTGCCCTCAGTCTTTCCCTGAATCAGGGTCTTTTCAAATGAATCAGGTGGCCAAAATATTGAAGATTCAGCTTCAAAATCAGTCCTTCAAATGAACACCCAGGACTGATCTCGTTTGGGATGGACTGGTTGGGTCTCCTTGCAGTCCAAGGGACTCTCAAGAGTCTTCTCCAACGCCACAGTTTAAAATCATTTATTCTCGGGAGCTCTGCTTTCTTTATAGTTGAACTCTCATATCCATACATGACCATGGGAAAAACCATAAGCTTGACTAGATGGACCTTTGTTGACGAAGTAATGTCTCTGCGTTTCAATATACTGTCTAGGTTGGTCGTAACTTTCTTTCCAAGGTGTAAGTGTCTTATAATTTCATGGCTGCAATCACCATCTGCAATGATTTTGGACCCCTCCCTCCTCTCAAAGTATGACGTCAGCCACTGTTTCCCCATCTATTTGCCATGAAGTGATGGGACTGAATGCCATTATCTTAGCTTTGTGAATGTTGAGCTTTAAGCCAATCTTTTCAATCTGCTCATTCTCTTTCATCAAGAGGCTCTTTAGTTCTTCTTCACTTTCTGTCAAAAGGTGGTGTCATCTGCATATCTGAGTTATTGATATTTCTTCCGGCAAACTTGATTCCAGATTGTACTTCCTCCAGCCCAGCGTCTCACATGATGTACTCTGCATATAAGTTAAGTAAGCAGGGTGACAATATACAGCCTTGACCTACTCCTTTTCCTATTTGGAACCAGTCTGTTATTCCATGTTCAGTTGGAACTGTTCCTTCCTGACCTGCATACAGGTTTCTCAAGCGGCAGGTTACGTGGTCTGCTAATATATACCATGGGTGTATACCCATGGATGTATGTGCGTGCCTAATCCTGAACCCCCTCCAATCTCCCTCCCCATCTCATTCCTCAGGATTGTCCCAGTGCACTGGCCCTTGGCACCCTGTCTCATGCACCAAACCTGGACTGGCCTTCTATTTCACATATGGTAATATGCATGCTCCGCTTCTATTCTCCCAAATCATCCCACCCCTAGCTTCTTCCATAGAGTCCAAAAGTCTGCTATTTATATCCGTGCCTCTTTTGCTCTCTCACATGTAGGGTCCTCATTACTATCTTTCTAAATTTTATACATATATATATATATAATATATATATTCTGTATGGATACCATATAATATATATATATATATAATATAATTTATAATATAATATATAATATAATATATAATGTATAATATAGTGTATGGATGTTTTTCTTTCTGACTTGCATCACTCTGTATCATAGGATCCAGTTTCATTCACCTCATTAGAACTGATTCAAATGCACTCTTTTAAATAGCTGAGTAATATTCCATTCTGTATATGTACCAAAGCTTTACTATCCATTCATCTGCTCATGGATATCTAGGTAGCTTCCATGTCCTAAACATGAAAACACTGCTATGATGATGAACATTGGGGTAGACGTGTCTCTTTCAATTCTGGTTTCCTCAGTGTGTATGCCCAGCAGTGGGTTTCCTGGGTCACATGACAGTACTAGTTCCAGCTTTTTAAGGAATCTACACAGCGTCCCCCATACTGGCTGTACTAGTTTGCATTGCCTCCAACACTGTAAGAGGATTCCCTTTCTTCTGCAGTCTGTTCAGTATGTATTGTTTGTCGACGTTTTGATAACAGCCATTCTGACAGGTGTGAGATGGTATAACATTGTGGCTTGATGTCCATTTCTGTGATAATGAGTGATGTTGAGCATCTTTTCATGTGTTTCTTAACCATCTGTATGTCTTCTTTGGAGAACTGTCTGTTGAGTTCTTCAGCCTAATTTTTGATTGGGCCATTAATTTTTTCTGGTATTGAGTTGCATGAGCTTCTTGTATATTTTTGAGTTTCACTTAGTCAATTGCTTCATTTACTATCATTTTCTCCCGTTCTGATGACTGTCTTTTCACCTTCCTTGTTTCCTTCATTGTTCAGGAGCTTTTAAATTTGATTCGTTCCGTTGGTTTATTTTTGCTTTTATTTACATTACTCTGGGAGGTGAGTCATAGAAGGTCCTGCTGTGATTTATGTCAGAGACTGTTCTGTCTATATTTTCCTCTAGAAGTTTTACAGTTTCTGGTCTTTCATTTAGATCTTTAATCCATATTTAGCTTATTTTTGTGTATCATTAGAAAGTATTCTAGAATCATTATTTTACAGGTGGTTGGCCAGCTTTTCCAGTGCCACTTGTTAAAGAGATCGGTCTTTTCTCCATTGTATATTCCTGAGTCCTTTGTCAAAGATAAAGTGACCATAGGTGTGTGGATTTATCTCTGGGCTTTCTATTTTGTTCCATTGGTCTATATTTCTGTCTTGGTGTCAGTAACATATTGTCTTGATAACTGTAGCTTTGTACTATAGTCTGCAGTCATGCAGGTTGATTCCTTCAGTTCCATTCTTCTTTCTCAAGATTGCTTTGGCTATTCGAGGTTTCCCCCCCCCCCCCTTCATACAAACTGTGCAATGATTTGTCCTAGTTCTCTGAAAAACACTTTTGGTAGGTTGATAATTACTTTAAATGTAAACAGATTAAATGTTCCAACCAAAAGACATAGACTGATTGAATGGATACAAAAACATGACCCATATATATATGCTGTCAACCAGAAACCACCTTCAGATGCAAAGACACATATAGACTGAAATTGAGAGGATGGAAAAATACATTCTATGCAAATGGAAAGCAAAAGAAAGCTGGAATATTAATCCTGATATCAGACAGGCCTTAAAATAAGAATACTATAAAAAATAAGGAAAGACACTACACTACGATAAAAGGATCAATCCAAGAGGGAGACATAACAGTTGTAAACATCTATGCACTGAACACTTTATTGCCGAATTTTACCTTAAATTGAAGAAACTAGCGAAAATGACTAGATGATTCAGGTATGAACTAAATCAAATCCCTTATGTTTATACAGTGGAAGTGACAAATAGATTCAAGACAGAATATTGAAGATTCAAGACAGAATCAAGATAGACAGAATGCCTGAAGAACTATCGATGGAGTTTTGTGACAGTGTACAGGAGGCAGTGATCAAGACCATACCCAAGAAACACAAATGCCAAAAGTCAAAATGGTTCTCTGAGGAGGCCTTCCAAATAGCTGAGAAACGAAAAGAAGCAAAAGACAAAGGAGAGAGGGAAATATATACCCATTTGAATGAAGAGTTCCAAAGAATTTCAAGTAGAGATAAGAAAGCCTTCCTCAGCAATCAACAAAAAGAACAGAGGGAAACAATAGAATGGGAAAGACTAGAGATCACGTCAAGGAAATTAGAGATACTAAGGGAGCATTTCATGGAAAGATGGGCACAATAATGGACAGAAATGGTATGGACATAAGAGAAGCAAAAGATATTAAGAATTGATGGCAACAATGCACAGAAGAATTATACAAAAAAGATCTTCATGATGCAGATAACCAGGATAGTGTGATCACTCACCTAGAGCCAGACATCCTGGAATGTGAAGCCAAGTGGATCTTAGGAAGCAAAGCTAGTGGAAGTTATGGAATTCCAGTTGAGCTATTTGAAATCCTAAAAGACGATGTTGTGAAAGTACCACGCAATACGCCGGCAAAGTTTCAAAGCTTGGCAGTGGCCACCGGACTGGAAAACGTCAGTTTTCATCCCAGTCTCAAAGGAAGGTAATGCCAAAGAATGCTCAAACAACCACACAGTTGCACTCATCTCACGTGCTAGTAGAGTAATGCTCAAAATTCTCCAAGCCAGGCTTCAACAGTATGTGAACTGTGAACTTCCAGATGTTGAAAGTGGACTTAGAATAGGCAGAGGAACCAGAGATCAAATTGCCAACATCCACTGGATCATGGAAAAAGCAAGAGTTCCAGGAAAAACATATATTTCTGCTTTATTCATTATGCCAAAACCTCTGAGTGTGTGGGTCAAAATAAACTGTGGAAAATTCTAAAAGAGATGGGAGTACCAGGCCACCTGACTTGCCTCCTGAGAAATCTGTGTGCAGGTCAAGAAGCATCAGTTAGAACTGGACATGAAACAGCAGACTGGTTGCAAGTCGGGAAAGGAGTATAGCAAGGCTGTATTTCATCACCCTGCTGTTTAACTTACAAGCAAAGGACATCATGCTAAATGCCAGGCTGGATGAAGCACAAACTGGAATCAAGATTGTCAAGAGAAATATCAGTAATCCCATATATGCAGATAACACCACCCTTATGGCAGAAAGTGAGGACCTAAAGAGCCTCTTGATGAAAGTGAAAGAGGAGAGTGAAAAAGTTGGCTTAAAACTCAACATTCAGAAAACTAATATCATGGCATCCAGGCACATCCCTTCATGGCAAGTAGATCAGGAAACAATGGAAATAGTGCCAGATTGTTTTTCGCAGTTGGGGAGGCAAATCACTACAGATGTTGATTGCAGCCATGAAATTCAAAGGTGCTTGCTCCTTGGAAGTCACGCTATGACTTACTTAGAAAGCATTAAAAAGCAGAGACATTATTTTACCAACAATCAACCAATGTGTCAAAGCAATCCTTTTTGCAATAGTCATGTACTGATGTGAGAGTTGGAGGAGAAGGAAAGCTGAGTGCCTAAGAATTGATCTTTTGGAACTGTGGTGTTGGAGAAAACTCTTGAGGATATCAAAGCAGTCAATCCCAAGAAAATCAGTCCTGAACATACATTGAGATGACTGAAGCTCCAATACTTTGGCAACCTGATGCAAAGAAGTAACTCATTTGAAAAGACCCTGATGCTGGAAAAGATCGAAGGCCAGAAGAGAAGGGGACGATAGAAGACGAGATAGTTGGATGGCATCCTCAATGCACATGAGTTTTAGCAAGCTCTGGAAGTTGGTGATGGACAGGGACAGGGAAGCCTGGTGTGATGTTTTACCATAAAGTATGATGTTAGTTATACAGTGTATTACCATCATCAGGTTGAGGAAGTTTTCTATTTCTAGTTTGCTAAGAGCTTTTATACAGAATGTGTTCAGTCACTCAGATCTGCCCAGCTCTTTGCGACCCCATGGAGTTTAAACCCAAATGGTTCCTCTGGTTGAGGATTCTCCAGGCAAGAATATTGAAGTTGGTTGCCGTGCCCTCTGCCAGGGCATCGTCCCAACCCTGGAATAGATATCAGACTTTATCAAATTATTTTTCAGCGTTTTTTGAGATGACCCTACTGTGTTTTATTTTTTGTCCTTTAGTACTTTGAATTACACTGATTGATTTTCAAATGTTTAACCAATCCTGCATTCTTAGGGGACAAAAAGTAATAGATTATGCTGCGTTGTCTTTGTACATATTGGCATGGTCTGCGCTTCACTCTGAACACTTTCTGTTGCTACGTCTTCAAGTGCACAATTTTCTCCTGCTGTCCTGTCTAATCTGTCATTTATTCCATCGACTGTGTTTGCCATCTGACGCTACAGTTTTCCTATCTACAAGATGGAATTGGTCTACTTTATTATTTGCATGTCTCTACTTAATTTTACAAAATGCAAAAAACACAGTCATTCCAATATTCTAATGTCTCTGTCGGCAATGTCTTAAATCTATGCCGCTTCTGGGTCAGTTTGATTTCTCAAGGGAAATTTAATATGATTTTTTCTTACCTTAGTGAGATTAAATATCTTTTTAATGTGGTTAGTGTATAGTCCCATATCTTTCTTGTCAAATGGCTGCTCATGTCTTTTAAACATCTCTGAATAAAGTGAATGTCCAGTAGTACATCTTTCTTAGAAACTGTGGGCTCGTGTGTTTTTCACATTTTTCTATCACTCTTTAGGTTCTTTGTTATAAAATTTTAACAGCCATCTTTTGGGTTTGTTTATGGTGCTTTTTTTTTTTTTTTTCCTACCTCTTAAAATTTTAAGCAGTGTCATGCATCCAGGGTGAATAAGGAACCAGTGTACACCAGGAAGTGAGCACTTCACAGGAAACCCCGGAAGTCCCACTAAGACAAAAAACTGTGTACCCCAGGGCACACCTCACGCTGGCTGACCCTGCTTGTCAATTAGGAACACAAGGACTGAGATGAAGCCGACACCTCATTCCCCTTTCCTCCAGAGGCAAGCACCTCAGTGAGAGACCTTGGGAACCAGACGGGGATACATGATTACACAGTGTTCCTTCCAGGAAGCTGGAATCTTGTCGTAGCTCTTCATGGAAATGAATTCCAGCATGGTCTCAATGGTGACGTAAGCAGCAATGGAGGTACCAGCTGGCAAACAAGATGAGAAAAGAGATTTGTAAGGGCACATATTGAGATAGCCCTTTCCAGACGAGGCTCAAACAATCTGAGCAAGCACCGCCCCTTCGGGGGAATACTAATCACTCAAAGGTCGTCATTTCTTTCTTGGGATGCCTCATCCCCATCACCCTGTAGAAACCCAAACTTGGGTATTACACCTAACGAGGTGAGCATGAGTCCTAGATTTGAAACTAGACAGCTCCAAGTGGACCAATAGCAAAAATATTCAGTGCATTCTCACAGCCTGAAGACAGGGGTTTCAGACTGGAAACTAGAAAAGTGAGGACACCTATGTGCAAACTGAGCAAAGGAAGTGGGATGGAAAAGATTCCTGGTAGGTGGTCCAGAATTAAATGGTGCTCAAAGTGCTTTAAGAACACCTTATAGGAGGAAAGTAGAATGATTCTCTTTTCCACAGATACTTCGATAGAACCTAATTATCATGGAGGAATTTTAGGCAGGATATGAAAAACTAGATAATGGTGAAATGTGAGAGAGAAAAGAATGAAAGCCTGAATACTGTGGCTGTGGGCCAAGGTTTGGAGGAGATCCAGTCTCCCTGCCATGTGGCCCTTCATGTAGACTTAGAGAGATGAGGATGGCAGGTGAGTTTGGAGGGTTCCTAAGGCCATTAAAAATGCTACCTTTCCCCCACCAAATCATCTGAGTTGCTCTCCATCCTCCCCTAGAATTGACAGGATCGGGCTTTGTGATGTGAAGGCCCACTCAGGGCCACCATTGGCTGGGGAAATGAGTTGCTGACCTCATAAAGCATAAGGCTGTGGCCCCCTGGGAGGGGTATGCATAGGGCTGCTCAGGGGCTCTGGAGCAGACCACTGCGAGTCTTCAAAATGACTAAGGTGACTGGGAAGCCACAAGGCTCTAGAGAAGTTGTGGAACAGCAGACTCTAGATACCCAGGAGGAAAAGATGAAAAGCTCCTGTCAACAGATGTCCAAAGAAGTGTCAAGGTGAGCTGAACCCATGCAAGGTCCCTTTGCCCATTGAGACCGCCCCATAAGACCCCTCCCCTTGTCCTTGCCAGGCCCTTACCCCTTCTCCTCCCACACCCCTTCTCCTGAAGCCATTGTTCCCATCCATCTTCGCCCTCTTCCCCAAACAAACCGCCACTCTGTACTCCCTTTTTTTGTTTTCTCCAGGTGGCCAGGGTAACCATGAGGGTGAATAAGCCATCTGGTCCTGAGCTTATTTTTTCTTGTGGTTGGAAGCTTTTTGATTGCAGTTTTGCCTTCTATGTTCGTGATGGGTCTGTTGAGATTATCTATTTCTTCCTGGTTCAGTTTTGGAAGGTTATACTTTTCTGAGTATTTGTCCATTTCTTCTAAGTTGTCCATTTTATTGTCATATAGCTGCTGATAGTAGTCTCAGGATCTTTTCTATTTCTGTGTTGTCTGTTGTGATTTTTCCCTTTTCATTTTAATTTGTTGAATTGATTCTTCTCCCTTTCTTTCTTGATGAATCTGGCTAATGGCTTGTCTTTTTTTTTTTTCTTTTTTAATCTTCTTAAAGAACTGTCTTCCTTTCGCTGATGTTTGTAACAGTTTCCTTTCTTTTTCACTTATTTCTTCCCTAATTTTTATGATTTCTTTCCTTCTGCTAACCCCGGGGTTCTTCATTTCTTCTTTTTCTCATTGCTTTAGCTGGGACGTTAGGTCATTTATTTGAGGTTTCTCTTGTTTCTTCAGATAAGCTTGTATTTTTATGAATCTTCCCCTTAGCACTGCTTTCTGAATCCCATTGGTTTTCATTTCATTTTCATTCATATCGTGTTTTCATTTTTGTTTGTATCTATGCATATTTTCATTTCTTTTCTGATTTCTTCTGTTATATGTTGGTTATTCAGAAGTGTGTTGTTCAGCCTCCATATGCTTGTATTTTTAATAGTTTTATTTTTCCTGCTGTTGTAGGTTGTTTAGTCGCTCAGTCGTTTCCGACTCTTGTGGCCCCATGGACTGTAGCCTGCCAAACTCCTCTGTCCGTGGAACTCTCCAGGCCAGAATACTGGAGTTGGTTGCCATTTCCTTCTCCAGAGAATCTTCCCAACTCAGGAATCGAACCTGGGTCTCCTGCATTGCAGGCAGATTCTTTGCTGACTCAGCTACAACATCTAATCTTACTGCATTGTGATCAGAAATGATGCTTGAAATGATTTCATTTTTGTTTTCTTTTTCTAATTTACCAGAGCTAGATTTATGCAATCTATCCTGGAAATGTGCCATGTGCACTTGAGAAAAAGGTGAGATTCATTGTTTTGGGGTGAAGTGTCCTATAGATATCAATTAGGTATAACCGGTCCATTGTATCATTTGAAGTTTGTGTTTCCTTGCTGATTTTCTGCTCGGTTGATCTATACATACATGTAACTGGGATATGAAAGTCTCCGACTATTACTACATTACTTTTAATTTCCCCTTTCAAATTTGTTAGCATTTGCCTTACGTACTGCGGTACTCCTATGTTGTGTACATAGGTATTTATAGAAGAAAAGGAGAGAGATAAACATCTGAATGCAGAGTTCCAAAGAATAGCAAGAAGAGACAAGAAAGCCTTCTTCAGCGGTCAATGCAAAGAAATAGAGGAAAACAACAGAATAGGAAAGACTAGGGAATCTCTTCAAGAAAATCAGAGATACCAAAGGAACCTTTCATGCAAACCTTGGCTCGATAAAGGACAGAAATGGTATGGACCTAACAGAAGCAGAAGATATTAAGAAGAGATGGCAAGAATACACAGAAGAACTGTACAAAAAAGATATTCATGACCCAGTTAATCATTATGGTGTGTTCACTGACCTAGAGCCAGACATCCTGGAACGTGAAGTCAAGTGGGCCTTAGAAAGCAGCACTACGAACAAAAATAGTGGAGGTGATGGAATTCCAGTTGAGCTATTCCAAATCCTGAAAGACGATGCTGTGAAAGTGCTGCACTCAATATGCCAGCAAATTTGGAAAACTCAGCAGTGGCCACAGGACTGGAAAAGGTGAGTTTTCATTCCAATCCCAAAGAAAGGCAATGCCAAAGAATGCTCAAACTACCACACATTTGCACTCATCTCACACACTAGTAAAGTAATGCTCAAAATTCTCCAAGCCAGGCTTCAGTAATATGGGAACCATGAACTTCCTGCTGTTCAAGCTGGTTTTAGAAAAGGCAGAGGAACCAGAGATCAGATTGCCAACATCCGCTGGATCATGGAAAAAGCAAGAGTGTTCCAGAAAAGCATCTATTTCTGCTTCATTGACTATGCCAAAGCCTTTGCCTGTGTGGATCCCAATAAACTGTGGAAACTTCTGAAAGAGATGGGAATACCAGACCACCTGATCTGCCTCTTGAGAAATTTGTATGCAGGTCAGGAAGCAACAGTTAGAACTGGACATGGAACAACAGACTGGTTCCATATAGGAAAAGGAGTCCGTCAAGGCTGTATATTGTCAACCTGTTTATTTAACTTACATGCAGAGTACATCATGAGAAACGCTAGGCTGGAAGAAATACAAGCTGGAATCAAGATTGCCGGGAGAAATATCAATAACCTCAGATGTGCAGATGACACCACCCTTATCGCAGAAAGTGAAGAGGAGCTAAAAAGCCTCTTGATGAAGGTGAAAGTGGAGAGTGAAAAAGTTGGCTTAAAGCTCAACATTCAGAAATCGAAGATCATGGCATCTGGTCCCATCACTTCATGGGAAATAGATGGGGTGACAGTGGAAACAGTGTCAGACTTTGTTTTTCTGGGCTCCAAAATCACTGCAGATGGTGACTGCAGTCATGCAATTAAAAGACGCTTACTCCTTGGAAGGAAAGTTATAACTAACCTAGATAGCATATTCAAAAACAGAGACATTCCTTTACCAACAAAGGTCCATCTAGTCAAGGCTATGGTTTTTCCTATGGTCATATATGGATGTGAGAGTTGGACTGTGAAGAATGCTGAGCGCCTAAGGATTGATGCTTTTGAACTGTGGTGTTGGAGAAGACTCTTGAGAGTCCCTTGGACTGCAAGGAGATCCAAGCTGTCCATTCTGAAGGAGATGAGCCCTGGGATTTCTTTGGAAGAATGATGTTAAAGCTGAAACTCCAGTACTTTGGCCACCTCTTGAGAAGGATTGACTCATTGAAAAAGTCTCTGATGCTGGAAGGGATTGGGCGCAAGAGGAGAAGGGGACGACACAGGATGAGATGGCTGGATGGCTTCACTGACTCGATGAACGTGAGTCTCAGTGACTTCCGGGAGTTGGTGATCTACAGGGAGGCCTGGCGTGCTGCGATTCCTGGGGTTGCGAAGAGTCAGAAACAACTGAGCGACTGATCTGATCTGATCTGATATCTTCTTCTTGTATTGATGCTTTGATCATTATGTAGTGGCCTTCACTTTCTCATTTCACAGGCTTTATTTCAGTCTATTTTATCTGATATGAATATAGCTACTCCTGCATTCTTTCGGTCTCCACTTGCATGAAATACCTTTTCCCAGCACTCCACATTCAAGCTATATGTGTACCTTGGCTTCAGGTGGTTCTCTTGTAGAGAGCATATAAAGGAGTCTGGTTTGGTAACCATTTTACAATACTTCCTTTGTCACCTATCTATCCATTTGTCCATCCCTCTTTCCAACGCACAGTCGATCTTTTTCCTTGTTGCTTTTGTTTTAAATTGCAGACATCAGTATGTGTCTCCTTAGATATTTCAGCAAGCCTGCCATTAAGTAGTGAGCCGAATTTGTTTACAGCAATTTTCTTTGGATACTAATTTTAGATACAATGATATATAGCAATATTTTCTTTTCACAGTCACGTTACTTTTTAACTGAAGTATAGTTGATTTACAACATTGTGTGAATGTCTGTTTTACAGAAAAGTGATTCAGTTATGCAAATATATACATGTAAATGCATTGTGTGTACACACACACACACACACATATACACATTCTTTTATTTAATCTTTATGTAGGTATGCATTTATTTATTTATTTAATTTTTTTTACTACACTGTAGTGTGTGTGATTAGTTCTATAACCAGGATTTGAACATGTATCCACTGCAGTGCAAGTGTGGAATCTTTACTGCTGGACTGCCAGGGTTCCCCCATATATATTTGTTTTCATTATAAGTTATCATGGGGTACTGAATATATTTCTCTGTGTTCTACAGTAGAAACTTGTCAATCCATTCCATGTACTCTAGTTTATATCTCCTCCCCCCAATCTCTTAGTCCATTGCTCCCCCAATTCTCTCTGCCTTGGAAGCCTCAAGTCTGTTATATATGTCCATGAGCTTGCATCTGTTGCATACACATGTTCATTTGTGTCATATCTTAGATTCTACATTTGAATGATATAATTTGGTATTTGTCTTTCTCTGTGTGCCTTATTTCATTTAGTATGATTATCTCTCGGGCCATGCATGTTGACTCAAATGGCCTTATTTTTGTAGCTGTACATTTTCTTGTATCCTTCTAACTATACATAGAATTATTCATCTGTGATTAATTTCCTGTATATATTTTTTAAATGAGTGTAGTACACCACTCTTGGTATAGTACATCCATTTTGAGTCTGTATTAGGATTTTATATGGATATGTCAGTCACTTCAATTCAATTGCTCAGTTGTGTCCGATGGTTTGGAACCCCATGGATTGTAGCATGCCCCGCTTTCCCTGTCAATCACTAACTCCGTGAGCTTGTGTCTCCTTCCTTCTCAGCTTTATTATAGTTCGTATTTCTTGTTTGACGAATCTGTACAGAGTTTCCTTTGTTGTGGCTGTACTGATTCTCGCTCCCTTACATCGATACACAGAGGCAGTCAGCAGTGTTTATTTTCTCTGACCTGCTCTCAGAAGTGTGTACGACATCACTCTTGCTAAGTCGGTCCCTGTAGATTATGTATGTGACAGGTATTTGTGGGAATCCATGAATTTCAGCCTACCAATATAAGCCTTCCAGGGAGTTCCATTTTACCTCGGTTGGGGTACTCACTACCAGCAATATTGTCTGTCCTATGTGAAACGTAAATTCTGTAACACAACTCTCATCTGCCCTTCTTCAGTGACTCTGATTATCACAATTGTCTGTACCTCTGACAAGGTCATTCTTTCCTTGTTTCAATGCTTGAGTCATATTCCGTCATGAACCCCTACCCCATTCCTTTATCTGTTCATCTCTCGTCCCTGTGTACTTCCTTTAATTTCATCTCTGGGCATTGGGAATCCTGCTGCAGTGCATCCTCTTGGGCATGTGGTTTTCAAAGTCTGTGTATTTCTGAAGTATCATAGGAGTGGAGAAGCCCTGTCATATTTTCTTTTTTTTTTTTTATAAAGCCACGTGGACAGTGATTCTTATACTGGCTCCTCCCGCTGATATACCCTCACTACTATAAAAGGATCCCGCTGACTAATGTTAATCTACCATTTCTGGCCTGGTCTGTTTTCCACAGTGGCCTTTTTCACTGGTCAGAGTTGATATCTTGTGGCAGTTTGTATCTCTGATAAGAAACCTTGTGGAGTACTATTCATGGGCTTTTTGCTTTTAGAAAGCACTTTGAGTTGTATTTTCCTGTTGATACTTTCTTCCTGAGAGTGTTCCAGTTGTGTGTGTGTGTGTGTTTATTTATTTAATTTTGGGTGTGTGACCTTGACATGTTCAAGGGTGGGTGTCCTGTCGAGTCCAGAGGCCTTGTGAATATCAGATGTCCATCAGCGATAGTTTTGATGCTGCAGTTGCAGAGAAAATCTTCCATGCTGAAGGGTTTCTTTATTCTGTCCTATTTTAGGATGGTCTGTGCCGCCTGAGAGTTTTACTCAGGCCTGGTTGTATATTAAAGTAGAAAGAGCCAGAGGATGCCGGCAAACCTGGTGACTGCTCACACTTGGTGACTGCTCACACTTGGATTTTATTTTAAGTAAAAGTCAATCCTTGATTGACAAGGACACATTTGTTTTACTTGTACAGATTCTTGTTCCATGGGACTGAGAATACTAGATATTCAGCTGTGCTTGTTTTCACCTACATGTTATTAGAACGAGTCTCATCTACCACTCTTGCTGAACTAGGTTTGCATGGATTCTGTATGTTATATGTATCTCTGGGAAGAAATTAGTACCAATTTCCAGATGTATCCCTTCCATGCAACCAGGGTCCTCTGCTACCCATAAATTTCATGCCAGGTTGGATGCTCACATCACCTTTGTGCGGGTGCTAACTGCTCTGGATTTTTGTATAGCAATTGTCCGTTGCATCCCATAATGTTTCTTGAGTCGACTCTCCTTCACTCAGTGTGATGATCTCTGGGTTGATCTCTCTCTCTGAAGACGGCCTATGTTCATATTTCAATGCTTGATTCAAAAATCATTCTAGACCTGTATCATGTTTGTTTATCCATTGCTCTCTCCAGGTATGCTAACTTTGCTTTCATCTCTTCAATGTTCTGAATGGTGCCACAGGAGGTTTGGGGTGTGTTGTGTGCAAAATCTCTTCATTTCTGAAATATTCCAGGAGAGGATCTGATTAATCAAACTGTCTCTACCTCTTTTTTTATTTATTTATTTCTCTCTCATGGGAGTGCACTTTTCTAGTCATGCTCATATGACTCTTACCAAGTCTATCCCACCAGTACTCTAAACTGTCCACTGTAGTAATGTTACTCTACCATTGATACCATGTCCAGCTTTTGACACATGGTCTTGTTCCATGCTCATGCAGAGGTGATAATGTCCTCACAACTTCGATGTTTATGTCTCTCAGAATTCAACCCAATGTGCAAATTGCCATGTGCTTTCTTAGATAAACATGGAATTGTGTTTACCTGTTCACATGCTCTTCCTGTTAGCTTCTCCTGTGTTTACGTTATTTTTCCCCTTAGGTGAGCTCTGGTAATTTGTCATGGGTGGGTATCAGTTGGAGCTCAGCACCCTTGTGAATAGTGTGTCCATCAGCAAGCATTTTAAGGTTACTGTTAGAAAAAAATGTCCACAAGACGCCAGCATTTCTTCATGCCCTGCTCTTGTTGCTCTGGTAACAGAAGCCTCTGTGGTTATCCCAGACCTGCTTGTAAATGAGAGTAAAATAAGAAAGAGGAAGCCACCCAAAGCTTTTGTCTCTTGAGCCTTTAAGATTTTTTACTATAAGTAAAGTTTTATTTCTTACTTAAGACTATTTACTCCATTGTAATTATTGCAGGTACACAGTTTCTCCTTCCCTTCCACAGACAACTGGAGGTATTCTGCTGCAGTTATTGTCACCTATTTTTTTCAGAATCTGAAAAAATCAACAGAATCTGTTGAGGACATGTCTCTTGATACAGGAGGTCTGTGTGGATTATGAATTGCATAGGTATTCAGGGGAATAAGTCTATTGCAGCCTTCACCTTTCAGCTTCTTACGCATTGACACCATTTGCTAACTGTAAGTTTCTTACCAGGAGTGTAAGTACATTTCACTTTTGTTTGGATACTAATGTTAACCTACATTTGTCAGGGGCTTGAACAAGAGAAGGACCCAGCCTGGTTCATGGCAGGGACAGAGATGCTGACTCAGGAGTATTTGTTGGGGGTTTGAACAAGGTCAGGACTCATCCTGGTTCAGTGCAGGGACCGAATTGCAGGATCAGGAGTGTTTCTCGGGGCTTAAACATTGGGAGCACCCAGCCTGCTTTTGTGCAGGGATCCTTATGTGCGTTCAGGATTATGTGTTGGGAGACTAACGAGGGCAGAACCTAGATTCGTTCAGTGCAGTGACAGAGAGGTGTGATCAGGAGTATTTTCAGCAGCCCTGCTAAAAGGCAGAAACCAGAGACTTTAATATCCCACTTACATGTATGTATAGATCAACCGAGCAGAATATCAGCAAGGAAACACAAACTTCAAGTGATACAATGGACCGGTTAGACCTAATGGATATCTATAGGACACTTCACCCCAAAACAATGAATCTCACCTTTTTCTCAAGTGCACATGGAACATTTCCAGGATAGATTGCATAAATCTAGCCTTGATAAATTAGAAAAAGAAAACAAAAATGAAATCATTTCAAGCATCGTTTCTGATCACAATGCAGTAAGATTAGATGTTGTAGCTCAGTCAGCAAAGAATCTGCCTGCAATGCAGGAGACCCAGGTTCGATTCCTGAGTTGGGAAGATTCTCTGGAGAAGGAAATGGCAACCAACTCCAGTATTCTGGCCTGGAGAGTTCCACAGACAGAGGAGTTTGGCAGGCTACAGTCCATGGGGCCACAAGAGTCGGAAACAACTGAGCGACTAAACAACCTACAACAGCAGGAAAAATAAAACTATTAAAAATACAAACATATGGAGGCTGAACAACACACTTCTGAATAACAAACATATAACAGAAGAAATCAGAAAAGAAATGAAAATATGCATAGATACAAACAAAAATGAAAACACGATATGAATGAAAATGAAATGAAAACCAATGGGATTCAGAAAGCAGTGCTAAGGGGAAGATTCATAAAAATACAAGCTTATCTGAAGAAACAAGAGAAACCTCAAATAAATGACCTAACGTCCCAGCTAAAGCAATGAGAAAAAGAAGAAATGAAGATCCCCGGGGTTAGCAGAAGGAAAGAAATCATAAAAATTAGGGAAGAAATAAGTGAAAAAGAAAGGAAACTGTTACAAAAATCAGTGAAAGGAAAAGACAGTTCTTTAAGAAGAATAAAAAAAAAAAAAAAAAGGCAAGCCATTAGCCAGATTCATCAAGAAAGAAAGGGAGAAGAATCAATTCAACAAGTTAGAAATGAAAATGGAAAAATCACAACAGACGACACAGAAATAGAAAGGATCCTGAGACTACTATCAGCAGCTATATGACAATAAAATGGACAACTTAGAAGAAATGGACAAATACTCAGAAAAGTATAACCTTCCAAAACTGAACCAGGAAGAAATAGATAATCTCAACAGACCCATCACGAAAACAGAAGGCAAAACTGCAATCAAAAAGCTTGCAACCACAAGAAAAACTAAGCTCAGGACCAGATGGCTTATTCACCCTCATGGTTACCCTGGCCACCTGGAGAAAACAAAAAAAGGGAGTACAGAGTGGCGGTGTGTTTGGGGAAGAGGGTGAAGATGGATGGGAACAATGGCTTCAGGAGAAGGGGTGTGGGAGGAGAAGGGGTAAGGGCCTGGCAAGGACAAGGGGAGGTGTCTTATGGGGCGGTCTCAATGGACAAGAGGACCTTGCATGGGTTCAGCTCACCTTGACACTTCTTTGGACATCTGTTGACAGGAGCTTTTCATCTTTTCCTCCTGGGTATCTAGAGTCTGCTGTTCCACAACTTCTCTAGAGCCTTGTGGCTTCCCAGTCACCTTAGTCATTTTGAAGACTCGCAGTGGTCTGCTCCAGAGCCCCTGAGCAGCCCTATGTATACCCCTCCCAGGGGGCCACAGCCTTATGCTTTCTGAGGTCAGCAACTCATAAAGTTGCTGCCACCAGCCAATGGTGGCCCTGGGTGGGCCTTCACATCACAAAGCCCGATCCTGTCAACTCTAGGGGAGGATGGAGAGCAGCTCAGATGATTTGGTGGGGGAAAGGTAGCATTTTTAATGGCCTTAGGAGCCCTCCAAACTCACCTGCCATCCTCATCTCTCTAAGTCTACATGAAGGGCCACATGGCAGGGAGACTGGATCTCCTCCAAACCTTGGCCCACAGCCACAGTATTCAGGCTTTCATTCTTTTCTCTCTCACATTTCACCATTATCTAGTTTTTCATATCCTGCATAAAATTCCTCCATGATAATTAGGTTCTATCGAAGTATCTGTGGAAAAGAGAATCATTCTACTTTCCTCCTATAAGGTGTTCTTAAAGCACTTTGAGCACCATTTAATTCTGGACCACCTACCAGGAATCTTTTCCATCCCACTTCCTTTGCTCAGTTTGCACATAGGTGTCCTCACTTTTCTAGTTTCCAGTCTGAAACCCCTGTCTTCAGGCTGTGAGAATGCACTGAATATTTTTGCTATTGGTCCACTTGGAGCTGTCTAGTTTCAAATCTAGGACTCATGCTCACCTCGTTAGGTGTAATACCCAAGTTTGGGTTTCTACAGGGTGATGGGGATGAGGCATCCCAAGAAAGAAATGACGACCTTTGAGTGATTAGTATTCCCCCGAAGGGGCGGTGCTTGCTCAGAGTTGTGTGAGCCTCGTCTGGAAAGGGCTTTCTCAACATGTGCCCTTACAAATCTCTTTTCTCATCTTGTTTGCCAGCTGGTACCTCCATTGCTGCTTACGTCACCATTGAGACCATGCTGGAATTCATTTCCATGAAGAGCTACGACAAGATTCCAGCTTCCTGAAAGAAACACTGTGTAATCATGTATCCCCACCTAGTTCCCAAGGTCTCTCATTGAGGTGGTTGCCTCTGGAGGAAAGGGGAATGAGGTGTCGGCTTCATCTCAGTCCTTGTGTTCCTAATTGACAAGCAGGGTCAGCCAGCGTGAGGTGTGCCCTGGGGTACACAGTTTTTTGTCTTAGTGGGACTTCCTGGATTTCCTGTGAAGCGCTCACTTCCTGGTGTTCACTGGTTCCTTATTCACCCTGGATGCATGACACTGCTTAAAATTTTAAGAGGTAGGAAAAAAAAAAAGCACCATAAACAAACCCAAAAAATGACTGTTAAAATTTTATAACAAAGAACCTAAAGAATGATAGAAAAATGTGAAAAACACACGAGCCAACAGTTTCTAAGAAAGATGTACTACTGGACATTCACTTTATTAAGAGATGTTTAAAAGACATGAGCAGACATTTGACAAGAAAGATATGGGACTATACACTAACCACATTTAAAAGATATTTAATCTCACTAAGGTAAGGAAAAATCATATTAAATTTCCCTTGAGAAATCAAACTGACCCAGAAGCGGCATAGATTTAAGACATTGCAGACAGAGACATTAAAATATTGGAATGACTGTGTTTTGCATTTTGTAAAATTAAGTAGAGACATGCAAATAATAAAGTAGACCAATTCCATCTTGTAGATAGGAAAACTGTAGCGTCAGATGGCAAACACAGTCAATGGAATAAATGACAGATTAGACAGGACAGCAGGAGAAAATTGTGCACTTGAAGACGTAGCAACAGAAAGTGTTCAGAGTGAAGCGCAGACTATGCCAATATATACAAAGACAACGCAGCATAATCTATTAATTTTTGTCCCCTAAGAATGCAGGATTGGTTAAACATTTGAAAATCAATCAGTGTAATTTAAAGTACTAAAGGACAAAAAATAAAACACAGTAGGGTCATCTCAAAAAACGCTGAAAAATGATTTGATAAAGTCTAATATCTATTCCAGGGTTGGGAAGATGCCCTGGCGGAGGGCATGGCAACCATCTCCAGTATTCTTGCCTGGAGAATCCTCAACCAGAGGAACCGTTTGGGTTTAAACTCCATGGGGTCGCAAAGAGCTGGACAGATCTGAGTGACTGAACACATTCTGTATAAAAACTCTTAGCAAACTAGAAATAGAAAACTTCCTCAACCTGATGATGGTAATAAACTGTGTAACTAACATCATACTTTATGGTAAAACATCGCACCAGGCTTCCTTGTCCCTGTCCATCACCAACTTCCCGAGCTTGGTAAAACTCATGTGCATTGAGGATGCCATCCAACTATCTCGTCTTCTATCGTCCCCTTCTCTTCTGGCCTTCGATCTTTTCCAGCATCAGGGTCTTTTCAAATGAGTTACTTCTTTGCATCATGTTGCCAAAGTATTGGAGCTTCAGTCATCTCAATGTATGTTCAGGACTGATTTTCTTGGGATTGACTGCTTTGATATCCTCAAGAGTTTTCTCCAACACCACAGTTCCAAAGGATCAATTCTTAGGCACTCAGCTTTCCTTCTCCTCCAACTCTCACATCAGTACATGACTATTGCAAAAAGGATTGCTTTGACACATTGGTTGATTGTTGGTAAAATAATGTCTCTGCTTTTTAATGCTTTCTAAGTAAGTCATAGCGTGACTTCCAAGGAGCAAGCACCTTTGAATTTCATGGCTGCAATCAACATCTGTAGTGATTTGCCTCCCCAACTGCGAAAAACAGTCTGGCACTGTTTCCTGATCTATTTGCCATGAAGGGATGTGCCTGGATGCCATGATATTAGTTTTCTGAATGTTGAGTTTTAAGCCAACTTTTTCACTCTCCTCTTTCACTTTCATCAAGAGGCTCTTTAGGTCCTCACTTTCTGCCATAAGGGTGGTGTTATCTGCATATATGAGATTACTGATAGTTCTCTTGACAATCTTGATTCCAGCTTGTGCTTCATCCAGCCTGGCATTTAGCATGATGTCCTTTGCTTATAAGTTAAATAGCAGGGTGATGAAATACAGCCTTGATATACTCCTTTCCCGACTTGCAACCAGTCTGCTGTTTCATGTCCAGTTCTAACTGATGCTTCTTGACCTGCACACAGATTTCTCAGGAGGCAAGTCAGGTGGCCTGGTACTCCCATCTCTTTTAGAATTTTCCACAGTTTATTTTGACCCACACACTCAGAGGTTTTGGCATATTGAATAAAGCAGAAATATATGTTTTTCCTGGAACTCTTGCTTTTTCCATGATCCAGTGGATGTTGGCAATTTGATCTCTGGTTCCTCTGACTATTCTAAGTCCACTTTTAACATCTGGAAGTTCACAGTTCACATACTGTTGAAGCCTGGTTTGGAGAATTTTGAGCATTACTCTACTAGCACGTGAGATGAGTGCAACTGTGTGGTTGTTTGAGCATTCTTTGGCATTACCTTCCTTTGAGACTGGGATGAAAACTGACGTTTTCCAGTCCGGTGGCCACTGCCAAGCTTTGAAACTTTGCCGGTGTATTGCATAGTACTTTCACAACATCGTCTTTTAGGATTTCAAATAGCTCAACTGGAATTCCATAACTTCCACTAGCTTTGCTTCCTAAGATCCACTTGGCTTCACATTCCAGGATGTCTGGCTCTAGGTGAGTGATCACACTATCCTGGTTATCTGCATCATGAAGATCTTTTTTGTATAATTCTTCTGTGCATTGTTGCCATCAATTCTTAATATCTTTTGCTTCTCTTATGTCCATACCATTTCTGTCCATTATTGTGCCCATCTTTCCATGAAATGCTCCCTTAGTATCTCTAATTTCCTTGACGTGATCTCTAGTCTTTCCCATTCTATTGTTTCCCTCTGTTCTTTTTGTTGATTGCTGAGGAAGGCTTTCTTATCTCTACTTGCAATTCTTTGGAACTCTTCATTCAAATGGGTATATATTTCCCTATCTCCTTTGTCTTTTGCTTCCTTTCGTTTCTCAGCTATTTGGAAGGCCTCCTCAGAGAACCATTTTGACTTTTGGCATTTGTGTTTCTTGGGTATGGTCTTGATCACTGCCTCCTGTACACTGTCACAAAACTCCATCGATAGTTCTTCAGGCATTCTGTCTATCTTGATTCTGTCTTGAATCTTCAATATTCTGTCTTGAATCTATTTGTCACTTCCACTGTATAAACATAAGGGATTTGATTTAGTTCATACCTGAATCATCTAGTCATTTTCGCTAGTTTCTTCAATTTAAGGTAAAATTCGGCAATAAAGTGTTCAGTGCATAGATGTTTACAACTGTTATGTCTCCCTCTTGGATTGATCCTTTTATCATAGTGTAGTGTCTTTCCTTATTTTTTATAGTATTCTTATTTTAAGGCCTGTCTGATATCAGGATTAATATTCCAGCTTTCTTTTGCTTTCCATTTGCATAGAATGTATTTTTCCATCCTCTCAATTTCAGTCTATATGTGTCCTTGCATCTGAAGGTGGTTTCTGGTTGACAGCATATATATATATATGGGTCATGTTTTTGTATCCATTCAATCAGTCTGTGTCTTTTGGTTGGAACATTTAATCTGTTTACATTTAAAGTAATTATCAACCTACCAAAAGTGTTTTTCAGAGAACTAGAACAAGTCATTGCACAGTTTGTATGAAGGGGGGGAAAAAAAAAACAAACAAACCTCGAATAGCCAAAGCAATCTTGAGAAAGAAGAATGGAACTGAAGGAATCAACCTGCATGACTTCAGGCTATAGTACAAAGCTACAGTTATCAAGACAGTATGTTACTGACACCAAGACAGAAATATAGATCAATGGAACAAAATAGAAAGCCCAGAGATAAATCCACGCACCTATGGTCACTTTATCTTCGACAAAGGACTCAGGAATATACAATGGAGAAAAGACCGATATCTTTAACAAGTGGCACTGGAAAAACTGGCCAACCACCTGTAAAATAATGATTCTAGAATACTTTCTAATGATACACAAAAATAAACTAAATATGGATTAAAGATCTAAATGAAAGACCAGAAACTGTAAAACTTCTGGAGGAAAATATAGACAGAACAGTCTCTGACATAAATCACAGCAGGACCTTCTATCACTCACCTCCCAGAGTAATGTAAATAAAAGCAAAAATAAACCAACGGAACGAATCAAATTTAAAAGCTCCTGAACAATGAAGGAAACAAGGAAGGTGAAAAGACAGTCATCAGAACGGGAGAAAATGATAGTAAATGAAGCAATTGACTAAGTGAAACTCAAAAATATACAAGAAGCTCATGCAACTCAATACCAGAAAAAATTAATGGCCCAATCAAAAATTAGGCTGAAGAACTCAACAGACAGTTCTCCAAAGAAGACATACAGATGGTTAAGAAACACATGAAAAGATGCTCAACATCACTCATTATCACAGAAATGGACATCAAGCCACAATGTTATACCATCTCACACCTGTCAGAATGGCTGTTATCAAAACGTCGACAAAAAATACATGCTGTACAGACTGCAGAAGAAAGGGAATCCTCTTACAGTGTTGGAGGCAATGCAAACTAATACAGCCAGTATGGGGGACGCTGTGTAGATTCCTTAAAAAGCTGGAACTAGTACTGTCATGTGACCCAAGAAACCCACTGCTGGGCATACACACTGAGGAAACCAGAATTGAAAGAGACATGTCTACCCCAATGTTCATCATCACAGCAGTGTTTTCATGTTTAGGACATGGAAGCTACCTAGATATCCATGAGCAGATGAGTGGATAGTAAAGCTTTGGTACATATACAGAATGGAATATTACTCAGCTACTTAAAAGAGTGCATTTGAATCAGTTCTAATGAGGTGAATGAAACTGGATCCTATGATACAGAGTGATGCAAGGCAGAAAGGAAAACATCCATACACTATATTAACATATATATATATATATATATATATATATATATATATATATATATAATTTAGAAAGATAGTAATGAGGACCCTACATGTGAGAGAGCAAAAGAGTCACAGATATAAATAGCAGACTTTTGGATTCTATGGAAGAAGCTAGGGGTGGGATGATTTGGGAGAATAGAAGTGGAACATGCATATTACCATATGTGAAATAGAAGACCAGTCCAGGTTTGGTACATGAGACAGGGTGCCAAGGGCCAGTGCACTGGGACAATCCTGAGGAATGAGATGGGGAGGGAGATGGGAGGGGGTTCAGGATTAGGCACCCATATACATCCATGGGTATACACCCATGGTACATATTAGCAGACCACGTAACCTGCCGCTTGAGAAACCTGTATGCAGGTCAGGAAGGAACAGTTACAATGGAACATGGAATAACAGACTGGTTCCAAATAGGAAAAGGAGTGGGTCAAGGCTGTATATTGTCACCCTGCTTACTTAACTTATATGCAGAGTACATCATGAGAAATGCTGGGCTGGAGGAAGTACAATCTGGAATCAAGTTTGCCGGAAGAAATATCAATAACTCAGATATGCAGATGACACCACTTTTTGACAGAAAGTGAAGAAGAACTAAAGAGCCTCTTTTGTTATTATTTTCTCCCATTCTGAAGGCTGTCTTTTCAGCTTGCTTATAGTTTCCTTCGTTGTGCAAAAGATTTTAAGTTTAATTAGGTTACATTTGTTAATTTTTGCTTTTATGTCCATTACTCTGGGAGGTGGGTCATAGAGGGTCCTGCTTTGATTTATATCAGAGTGTGTTTTGCCTATGTTTTCCTCTAGGAGTTTTATAGTTTCTGGTCTTACATTTAGATCTGTAAGCCATTTTGAGTTTATTTTTGTGTATGGTGTTAGAAAGTGTTCTAGTTTCATTCTTTTGCAAGTGGTTGACCAGTTTTCCAAGTACCAATTGTTAAAGAGATGGTCTTTTCTCCATTGTATATTCTTGCATCTTTTGTCAAAGATAAGGTGTCCATAGGTGCATGGATTCATCTCTGGCTTTCTATTTTGTTCCATTGATCTATGTTTCTGTCTTTGAGCCAGAACCACACTGTCTTGATGACTGTAGCTTTGTAGTATAGTCTGAAATCAGGCAGGTTGATTCCTCCAGTTCCATTCTTCTTTCTCAAGATTGCTTTGGCTATTCAAGGTTTTTTTGTATTTCCATACAAATTGTGAAATTATTTGTTCTAGTTCTCTGAAAAATACCATTGATAGCTTGATAGGGATTGCATTGAATTTACAGATTGCTTTGGGTAGAATACTCATTTTCACTATATTGAGTCTTCTGATTCATGAACATGGTATATTTCTCCATCTAATAGTGTCCTCTTTGATTTCTTTCATCAGTGTTTTATAGTTTTCTGTACAGAGGTGTTAATCTCAAAAATATACAAGCAGCTCATGCAGCTCAATACCAGAAAAATAAACGACCCAATCAAAAAAATGGGCCAAAGAACTAAATAGGCGTGTCTCCAAAGAAGACATACAGATGGCTAACAAACACATGAAAAGATGCTCAACAACACTCGGTATCAGAGAAATTAAAATCAAAACCACAATGAGGTACTATATTACACCGGTCAGAATGGCTGCTATCAAAAAGTCTGCAAACAGTAAATGCTGGAGAGGGTGTGGAGTACAAGGAACTATATTACACTATTGGTGGGAATGCATACTAGTACAGCCACTGTGGAGAAGAGTGTGGAAATTTCTTAAAAAACTGGAAATATGACCCAGCAATCCCACCGCTGGACATACACACAAAGTAAACCAGAATTGAAAGAGACACATGTACCCCAATGTTCATCGCACCACTGTTTATAATAGCCAGGACATGGAAGCAACCTAGATGTCCCTCAGCAGATGAATGGATAAGAAAGCTGTGGTACATACACACAATGGAATATTACTCAGCCATTAAACAGAATGCATTTGAATCAGTTCTGATGAGGTGGGTGAAACTAGAGCTTATTATACAGAGTGAAGTAAGTCAGAGAGAAAAATACCAATACAGTATATTAATGCATATATATGGAATTTAGAAAGATGGTAACAATGACCCTATATATGAGACAGCTAAAGAGACGCAGAGAAAAAGAACAGACTTTGGACTCTGTGGGAGAAGGCAAGAGTGGGATGATTTGAGAGAATACCATTGAAACATGTATATTACCATATGTGAAATAGATCTTCAGTCCAGGTTTGATGCATGAGATAGGGCGCTCAGGGCCAGTGCATTGGGATGACCCTGAGGGATGGGACGGGGAAGGAGGTGGGAGGGGGATTCAGGATGGGGGACACATGTACACCCATGGTTGATTCATGTCAATGTATGGCAAAAACCACTACAGTATTGTAAAGTAATGAGCCTCCAATTAAAATAAATAAATTAATTTTTTTTAATTCAAAAAAAAAAAAAAAGAGCCTCTTGATGAAAGAGAAAGAGCAGATTGAAAAGATTGGCTTAAAGCTCAACATTCACAAAGCTAAGATAATGGCATTCAGTCCCATCACTTCATGGCAAATAGATGGGGAAACAGTGGCTGACGTCATACTTTGAGAGGAGGAAGGGGGTCCAAAATCATTGCAGATGGTGATTGCAGCCATGAAATTATAAGACACTTACACCTTGGAAGGAAAGTTATGACCAACCTAGACAGTAAATTGAAATGCAGAGACATTACTTCGTCAACAAAGGTCCATCTAGTCAAGGTTATGGTTTTTCCCATGGTCATGTATGGATATGAGAGTTCAACTATAAAGAAAGCAGAGCACCTGAGAATAAATGATTTTAAACTGTGGCGTTGGAGAAGACTCTTGAGAGTCCCTTGGACTGCAAGGAGACCCAACCAGTCCATCCCAAAGGAGATCAGTCCTGGGTGTTCATTTGAAGGACTGATTTTGAAGCTGAATCTTCAATATTTTGGCCACCTGATGTGAAGAGCTGATTCATTTGAAAAGACCCTGATTCAGGGAAAGACTGAGGGCAGAAGAGGACAGCAGAGGAGGAGATGTTTGGATGTCCGACTCAATGGACATGGGTTTGGGTAGACTCCAGCCGTTGTTGATGGACACGGAGGCCTGGCATGCTGCAGCGTGTGGGGTCGCAAATAGTCGGGCACAACTGAGCAACTGAACTGAACTGAACTGATACATCCATGGTTGATTCATGTCAATGTATGGCAACAACCACTACAATTTTGTAAAGTAATTAGCCTCTAATTAAAACAAGTAAATAAATTTAAGTAAAAAAAAAAAAAAATCTTGAGTAGAGGGTAGACTCTCTGAAATACAATATTAAAAATACAAAACACAATCAGTCACAAAATATATTTAACAAATATGAAATATGCTTTAAAAATAGGGTCATATTTTGCAAGGTAATAGGTTGTAAAATTGAAAATTAAAGGATTAATTATGACCCAGCAATCCCACTGCTGGGCATACACACCAAGGAAACCAGAATTGAAAGAGAAACATGTACCACAATGTTCATCACAGCACTGATTCTAATAGCCAGGACATGGAAGCAACCTAGATGTCCATCAGCAGACAAATGGATAAGAAAGCTGTGGTACATATACACAGTGGAGTATTACTCAGCCATTAAAAAGAATACATTTGAATCAGTTCTAATGAGGTGGATGAAACTGGAGCCTATTATATCGAGTGAAGTAAGCCAGAAAGAAAGAAAGAAAAAAAAAAAAAAAAAACCCACACCAATACAGTATACTAACACATGTCTATGGAATTTAGAAAGATGGTAACGATAACCCTGGATGTGAGACAGCAAAAGAGACACAGATGTATAGAACAGTCTTTTGGACTCTGTGGGAGAGGAAGAGGGTTGGATGATTTGGGAGAATGGCATTGAAACATGTATAATATCATATAAGAAACGAATCGTCAGTCCAGGTTTGATGCAGGTTACAGGATGCTTGGGGTTGGTGTACTGGGATGACCCAGATGGATGGTACAGGGAGGGAGTGGGAGGGGGGTTCAGGATGGGGAACACGTGTACACCCATGACAGATTCATGTGGATGTATGGCAAAACCAATACAATATTGTAAAATTAAAAAAAAAAAGTAAGAAGGAAAAAATAATAAATAATTTTAATCAATTAGAAGGTTGATAATAGAAAAACTATATCTAGGAATTTCTCTGGAGCCGTTGTGGGCAGTGTGGGTTCAGTTGAGTTTCAGATAATTCCTTGTTCCAGCTTGCATTTCTTTACAAGATCTATAAGCCCCTTCCTATGCTTAGTCAATATTAACTACAGGGTTTTAATCCGTTGCACCTCTCACTCCCAGAGGGGTTCCCTTTTCTTTATTTATTTTGGCTTTCTCTCTTTGCAAGTCTCTTTAGTGTCTAATTTCTGCCCTGGCACAAGGGGGCAAAGGTGGTCACTTATTTCGGCTCACTTGTTCAGTTGAGTTGTGGGGAGGGAGGAACACTGCAAACAAATAATGTTGATGTGTATTTTGGGAAAGTGCTTGCAGTGTATGGAACACACTGGGCTTTCACAAGATCATGGTGGTGTGTGCTTTCCACGTGTACACTGCTCAGCTTCCAGATTGCTCTTCAGGGGTACTGCCCAATGTGAGCCCTGCATTTCCTGCAATTCCCAGGTCTAAGCTGCTAAGGTTCAGGTTTTCAGGTACACCGCAAAGTCACAGACTCAGATGCACGTGCGTTTTGTGCCCTTCCCAGGTCCCAGCAGCTCAGGCGACCAGGTGCTTGGCCAACGCACTGTCCCAAGTGGGCCATGCATCTTAATTACCTACTGGGTCCAGGCCGCTCAGTTTCCTGGGTGTGCCATGAGAACACTGCCTCAGGTGTATCATGTATCTCCTCTGGGGTGCTGATCTCAAGCTGCAACTTTCCTGGCAGATGTCAACCGTCCAGGACTCCAGGAAGACATGGTTAGAAACTGGCAGCCTGCTCACAGTTTGGTGGAGAATGCCGGTCTCTGAGGCTGAGGCCGCCCCTTGCCTTCTGATTCTGGCTGCCACACACATGGCTGTCTGCCTCTTGTTGGGGGAGGGGCCTGGAGACAGCCGGCTAGTTCTGCTTTGGTATTTGCTCAATCCTTTGTTCTCCTTTCAAAGACAATGAGCAGCCTATCTGGGTACCTGGTGTCCTCTGCCAGCATTCAGAAATTGTTTTGTGGAAGTTGCTCAGCGTTCAAATGATCATTTGATGAATGTGTTGGGGAGAATGCGGTCTCCCCATCTTATTCCTCTGCCATCTTAGGACCACGCCCCCACCCCGAGGTCTTGTTTATGTATCCATTTAGCCAGTCTGGGATTTTTGGTTGGAACATTTAATCCATTTATATTTAGAATAATTATTGACATATGTGCTCCTATTCGGAGAAGGCAATGGCACCCCACTCCAGTACTCTTGCCTGGAAAATCCCATGGACGGAGGAGCCTGGTAGGCTGCAGTCCATGGGGTCACACAGAGTTCGACAGGACAGAGCGACTTCCCTTTCACTTTTCACTTGCATGCATTGAGGAAGGAAATGGCAACCCCCTCCAGTGTTCTTGCCTGGAGAATCCCAGGGACCGGGGAGCCTGGTGGGCTGCCGTCTATGGGGTCGCACAGAGTCAGACAGGACTGAAGCGACTTAGCAGCAGCAGCAGCAGTGCTCCTATTGCCATTTTCTTAATTTTTGGGGGTCGATTTTGTCGATCTTTTTTCTTCTCTTATATTTCTTGACTATATAAGTCCCTTTACCATTTGTTGTAAAGCTGGTTTTGTGGTAAAGAATTCTCTTACCTTTGGCTCATCTGAAAATCTTTGATTTCTCCATCAATTTTGAAGGAGATCCTTGCCAAGTACAGTAATCTTGGCTGTAGATTTTTCTCTTTCAGTGCTTTAAATATGCCATGCCATTCTCTTCTGGCCTGCAGAGTTTCTGTTGAAAGATCAGCTGTGAAACATATGGGGTTTCCATTGGATGTTACTTCTTACTTTTAACTTGCTACTTTTAATATTCTTTCTTTGTGTTTCATCTTCCTTAGTTTGCTTAGTATATGTCTAGGGCTGTTTCTCCTTGGGTTTATCACAAATGGGACTCTTGGCACCTCTTGGACTTGATTGACTATTTCCTTTTCCATGTTGGGGGTTTTTCAAGTATAATCTCCTCTAAACTTTTCTCATACCCTTTATTTTTCTCTCTTCTTCTGGGACCCCTATAATTTGAATCTTGGTGCATTTAATATTGTCCAAGAGGTCTCTGAGACTATCCTCAGTTCTTTCCATTCTTTTGACTTTATTCTGCCCTTCCGCAGTTGTTTCCACCATTTTGTCTTTCAACACACTGATCCATTTTCTGGTTCAGATACCCTGCTCTTGATTCTTTCTAGAGTATTTTTAATTTCAGTAATTGTTGTTTGTCTCTCTATTTATTTTTCAATTTATTTTTTGCTTATTCTTCAATTCAACTACGGGTTTGCTCATTGATTCTTGCATTGTCTCCATGTCATTTTCAAAGTTTTTGATCATCTTTACTATCATTATTCTGAATAGTTTTTCAGGCAGCTTGCCTATTTCCTCTTCATTTGTTTAAATTTCTGTGTGTCTAGTTTGTTCCTTTATTTGTGCAGCATTTCTTTGTCATTTCTTCCTTTTTAAAAAGATCTTATTGTGTTTGAGGTCTCCTTTTGCCAGCCTTCAAATTTGCATTCTTTCTTCCTTTTAGTTTCTGCACTCCTAAATTTGGTCCAATGGTTTGTGTAAGCTTTGCATTGGGTGAGATTGGTGCTGAGTTTTTTTTTTTTTTTTTCTTTTCCTTCTGATGCACAGGGTTGATTGAGAAGGATAATCCTGTCTGCTGATGACTGGGTTTCTATTTTTGTCCTATTTGCTGTTTGGATGAGGTGTCCTACACTGGGTTGGGTTGTCCTGATTGGTGGTTGGGTGATTCTAAGTCTTGTATTCAAGTGGTTTAGTTTGCATGAGTGAGTTCTCAGTAATTGATACTCCCTAAGGTTAGGAGTTCTCCGGTTGTATAGGGTCTTGGAGTCAGTGCTCCCACTCCAAATGCTCAGGGCTGGATCATTGGCCAGGAACACCGTTACAACAGGTGGTTTGTTATGGTATTAAGTTAGATTAAAATAAATATCCAAAAAAAAAAAAAAAGAGAGAGAGAAACCAAAGGTGAACCCCTGACAAATGGCAGCTACACTGTCACACAAATAATAATTAAAATAAAGGAATATACACATATATTCCAATATATGGAAATATACACATATACAACCATCAGCAAAATCCAAACAGTTCAACAAAAATAAACTACAATAGACTGACCTAGCAAACAACGGAAACCAAAAATGATATCTACCAGTTAAGCACAAAACTAACGAGTGCGAGTGCACAAGCTGGAAAAGAAATCTAAAGCAAAGTCCCAAGTGGGGATGAAAGCACTGAAAATAAAACTAACAAAATGTTGAGAGGAAAGGAAGGAAAGAAAAGAAAGAAAGAATAGACATGCGAGGTTCAACAGAGGTAGGTGAACAAGGTTTGTTTAAAGTTTAACTGCAAGGGGACAAGAACAGAGGAAAGGCAAACAATGGAATAAATATAATAGGTTTAAAAAATTAAAATTTAAAACAATTAAAATAGAAAATAATAAAAAAATCAAAAATAACTGGGAAAGCCAGGAATCCTCCAAAGAACTGTAAAAATCCAATGTAGAAGTAGAGGTTTATCACAAGAGTAAAAAGTATGACTGAATATACACATGTACATATACACCCACAAGCAAAATCAAAACATTCCAGCAAAATAAAGTACAATAGATTGATTGACCTGGTGAACAAAGGAAAAAAAAAAAAATATATCTATATATATATCTATATATATCTATATCTATATATCTATATATATCTATATATATCTATCTATCTATATCTATCTATCTATCTATCTATCTATATATATATATACACATATATATATATACATATATATACCAGAATAGAACCACCTGAAGCACAAACTGGGAAACAAAACTAGAGCAAGGTGCCAATTGGAGAATAAAAGAATGAAAATAAAACTAACAAATATATTGAGAGAAAAGGAAAGAAAGGAAAAAATACGTATGCAGAGTTAAATAGAGGTACAGATGACTGTTGAGAGTCCCTTGGACTGCAAGTAAATCCAACCAGTCCATTCTAAGGGAGATCAGTCCTGGGTGTTCATTGGAAGGACTGATGTTGAAGCTGAAATTCCTATACTTTGGCCACCTGATGTGAAGAGCTGACTCATTGGAAAAGGCCCTGATGCTGGGAAAGATTGAGAGCAGGAGGAGAAGCGAACAACAGAGGATGAGATGGTTGGATGGCATCATCAGCTCGATGGACATGGGTTTGGTTGGACTCCAGGGGTTGGTGATGGACAGGGAGGCCTGGCGTGCTGTGGTTCATGGGGTCACAAGGAGTCAGGCACAACTGAGTCACTGAACTGAATTGAACTGAACTGAAAAGATTTATATACATTAAAGATTAACTGCAAGTGGAAAAGAACAGTAGGGAAAGTAAACAAATAATAAATGTAGAGAAAATAATAATAGGTTTAAAAAATGAAAAAGAGAGAGAGAGAGAGAAAAGGAAACGCCACAGAATTTCAAAAGCTGTATATAGAGACAGAGATTTATAACAGCAATACAAATGTGACCGAAGAATAATAAGGCTCAAAAGCTTCATTAGATTTCATAGTGCCAATGAAATTGGCAACTACAACGTGGGAGAGGGGAAGGAATCGAAACCAACCACACAAACAAAAATCCTAGAGAATCTACAGAGCAAGTCAAAACATGAGAATAATACAGGTTTTTCTTTAGTCATTGCTCTCAGAGTCCTTTCGCCCGCTAAAATTGCAGTCCACCTCACCTCCCTAGGATGCCCTCCAAAACTGTGCTGAACTCTGAACCTGATTTGGGGGGAGCTCATTCTAATCCGGTCCTACTCCTATATGTTTTTTGTCTCCAATGTTCACAACTATCAGAACCAGGACGTTTCCTTTTGTGGCAGTTATCAGTGTCTTTTTATATATTATTCACTTCAGTTCAGTCGCTCAGTCGTGTCCGACTCTTCGCGACCCCATGAATCGCAGCACGCCAGGCCTCCAGTCCATCACCAACTCCCGGAGTTCACTCAGACTCACGTCCATCGAGTCAGTGATGCCATCCAGCCATCTCATCCTCTGTCGTCCCCTTCTCCTGCCCCGAATCCCTCCCAGCATCAGGGTCTTTTCCAATGAGTCAACTCTTTGCATGAGGGGGCCAAAGTACTGGAGTTTCAGCTTTAGCATCATTCCTTCCAAAGAAATCTCAGGGCTGGTCTCCTTCAGAATGGACTGGTTGGATCTCCCTGGAGTCCATGGGACTCTCAAGAGTCTCCTCCAACACCACAGTTCAAAAGCATGAATTCTTCAGTGCTCAGCCTTCCTCACCGTCCAACTCTCACATCTATACATGACCACAGGAAAAACCATAGCTTTGACTAGATGGTACTTTGTTGGCAAAGTAATGTCTCTGCTTTTGAATATGCTATCTAGGTTGGTCATAATTTTCCTTCCAAGAAGTAAGTGTCTTTTAATTTCATACCTGCAGTCATCATCTGCAGTGATTTTGGAGCCCTGCCCCACCAACACCGCCCCCCCCAAAACAAAACAAAACAAAAGAAAACAAAACAAAACTGACACTCTTTCCACTGTTTCCCCATCTATTTCCCATGAAGTATATGGGACCAGATGCCATGATCTTCATTTTCACTCTCCACTTTCATTTCATCAAGAGACTTTTCAGTTCCTCTTCACTTTCTGCCATAAGGGTGGTGTCATCTGCATATATGAGGTTATTCACATTTCTCCCGGCAATCTTCTTTCCAACTTGTGTTTCTTCCAGTCCAGGGTTTCTCATGATGTACTCTGCATAGAAGTTAAATCAGCAGGGTGAGAACATACAGCCTTGACGTACTCCTTTTCCTAATTGGAACCAGTCTGTTGTTCCACGTCCAGTTTTAACTGTGGCTTCCTGACCTGCATAGAGGTTTCTCAAGAGGCAGGTCAGGTGGTCTGGTATTCCCATCTCTTTCAGAATTTTCCACAGTTTACTGTGATCCACACAGGCAAAGGCTGTGGCATAGGCAATAAAGCAGAAATAGAGGTTTTTCGGGAACTCTCTTGCTTTTCCATGATCCAGCAGATGTTGGCAATTTGGTCTCTGGTTCCTCTGCCTTTTCTAAAACCAGCTTGAACATCAGGAGGTTCACAGTTCATGTATTGCTGAAGCCTGGCTTGGAGAATTTTGAGCATTACCTTACTAGTGTGTGAGATGTGTGCAATTCTGTGGTAGTTTGAGCATTCTTTGGCATTGCCTTTCTTTGGGATTGGAATGAAAACTCAGCTTTTCCAGTCCTGTGGCCACTGTTGAGTTTGCCAAATTTGCTGGCATATTGAGTGCAGCACTTTCACAGCATCATCCTTTGAGATTTGAAATAGCTCAACTGGAATTCCATCACCTCCACTAGCTTTGTTCATAATGCTGCTTTCTAAGCCCCACTTGACTTTATATTCCACAAGGTGTGGCTCTAGTTCAGTGATCACACCATCGTGATTATCTGGGTCGTGAATATCTTTTTTGTACAGTTCTTCTGTGTATTCTTGCCATCTCTTCTTAATATTTTCTGCTTCTGTTAGGTCCATACCATTTCCGTCCTTTATCGAGCCCATCTTTGCATGAAATCTCCCCTTGGTATCTCCAATTTTCTTGAAGTGATCTTTAGTCTTTCCCATTCTGTTGTTTTCCTCCTTTTCTTTGCATCGCTCCCTGAGGAAGGCTTTCTTATCTCTTCTTGCTCTTCCTTGGAACTCTGCATTCAGATGCTTATATCTTTCCTTTTCTCCTTTGCTTTTCTCTTCTCTTCTTTTCACAGCTATGTGGATTTAATCTGCAGCTTATACAGGTGGTAGGAAGGTTCTGGGTCTTCTTCCTTAACAACACTGCTCCTGGGTTCCAATTGTGGTTTTATTCCCACTTTTCAATGTGAATCATCCACTGGGGTTTGCTCTTGAGACTGTCCTGGAGGACTTGGGTTTGCCCCTATGAGGGGGCCAGATATGGGGAATCAACTGCTTCAGTCATAGTGGCTCTGGCTGCATCAGGGACTCAGAGGAGTTGGTGGCTAGGGCAGCAGGACATATAGTGCTCTAGAAGGGTATGTCAACCAGTACTGGCCCATACGTACCAGTATTTTTGCATGTACAAGCCCCTTCCCTGAGAAAGAAGCCTGGCAAGCCACAGTTACAATGTCACATGCAGTTGGACACTAAGGGCGGCAGTGAGGAGATACCCCTCCTCCAAGGTAAGGAGCAGTGGCTGCGCTTTGATGGAGCGGCCGCGAAGGGATACCCCACGCCCAAGGTAAGAGAAACCCAAGTAAGATGGTATGTGTTGCAAGAGGGCATCAGAAGGCAGACACACTGAAACCATACTCACAAAAAACTAGTCAATCTAATCACACTAGGACCACAGCATTGTCTAACTCAATGAAACTAAGCCATGCCCTGGGGGCAACCCAAGAGGGGCGGGTCATGGGGGAGAGATCTGACAGAAGGTGGTCCACTGGAGAAGGGAATGGCAAACCGCTTCAGTATTCTTGCCTTGAGAACTCCATGAAAAGTATCAAAAGGCAAAATGATAGGAAACTGAAAGGGGAACTCCCCAGGTCAGTAAGGACCCAATATGCTACTGGATATCAGTGGAGAAATAACTCCAGAAAGAATGAAGGGATGGAGCCAAAGCAAAAACAATACCCAGTTGCAGACGTGACTGGTGACAGAAGCAAGGTCTGAAGCTGTAAAGAGCAATATTGCATAGGAACCTGGAATGTCAGGTCCATGAATCAAGGCAAATTGGAAGTGGTCAAACAAGAGATGGCAAGAGTGAATGTAGACATTCTAGGAATCAGCGAACTAAAATGGACTGGAATGGGTGAATTTAATTCAGATGAGCATTATATCTACTACTGCAGGCAGGAATCCCTCAGAAGAAATGGAGTAGCCATCATGGTCAACAAAAGATTCCGAAATGCAGTACTTGGATGCAATCTCAAAAACGACAGAATGATCTCTGTTTGTTTCCAAGGCAAACCATTCAATATCACAGTAATCCAAGTCTAGACCTCAACCAGTAATGCTGAAGAAGCTGAAGATGAACGGTTCTATGAAGACCTACAAGTCCTTTTCGGACTATACCCAAAAAAGATGTCCTTTTCATTGTAGGGGACTGGAATGCAAAAATAGGAAGTCAAGAAACACCTGCAGTAACAGGCAAATTTGGCCTTGGAATACGGAATGCAGCAGGGCAAAGACTAATAGAGTTTTGCCAAGAAAATGCACTGGTCATAGCAAAGACCCTTTTCCAACAACACAAGAGAAGACTTTACACATGGACATCACCATATGGTCAACACTGAAATCAGATTGATTATATTCTTTGCATCCAAAGATGAAGAAGCTCTATACAGTCAACAAGAACAAGACCCGGAGCTGACTGTGACTCAGATCATGAACTCCTTATTACCAAATTCAGACTGAAATTGAAGAAAGTAGGACAAACCACTAGACCATTCAGGTATGACCTAAATCAAATCCCTTATGATTATACAGTGAACGTGAGAAACAGATTTATGAGCCTAGACCTGTTAGATAGAGTGCCTGATGAACTATGGAATGAGGCTCATGACATTGTACAGGAGACAGGGATCAAGACAATCCCCATGGACAAGAAATGCAAAAAAAGCAAAATGGCTGTCTGGGCACCCCTTACAAATCGCTGTGAAAAGAAGAGAAGCGAAAAGCAAAGGAAAGATATACACATCTGAATGCAGAGTTCCAAAGAATAGCAGGAAGAGATAAGAAAGCCTTCCTCAGTGATCAATGCAAAGAAATAGAGGAAAACAACAGAATGGGAAAGACTAGAGGTCTCTTCAAGAAAATTAGAGATACCAAGGGAACATTTCATGCAAAGATGGGCTCAATAAAGGACAGAAATGGCATGGACCTAACAGAAGCAGAAGATACTAAGAAGAGATGACAAGAATACACAGAAGAACTATACAATCGAGATCTTCATGATCCAGATAATCCCGATGATGTGATCACCGACCTAGAGCCAGACATCCTGGAATGTGAAATCAAGTGGGCCTTAGAAAGCAGCACTACGAACAAAGCTAGAGGAAGTGATGGAATTCCAGTTGAGCTATGTCAGATCCTGAAAGATGATGCTGTGAAAGTATTGCACTCAATATGCCAGCAAATTTGAAAAACTCAGCTGTGTCCACAGGACTGGAATGGTCAGTTTTCATTCGAATCCCGAAGAAAGGCAATGCCAAAGAATACTCAAAGTACTGCACAGTTACACTCACCTCACATGCTAGTAAAGTAATGCTCAAAATTCTCCAGGCCAAGTTTCAGCAATACGTGAACTGTGAAATTCCTGATATTCCAGCTGGTTTTAGAAAAGGCAGAGGAACCAGTGATCAAATTGCCAACATCTGCTGGATCATGGAAAAAGCAAGAGAGTTCCCGAAAAAACCTCTATTCCTGCTTTATTGACTATGCCAAAGCCTTTGCCTGTGTGGATCACAATAAACTGTGGAAAATTCTGAGAGAGATGGGAATACCAGACCACTTGACCTGCCTCTTGAGAAACCTCTATGCAGGTGAGTAAACAACAGTTAGAACTGGACGTGGAACAACAGACGGGTTCCAATTAGGAAAAGGAGTACGTCAAGGCTATATATTATCACCCTGTTTATGTAACTTCTTTGCAGAGTACATCATGAGAAACCCTGGACTGGAAGAAACACAAGCTGGAATCAAGATTGCCGGGAGAAATATCAGTAACCTCAGATATGCAGATGACACCGCCCTATGGCAGAAAGTGAAGAGGAACTAAAAAGCCTCCTGATGAAGGTGAAAGTGGAGAGTGAAAAAATTGGCTTCAAGCTCAGCATTCAGAAAACGAAGATCATGGCATCCGGTCACATCACCTCATGGGAAATAGATGGGGAAACAGTGGAAACACTGTCAGACTTTATTTTGGGGGGCTCCAAAATCACTGCAGATGGTGACTGCAGCCATGAAATTAAAAGACACTTACTCCTTGGAAGGAAATTTATGACCAACGTAGATAGCATATTCAAAAGCAAAGACATTACTTTGCCAACAAAGGTCCGTCTAGTCAAGGCTATGGTTTTTCCTGTGGTCAGGTATGGATGTGAGAGTTGGACTGTGAAGAAGGCTGAGCACCTAAGGATTGATGCTTTTGAACTGTGGTGTTGGAGAAGACTCTTGAGAGTCCCTTGGACTGCAAGGAGATCCAACCAGTCCATTCTGAAGCAATTGAGCCCTGGGATTTCTTTGGGGGAATGATGCTGAAGCTGTAACTCCAGTACTTTGGCCACCTCTTGAGAAGAGTTGACTCATTGGGAAAGACTCTGATGTTAGGAGGAATTGGGGGCAGAAGGAGAAGGGGACAGCAGTGCATGGGATGGCTGGATGCCATCACTGACTCTATGGACGTGGATCTGGGTGAACTCCGGGAGGTGGTGATGGACAGGGAGTCCTGGCGTGCTGCGATTCATGGGGTCGCGAAGAGTGGGACAGGAATGAGTGACTGAACTGAACTGAACTGATCTGAACTGAACTGAACTGAACTGAACTGAACTGAAGTGACCAGGTATCCATAGACACAAGACTTTTTTGGCCTGTAGCAGCTCCGCCCCAGCGAGCATTGAGCATGAACTTGGCATAGCTTCTTGATCTCTGGGGACCATGGTAGCGATAACTGTGCAGGGACAATGACCTCCTCTGCCGCAGAAGTTTTGACCCTATCAGAGTCTTTTCACCAGCCTCTTGTAGCTGGTGATAAGGAGGCCTCTTTTGCCACTCTTCCTCCATAGCTCCACCCTTTCAGGCACTTAGAGGGCTCCCTTACCTGGGGTACTTCTCTGTTTGGAGCATCAGGTACATAGATGGGGCCCCTGGGTGGGGTCCTAGTCTGCAGATCAGTAAGTCAGGCACTTGATTGGCCAGCCTCTCTATTGTTCAGCTGCCTATGCTGGTGTATGGGGAGAAAGAGACTATGGTGATGGCTCCACCTACTATGATTGACCCAGTAGGATCCCCTTGCTTCCATGGGGCCTGGTGTTCCTCCACAAGCATTTCCCATCCCGATCTCCTTCCTCACATCCCATCAGTCCATCTCTCTGCAGTCAGTAGTAGCCCTTGCCCTGGGATTGCTCCACAATCCGAAAAATCCAGATCCCAACTGCTGTCCCTTCTATGGGACCTGTGTCCCTGTCTGGGGTGTGTATGACTGTGACAAGGACTGTCTGATTCTCATTCCATTTAGGCTCCCACAGATCAACTGTTTCACTCTCAGCCTAAAATAGTTCTCCTCTGATCCAGACAGTTGATCCCAGGTGGGGGGTCGCACACCAACTTATAGTTCTCCCACCCACCGAGGGCAGGTCCAGGCCTATTACCATTCCTGTTCCCCCCACCCCTAGTTCCTTCACCCTACCGAGTTTTGTGGTTCTATTTATTATTTTCCTCTGGTCAGGTACTCCTGTCAGCTCTCAGCTGGTGTTCTGCACACACTTCTGTGTCTGAAGGTGTATCCTTGATGTATCCGTGGAGTGAAATGTACTCCACTTCCAGCTACTGTTCAGCCATTTTGTTCATCTCAACTTTTGGACTACTAAAAATAAGACTGTTATGAACATTCATGTGCATGTCTGTGGGTATTTTTTTTTTTTTTTCATACTTGCTTGTATAAACCTAAGAAAGGGATTGCTGGGACATATGGTAACCCAATGTTTAACTTTTGAAGGAACTTCCAAACTGTTTTCCACCATGGTGTACTATTTTGTATTCCCATAAACAGTGCATGAAAGTTCAAATATTTCCACTTCCTCATCAGACTTGTTCTTCTCTGTCTCTCATGAGAGCCATACTTTCGGTGTGCCCTGCATGCTTACTTGCCATCTGTATATCATTATCTAGTGAATTTCCTGTTCACATCTTTTGTCCATTTTTGCATTGGTGTGTTTCATATATTCTGTCTGATTCTTAAGTTTTTCTTACTTCAATGTGACTGTTATTATTTTTTATTTTAATTTTAAATTGGACTACTATATAGGAAAGCAATTAATTAAAATTTATATATCATCTGTATATCTTGTGACATTGCTTAAATTAATTCTTAGTTTTAGGTATTCTGTTCCTGTAGATTTCATTGGATATTCTACATAGATGTCACCAACAGATAAAAACAGCTTTATTCTTCTTTTCCAAACTGGATAACTTTTCAATCATTTCCTAATATGACTTCACGGACAGAAATTCAATATAATGAGAGTGGACATCTTTCTGTTGATTGTGATTTTAGAAGTAAAACACTCAGTGTTCTACCATAAAGTGTGATATTAGTGATAGTTTAGTACTTTCATAAGGTTGAGGAAGTCTTCTCTTTCTGCTGCTGCTAAGTCGCTTCAGTCGTGTTCGACTCTGTGCGACCCCATAGACGGCAGCCCACCAGGCTTCCCTTCCCTGGTTTTCTCCAGGCAAGAACACTGGAGTGGGTTGCCATTTCCTTCTCCAATGCATGAAAGTGAAAAGTGAAAGTGAAGTCGCTCAGTCGTGTCCGACTCTTAGCGACCTCATGGACTGCAGCCTACCAGGCTCCTCCATCCATGGGATTTTCTAGGCAAAAGTACTGGAGTGGGGTGCCATTGCCTTCTCCAATTCTATTTCTATTTCTTCTTCTATTTCTAGTTCGCTAAAATATTTTATACAGAATGTGCTCAGTCACAGAGTTGTGTCCAGCTTTTTGCAACCCCATGAAGTGTAGGCCAAACAGGCTCCTCTGTCCTTGGGGATTCTCCAGGCCAGAATACTGGAATGGATTGTCATGCTCTCCTCCAGGGGATCTTCCCAGCCCAAGGATGGACCCAGATCTCTGAGATGCCAGGCACTTTCTTTAATAGCTGAGCTGCCAGCGAAGCCTAAGAATACTGATGTGGGTAGCCAATCCCTACTTCAGGGAATCTTCCCAACCCAGGGATATTAGATTTTATCAAATTAGTTTTCAGCATTTATCTAAATGACCCTACTGTGTCATCATTTTCAGTTCTTTAGTAAGTTGTTTATCCTGATGGATTTTCAAATGTTTAATGAATGCTACACTCTTAAGGGGACAAAAACCAATGGATTATGCTATGTCATACATTGTATGTATTGGTGTAGGCTGCCACAGATCAGCTGATTTATTCTCAGCCTTAACTGTTTCTCCTCTGATCCAGACAATTACTCCAATGAGGGAAGTGGAAACCTACTTCAGTTCTCCCACCCACCAAGGGCAGGTCCAGACCTATTAACACTCCTGTTTTTCCCCCTAGTTCCTTCATCCTACCAAGTTTTGTGGTTCTATACATTCTTTTCCACTGGTCAGGTACTCCTGTCAGCTCTCAGCTGGTGTTCTGCAAGCACTTCTGTGTCTGAAGATGTATTCCTGATGTGTCCAAGGAGAGAGGTGTATTGCTCCTGCAACTACCACTCTGCCATCTTGTTCATCTCAACTTTTTGACTATTAGAAATAAGACTGCTATGAACATTCATGTGCACGTCTTTGGGGAAACATTTTTTTTTTTTTTTTACACATAGTGAGGTGACCATGATTCCAAGACTTGAAGCAAGACAGCTCCATGTGGAGAAAGGGCAAGTGTATTCAGTGCAGTCTCACAGCCTGAAGACAGCAGTGTCTGAATGGAAGCTAGAACAAAGGAGATGAGATGGAAAAAGGTTCTGGGAGGTGGCCCAGAATTAAATGGTCTTGAAAGTGCTTTAAGACCACCTCTCAAAGAGTCAGACATGACTGAGAGACTGAACTGAACTGTAGGAGGAAAGTGGGATGATTCTCATTTCCACAGACACTTCAATACAGCCTAATTATCATGGAGGAAATTTAGGCAAGATATTACAATCTAGATGATGGTGAAATGTGGGAGAGAACAGAATCAAAGCCTCGGTACTGTGGCTGTGGGTCAAGGTTTGGAGGAGACACATGCTCCCTGCCTTGTGACACAACAGAGTTGACTTAGAGAGATGAGGATGACAGGTGAGTTTGGAGGGCTCCTAAGGGCCATTAAAAGTGATGCATTCCCCCCCCCATCAAATCATCTGAGTTGCCCCCCATTCTGCCCTAGAGGTATCAGGATTGCGCTTTGTGATGTCAATTCTCAGCCAGGGCCACCATTGGCTGGGGAAGTGAGTTGCTGATCTCTTAAAGCATAATGCTGTGGACCCTAGGGAGGGGTATATAGAGGTGTGCTCAGGGGCTCTGGAGCAGACCACTGGGTGTCTTCAAAATGACTAAAGAGACTCAGAAGCCACAAGGCTCTAGAGCACTTATGGAATAGCCAACTTCAGGTAAGCAGGAGGAAAAGATGGAGACTTCCTGTCAACTGGGGTCCACAAAAGTGTCAAGGTGAGTTGAACCCATCCAAGCTCCTCTTGCCCATTGACACCGCCCCATGAGACCCCCCTGCCCTCTACTGGCCTGGCACATAGCTCTCCTCTGGTCACACTTTTCCTGAAACTATCGTTCCTATCCATCTTCACCCTCTTCCCCAAACAAGTGGTATTCTGTGCTCCCTCTCTTGTCCTCTCCAGGTGTCCAGGGTAACCAGGAGTGTGAATAAGTCATCTGGTCCTGAGCTTCGTTTTTGTTCAATGGAAGATTTTTGATTACAGTTTTGCTTTCCATGCTTGTGATGGGTATGTTGGGATTACCTATTTCTTCCTGGTTCAGTTTTGGATTGTTATACTTTTCTAGGAATTTGTTCATTTCTTCCAAGTTGTCCATTTTATTGTCCTATAGCTGCTGATAGTAGTCTTTTATGATCCTTTGTACTTCTGTGTTGTCCGCTGTGATTTATCCATTTTCCTTTCTAATTTTGTTGATTTGATTATCCCCCCTTTCTTTCTTGATGAGTTTTGCTAATGGTTTGCCTATTTTATTTATCTTCTCAAAGAACCAGCGTTTATTTTTGCTGAGTTTTGCTATAGGTTCCTTTGCTTTTTTTCATGTATTTCTGCCCTAATTGTTTATTTTTTTTTTAATTTTATTTTATTTTTAAACTTTACAAATTGTATTAGTTTTGCCAAATATCAAAATGAATCCGCCACAGGTATACATGTGTCCCCCATCCTGAACCCTCCTCCATCCTCCCTCCCCATACCACCCCTCTGGGTTGTCCCAGTGCACCAGACCCAAGCATCCAGTATCATGCACCAAACCTGGACTAGCGACTCGTTTCATGCATGATATTATACATGTTTCAATGCCATTCTCCCAAATCTTCCCACCCTCTCTCTCTGAAACAGAGTCCATAAGACTGTTCTATACATCTGTGTCTCTTTTGCTGTCTCATACACAGGGTTATTGTTAGCATCTTTCTAAATTCCATATATATACTTTAGTATACCGTATTGGTGTTTTTCTTTCTGGCTTACTTCACTCTGTATAATAGGCTCCAGTTTCATCCACCTCATTAAAACTGATTCAAATTAATTCTTTTTAATGGCTGAGTAATACTCAATTGCATATATGTACCACAGGTTTCTTATCCATTCATCTGTTGATGGACATCTAGGTTGCTTCCATGTCCTGTCTATTATGAACAGTGCTGCAATGAACATTGGGGTACATGTGTCTCAATTCTGTTTTCCTCAGTGTGTATGGTAAGCAGTGGGATTGCTGGATCATAAGACAGTTCTATTTCCAGTTGTTTAAGGAATCTCCACACTGTTCTCCATAGTGGCTGTACTAGTTTGCATTCCCACCAACAGTATAAGAGGGTTCCCTTTTCTGCACACCCTCTCCAGCATTTATTGCTTGTAAACTTTTGGATCATAGCCATTGTGAGTCGTGTGAAATGGTACCTCATAGTGGTTTTGATTTGCATTTTTCTGATAATGAGTGATGTTGAGCATCTTTTCATGTGTTTGTTAGCCATCTGTATGTCTTCTTTGGAGAAATGTCTATTTAGTTCTTTGGCCCATTTTTTTGATTGGATCATTTATTTTTCTGGAGTTGAGCTAAGAGTTGCTTGTATATTTTTGAGATTAGTTATTTGTCAGTTGCTTCATTTGCTATTATTTTCTCCCATTCTGAAGGCTGACTTTTCACCTTGCTAATAGTTTCCTTTGATGTGCAGAAGCTTTTAAGTTTAATTAGGTCCCATTTGTTTATTTTTGCTTTTATTTCCAATATCCTGGGAGGTGGGTCATAGAGGATCCTGCTGTGATGTATGGAAGAGAGTGTTTTGCCTATGTTCTCCTCTAGGAGTTTTATAGTTTCTGGTGTTACATTTAAATCTTTAATCCATTTTGAGTTCATTTTTGTGTATGTTGTTAGAAAGTGTTATAGTTTCATTCTTTTACAAGTGGTTGACCAGATTTCCCAGCACCACTTGTTAAACAGATTTTCTTTAATCCGTTGTATATTCTTGCCTCCTTTGTCAAATATAAGGTGTCCATATGTGTGTGGAATTCTCTCTGGGCTTTCTATTTTGTTCCATTGATCTATATTTCTGTCTTTGTGCCAGTACCATACTGTCTTGATAACTGTGGCTTTGTAGTAGAGCCTGAAGTCAGGTAGGTTTATCCCTCCAGTTCCATTCTTCTTTCACAAGATAGCTTTGGCTATTCGAGGCTTTTTGTATTTCCATACAAATTGTGAAATTATTTGTTCTAGCTCTTTCAAGAATACCGTTGGTAGCTTGATAGGGGTTGCATTGAATCTATAAATTGCTTTGGGTAGTTGCAGAGGAAGGGAAACTTCCAAACTCATTCTATCACCACTATCACCCTAATACCAAAACCTGACAGAGATCCCCAAAATAAAGAAAACTACAGGCCAATATCACTGATGAACTTAGATGCAAAAATCCTTAACAAAAGTCTAGCAATTAGAATCCAACAGCACATTAAAAAGATTATAAAAAAATAAGTAAATAAATAAATAAAAAGATTATACACCACAACCAAGTGGGCTTTATCCCAGGGATGCAAGGATTCTTCAATATCCACAAATCAATCAATGTAATACACCACATTAACAAATTGAAAAATAAAAACCATATGATTATCTCAAAAGATGCAGAGAAAGCCTTTGACAAAATTCAACATCCATTTATGATAAAAACTCTCCAGAAAGCAGGAATAGTAGGAACATACCTCAACATATTAAAAGCTATATATGACAAACGCACAGCAAACATTATCCTCAATTGTGAAAAGTGAAAGCATTTCCTCTAAAGTCAGGAACAAGACAAGGGTGCCCACTTTCACCGTTACTATTCAACATAGTTTTGGAAGTTTGGCCACAGCAATCAGAGCAGAAAAAGAAATAAAAGGAATCCAAATTGGAAAAAAAGTAAAACTCTCACTATTTGCAGATGACATGATCCTCTACATAGGAAACCCTAAAGACTCCACCAGAAAATTACTAGAACTAATCAATGATTATAGTAAAGTTGCAGGATATAAAATCAACACACTGAAATCCCTTGCATTCCTATACACTAATAATGACAAAACAGAAAAAGAAATTAAGGAAACAATTCCATTCACCATTGCAACAGAAAGAATAAAATACTTAGGAGTATATCTATCTAGAGAATCTAAAGACCTATACATAGAAAACTATAAAACACTAGTGAAAGAAATCAAAGAAGACACTAATAGATGGAGAAATATAACATGTTCATGGATTGGAAGAATCAATATAGTGAAAATGAGTATACTACCTAATTGTTATTATTACTTTTTCCTTCTTCTAACCCTGGGATTTTTCACTTCTTCTTTTTCTAGTTGCTTTAGGTGTAAAGTTAGGTCATTTATTTGAGGTTTCTCTTGTTTCTTGAGGTAAGCTTGTATTTCTATGAACCTTCCCCTTCAGATCAGATCAGTCACTCAGTCATGTCCAACTCTTTGCGACCCTATGGATCACAGCATGCCAGGCCTTCCTGTCCATCACCAAAACCTGGAGTCACTGAGACTCATGCCCATGGAGTCAGTGATGCAATCCAGCCATCTGATCCTATGTCTTCCCCTTCTCTTCTTGCCCCCAATCCCTCCCAGCATCAGAGACTTTTCCAATGAGTCAAGTATTCGCATGAGGTGGCCAAAGTACTTGAGCTTCAGCTTTAGCATCATTCCTTCCAAAGGAATCCCAGGGCTGATCTCTTTCAGAATGGACTGGTTGGTTTTCCTTGCAGTCCAAGGGACTCTCAAGAGTCTTCTCCAACACCACTGTTCAGAAGTATCAATTCTTCGGCACTCAGGCTTCTTCACAGTTCAACTCTCACATCCATACCTGACCACAGGAAAAACCATAGCCTTGACTAGACGAACCTTTTTTGGTAAAGGAATGTCTCTGCTTTTGAATCTGCTCTCGAGGTTGGTCATAACTTTCCTTTCAAGGAGTAAGTGTCTTTTAATTTGATGGCTGCAGTCACCTTCTGCAGTGATTTTGGAGCCCCCTAAAAATAAAGTCTGACATTGTTTTCACTATTTACCCATCTATTTCCCATGAAGTAGTGGGACTGGAGGTCATGATCTTCGTTTTCTGAATGTTGAGCTTTAAGCCAACTTTTTCACTCTTCACTTTCACTTTCATCAAGAGGCTTTTGAGTTCCTCTTCACTTTCTGCCATAAGGGTTGTATAATCTGCATATCTGAAGTTATTGATATTTCTCCCAGCAATCTTGATTCCAGCTTGTATTTCTTCCAGTCCAGCGTTTCTCATGATGTACTCTGCATAGAAGTTAAATAAACACGGTGACAATATACAGCCTTGATGTACTCCTTTTCCTATTTGGAACCAGTCTGTTGTTCCATGTCCAGATCTAACTGTTGCTTTCTAACCTGCATACAAATTTCTCAAGAGGCAGATCAGGTGGTCGGGTATTCCCATCTCTCTCAGAATTTTCCACTGTTTATTGTGATCCACACAGACAAAGGCTTTGGCATAGTCAATAAAGCAGAAATAGAGGTTTTTCTGAAATTCTCTTGCTTTTTCCATGATCCAGCTGATGTTGGCAGTTTGGTCTCTGTTTCCTCTGCCTTTTCTAAAACCAGCTTGAACATCAGGAGGTTCATGGTTTCCATATTGCTGAAGCGTGGCTTGTAGAATTTTGAGCATTACTGTACTAGCGTGAGATGAGTGCAATTTTGCGGTAGTTTGAGCATTCTTTGGCATTGTCTTTCTTTGAGATTGGAATGAAAACTCAGCTTTTCCAGTCCTGTGGCCACTGCTGAGTTTTCCAAATTTGCTGGCTTATTGAGTGCACCACTTTCACAGCATCATCTTTCAGAATTTGGAATAGCTTAACTGGAATTCCATCACCTCCACTCTCTTTGTTCGTAGTGATGCTTTCTAAGGCCCACTTGACTTCGCATTCCAGGAAGTCTGGCTCTAGGTCAGTGATCACACCATCGTGATTACCTGGGTCGTGAAGATCTTTTTTGTACAGTTCTTATGTGTATTCTTGTCATTTCTTCTTAATATCTTCTGCTTCTGTTATGTCCATACCATTTCTGTCCTTTATTGAACCCATCTTTGCATGAAATGTTCCTTTGGTATCTCTGATTTTCTTGAAGAAATCCCTAGTCTTTCCCATTCTGTTATTTTCCTCTATTTCTTTGCATTGATCGCTGAAGAAGGCTTTCTTTTCTCTTCTTGCTTTTCTTTGGAACTCTGCATTCAGATGTTTATATCTTTCCTTTTCTCCTTTGTTTTTCGCTTCTCTTCTTTTCACAGCTATTTGTATGGGTTGTATTTTCATTTTCATTTGTTTCTATGCATATTTCCATTTCTTTTCTGATTTCTTCTGTTATATGTTGGTCATTCAGAAGCATGTTGCTTACCCTCCATATGTTTCTATTTGTCATGGTTTCTTTCCCCCTGTAGTTGACATCTAATCTTACTGCTTTGTGATCAGAAGAGATGCTTGAAATGATTTTGATTTTTGTTTTCAGTTTACCAAGGCTAGATTTATGGCCCAGTATATGATCTATCCTGGAGAATGTTCCATGTGCACTTGAGAAAAAGGTGAAATTCATTGCTTTGGCGTGAAATGTTCTTTTGAAATCAATTAGGTCTAACTGATCCATTGTATCACTTAAAGTTTGTGTTTCCTTGCTAATTTTCTGTTTGGTTGATCTATCCATAGGTGTGTGTAGGGTCTTAAGATCTCCCACTATTATTGTGTTATTTTTCATTTCCCGTTTCTTACTTGTTAGCATTTGCCTTACGTATTGAGTGCTCCTATCTTGGGTGCATATATATTTATAATTTTTATATCTTCTTCTTGGATTGATCCTTTGACCATTATATAGTGGCCTTTTTTGTCTCTTTTCACACCCTTTATTTCAAAGTCTATTTTATATGATATGAGTATTGCTACTTCTAATTTCTGTTGCTCACATTTTGCATGAAATACCTTTTCCCAGCCCTTCACTTTCACTCTGTATGTGCTCCTTGGCTTCAGGTGGGTCTCTTTTGCACAGCATACATAGAAGTCTGGTTTTGTAACCTATTTATAATACTTTCTTTGTCACATATCTATCCATTTGTCCATCCCTCTATCCAATCAACAATCAATCTTTTTCCTTGGTGCATTTCAGTATGTGTCTCCTTAAGTATCTCAGCAAGCCTGCCGTTAAGTAGTCAGCCGTGTTTGTGTATAGCAATTTTCTTTGGATATTAACTTTACACACAATGAAATATAGCAATCTTTTCTTTCCTCAGTCATGCTATTTTTTAACTGTAGTATAGTTCATTTGTAATTTTGTGTTAATTTCTGCTTTACAGCAAAATGATTCAGTTATAGATATACATGTATATATGTATATGTTGTGTGTGGATATATATATATATATATATATACACATACACACATTCTTTTATTTAATCTCTCTTCTTTTTTGGCTACACTGTGCTACAAGTGGAATTAGTTCCCTGACCAGGGTTTGACCTTGCCTCCCCTGCAGTGGAAATCTGCAGTCTTAACCTCTGGACTGCCAGGGAAGTCCCTGATGCTGAGAAAGATTGAAAGCAGGAGGAGAAGCAGAAAACAGAGGATGAGATCATTGGTTAACATCACCCACTTGGTGGATCTGGGTTTAAGCAGGCTCAGGTAGTAGATAATTGAACAGGGAAGCGTGGCATGCCACAGTTCATGGAGTCGCAAAGAGTTGGACATGACTGGGCAACTGAGGTGAAGTGACAGATACATATAAAATCCTTATACAGACTCAAAATGGACATACTATACCAAGAGTGCTTTATAAACACCTTTTAATAATATATTTTAGAAAATAACCATAGATGAATAGCTCTATGTATGGTTAAAATGGCCTTAAAAACAATAAGGCCATTTGAGTCAACATGCATGGCCTGAGAGTTGATCATACTAAATGAAGTGAGGCACACAGGGAAACATATATACCAAATAATATCATAATATCCAAATGTGGAATCTAAGATATGACACAAATGAACATATGTGTGAATCAGAAAGACACTCATAGACAGAGAGAATAGACCTACAGCTTCAAGGCAAAGAGAATTGGGGGAGAAATTGGATACTGAATGTAGTCCTCTGTGCTCTACAGTAGGAACTTGTCAATCCAATCCATATAGTTTGTTTTATATCTCTTAACCCCAGTCTCTTACTCCATTTCTCCCCCAATTCTCTCTGCCTTGAAGCTGTAGGTCTATTCTCTCTGTCTATGAGTGTCTTTCTGATTCACACATACGTTCATTTGTGTCATATCTTAGATTCCACATTTGGATATTATGATATTATTTGGTACATATGTTTCCCTGTGTGCCTCACTTCATTTAGTATGATCAACTCTCAGGCCATGCATGTTGACTCAAATGGCCTTATTGTTGTAACTGTACATATTCCTGTATCATTTTAACCATACATAGAGCTATTCATCTATGGTTATTTTCTAAAATATATTATTAAAAGGTGTTTATAAAGCACTCTTGGTATAGTATGTCCATTTTGAGTCTGTATAAGGATTTTATATGTATCTATCACTTCACCTCAGTTGCCCAGTCATGTCCAACTCTTTGCGACTCCATGAACTGTGGCATGCCACGCTTCCCTGTTCAATTATCTACTACCTGAGCCTGCTTAAACCCAGATCCACCGAGTGGGTGATGTTAACCAATGATCTCATCCTCTGTTTTCTGCTTCTCCTCCTGCTTTCAATCTTTCTCAGCATCAGGGGCCTTTCCAATGAGTCAGTTCTTCACATAAGGCAGCCAAAGAATTGACGTTTTAGCATCAGTCCTTCCAGTGAATATCCAAGAGTAATACCCTTAAGGATTGACTGGATTGATTTCCTTGCAATCCAAGAGACTCTCCAGAGTATATGTGGGTATGAACAAATATTTATTGTGCTTATGTTTCGTCTTTTGGAGACATAGAATAATACTTATGAATGTAATTCATAAAATGTTGATGTATTCTCTCATATGTATATGTGGGTATGAATAAAAGTTTACTATGCTCTTGATGAAGGTGACAGAGGTGAGGGAAAAAGTTGTCTTAAAACTCAACATTCAGAAAACGAAGATCATGGCATTTGGTCCCATCACTTCATGGGAAATAGATGGGGAGACAGTTGAAACAGCATCAGACTTTATTTTTTAGGGCTCCAAAATCACTGCAGATGATGACTGCAGCCATGAAATTAAAAGACGCTTACTCCTTGGAAGGAAAGTTATGACTAACCTGGATAGCATATTCAAAAACAGAGACATTCCTTTACCAACAAAGGTCCATCTAGTCAAGGCTATGGTTTTTCCAGTGGTCAAGTGGATGTGAGAGTTGGACTGTGAAGAAAGCTGAGCGCCGAAGAATTGATGCTTTTGAACTGTGGTGTTGGAGAAGACTCTTGAGAGTGCCTTGGACTGCAAGGAGATCCAACCAGTCCATTCTGAAGGAGATGAGCCCTGGGATTTCTTTGGAAGAAATGATGCTAAAACTGAAACTCCAGTACTTTGGCCACCTCACGCAAAGAGTTGACTCATTGGAAAAGACTCTGATGCTGGGAGGGATTGGGGGCAGGATAAAAAGGGAACGAAAGAGGATGAGATGGCTGGATGGCATCACTGACTCAATGGACGTGGGTCTGAGCGAACTCCAGGAGTTGGTGATGCACAGGGAGGCCTGGCGTGCTGCAATTCATGGGTTCAAAAAAGTCGGACACCACTGATCGACTGAACTGAACTGAACGGATGCATATGATGCCCTCTCAAGCAGAAATAGAAAAATGATAACAAATGAAAATATAAAATCCGAATGTATTCACTCATATGTATAAATGTGTATGAAGAAATATTTACTGTGGTTATACTGCCATCTCATGGAGAAATAAAAGAATGCTTATGAATGAAATTTTAAAAATCCAGATCCATTCTTCATATATTGAAAAAGATACTGTATAAGTTTATTAAAAAATTAATACATGCTCTTAATAGAAAATGTAAATTTGCTCGAAAAAAAAAGAAGAAAAAATCACTCATGATCTCATTTAACACTGGCTCAGAATTCTGAGTTCCTGAGCTGGAGAGATAAAATATCAGGGTGTATTAGTTCTTTCACTATAAAATACTTTCTGTTATTTGAATTTTAACATATAACTTGGTTCTGATATGTGGTTCTTGTTTTGTTTACTTATACTGAAGATTTTCCTTTTACAAATACTGAGTAATTTGACCACATCTTTAGAGACTGCTTGCTTTATACGTTTTTTATTCTTTTTTCCGTTTTTGCTATAAATAAAAAATGTTGCATGTCGCGCCTCCAGGAAATAATGCTGTAATGAACATTAGTGTGCATCAATCTTTTGGTTTTAAGGTTTTTTCCAGAAAAAATGCCCAGGAGTAGGTCATAAGGTGACTATATTTTTTAGTTTTTAAAGGAGCTGCCATAGTCTTCATCATAGTGGTCGTACCAATTTACATGCCCACTAACAGTGCAAGATTGTTCCCTTTTTTCCCGCATTCTCCCCAGGAATTATTGCTTGTAGAATTTTTGTTGCTATCTATTCGGACTGGCGTGAAGGAATACCACATTGTAGTTTTGATTTGTATTTCTCTAATGAATAGTGATGATGAACTATGGATGGAGTTTCATGACACTGTACAGGAGACAGGAACCAAGACCATCCCCAAGAAAAAGAAATGCACAAAAGCCAAATGGCTGTCTGAGGAGGACTTACAAATAGTTGTGAAAATAAGAGAAGCCAAAAGCTAGGAGAAAAGGAAAGATATATCCATTTGAATGCAGATTTCCAAAGAATAGCAAGTAGAGATAAGAAAGCCTTGCTCAGTGATCAGTGCAAAGAAATAGAAGGAAATAAAGAATGAAAAAGACTAGAGATCTCTTCAAGAAAATTAGAGATACCAAGGGAACACTTCATGCAAAGATGGGCTCAATAAATGACAGAAATGATATGGACCTAACAGAAGCAGAAGACATTAAGAGGAGAACTGTACCAAAAATATCTTCAAGACCCATTTAATCACACTGGTCTGATCACTCACCTAGAGGCAGACATCCTGGAATGTGAAGTCCAGTGGTCCTTCGGAAGCAACACTATGAACAAAGCTAGTGGAGGTGATGGAATTCCAGTTGAGCTATTTCAAATTCTCAAAGATGCTGCTGTGAAAGTTCTGCACTCAATATGCCAGTAAATCTGGAAAACTCATAAGTGGCCACAGGACAAGAAAACATTAGCTTTCCTTCCAATCCCAAAGAAAGGCAATGTCAAAGAATGCTCAAACTACAGAACAATTACACTCATCTCACACACTAGTAAAGTAATGCTCAAAATTATCTAAGCCAGGCTTCAGCAATACATGAAGCATGAACTTCCAGATGTTCAAGGAGGTTTTAGCAAAGGCAGAGGAACAAGAGAACAAATTGCCAACATCTGTCAGATCATGAAAAGCAAGAGAATTCCAGAAAAACACCTATTTATTCTTTATTGACTATGCCAAAGCCTTTGAGTGTGTGAATAACAATAAACTGTAGGAAATTCTCAAAGAGATGGAAATACCAGACCACCTGATCTGCCTCTTGACAAATCTGTATGAAGGTCAGGAAGCAAGAGTTAAAACTGGACATGGAACAGCAAACTGGTTCCAAAGCGGGAAAGGAGTACATCAAGGCTGTATATTCTTGCCGTGCTTATTTAACTCATATGCAGACTACAACATGAGAAACCCTGCACTGGAGGAAGCACAAGCCGGAATCAAGTTTGCTGGGAGAAATATCAATAAACTCAGATACACAGGCGACACCACCATTTCTGCAGGCAGAAAGTGAAGAAGAACTAAAGAGCTTCTTGACAAAAGTGAAAGAGGAGAGAGAAAAAGTTGGCTTAAAGCTCAACATTCAGAAAATGAAGATCATGGCCTCATCACCTTATGGCAAATAGATGGGGAAATGGCAGAAACAGTGGCTGACTTTATTTTGGGGGGCTTGAAAATCACTGCAGGTGATGACTGCAACCATGAAATTAAAAGACATTACTCCTTGAAAGGAAAGTTATGATCAAACTAGGCAACTTATTAAAAAGCAGAGACATTACTTTGCCAATGAAGGTCCATCTAGTCAAGGCTATGTTTTTTCTAGTAGTCCTGTATGGATGTGAGAGTTGGACTGTAAAGAAAGCTGAGCACTAAAGAAGTGATGATTTTGAACTGTGGTGTTGGAGAAGACTCTTGAGAGTCCCATGGGCTCCAGGGAGATCCAATCAGTCCATCTTAAAGGAGATCAGTCCTGGTGTTCATTGGAAGGACTGATGTTTAAGCTGAAACTCCAATATTTTGGCCACCTGATGTGAAGAGCTGACTCATTTGAAAAGACCCTGATGATGGGAAAGATGGAGGGCAGACAGAGAAGGGGACGACAGTGGATGAGATGGTTGGATGTCTTCACTGCCTCAGTGGACATAAGTTGGAGGACTCCGGGAGTTGGTGATGGACAGCGAGGCCTGGCGTGCTGAAGTCCATGGGGTCGCAAAGAGTCGGACCCGACTGAGTGACTAACCTGAACTTAGCCTCTTTACAAGGGTTTTTTCATCATCTGTATAACTTCTTTTGGGAAATGTTTATTTAGATCTGCCTGTTTTTTTACTGAGGTGGTGTGTGTGTGTGTGTGTGTGTTTGATACTGGGCTACATAGCCGTTTGTATGTTTTGGAAAATAATGCCTTGATAAATAATGGGAACTATCTGTGTAGCACAAGAAACTGTCCTCCATGCTCTGTGATGACTTAAATTTAGAAGAAAATTAAATGAAAGATGTTATGTTTATACACTTGTACACCTAGTGTGATTTGCGACAGAAGAATGTAACACAACATTGTTAAGCAACTACATGTGTACATACGTACATACTCTAGGCTCCATTTAAAGGAAGTTCTAAAAGAAGCAGAAGTAATCTACAATAACAGAACTGAGAACAGGGGTTGCATGGGGAAGGACAGTGTGGGGAAGTGTACCAAAGAAATTATCTAGGAAGATGTGGAAAAAAAATTTTTTTTCAGTGAGCATTAGGTATATAATCTAGGTGAAATTGCAGAAATATTTCTGAAATGGAAATTCCAAACAGGGTCTTGCCAAGTGGCTCTATGTATTTATAAATTTACTAGATAATGTCATATTGTCCTTCAGAAAGTTGCATCACACTATGCGCTCACAACACTGCTTAAACACTCCTTTTCCAATTTGTCATCCTCCATTTGGAGGAACAATTTGGTATATTTCAACTTTGTCATTGAACTTTGGCAATTTTCATGTTGAGAAATCATATTCCATTATTATTTTTGTTTGCATTTATTTTAATACCAAGTAGGTTTGATATTTTTTCCTGATTTTTGGTAATTTTCCTTTTTTTTCTGGGTAATTTGTTTTTGTTTTTTTTTTTTTGTATTCTTGTTTACTTCACAATTCTCTTCTATTGGGTTTTTCATCTTTTCTTATTTTAACTTTGGACTCTGCATAAATGAGGTAAATGAGTCATTTGTCAGCTGTCTTCCAAATATTTCTCAATTGTCATTTTATAATTCCGTGTTTATTTTCTATTCAGTCATGCAGGAGTTTTACTACAAAAAAACATTATGTAAATTTTCCCTTTTAAACTTCTGGACAAAGAACATGTAAAATAAGAAATTTTAAAGGTGGCCCAAAACTCTAGGAAGATAGAGGGTGTGGTTAAAAGAATCGGGAGAAGTCAACTCTCTCTGACTTGCTCCCCATACTCCCCTAGAGGTGTCAGGATGAGGCTTTGTGATGTCAAGGCTCACCAGGGCCACCGTTGGCTGTGGAAGTGGCTTGCTGACCTCATAAAGTGTAAGGGTGTGGCCACCTGGGGAAGGATATATATAGGGGTGTTCAGGGGCTCTGAAGTAGACGACTGCAAGTCTTCAAAATTACTAAGGTAACTGGGAAGGCTCTAGAGTGCTGGAGTTTCAGCTTTAGCCTCATTCTTGGACAGCTGACTCTAGATACCCAGGAGGAAAAGATGAAGATCTCCCACCAACTGAGGTCCAAAGGATGTGTCAAGGTAAGCTGAACCCACCTAAGCTCCTCATGTCTTTCTCTGACTTATTTAGTATGATCATCTCTAGATCCACCCATGTTGGAAAGAATAACATTATTTCATTCTTTCTTATGGAAAATATTCCATTGTATGCATAATATATCTGTCTTTATCCACTCACATATTTAAGTGCCTTAAGGTCGTTTGCATGTCTTTGCTACTGTACATTGTGCTACTATAAACACTGTTTTGCGTATCACTTTTCTGATGGGAGTTTTCATCTTAATGGATATATGCCCAGTAGTGTTATTTTTGGATCATATAGTAACTGTATTTTTAGAGTATTAAAAAACTCTATACAAGGGAAGGAGATAATGGGCAGGTGGTTCAAAAGGAAGGAATATATGTATACATATGGCTGATTCATGTTGAGGTTTGAAAGAAAGCAACAAAATTCTGAAAAGCAATTACCCTTAAGAAAAAAATAATAATAATTATAAAATAACTGCTTACTGTTTTCAATAGTGGCTGCATCAGTTTCTTGATTTTCATGTATAGTAGTGGTAATGAAAGTCACTCAGTCATGTCCGACTCTTTGCTACCACATGGATTATATAGCCCATGGCCAGAATACTGTAATGGGCAGCCTTTTCCTTCTCCAGGGGATCTTCCCCACGCAGGGGTCGAAACCAGGTCTCCTGCATTGCAGGTGGATTCTTTACCAGCTGAGCCACAAGGGAAGCCTGATTTTTCATGTATGCTGCTGCTGCTGCTAAGCCGCTTCGTTGTGTCTGACTCTGTGAGGCCCCATAGACGGTAGCCCACCAGGCTCCCCCATCCCTGGGATTCTCCAGGCAAGAACACTGGAGTGGGTTCCCATTTCCTCTCCAATGCATGAAAGTAGAAAATGAAAAGGAAGCCGTTAAGTCCTGTCTGACTCTTCGCAACTCCATGCCCTGCAGCCTACCAGGCTCCTCCATCCATGGGATTTTCCAGGCAAGAGTATCGGAGTGTGGTGCCATTATAGGATGTTGTTGATCTCCCTGCAGTACATGGCTGAGTTACATGTTTTTTTCAAAATCTGTTTTGTTTAGTTTTGTTTTAGTACATAGTCTTAGGAGTGGAGCTGCCAGGTCATATGCTCAGTCTCTTGTATTCTTGAAAAGGCAAATTTTAGCAATCAGAATCCAACAACACATTAAAAAGATCATACACCATGACCAAGTAGGCTTTATCCCGGGGATGCAAGGATTCTTTAGTATCCACAAATCAATCAATGTAATACACCACATTAACAAATTGAAAAACAAAAACCATATGATTATCTCAAAAGATGCAGAGAAAGCCTTTGACAAAATTCAACATCCATTTATGATAAAAACTCTCCAGAAAGCAGGAATAGAAGGAACATACCTCAACATAATAAAAGCTATATAAGACAAACCCTTCAGCAAACATTATCCTCAATGGTGAAAAATTGAAAGCATTTCCTCTAAAGTCAGGAACAAGACAAGTGTACCCACTTTCACCATTACTATTCAACATAGTTTTGGAAGTTTTGGCCACAGCAATCAGAGCACAACAAGAAATAAAAGGAATCCAAATTGGAAACGAAGAAGTAAAACTCTCACTATTTGCAGATGGCATGAACCTCTACATAGAAAACCCTAAAGACTCAACCAGAAAATTACTAGAACTAATCAATGATTATAGTAAAGTTGCAGGATATAAAATCAACACACAGAAATCCCTTGTATTCCTATACACTAATAATGAGAAAACATAAAGAGAAATTAAGGAAACAATTACATTCACCTTTGCAACAGAAAGAATAAAATACTTAGGAATATATCTACCTAAAGAAACTAAAGACCTATATTAGAAAACTATAAAACACTGGTGAAAGAAATCAAAGAGGACACTAATAGATGGGGGAATATACCATGTTCATGGATTGGAAGAATCAATATAGTGAAAATGAGTATACTACCCAAAGCAATTTATAGATTCAATGCAATCCCTATCAAGCTGCCAACGGTATTCTTCACAGAGCTAGAACAAATAATTTCACAATTTGTATGGAAATGCAAAAAAAAACCTCGAATAGCCAAAGCTATCTTGAGAAAGAAGAATGGAACTGGGGGAATAAACCTGCCTGACTTCAGGCTCTACTACAAAGCCACATTCATCAAGACTGTATGGTACTGACACAAAGACAGAAATATAGATCAATGGAACAAAATAGAAATCCCAGAGATAAATCCACTCACATATGGACACCTTATCTTTGACAAAGGAGGCAAGAATATACAATGGATTAAGGAGAATCTCTTTAACAAGTGCCGCTGGGAAAACTGGTCAACCACTTGTAAAAGAATGAAACTAGAACACTTTCTAACACCATACACAAAAATAAACTCAAAATGGATTAAAGATCTAAATGTAACACCAGAAACTATAAAACTCCTAGAGGAGAACATAGGCAAAACACTCTCCGACATACATCACAGCAGGATCCTCTATGACCCACCCCCCAGAATATTGGAAATCAAAGCAAAAATAAACAAATGAGACCTAATTAAACTCTAAAGCTTCTTCACAACAAAGGAAACTATAAGCAAGGTGAAAAGACAGCCTTCAGAATGGAGAAAATAATAGCAAATGAAGCAACTGACAAACAACTAATCTCAAAAATATACAAGCAACCCTTACAGCTCAATTCCAGAAAAATAAATGGCCCGATGAAAAAATGGGCCAAAGAACTAAATAGACATTTCTCCAAAGAAGACATACAGCTGGCTAACAAACACATGAAAAGATGCTCAACATCACTCATTATCAGAGAAATGCAAATCAAAACCACTATGAGATACCATTTCACACCAGTCAGAATGGCTGCGATCCAAACACCTACACGCAATAAATGCTGGAGAGGGTGTGGAGAAAAGGGAACCCTCTTATACTGTTGGTGGGAATGCAAACTAGTACAGCCACTATGGAGAACAGTGTGGAGATTCCTTAAACAAATGGAAATAGAACTGTCTTATGATCCAGCAATCCCACTGCTTACCATACACACTGAGGAAACCAGAAGGGAAAGAGACATATGTACCCCAATGTTCATAGCAGCACTGTTTATAATAGCCAGGACATGGAAGCAACCTAGATGTCCATCAAAAGAAAGCTGTGGTACATATACACAATGGAGTATTACTCAGCCATTAAAAAGAATACATTTGCACCAGTTCTAATGAGGTGGATGAAACTGGAGCCTATTATACAGAGTCAAGTAAGCCAGAAAGAAAAACACCAATACAGTTTACTAATGCATATATAAGGAATTTAGAAAGATGGTAACAGTAATCCTGCATACGATACAGCAAAAGAGACACAGATGTATAGAACCGTCTTTTGGACTCTGTGGGAGAGGGAGTGGGTGGGTTGATTTGCGAGAATGCATTGAAACATGTATAATATCATATATGAAACAAGTCGCCAGTCCAGGTTCAATGCACGATACTGGATGCTTGGGGCTGGTGCACTGGGACGACCCAGAGGGATGGTATGGGGAGGGAGGAGGGAGGAGGGTTCAGGATGGGGAACGCGGGTATACCTGTGGCGGATTCTTTCAATATTTGGCAAAAGTAATACAGTATTGTAAAGTTTAAAAAGAAAATAAAATTTAAAAAATTAAATTAAATTAAAAAAAAAAAATAAAGGGCACTTAGTAGTGACATTTATAATGGCTCCTACCAAATATATCTCACTAGTACCATAAAGATTCCCCTTTAGCAATGTTTCTCTACCATGTCTTCTCTGTATAGTGTTTGATACTTTTTCACTACTCAGAGGTGATACTTCATTACCATAGTTTGATTATTTATAATAATACACTGGGCTTCTCAGGTGGCACTGTTGTTAAGAATCTTCCAGCAAAGGCAGGAGTCAAAGGAGATGTGATTTGGGAAAATGCCCTGGAGGAGGAAATGGCAACTCACTCCAGAATTCTTGCCTGGAAAATTCCAAGGACAGAGGAACTTGTTGGGCTATGGTCTCCAGGATCACAAAAAGGTGAACCTAAAAGACTTCTTGGTAATTCACTATAATGAGTGTATTTCATATGCTGTTAAAGAAATACTGAGAAATGTATTTACCTGTTGGTATTTTCTTCCAGATACGGTGTGCTATTTGACATTTTTCATCCACACAAAAGAGTTAGAAATTTTTGTTGTTTGTTTTCATTTCTGTATTTCTGTATTTATTTATTTTATTCTTATTGTTTTTTACTTTACACTATTGTAGTGGTTCACCATACATCAACATGCATCCGCCACAGGTATACACGTTTTCCCCATCCTGAACCCCCTCCTACCTCCTTCCCTATACCATCCTTCTGGGTCATCCCAGCGCACCAGCTCCAAGCTTACCGTATCCTGCATGAAACATGGACTGGCGATTCATTTCTAATATGATATTATACATGTTTTAATGCCATTCTCTCAAATCATCCTCCGCTCCCTCTCCCACAGGGTCCAAAAGACTGTTCTATACATCTGTGTCTCTTTAGCTATCTCGCATACAGTGTTGTCATTACCATCTTTCTAAATTCCATATATATGTGTTAGTATACTGTATTGGTGTTTTTCTTTCTGGCTTACTTCATTCTGCATAATAGGCTCCAGTTTCATTCACCTCATTAGAACTGATTCAGATGCATTTTTTTAATGGCTGAGTAATACTCCATTGTGTATATGTACCACAGATTTCTTATCCATTCATCTGCTGGTGGACATCTATGTTGCTTCCATGTCCTGGCTATTAGAAACTGTGCTGCGATGAACATTGGAGTACACGTGTCTCTTTCCCTTCTGGTTTCCTCTGTGTGTATGCCCAGCAGTGGGATTGCTAGGTCGTATGGCAGTCCTATTTCTAGTTTTTTTTTTTTTTTAAGGAATCTCCACAGTGTTCTCCATAGTGGCCGTACTAATTTACATTCCCACCAACAGTGTAAAGGGGTTCCCTTTTCTCCATATCCTCTCAAGCATTTACTGCTTGTAGACGTTTGGATCTGGCAGCCATTCTGACTGGTGTGAAGTGGTACCTCATTGTGGTTTTGATTTGCATTTATCCAATAATGAGTGATGCTGAGCATCTTTTCATGTGTTTCATAGCCATCTGTATGTCTTCTTTCGAGAAATACCTATTTAGTTCTTTGGCCCATTTTTTAATTGGGTCATTAATTTTTTTGGAATTGAGCTGTAGGAGTTGCTTGTATATTTTTGAGTTTAGTTTGTCAGTTGCTTCATTTGCTATCATTTTTTTTCCCATTCTGAAGGCTGTGTTTTCACCTGGCTTATAGTTCTTTTGTTGTACAGAAGCTTTAGAGTTTAATTAGGTCCAATTTGTTTATTTTTGCTTTAATTTCCAATATTCTGGGGGGTGGGTCATAGAGGATCCTGCTGTGATGTATGTCAGAGAGTATTTTGCCTATGTTCTCCTCTAAAGACAGATATATTTAAAGCTCAGAAGCCTTTGGAATATTAAGTGAGTCTGTTTCTTTTTTTTTTTTTTTCCAAGCAGTTTGAGCTGTATTTAAATGTTGATGTTTTCTTCTTAAGAGTGTCCTGGATTTCTTTTTCACTTATTATTATTATTTTTTTTTTTTTTTGATGAGTGACTACTGTCATGTTCAAGGGTAGGTGTCATATCAAGTCCAGCAATAGGACCTTGTGTATATCAGACGTCCATCAGTGATAGTTTTAAGGCTGCTGTTACAGAGAAAATCCATGCTGCAAGGCTTTATTATTTGCTCCTTTTTAGGATGGCCTGTGATGTCTGAGAGTTTTTGTCAGGCCTGGAAGTACATTAGAGTAGAATGACCCAAAGGATGCCACCAAACCTAATGTATCCTCACTTTTGGATCTTTGAAGTAAGTGTTCATATTCTCTTTAAGTTGAAGATAAGGATGAGTTGGTTTTACGTGTACAGATTCTTGTTCTGAAACACTGAGATGACTTTATGTATTCAGCGGTGCTTGCTTTTCCCTACATATTATTAGAAATTGTTTTGTCTACCACTCTTGCTGCAATAGGTTTATACGGATTTTGTATTTAAGATGTATCTGTGGGAAGAAATTAATATCAAGTTCCAGATGTATCCCTTCCATCCACCAAGGTCCTTGGCTACCATAAGTTTCTTGCCAGTTTGGATGTCCACATCACATTTATGTGGGTGCACACTGCAGTGGATTTCTGTATCCCACCACTCCAATGTATCCCATGATGTTTCTTGAAATGTTCCTTCGTTTAGTGTGATGATCTCTGGATTTCTCTCTATTGGTGAAGAGGGCCTACTTTCAAATCTCAATCCTGATTAAAGCTTCATTCCAGACCTATATCACACTTCTTTATCCATTCCTCTATCCAAGAACACTATCTTAACTTTCCTTTCTTTGATGTTCTGAAAGATGCAGCAGGACCTAGTTTGGGGTGTGTGGTGTTTGAAATCTGTACATGTCTGAAATACTGCAGGAGAGGATTTGATTTATCATGCTGTCATGACATCTTTATTTATTTATTTTTCTCTCATGGGAGTGCACCTTTCTGGTCATGTCCATAGTGGCTCTTACCAGGTCCATTAAAGCATTACCTTAAAGCATCCACTGTACTACTCCTACTCTGCCATTGATGCCATGTCCAGAATTTGACAGTGGCCCTTTCCATGCTCATGCGGAGGTGATAATGTCCTCGGAGGTTAGATGCCTGTATCTCTTAGAATTCACCCTATGTGTCATGTGCTTTTTTCAAGAAACACAGAACTATGTTTGGCTGTTCATATCCTCTTCCTGTTAGTTTCTCCCAAGTTTACTTTACTTATTTTCCCCTCTGTGAACCCTGAAAATTTGTTAAGGGTGGGTATCAATTAGAACTCAGCACCCTTGCAAATATTGTGGCCATCAGCATGCATTTTAAGGTTGCTGTTAGAGAAAATGTGCACAAGGTGACAGCATTTCTTCATTCCCTCCTCTTTTCCCATGGTAACAGCAGCCTCTGTGTTATTCCCAAGTCTGGTTGTAAATGAGAGTAAAATGAGACACAGGTAGTCACCAAAAGTTTTGGTTGTTTACTCTTTGATCTTTTTTTTAAGCGAAACTATATATTTTTTAAGACTATTAACACTCTTGTAGTTGTTGCTTAGAAACATTTCCACCTTCCTTTCCACAGACACTTGGAGGAATTTAGCTCTAGTTATTGTCAGAGGTATCTTTTGGAATCTATTGAGTACATATCTCTTGATACAGGAGGTCCATGTGGATTATGAATTGCATAGGTATTTGTGGGTATAACTCTATTCCAGCCTTCACCTGTTGGCCTCTCACCCACCAAAACCCTTTGCCAACTGTAATTTTCTTACCAGGAGTGTAGGTCCATTTCACTTTTCCTTGGGTACTCATCCCATCAATATGTTTTTTAATCCCTTCTGGAAGGCATATGTTATAATATCTCTTTAATCCGCCTTTCTTTACTTTCTGTGATTCGCCCTAGATTTCTGCATATTCCTGCAAATGTTTTTTTTTTTTTTTTGCATTTTCATAATGTCAGACTCATATTTATTGTGTCTCTATGTCCCATATGTTTCTCTTTTAATTTGCAGCCAGCGATTCTCTTTCCTTTCATCTCTTGGGCATTGTGACTGCTGCTCCAGGGTATGTTTGTGGAGGTGGTGGTGTTGTGTGTGTTTTTCACAATCTGTTGATTGCTCAAATACTCTGGGAGTCGAGCTGACATATGACATTCTCTATGTCATTTTGTGATTCCTAGGCACTTTGGCAGCCATGCTTATAAAGTCTCTGACCACTTTCCTCCCACTAATGGCATACAGGGTTCCCCTTTACTAACATTGATCTACTCTTTCTTGTCTGTAGACTTTTGGATAATGACCTTTTTGGTTTCTTATTAGTGATATTGCCTTGCAGTTTAAGTTTTCAATTCACTGATAATAGAGCAAATGAGGCACATTTCCAGAGGCTTCTTTCTAAGCATTGACTAAGTATTTACCTGTTGATGTTTCCTTCCTTACATGTGGTTTGCACCCGTTTGTTTGTTTGTTTGTTGGCATGCCACGCCTGGCCATTTTCTAAGGGTCAATTCAATTCAATCGCTCAGTCGTGTCCAACTCTTTGTGACCCCATGAATAGCAGTACTCCAGGCCTCCCTGTCCATCACCAACTCCCAGAGTTTACTCAGACTCACGTTCATGGAGTCAGTGATGCCATCCAGCCACCTCATCCTCTGTCGTTCCCTTCTTCTCCTGCCCCCAATCCCTCCCAGCATCAGAGTCTTTTCCAATGAGTCAACTCTTTGCGTGTGGTGGCCAAAGTACTGGAGTTTCAACTTTAGCATCATTCCTTCCAAAGAAATCCCAGGACTCATCTTCAGAATGGACTGGTTGGATCTCCTTGCAGTCCAAGGGACTCTCAAGAGTCTTCTCCAACAGCACAGTTCAAAAGCATCAATTCTTCAGTGCTCAGCCTTCTTCACAGTCCAACTCCCACATCCATACACGACCACAGGAAGAACCATAGCCTTGACTAGATGAACCTTTGTTAGCAAAGTAATGTCTCTATATGCTATCTAGGTTGGACATAACATTCCTTCCAAGGAGTAAGCGTCTTTTAATTTCATGGCTGCAGTCACCATCTGCAGTGCTTTTGGATCCCCCCAAAATAAAGTCTGACACTGTTTCCACTGTTTCCCCATCTATTTCCCATGAAGTACATGGGACTGGATGCCATCATCTTCATTTTCTGAATGTTGAGCTTTAAGTCAACTTTTTCACTCTCCACTTTCACTTGCATCAAGAGGCTTTTTAGCTCCTCTTCACTTTCTGCCATAAGGGTGGTATCATCTGCATATCTGAGGTTATTGATAATTCTCCCTGCAATCTTGATTTCAGCTTTTGCTTCTTCCAGTCCAGAGTTTCTCATGATATACACTGCATAGAAGTTAAATAAGCAGGGTAACAATATACAGCCTTGACTTACTCCTTTTGCTATTTGGAACCAGTCTGTTGTTCCATGACGAGTTCTAACTGTTGCTTCCTGACCTGCATACAGATTTTTCAAGAGGCAGGTCAGGTGGTCTGGTATTCCCATCGCTTTCAGAACTTTACAGTTTATTGTGATCCACACAGTCAAAGGCTTTGACATAGTAAAGTAGAAATAAATGTTTTTTTTCTGGAACTCTTTTTTTTTTTTTTTCATGATCCAGTGTATGTTGCCAACTAGATCTCTGGCTCCTCTGCCTTTTCTAAAACCCGCTTGAACATCAGGAAGTTCACGGTTCACATATTACTGAACCCTGACTTGAAGAATTTTGAGCATTATTTTACTAGCATGTGAGATGAGTGTAATTGTGCGGTAGTTTGAGCATTCTTTAGCATTGCCTTTCTTTGGAATTGGAATGAAAACTGACCCTTTTCAGTCCTTTGGCCAACTGCTGAGTTTTCCAAACTTGCTGGCATATTGAGTGCAACCTTTCACAGCATCATCTTTCAGGATTTGAAATAGCTCAAATGGAATTCCATCACCTCCTCTAGTTGTTCTCATAGTGATGCTTTCTACGGCCCACTTCATTTCACATTCCAGGATATCTGGCTCTTGGTCAGTGATCACACCATCTTTATTATCTGGGTCATGAAGATCTGTTTTTGTACAGTTCTTCCGTGTATTCTTGCCACCTCAATTCTTGTTTATTCAGTGATATTCTAGCAAGTCTCTTCTTTGTCCTGGATTAAGTTTTCTGTTTCTCTGGATAGTTCCCATCAGCAAACAGAATGACTATAATGTTACCTCTCATTAAAAATCTGTCTTTTGGTGTCATGTCCTGCCTATGCTTTTTTTATTTCATATTTGCTTATGGTAGACTTCTGCAGAGTTGTTTGTAGAATTTGTTATCTCCAGGTCTCTCATTTTCCTTTAAATTCACTCTTGTCAAGATCAACAGTGAATTCCAAATGTTTAACTCAATGGTCAATTTTTAGTTGTTATTTTATTTAATTTATTGACAGCCTTTATCAGAGCAGTGCATTTCCTCCTCCCTAAAAAAAAAAAAACAAAAAAAGTTTCATTTGCATTACAGAATGCTTCTCTTTCCTGCTTCTTTTCTACCTACATTCTCCCACATACAATGTGTGACCTCTGTGTCTGGCTTTATTCATATGTCATATTTTTTTTTTGAAATATTTACTTATTTATCTATGTGGCGTGTGGGATCTTAGTTCCCTGCCCAGGGACGGAACCTGTGCATAGTCTTAAACACTGGATTTCCAGGGAAGTCCCCTAGTTTGTGTATTTTCAAGATTCATCCATTTCTTGGCTGTATAGCAATGCTTTTTTTTTTTATATGGCTGGATATGGTATATCAATATGGTATACGGCTTACATGAACTCCATTGTGAACAAATACCACAGGTTTTTTATCCATTCATCAATTAATAGATAATATTTGGATGGTGTATTCTTTGTGGCTCTTTTGAGTAATGTTGTTGGGAACACTGTTTTTGAATGGACTTAATAGTTTCAGGGATTTTTTTTTTTTTTTGATATATATAAAAGAGTGAATTTCTGGATCATATGGCTACTATATATTTAATTTTTGAGGTACTGACAAACCAAAGTGGTTGTACAATTTTACAGCAATATATTTTCAACAATATATTTTAGCAGTATATTTTCAACATCTTTTCAGCAATATATGAAGATTCATTTTCTCCACATCCTCTGCCACAGTTGTTATTTTTCCTGGTTTTGATTATAGCCAAGCTAATGTGTGTGAAGTAGTATTTCAATGAAACTGATTTACATTTTGCTAAGGGCTTCCCTGGTGGCTCAGAAGGTAAAGTGTGTGCCTGCAATGCAGGAGACCTGGGTTCGATTCCTGGGCCAGGAAGATCCCCTGGAGAAGGAAATGACAATCCACCCCAGCACTCTTGCCTGGAAAATCCCATGGATGGAGGAGCCTGATAGGCGACAGTCCATGGGGTCGCAAAGACTCAGACACGACTGAGCGACTTAATTTCTTTCACTTTCAATCATGTTAAGCAGTATTTTTGGTGAAAATTCTATTCAAATTCTTTTCCTGGTTGTTAAATGTTTTTAATTGCTGTAAAAAAAATCTAACTTAAATTTTTACCATTTTAACCATTTTTACATGCTAAGTATTTCACATACTTTCATCAGCCTTTTTGGAGGCAGAAATGGCAACCCACTCCAGTATTCTTGCCTGGAGAACCCCATGGACAAAGGAGCCTGATGGGCTACAGTCCATGCGAAAGCAAAGACTCATACATGACTGAGCAACTAATACACACACACACACACACACACACACACACACACATACAGTCACAGTGTTGTTTTGTTGTTGTTGTCATTGTTTTCGCTGTGCTATGCAGCTTGAATGACAGTTTCCTGGTTGAGAACCATACCCAGGCCCCTGATAGGAAAGCGTGGAGTCCTAACTTCTGAACTACCATGGAATTCCTTATCATATTGTTATGAAACATATCTTTACACCTTTTCATCTTGCAAAATTGAAACGCTATACCCATCACCTGTCCCATTAAACAACAACTCCTCTCTTCTTCCCTGTTTCCCTAGATCCTGGACTCCATCATTCTACTTTGTTCCTTTCTATTGCTTGACTATGTTATATTTCATATAAGTGGAAATGTATAGTATTTGTCTTTTTTTATGACTGGCTTAATTCCTTTGGCTGGATGTCTTTATTTACTTTTTAAGTGAATTTATTTTTTATTTTATTTTTTAACTTAACAATAATGTATTGGTTTTGCCATATATCAAAATGAATCCACCACAGGTATACATGTGTTCCCAATCCTGAACTCTCCTCCCTCCTCCTTCCCCATACCATCCCTCTGGGTCGTCCCAGTGCACCAGCCCCAAGTATCCAGTATCATGCATCGAACCTGGACTGGCGACTCATTTCATATATGATATTATACATGTTTCAATGCCATTCTTCCAAATCATCCCACCCTCTTCCTCTCCCACAGAGTCCAAAAGACTGTTCTATACATCTTTGTCTCTTTTGCTGTCTCATATACAGGTTTATGGTTACATCTTTTGAAATCCCATATATATGTGTTAGTATACTGTATTGGTGCTTTTTCTTTCTGGCTTACTTCACTCTGTATAATAGGCTCCAGTTTCATCCACCTCATTAGAACTGGTGCAAATGTATTCTTTTTAATACTCCATTGTGTATATATACCACAGCTTTCTTATCCATTCATCTGCTGATGGACATTTAGGTTGCTTCCATGGCCTGGCTATTAGAAATACTGTTGCAATGAGCATTGGGGTACATTTGTCTCTTTCAATTCTGGTTTCCTCAGTGTGTATGCCCAGCAGTGAGATTGCTAGGCCATATGTCATTTCTTTTTCCAGTTTTTTAAGGTATCTCCCCACTCTTCTCCATAGTGGCTGTACTTGTTTGCATTCCCACCAACAGTGTAAGAGAGTTCCCTTTTCTCCACACACTCCCCAGCATTTATTCCTTGTAGACTTGGATGACAGCCATTCTGACTTGTGTGAAAAGGTACCTCATAGTGGTTTTGATTTGCCTTTCTCTGATAATGAGTGATGTTGAGCATCTTTTCATGTGTTTTTAGCCATCTGTATGTCTTCTTTGAAGAAATGTCTATTTAGTTCTTTGGCCCATTTTTTGATTGGGTCATTTATTTTTCTGGAATTGAGCTGTAGGAGTTGCTTGTATATTTTTGAGATTAGTTATTTGTCAGTTGCGTCATCTGCTATTAATTTCTCCCGTTCTGAAGGCTGTCTTTTCACCTTGCTTATAGTTTCCTTTGTTGTGCAGAAGCATTTAAGTTTAATTAGGTCCCATTTGTTTATTTTTGCTTTGATTTCCAATATTCTGGGATGTGGGTCATAGAGGATCCTGCTGTGATGTATGTCGGAGAGTGTTTTGCCTATGTTCTCCTCTAGGTGATGTCTTAAAGAATCATGCATGTTGTGGCATGTGGCAAAATTTCCTTTATATGGATAAATAATATTCCATTGTATGTATATATCACATTTGATGGATGTTTAGATACTTCCAACCCTTAGATGTTGTGATTAGCACTGCTTTGAGCATGGCTGTGCAAATATCTCAAGACCCCATGTTAACTTCTGTTGAATTTACATCCAGAAGTGGAATTGCTGAATCGTGTGGTAGTTCTATTTTTAGTTTACTGAGGAGCCTTTATACTGTTTTCTGTAGCAGTTGCACCATTTTAAAATCTATCCATAACACACAAGGATCTACTTTCTGTACCTGCTTGCCAAGAATTGTCCTTTCCTTTCTTTCCTTTTACCTTTCCTTTCCTTCATATGTAAACACGCACACATGCACACACAATATTTTCCATATCCTTTTCCATTATTATTTATCACAAACAATGTATATATTTCCTTGTGCTATACAGTAGGATCTTGTTTATCTATTCTATATATTAACATTATAGTTTGCATCTGCTCATCACCAGCTCCCAATCTATGCCTCCCCCACCCTTCCCCTCTTGGTAATCACATAGTCTCCTCTCTATGTCTCTCAGTCTGTTTCTGTTTCATAGATAAGTTCATTTGTATCATATTTTGGAGTCCACATATAAGTGATACAATATGATATTTGTCTTTCTCTTTCTGACATCCTAAGTATTCTTTTTAATGCTAGTGTACAGTCAAGTGTTTACTTAATTTCATTTTCAAAACTTTTGTTGATATTGTATAGAAATCTGCTTGATTTTTAAAATATTTATCTTGTATTCTGCAAGGTTTTTATTACTTCTCGTACTTGTGGTTTCTTCAGGATTTTCTATATATAAAAGTATGTTATCTCCAATATACTTTGACTTTTTCCTTTCCATTCTGAAGGCTTTTTTTTTTTTTAAAACAACAAAAACAATAATTCCTTTTCTTAACTGATTGCTCTGGTTATAGAACTGCCAGTATAATATTGAGCCAAAGTGTGGGATAGACTTCCTTGTGTTGTTCCCATTCTTAGGGGGAAAGCTCTCAGTTTTTCATTATTAAGTATGATGTTAGCTGTGGGTCTTTTACAGGTACCCTTTGATTGAGAAAGTGCTCTTCTGTTCTTAGTTATTATGTGTTTTTAACCCCTATTAGGTGCTAGACTCAGGGAAATGCTTTTTCGGCAGGCAGATATGTTTTTTCTCCTTTATTGTATTAAAATGGCATAATGTCGATTGACTTTCATATAATGAACCAACTTTGCATACCTCCATAAATCCCACGTGATCATGTCATATAGCCTTTTTTATATGTTGTTAGGGGTTTTTTTTGCCAGTATTTTGTTGAGGACTCTTGCATCTGTATTCATAAGGGACATTGGTTGTGTGTCTGTGTGTGATGTCTCTGTCTGATCTTGGTATTAGAGAAATACTGACCTCATTTTGCCTGCTATATAGGGAAGAGACATGTGGAGTGAAGGATAAAACATTGTTGGATTTAAGTTTAGTCAGGGTTAGAGGGAGAAATTTAGGATGCATCAGTGTGGATTTGAGGTGAGGTTATCAAGAGAGTTCATTCTCAATTTCCTAGGCCTGTGTTAAGTGCTTGACATCGAATTATGCTGTTTGTTAACTATGTAGAGATACTATATACTTTGAATTTGTGCCCTATTTTCTGTATTAATATTTATGAAATTAGTATTTGTGAACCAGTTGTAATGTGCATTTAAGATAAGTTTTTTTTTCAATTTTCCTACAAAGCAAGATGCCATTGAATAGCTGATGCTTTTAAAAAAGAGCTGTTAACCTTAAGTCTTGGAAATAAGCTTGTTTGTCTTTAAGATACGGAAACACATTTAAAAATTATAAATTTGCCGAAAAAGATGCAGCTGGTGTGTGGTTAACTTAGAATTCCAGTTTAATCTTCTTTGACTCCAAAGTCCATGTTTCTAAACAGTGTAAAATAGTGCTTTTGTAAAAAGATTTGTCTTTTACATGTGATTTGACCTAATGATCAGTGGTGTTTTTTTTTTTTTCCTTTCTTTCTTTTTTTAAATAGAAAAGATTAAAATCAACATGGGACAAAGCTATGATTCTCGAGTCATGTAGACTTGTAGTCATAGGTTTTTCCGCTGCCATTTAGTCTCTTTGATGCTAAATGTCCTTATCTGTAAGATAAGGGTGTTTATAACTCCCCTAGAGTTTTGGAGATAAACAAATAGCACATTGTTCTGTACTTAGCTAATATGTAATATATTTATACTTAGGTGGAAGTTTATTTAAAGGAAGCACTGGGACTTGTGGCCACATCCTCCAAGAATAAAAGAAAAAAAGTACTTAAAATATGGAACGACCATGTATGTGAAAAAGAACAAGAGCCAGAACCACAGAAAAGCGAGGGAGAAACCAAACAAGTAGATGATGAAGATGCTGAACTGATCTTGTTTGGAGTGGAACATGTAAATGAAGATGCTGATGTGATCTTTGTGGGGATGACCTCAAATTCAAAATCAGTTGTTTCAAACATACTGAACAGAGTTACCCCAGGTTCTTGTTCAAGGAGAAAAAAGTATGTTCACTTCAGGAAAGATAATGCTCAGAAATTACAGTGTGTTAGTCATGTGACTCCTGCATCAGAAGCAAAGACTGTCTTGCCTCTTTCTGTCTCTGAATCAAGATCAACATATAGTCCTATTATTATTGAGCCTTTGTCCAAAGCGGACTATAAAAATATTTCACCACAAATAGTGCCTAACAGCTTTTCAGAGTTATGTTCTCCTTTGATTACCTTCACAAGTTCATTGCAGCATCCAGTAGAAACAGCAGTTACTGCAGGAGCTATGGATAAAATTGCTCATATATCAAAGTGACTTTCCACTTCTGAAACAAATAGCAATAAATCCCAAAAGGCCTAAACTCAGTGATGGAATTATAGGAGAACATTCTTTAGCTTTGTCCCCTCCAGGTATTTTTCAAACAGTGACTACTCAGCAAAGCACACCAGACAGTGTTCATACCTCAGTAAGCCATGTTCAGAATGGAGAATCTTGTCCAACACATTTTCCAAAGGACAATGTCCATTGCAAGCCTATAAGTGCTTTAGGGTAAAATGGACTGACAAAAATTGACTTTCCAAGTGTAGCAAGTCAAAACAAGATTGTTGATCCCACAGAAGGCAATCTGATTGTGTTACTCTGTGATTTCTACTATGGACAGCATATAGGAGATAGGCAGCCAGAACCGCAAACTCACACAGCCTTTAAATGCCTCAGCTGCTTGAAAGTTCTAAAAAATGTCAAGTTTATGAATCACATGAAGCAGCATTTGGAGCTTGAGAGGCAGAGAGGTGACAGCTGGAAATACCACACCACCTGCCAGCACTGCAACTGCCAGTTTCCTACTCCCTTCCAGCTGCAGTGTCACATTGAAAGTGTCCACACTTCCCAGGAGCCCTCTGCAGTCTGTAAAATCTGTGAATTGTCCTTTGAGACAGATCGGGTTCTCTAACAGCACATGAAAGATAATCATAAGCCTGGAGACATGCCCTATGCATGCCAGGTTTGCAGTTACAGATCATCATTCTTTGCAGATGTGGATGCACATTTCAGAGCTTACCATGGTAACATTAAGAATTTACTTTGCCCCTTTTGTCTACAAATTTTTAAAACTGCAACACCATACATATGTCATTATAGACAGCACTAGGAAAAGTTTTCATCAGTGTTCCAAATGTCAGCTACACTTTTTAACTTTTAAAGAGAAAAGACAGCACAAGACCCAGTGTCATCAAATATATAAGAAGCCTCAGCATCTAGAAGGATTACCTCCTGAAACAAGAGTTTTTATTCAGGTATCACTGGAACCCCTTCAACAAGATTGGTGGAAGTGGCATCCATTACTGTGAACACATCTGATTCTGAACCATCACCCCAAATCTAAAAGTAGGAGGTCAAAAAAAAAAAAAAAACATTAATTCTGCTTTCAATAAGTCTGAAGCAAGTATTTCAGTCAAAGTTAAAAACCCCATTAAAAACAAAAAATTCAAATTATAGAATTATTCAATAATATCAAATATAGGGAAACCAATGTGTAATTTATGTGTTTTTATTTTAAATACATGACGTACAGCTTTGTTTAAATATTGAGATGTTATTTAAAAATATAGTACCTGTTTTTCATATAAGTATTTTAACATGTAAAAATTATGTGTGCGTGTGTGTGTGTGTGTGTGAGTGTGAGAGAGAGAGAACGAGAGAGGTGGAGAAAGGAAAAGTAACAATGTATTTTGGTATTTCATGTTATTTGCAAGTTTGAAAGCTCTGCTGCTGCTGCTACTGCTGCTGCTAAGTTGCTTCAGTCATGTTCGACTCTGTGCGACCCCATAGACAGCAGCCCACCAGGCTACCCTGTCCCTGTTATTCTCCAGGCAAGAACACTGGAGCGGGTTGCCATTTCCTTTTCCAATGTATAAAAATGAAAAGTGAATGTGAAGTCACTCAGTCGTGCCCAACTCTTAGCAACCCCATGGACTTCAGCCCACCAGGCTCCTCCATCCGTAGGATTTTTCCTGCAAGAGTACTGGAGTGGGGTGCCATTGCCTTCTTCACTATACATGTAATCTGTAGAGTGTTTAGCAATGAAAATTTCAACTCTTTTCATGCCTTGAAGATCTCAGTATTAACTATATAGCCAGATTGGAATGGCTTTGTTATGGTATGGTCCTGTGTGCTGCTGAACTCTGTGAAGTGCCTCTGTTGTGCTGTTCTAAGATAAAATGGTTCCAAAAGCCTGATGTGGAGAAGTTGATGGAGAAACTATGATGTGAGTTTGGACCAGACACGGGATTTAGTTAGTGGAGAGCTGTGGCTTCTTGTCCCAGTTGAGGAAGAGGCATGCATGCACTCCAGGCATGGAGCCAAGGCAGAAGGAACACTGTCTGAGAGTGTCTTTACCTAGCCCAGGGACATCTCAAGGAAGCCAACCATTAAAATGCCTGTTAGGTGAGAGGCACCTGCAAGGATCAAGCAGGACCTGTGTATCATTGACTGCAGTTGGAGAAGCAGAGACAGTTAATAGAATGAGGCCTGGTGCCTGTGGACCTCCTGTTGAGTAATCAAAAGGGGAATTTGATTCATTCCATCTCCTTTCCCATTTGGCTGGCCTTTAGTCAAAGTGAAGTAGCCCTATCAGTCTCCATCACAGTAGTAAAGCAAGTTAAGATTCCCCAAGAAAAAAGCCTTGACATCCAGTTTGATTTGTATTGGACCCATAGTTTTAACTGAAAAGGATCAAACACAGGGAACCTTTTCAGTTTATGAATTGAGCTAAATTTAGTTCTCTTTCCCTTAAGCTACAAAGGAGTTATCTGAGAATAGTAAATGTAGTGGATACAAAGGTGATTAAAGCCTCTATAGAACTTTTCCTTACATTTTCCAGTTACATGTGTCTTACCCTAGTTTAAACATGTGACGATTTCAGTTTTGTATCTTATCTTGCCTTGGGCATGAATGTATTAAAGTTAACAGCTAATTCTTTGTTTAATTTCCCATTTTATCAAACTAATACTTGGTTTCTGTCTTACTTGACACAGTCTGATGTGCAGGAATTTTCTCATTTATTTCAGTAATTATCAGGTCATAGAGTTATCATCCTTCCTCTACTGTATCCAACTACCTAGTCTGTGATTATACTTGTGGAAACCTTTTTTCGTGTGATCTCCAAGGGCTCTTTCACAGACCTGTGGTGTACCCTCTAAGTACTGGTTCCTGTGTTTCAGCACACTTGGCTTCCTCTGTGGGTTCCTGGAGTTGAGTCTCCTCCTGGAGTTGAATGCCATACCTTCTCCACTTCTGGCACAGATACCTAGAATCTCTGTGCACCATTCAAGGAACCTGGAATCTTGGCTGTAGACCTATGCCAGGAGAAATCTCTCTGTTTCCTCTTCCTTTCTCCTCCTCTTTGTCTCTCCCCACTTTTTCCCCCCTGCCCCGACCCACCTCCACAATTCATTTAAATCCTCTAAGCTTTCACAAAATGCTAGAAAGTGGTCATCACCAAGGGGTTACCATCCCTCTCAGAACAAAAGTGGAAGGACTACAGATGACTAAGCTGTAGTGAGTCTCTTGTCTCCATTTTAGGTAATTTCCTGAGTGTGAATTCAAACACAAGTAAATTGTATTTATTTACTCAATGCTTGATTGATTGGTTTGCACTTTGAATATTTTACTAGGCCTTTCCGGTTAGTTTGCTTGGGCCAAAGCACTTTGCTAAGTGTCAGCTTAAACCGCTTTTAGGTGTATAAAGAGTGTGTGTGTGTGTGTGTGTGTGTGTGTGTGTGTGTCTTCTGGTCTCAGGTGAAAACCATGTATAAATGTGCAGACTATTGCATTCTTATCTCCTTTATTCTATTTCTATTGTAAAAATATGAAATGTTTTATTTATATGTTTTTATTGTTGCTTAGGATTATCAACACTGTTACTGTTGTTTGCTCTGTAGTATGCTCCTAAGGAGTACAAGTTGATTTACTGCCAAATGAAAAGTTTCCAGTGATATGGTCCCTGACTACTTCCTCTCTTCCATTCTCTGTCATTCTACTCTACTGTTTTCCCCACTGCTGCCCAGTGTTTGACAACACTGGCCTTGCTTTCCCTAAGCAAATTCCATTTCTTCCCAATCCAAAGACTTTCCAAATTCTCTTCTTCTGGAAATGCTCTTCCCCTAGGCCACCATGGCTTGCTACATCCCTTGTTTGAGCTTCACCAATGCTGTTCAAATCACACAATGAAATCCTCACGCCCCTCCTTTTCCTTCTCCTCCTTAAAGGTACTTTAAGTCTCTACACTCTTCTTCCCTGTCCAGACTAAACTTCCTAGATTTTCACACATAGACACACATACACACAAAACCTGAAAAGAGATAATAACATCAGGGCTTTGCTTCGTAAAATTAACTTGAGCAAGTTTCTGGGCCTGCAGAACAAAGATAGTTAATACTGAGTTGAGTTCTTTCAGGAGCTTCCTCTCTTTTTCTATTGATACCTCTCTATTTTTTTCAAGCAATGACACTTTGTGTTTTTTTACAAATGTATTGAATATCTGTCAAGATGACTATTTTGCTTTGCCTTTGGTGAATTTCCTTGTCTACTTTGCTTGTTCGTTCAGGTAAAATTTATTGTTTTATTAATGTTGCCAAAACATTGTCAGTAAAATTACTATTTATAAAAATAAAATGTTTTTTTAAAACTTATTTCTGCTGTCCATCTTTTTACAAATAACATAGCATTTTTTTGTTTGTTTCTTTTTTTTAAATAATCTTATTGTGTTGTCCAGAAATTCTAAACAGCGATGTGTAAATGGGTTTTCTGGTTCTTAGTACCATCAAAGGCAGTGAGGATATGGCTTAATGAATTTCTGTTTCTCTTTTTAGATTTTAAAGAGAATTGTTTCATTGGATATTTACAACATCTGTTGAGACATTTACTTTTCTTTCTTTCTCCCTTACTTTCCTTTTCTTCCTTTCTTCCCATGGCCGTCTTTCTCTTTCTTTCCTTCCCTTTCTTTTCCCAGGTTTTGGTTTGACTTGACCTTTCCTGAAGCAAAAGTAATTCCACTCAGGGTTGAATATTACCGTCTCAGAATCCCATTCCATGTGTCATTTCTAGTATTGGAATTAACCTCCTCTTCCCCTTATTAGATTGGCTATAGTTGTATCAATGTTTCTGATTTTTTTTTTTTTAAGAAGCAGCTTTTGTTTTATTATCCCAGCAAGTTTTATTTTTGTTGTTTTCTATTTTTGTTTCCATTCATATATACCTTCTACTTTGTTTAGGATTTTTTCTTTATAATCATATACTTTAAAAGCTTTCTTTACAAATTTTATGGAAATATATTTGATTTACAATGTTGTGTTTCAGATGTATATCAGAGTGATTTAATTATGCATAAATATATCTATTTTTTAGGTTATTTTTCATTATAGGTTATTACATGAGGCTATTTCTTTTCTTTCTTTCTTTTTTTTTTTTCTTTAACTAGATGGTTTAGGGCTTGACCTAACTTTATTTAAATAACCTATTTTGTCTGAATCCCAGATGGTTTTATGTATACATTTTTAAAATTAAAATTTCATTCTCTATGATTTTTGGCACATTAATTACAAAAATTTCACTACCTGCAGGCTGAATGTTTTAATTTATAGTTTACTGAGAATTAAGTTTTCCTTGGAGGTCTGAGGGTATGTGTGTATATACACTGGCATGTCTATATACACATCCTTTTCAGATTACTACATTTTTTAAAGATATATAAATGTATTTTAAAAGATATTTTCTGTTTGTACGGTAAAAACACGAAATGTTTTCATTCTAGAAATTTGCTCCCCAAAGGAATATAGTATAAAAAGTAAAAGTATAAAACTATTCCTTTGAGAATAATCCCTACTAACAGAACCTGGAAAAGTTAAACAAATGATGCATAACGCTTCCTAAAGGTGGTAAGAAAAACGTTATTCAAGGTAAGAGTACTACAGCTGAGGTCTTATAATACGGGAGAGAGATTGATTTTAAGTCTGACTCCAGCAGGGACACAGCTGGGATTTATAGCTAAGGAACAGGGTGGGTCCATGTGATAGCAAAGAGAGACTGGGAGACTGAAAAGCAATGAACAACAACAGAGTGGGTGTCAGTGGATGGAAACTTATTAAGACGACCATAAGTGTGCCGGTGGATTCTGGCTCAACTGAGAGGATCATTGCTGAGGCTAGGCAAGACTGATAAGATATTGAAGTGAGTGATAAAGAATTTGATCTGATCTGAGGGTGGTCAGATCAAGGGTGAAGTATGTTTTCTAAACTGAAGTAGCAGAATCTAGCTTAGATTAGACTAAATGGACAGACACCCCGGTATAAAGACATGAACCAAAGTTGGCAGTGCGTTAATGAACTACTGCTGCATAACAAATTATCCCAAAGCAACAGCTTAAAACAATATTATCTCATACTGCTGCTGAAAGTTGGGAATCCAGGAGTAATTCAGTTGAGTGTTCTGGCTCAGGTTTTCATGAGATTTTTGTCATCTGAAGCCTTGACATGGGCTGGTGGATTTCCTTCCAAGATGGCTTACTCACATAGCTGTTGAAACCAGTTTCCTTGCTGGCTATTGGGAGAAAGCCTCAGTTCTTTCACATGGGCCCCTGGGCTACCTGAGTGTTCTCAAGGTATGACTAAGCTGGCTTCTAGAGTGAGTGATCCAAGAGGATGAGCAAGGAGGCTGCAGTGTCTTTTATGACCTACAAAGGCATAGTCAGACACTTCATTTTCATTTCTACAATATTCTAACATTAGAAATGAGCCACTAAGTCCAGCCAACATGTAAAGGGGAGTATAAGGTCCACCCTTGAAGGAAAGGACTTGTGGACATACTTTAAAACCCATGGCCACAAATTGTTTACATACTTGTATGTCCAAAATGCATTTTCCTGCAAATGCTTTCAAATAATTTATCCATTATAGCATTAACTTGAAGTTCAGGACCTTGTCATCTAAGTCAGGTCCAGATATGGACCAGGGTGCACTTGGGCACTATCTCAAGTGTTCAGTCACTCAGTTGTGTGCTACTCTTTGCGACCCGATGGACTGCCGCACGCCAGGGTTTCCTGTCCACCATCAACTCCAGAGGCGTGCTCCAACTCAAGTCCATTGAGTTGGTGATGCCATCCAACCATCTCATCCTCTGCCGTCCCCTTCTCCGGCCTTCAATCTTTCCCACGTCAGGGACTTTTCCAATGCGTCACTTCTTCGCATCAGGTAGCTAAAGTATTGGAGCTGCAGCTTCAGCATCAGTCCTTCCAATGAATATGCAGGAATGCTTTACTTTAGGATTGACTGGTCTGATCTCCTTGCAGTCCATGAGACTCTCAAGTCATCTCTAACACATCAGTTCAAATTATAAAAGTGTAGTTCCTGTAGACCTGATGATCTGTGAGCAAAAGAGATGAGTTGATCTGCTCATTTCACAGCCAACATACAATGCTGGGTCAGGCATAGATAACCTTCATAGACACTCCTGTTCCAGAAAGGGGAGGGGAGATAGGAGTCAACAGTAGCAGTTCTGAAATCCCACAGGTTCTTGTTGGCAGTCCTTTGATTAGGATTTAAGGCCTGGAAACTTCCTAGGCTTCAGTCTCTGAATTTTTAATTCTGCCCTCTGACATGATTCCATTGCATGAAAGGTGGATAGTATATGGTTACAGTGAAACAGTCTCCCTAGCCTACTTTCTGCTTGTCGAAGGTAGAAATCCAGAGGTCTCTTATTTTGTACTATTGCTGGTCCTTTCAGTCCAATCTGAACTTAAATATGTTATTTTAAAAACTTGGTGTGTCTCCTGATAGTCTTACTGGTTTTCATGGCAAAGCACCCCACTCCAAAGCCACCATCACACATGTCTTCATAATAAGGCCTAGTCTGTCTTGGTTTTCTGCTGAGATAGCTGAGGGATAACACCCTGAAACCTGGTAGAAGTCTTATTGTGTGACTGAAATGATCTCTGAGTGACACCCCTAAACTCTTTGGAGGGCATTGGCCTGCCTAAATAATGCCATGAAGCATCCCTTTCCAGCTTTCTGAGGCTTAACAAAGAATTTTACAGTCACACTTATCTTTAGGCCACCTTTATTAAAAATAAATAAAGGAATAAGAATTGATGTATAGGTGCTATAAAATGTTATGTTTAGACCACCTTATCTCAATGCCCTGGATAGAACCTTGCTTGAGAGCCATTAATTTTAGCATCCTCTGTCATGTTAAAAGACTAGAAAATTTCCAATTCAGGAAGTTTTGTCTTATTTTTTAATAGTCTTTCTCTTAAATATATATTTTTTTAATTTCCGTTTATATTTTACTATAGGCAGCAAGAAGAAATCAGGAAGCACTTTTGGCTGTTTGGCTGGAAATCTCCTTAGCTAGATATCTCAATTAATTAAGTACAGTTTCTCCTTCCTGGTACATTTTCTGCTTTTCACAAACTGCAGATGTAGTGGACTTTTCTCTGCACACTCCCCGGGCTCTTTTTTCCTGCCACTACTTTCTGCCACACATCCTGGGTGCACCCCTGTGATCCCACTTAGAACGTGTTTGCTCAGTGAGATAAAGGGGATCGAATCCCTGGCTTCAGTGCTTCTGCTGGCCAGAGTTTATGTACCTTTCTCTAAGATCTTCATGTTTTTGCTATCCAACTTCCATCACCTGGCTAGGTCAATTCTGGAAGCTCATACTCACAAGCATACTGGCAGGGACTTCTATGCGCATGTGAGCACACACATGTACGTGTACACAGTAACATCCCTGAGAGGAAACTTGCACACGTGCAGAATTACAAGCTTTCTTCTCTAGGAATATGAATTTTGGTAAGCACCTTTGTACTCACAATGAAAAAGTAACTTTCTTTGTCCTGGTTGTTTCCTTTCACTTGTTAATTAATCATGTCACCTTGCACTTCTAACTCTGTGCTGCTACGGCTGCTAAGTCACTTCAGTCAAGTCTGAGTCTATGTGACCCCATAGATGGCAGCCCACCAGGCTCCCCCGTCCTGGGATTCTCCAGGCAAGAACACTGGAGTGGGTTGCCATTTCCTTCTCCAGCGCATGAAAGTGAAAAGTGAGAGGGAAGTCGCTTAATCATGTCCGACTCTTCGTGACCCCTGCATAGGACTGCAGCCTCTCAGGCTCCTCTGTCTATGGGAATTGCCAGGCAAGAATACTGGAGTGGGGTACCATTGCCTTCTCCATCTAACTCTGTGACTTATCCTCAAAGGTTACAAAATCTTGGCATTTGCTAGTGACACGGACTGACCTGCAGAGCAGCGAGCGGGTTGGAAGCACTCGCCATGAACAGCTGTATGACATGCGCTTGCGTTCTGCATTCTCCCATCACCTTGGACAGCTTCACAGTACCAGTCACATTGGTCTGATCCATGTGGGGACAGAAAACAAGGACCTTTGGGCTCAGGTGACTCGGAGAAGCTCTCTCTCGTTGTGCACCTATCTAGGTCATTCCTTGTCAATGTTGTGTCCCTCTTGCTAGCCTACAACCCTTTATGGCCAACAACATTCTGAGTGAGGCCTTCTGTTCTTTCTCTCCGTGTAGCTTTCTGTGTGCTCCTGTCTACATGTGCCCCCAAGTGCTAACTCCATGTAGCAGGAAAAGGCCAAAGAGCCTCCAAGAGCCCCAAGAGACTGTGATAGGCCTGGGTCTTATCCAATGTTGTGAGAAAGGTGCACATGGATACAGGGTCTCTTCAGATACAAAGATTGGAACCTGAGGCCATAAAGGTAAGGTGGCATCCCTACACGTCCTCCCTTCTGTTTAACAGTACCCATGAACACGGAGTCCCCGAACAGATGATGCCCTGCAAAACTTTCCCTTTCTGGGCCCACAGCTCATGCCTCCCTTGGGCAGAAAGCAGCTTTTCTAGCTCAAAGGCACCAAGAGGGCTTGAACCACCCAGGCCACAGTGATTTGCTAAATATCAAGACTGTCTTTCAGTTGCTCTCATTAGGCCCAGGTAGGACTCCCTACAGACACGCATCTCTGCTTGCCTACACAGCCCACATGCCAAGGAAGCCAGCCCCAAGTTGGGCCCAGGAGTGTCCAAGACGGTCACCTGGAATGCAGCTTCCCTCTGAGTGTCACCTGGTTTCAGATCCCCTATGACTAAATCAGAGATTTTGCTTCATCGAGACTGCTCAAATTCTCTCAAATGCAGATGCACACTTTTGCCCCTCAGGCCCCCAAAGCCAGTGGCAAGACCCCAGAGGAAAGAAGGAATTCTCGTCAGGACTTTCAGCATGCACCATGGGGTATCTTTGGCAGGACGGCTATTGCCTAGACCCTGGACCCTGAAAACCAGCAGGCCCCGAACTGCCCCCAGGGGCTTCCCTGTCTCCCACTCTCCTGAGGTCCTTTGGGACATGCAATTACTCCTTACTCACTCCGTTCCCTCCCTCATAGGCTCATCCGGGCAGAGGGTCAAACACGTACAACCACCTGTGATTTCCTCGCCTTTCTGCACTGCCAGGGAGGCAGGCTGGAAGTGCCTGGAGGCATGCCACGCTCACATCCTGTCTCTCCTAGGATGCCTGTGGGTTTGCAGGTACAGCTTACTTTAGCATGTCTCCCGTTTTGTGTCACAGTGTGTGCCACCCTCAGGGAGGGAGTGTGCTGGCTGAAGGGCTGCTCCTGGGCAGCACTGGCCCAGGACCTTTCCAGTTCTCCCTCTCACATGTGTGGAACAAGTCTCCAGTGCAGCAGGCAATCTTAGCCTCCTCACCATTCTGGGTCTTGCCATAGCCACATCCACCATTTCAACAGGCCAGCAGTGTTCCCCCAGACTCAGGGATCCATAGGCAGTGGTTTCAAAGTCCCACCCCACCTGATATGCCCTGAGTGAACCCTCAGACCATGAATCCCTTTTCCCAGTCCAAACACACACAACAACACAGTAGAAATGGTGAGTGTGTTTTGTGTTTGGTCTAATTGCAGATATCTGGAGCCATGGACGGGAGTTACCACTGGCCATCCTTTCTTCATTCCCATCCTGGACAGGGTCAGTGCAGAGATACGGAACAAACCACCTTCAGACTGGGAACGCCTCGTGCCTCCTCTTCTGGTTACTCAGCACCTCCTTTCCTGTCGCCTTCATCTCTGCATCTGCCCTGGGCTGGATACACAAAAACACACACATAAACACAGCCAACACAAGCACATGTGTGTATACACACATGCTTGGCATGGGGACACAAATGCAAACAGGGAATGCAGGTGTTTCAGGAGCTGAAGACGCCCATGTCCAGCAATGTCAGAGATGGTGTCAGTCGGCATCATGTCCTGCCTTTGGGGCTCCCTGTCCACCTCTTCCCAAATTCATCCGATTTTCCCAAGGCAGCCTGAAGCCACTTCGAGCGCAGCATGTGTGGTGGTGGTGGTGAGATCTGAGTGGTGAATGTGGAAATTCACCCAAGATCCCAAAGTCAGCACACAGGTGCATTGGGACCACTGAGAGGATGCCCTTTCAATGATAGGCCATTGCAGGGTAAGGGGCGGGAGTGAAGGGCCCAGTTAATCTCAAACTCAGTGAGCAGCAGGAGGCTGGAGGATGGCAGGACCCAGGGACGGATGATTCTGACACAGACCCTTAATTCACCCTGCCTCTAGGCCTCTAGAGGAATAGGGTATCACCTAGGTATCACCTAGGACTCTCGAGCTGCAACCATAGCTGACTTGAGGGAGACTTACTTCACTCACAGACACACCGAGTCCCCCATGCCCCCAGTCTCAGCAAGTCACCTGCTACGTGCATAACCCAAATGCCGGCTCTGCAGCCAGCTTGCATGAGCCTGAGCATCCCATTTGGGAAAGGATAGTGTCCCGGCTACGATAAGGCTGTCCCTCAGGGCCTACCTCCAGACCCCCTCACTACATGTGTTTCTGTCAGTTATCTCTGATGGAAGAACCTTCCTCCCTGAGGTAGTACTTCAGGGGATCATCCCACACGTCATTGCTGATGAGCTGCTGGCAACCCGAGCAAGGTCAACCCAGGGCTGACCAGGCCCCGAACCTTCCCATGAGCAGCCAAGAACTCCACCATCAATCATCAACTTTGTGCAGGCCCAAAGCAACCCCACATCAGCAATCCTGTTCGATTCTGGGCCATTGTGGCCTGAAAGCCAGTTGAGAAAATTAAGGCTCCTGGTGTCTAGACTGTGGCTGGGGGATCCCCATTCAAAGTCCCAGAACCAGTGGACTGGAGTGGAATGACATGCCCTGTACCCTGCAGAAAGACAGGGGAGACTGGGGTGGACTCCACAGGTGGAGCATCTACATGCTTGCACACCCACATTCATCACCCTGGGAGCCACGTTTTACCGGTGATGTCAAGGTAATACTCCTTAATGATCATGGTGTTCAAGAAGTAGGAGTTGTCCTGAAAGGAAAAGACCAGCTTGCAGGGGGACTGCAGATGGTTCCGCACCTGCACCTGCCAGGATAGGGAGGAGGGGAAAGGTGCAAACTTCTAGGGGCCTCAGCTTGCCTCCCAGGCAGGCATTAACAGCTTCCACGACGCCTCTCTAAAGTCTCACAGTGCAGCAACATGGCTAACAGGATCCTCCCACTCCCCGCCAGGTCCCATACCCACCCTTCCTCAGTCTCCCTCACTGACGTTCAAGTCTATCATGTAGCGGAGAAAGTCTTGATCTTGGTTGCTGATCATGATGGAAACTTGAGGGTGGCTAATATTCTGCTTTAGGTCAAGAAGCCATTCAGGGAGCTACATGCCAGGCCAAAAAGAGCCAGGAGCATCAGTCCTAGTCTGGGGTGAAACAAGGATACTGGAAAAGGCATCTGCAAGGAGCTGGGTACTGCCTGTTACCTGGCCACCACTGATGTCATCAGGCTTTGCCATACCATCAGACAGGCTCATGGCTCTGGGCCCCTTGTTGTGGTGTGCATCTGAGGTGGTCTGCATTCTCCAAGCAGGGGCTATTTCTGACCACTACTGTTCTCCTCCAGACCTGTGTATGCTGGGTAGTGGCATGTCACTGCTTACATGGTCAGATTTGCAGTCCTGTGACAATCCATGTTTGAAAGCAAAGAGGTTGTGTGTGTGTGTGTGTGTGTGTGTGTGTGTGTACGTGTGTATGTATGTGTGTGTGTGTTGTGTGTGTGCATATGAATGACTCACATGTCTCAGCTATATGCCAGGATCACCCGCATTTACAGCAATAACTGTGTGCCGATGCTGCTCTGGTGTACCATCTCTGGTCATTCCTGACTTGGAGGCCTCAGATGCTGCTCCTCCTCAGATGCAGGCCTGAAGGAGACACTCAAAGGTATGGCTGCAACGTGTACATATGTAGCCCTGCCCGGATCCTACTCGGCTGGGCCTTTGGAGCTTGCCAATTGCCCAGGACCACATTTCTTTCAGGGGCCTCCAGTGCCCTTCCTGTGCCCTCGCCCCTCCCCCTCCTCCTGCTCCTGCCCCATCTCCTCCTTCTCATGAGCAGTGGACCCAAAGGAGCAGCAGAAAGGATACAGTTTTGGCTCAGAAGCCAGGGATGCCCTGGATGATGGCACTTCCCCAAGCCAAGTGATGCTTCCTCCTCTGATGGTAGGCCCTGTGGTTTTGCTCACACTCAGAGCTCAGTTCCACCTGCAGGGCGGCCAGTGCCTTCAGGACGTCTAGCACTTGGTGCTCACTCGGGCCTCCCGGCCTGTCCTGGCCTTGCTCCTTTACCGTCTTCTCCTCCAGCTCTTGGGAGGACCACTGTTCCCACTGCTCATCTGCCACAGCTTCCACCTCTTCCATGATGTCTTCTGCAAGCAGCTGGAACTTCCACCCGATACCTGCCACGTCTCCGTCCACCAGGGTCTCGCTGTCTTGCACTGCCTCCACCCTAGAGAGGATGGCTTCTTCACCTGGCGTGACAACTGGTGGTTGCAAGGTTCCAGCTGCACACAGCATCAGGACGGCAGATCCAGGGATGAGGGGTGGGGGTTTCTTCCTGAGTACTGGGGCTCACAGCTAAGAAGGTCGGGGGTTCCAGGACACTCCCGCCTTCCTTTGATTGCCTCTCACGCTCCTCTTGGCCCAAGCTGGGGCAGATGTGAAGGGACACGATATAACAGCACAGACAATGGTGCATAATGGCGGCCCAGGCTGCAGTAAACCTGTGGGACCCACTAGCTCTTTGGGGGTGGGGAGTGAGGGGGATCGTCGGGAGGCGGGGATTGGTGTGTTGGGGATGGCGTGAGGCCAAGGAAAGGGGTGCCGCACAGCCCAGGCCAGGGTGAACGGGCCCTGGGACATCAGCGGAAAACAGGCAGGAGCCTAGGCTGTGAGCCACGCACAGGCTCCTTGCCCAAATCTAGACCAAAGGCGGAGAGGGTAGTGGGCGGCACCCTTATGGACATGCCCCTAGACCGGAGGGCATCTTCCGCGGTTCCTGTGCTCCGGTGCCCCGACGTGGCCAGATTCTGCCCCAGAAATGTAGAGGGTTTTGCATATGGCTGGGGTAGCCCCAGGCGCTGTCATTGACCTGGCTCTGGAAATTCCAACCACGGGTTCATGCTCCGCAATCCAAACAATACACTCCTGTGTCCCCCAGAACCGGCAATAACTGGGAGCTCTCCCCGACTATCCCAAGGATATGCAGGGGTGCCAAATGGCTGGATACTTTTCTTCATGGGACAGGGAGCCTGTTGCTGTCCTGATGCTAGGGGAGTAGGGAAAAAACCCCAAATTTGCTACAGTTGATCTTCACTGTTCAGGGAGACCAGAGCCTTAGGGTGCAGAGCTCACTCTTTGTCTCTCTATCTTTGCTTCCGGCATAGCACTGTTTGGGGCAATCCTTCTCTATGTGTACCAGGGGCTGATGTCTGTGTGTCTCTGTCTCTCTAAGTAGTGTTGTTGCCGTCTGCCACTCTCTGGACAGCAGCTCTCAGAAAAGACGCTTATCCTTTGCAAGCCCTTCGCGTCCTGAGTGAGTTGCAGCAATGGGAGATTAGACGGTTTTAGTCCACACGTTCGGAGAGAGCTTTCTCAACCTTGAGAGCCAACAGTGGGCGGTCACTGCTGAACTGCAGAATTGGACGTGCGACCCTCCCTCCCTCGCTGGACAGATGTGAACACTGCACAGGCCTGAGGTGGCTTGGCCACACTTTGCACAGAGGGAGAAATGGGGCCCGCTCTGCTGGCATGAGGGAACTCCCTGAACCTTGTTCGAATGCCTGCCAGGAAGACTCTAAAGACAGTTCCCCTTAAGTTCCATGACTCACCGGTGTCGGAGACATGCATGTCTGCCATTTACCCTATTGAGGCCCTTTCAAAGTGGCACTGTTCTCCATGTGAGAACACATCCCAGCCTGCCCTGTCACCCAAGCCTGTGGGGCCTGGAGCAGCAAGAGGACCAAGCTAAGCCAGCCATCCTATAGTCCTGATATATGATACATGCATTCTACAAAGAGCTTGAACACGGGCAGGACCCACCTGATTCAGTGCAAGGACTGAGATGTGGGCTCAAGAGTGTTTGTTGGGGGCTTGAACAAAGGCAGGACCCAGCCTGGTTCATTGGAGCGACTGAGATGTGGCCTCAGGAGTGTCTGTCTGGATGAACAAGGGGTGGATCCAGCCGCAATCAGTGCAGGGACCGAGATGTGGGCTCAGGAGTGTTTTTCGGGTGCTTGAACAAGGGCAGGACCCGGCCTGGTTCAGAGAAGGGACCCAGATATGGGCTCAGGAGTATTTCCCATGGATTTCAGCAAGTGCTGGACCTAGCCTAGTTCAGTGTAGGGAACGAGATCAGCCTGAGAGTCAAATGCACGCCAAGGAGTGTTTGTCAGGGTCTTGAACATATGTAGGACCCAGCCTAGTCCAGTTCAGGGGCAAAAAATGGAGTCAGGAGTGTTTGTCTGGGCTTGAATATGGGCAGGACCCAGCCGCTATCAGTGCAGGAACCAAGATGTGGTCTTAGGAGTGTTTGTCGTGGTTGATATGGGCAGGAACCAGCCTGGTTTGGTGCAGGAACCGGGATGTTGGCTCAGCAGTATTTGTCATGGCTTGAACTTTGGAGGGACCCACCCTGGTTCAGGGCAGCGAGTGAGATGCAGGCTCAGTAGTGTTTCCTGGGGGATTGAACAAGGGGAGCACACACCTTAATTCAGGGTCAGGGAGCAATTTGTGGGCTCAGGATTGCTTGCTGGGGCTTAAATAAGACCAAAAACCAGCCTTTGAGTCAGATGCAGGCCCAGAACAGTTGGTCAGGGACTTGAATATGTGCAGTTCCTGGCCTGGTTCAGTGAAGTTTCTGATGTGTGGGCTCAGGAGTGTTTGTCAGGGGTTTCAACAAGGGCAGGACCCAGCCTGCCTCAGTGCAGGGACCAGGATGTGGGTTCAGGAGCATTTGCAGGGGACTTCTGCAAGTGCTGAACCCAGCCTATTTCAGTGCAGGGAACAAGATATTGGCACCGGAGTGTTTGTAAGGGTCTTGAACAAGTGTGTGGATCACAGTAAAGTGTGGGAAATTCTGAAAGAGATGGGAATACCAGACCACCTGATCTGCCTCTTGAGAAATTTGTATGCAGGTCAGGAAGCAAGAGTTAGAACTGGACATGGAACAACAGACTCATTTCAAATAGGAAAAGGAATACCCCAAAGCTGTATATTGTCACACTGTTTATTTAACTTACATGCAGAATACATCATGAGAAACGCTGGACTGGAAGAAACACAAGCTGGAATCAAGATTGCCGGGAGAAATATTAATAACCTCAGATATGCAGATGACACCACACTTATGGCAGAAAGTGAAGAGGAACTGAAAAGCCTCTTGATGAAAGTGAAAGTGGAGAGTGAAAAAATTGGCTTAAAGTTCATCATTCAGAAAATAAAGATCATGGCCTCCAATCCCATGACTTCATGGGAAATAGATGAAGAAATAGTGGAAAAAGAGGCAAACATTATTTTTCTGGGCTCCAAATCACTGCAGATGGTGACTGCAGCCATGAAGTTAAAAGATGCTTACTCCTTGGAAGTAAAGTTATGACCAACCTAGATAGCATATTCAAAATCAGTCTAGTCAAGGCTATGGTTTCTTCTGTAGTCATGTATAGTTGTTAGAGTTGGACTGTGAAGAAGGCTGAGCACCTAAGGATTGATGCTTTTGAACTTTGGTGTTGGAGAAGACTCTTGAGAGTCCCTTGGACTGCAAGGAGATCCAACCAGTCCATTCTGAAGGAAATCAGCCCTGGGATTTCTTTGGAAGAATGATGCTAAAGCTGAAATTCCAGTCCTTTGGCCACCTCATGCGAAGAGTTGACTCATTGGAAAAGACTCTGATGCTTGGAGGGATTGGGGGCAGGAGGAGAAGGGGACCACAGAGGATGAGATGGCTGGATGGCATCATTGACTCGATGGACGTGAGTCTCAGTGAACTCCTGGAGTTGGTGTTCGACAGGGAGGCCTGGCGTGCTGAGATTCATGGGGTCGCAAAGAGCCAGACATGACTGAGCGACTGATCTAATCTTAACAAGTGTAGGACTCAGCCAAGTTCAGTGTAGGGAGCGAGATGTGGGCTCAGAAGTGTTTGTCAGGGCTTCAACGTGGGCAGGACCCACCTGCTTCAGTGCAGGGACCGAAATGTGGCTTCAAGAGCATTTATCAAAGTCTTGAACAAGGGCAGGAACCAGGCGGCTTCAAGGCAGGGCGTGAGATGCGGGTACAGGAGTGTTTCCAGGGGGATTGAAAAAGGGGAGGACACACCTTAGTTCAGGGGCAGGCAGCGAGTTGTCAGCTCAGGATGGTTTTGTGGGGGCTTGAACAAAGTAGAAACCATTGTAGTTCAGTGCAGGGATGGAGATGTTGGCTCAGGAGTGTTTGTCAGGGATTTGAATGAGGGCAGGGACCAGCGTACTTCAGTGCAGTGAATGAGATATGGGCTCGTAGTGTTTCCTGGGGTATTGGTCAAGGGGAGGACACACCTTACTTCAGTGGCAGGGAGAGAGTTTTCGGCTCAGGATTGTTTGCCGGGGCTTGAACAAAGGCAGGAACTATCCTGGTTCAGTGCAGGAACCAAGATGTTGGCTCAGGAGTAGTTTGTCAGGGTCTTGAACAAGTGCAGGACACAGCCTAGTTCAGTGCAGGGATGGTGGTGGAGGCTCAAGAGTGTTTGTCGGGGAGGTTGAACAAGGGCTTGACCCAGCCTATTTTAGTGCAGGTACTGAGATGTGGGCTTAGGAGTTTTTGTCAGGGATTTCGACAAGGTCTGGACCCAGCCTGGTTCAGTGCAGTTCGTGAGATGAGGGCTTAGTAGTGTTTCTGGGGGTTTGAACAAGGGAAGGACTCACCTTAGTTCAGGGGCAAGGAGCGAGTCGTCGGCTCAGGATTGTTTGTCAGGGCTTGAACAGAGGCAGAAACCATCCTGATTCAGTGCAGGGATGGAGATGTTGACTCAGGAGTTTTTGTCAGGGAGTTGAACATGGGCAGGACCCAGCCTAGTTCAGTGCATGGACTGCGATGCATGCTCAGGACTGTTTGTTGAGGGTTTGAACAAGGGCAGGACCCAGCCTAGTTCAGTGCAGTGACCGAGATGCAGGCTCAGGAGTGTTTGTCGTGGGTTTGAACAAGGGCAGGACCCAGCCTAGTTCAGTGCTGAGACCGAGATGTGGCCTCAGGAGTATGTGTAGGGGGATCGAACAATGACAGGACCTAGACTCGTTCAGTCGGAGAAGTCAATGGCACCCCACTTCAGTACTCTTTCCTGGAAAATCCCATAGATGGAGGAGCCTGGTGGGCTACAGTCCACAGGGTCACTAAGAGTTGGACACGACTGACCGACTTCACTTTCACTCTCATTCTTGGAAAAGGAAATGTCAACCGACTCTAGTGTTCTTGTCTTGAGAATCTCAGGGATGGGGGAGCCTGGTGGGCTGCCATATATGGGGTCGCACAGAGTCGGACACAACTGAAGAGACTTAGCAGTGGTAGCAGCAGACTCGTTCAGTGCAGTGACCGAGATGTTGGCTCAGGAGTGTTTGTCAGGGTCTTGAACAAGTGTAGGACCCAGCCTAGTTCATTGTAGTGAGTGATATGTGGGCTCAGGAGTATTTGTCGTGGCTTGAACATGGGCAAGAACCCATCTGCTTCAGTGCAGGGACTGACATGTGGGTTCCAGAGTATTTGTCAGGGTCTTGAACAAGGGTAGGACCCAGGCGGCTTCAGTGCAGGGAGTGATATGTGGGATCAGGGGTGTTTCCTGGGGGGCAGAGAGTTGAACAAGGGGAGGACACACCTTAGTTCAGGGGCAGGGAGCTAGGTGTCGGCTCAGGATTGTTTGCCAGGGGGCTTGAACATGGACAGTGCATGGACAGAGATGTTGGCTCTGGAATGTTTGTCGGGAGTTTGAACAGGGGCAGGACCCAGCCTAGTTCAGTGCAGGGACTGAGATGCAGGCTCAGGAGTGTTTGTCAGGGTCTTCAACAAGGGCAGGACCCAGACTGCTTTTGTGCAGGGACCGAGATGTGGGTTGAGGAGTATGTGTTGGGGGATCTAACAAGGGCATGATCTAGACTGGTTCAGTGCTGGGGATGTGATATGGACACAAGAGTGTTTGTTGGGGTCTTAAACAAGGGCAGGACCCAGCCTAGTTTAGTGCAGGGACTGAGATGTGCGCTCAGCAGTATGTGTTGGTGGATCTAACAAGGGCATGACCTAGACTGGTTCAGTGCACGAACTAAGACGTAGGTTCAGGAGTATTTATCGGGGTCTCAGAGCAGGGAGTGAGATGAGGGATCAGGAGTGTTTTCTGGGGGATTGAACAAGGGCAGGACAGACCTAATTTCAGGGGCAGGGAGCGAGTTGTGGGCTCACGGTTGTTTGCCGGAGGCTTGAACAAAAGGCAGGACTCAGCCTGCTTCAGTGCGGGGACTGAAATGTGGGCTCAGGTGTATGTGTTGGGGGATCTAACAAGGGCAAGACATAGACTGGATCTTGTGCAGGGCATGAGATTCAAGTGTAGGACCGAGCCTAGTTCAGTGCAGTGACTGAGAGGTTGGCTCAGGAGCATTTGTCGGGGCTTGAACATGGGAAGGACCAACCTGCTTCAGGGCAGGGCCCGAGATGTTGGTTCAGAGGTATGTGTCGGGGGACTAACTAAGGAAGAACCTAGACTGGTTCAGTGCAGTGACCGAGATGTGGACTCACGAGTATTTTCCAGGGGTTTGAGCAACTGCTGGACCCAGCCTAGTTCAGTGCAGTGACAGAGATGTGGGCTCAGGAGTGTTTCTCACGGTTTGAACATGGGAAGGATACAGCCTGCTATTGTGCAGGGACCAAGACTTGGGCTCAGGACTGCACTGGAAAAAGGTGATTCCATTACTAATGAGTGTAATGCCTATGTATAACAGTTAGGTGTAACTAGTCCATTGTGCCATTTAGGAGCACCTCAAGATGCAAGGCAAATGCAAGGAAGTAGGAAAGGGGGAATTAACAGTACCACAATTATAATGGGGGACTTTAATACCCCACTCACACCTATGGATACATCAACTGAAAAGAAAATTAGCAAAGAATCATGAGCTATAAATGTACTTGTGTGTGTTATCTGCCTTTACACTTACTGTAGTGCCTCTAGTATGGCAGGAGGAGATACTATATAGTTGGCCATATTTAGTAGTGTCAGGAAGTTACCTAGAACAATTGGTAGAGTTGGGAAATTGATAGAAAAGTCCTAATACAAAGATGTACCTTCTAACTAGTGCTATCTTCCTTTTTCTTAAGTGGAGAAGTACTCACCAAGAAAGTGAAATCCCAGATATCAGGTTATATGATCTCATAATTGGAATTTTCCTAAGATAGCAGTCTACATGCATATAAGTGAGTCCTGGCTCGAGCCCCGTTAATTATGCTAAATGTTAGAACATGTCTGATAGAACACATCTCCGACAAGTCTCACACACCCTCCCTAAATTAATATCTCTTGAATTTCTAAGCTATGACTCTCTACTTGGTATAGTATCATAGGCTGAGGCTTTAAGGTTGTAAAAGCTCATAAAGGACAGAGACCACATTAATTTATTACATTTGGAAATATCTCCTCAAGGCCTGCAGCCAGGTCTGGAGCAGCTGCCATCACCCTAAATGCCCAGAAGCTAGATCTGAAATCTGCCCTTCATTCTCCTCTCCAACTTCCTCCATCTTATCACCAACCTGTGGTGTTGTCTGTCCCTTGCCCTGGAAAGATACTTTGTTCTTACAGTCTTCATCATCTTCCGTGGGTGCCTACCCATTGCCTATATTTCATACTGTCTGCTGATTGAATGAACACAATTTATGAATGGAAAGCAGAGGCTGAAGACAGGCCTGCACAGAAGCTTCTGAAGTTACCTAGTGGGAATCTGCATTGACATGTGGCTACGTTGAGTGTTATTAGTGACTTGAATCCTGTTCACTTGGGCATCTGGGAAATGCACATTTTCAGTCTGAAACTGGCACAAAAGGCTTTTTTTTTATTATTTCATTTTTGTGTACACCTTCTCTATAGTGTCCTATACCTGGTACTGTTACCTCCAAATATTCCCAGTTGAATGTGTCTTGGGCCTGATATGCACATATTCTGTCTTTTAGGCTTGGCTAAGATGGGAGGTTAAGAGGTCTTGTTGACACAATTTCTCAAATTGGTAGAGGACTTACAATCTACAATCTTTATCCATTACCAGGACATGTCCTTTGAAGGGCTGCAGGTGTTAACAATGAACTTGCCTGGACCCGTGCTTTTGTGGCCCTAATGGCCCTTCATAGAACTGAGGACCATTTGATTATCCTTAGGCACTTCAGTTTGGACTGGATTTTATCCTTTTGTTTGTTTTTTAAGCAGATGTATACTTTGCAAGCTAGAATTGGTCTTGTGGGGTTCTCACAAATTCAGAGGACTGGCAGTAAGACTGGTGGCCATAGATGAGAATTTTTGCCATGGAAAAGGTGACCTCATCACACCTGCAAACCCTCTGTGGGAAAGGCCCAGGTGGCTCCAACCATTTACAGGAGACCCTGTGATCCTGTAAGCTCCCCAATGGCTAGTGCAGCCTATTGTCTTGGTTAGGGAAGGTTAACGAAGGCATGATTACCATAATGTGCTTGCTTTGTGTCATCACTAAAGTAATAGGCAGAAATTGTTTTAGATAACATCCATTTGCAATGACCATTCCTCAGGATTGGTGAGGTCCCATCGTCAGGATTCAATTGATGGGTAAGAGAGTTCTTTACCATTTTCATTTTGCTGAGAACCTAAGTAAGTATGGTGAGTATCATTAAGTACTTAGTCCAGTCCGACTTCTGACCCCATGGATTGCAGCATGCCAGGCTTCCCTGTCAATCACCAACTCATAGAGCCTGCTCAAACCCATAACCACTGATTCCATGATGCCACCAAGCATTTCATCTTCTGTCGTCACCCTCTCCTCCAGACTTCAATCTTTCTCAGCATCAGGTTCTTTCCCAATGAGTCAGCCTTTCATTTCAGGTGGCTAAAATATCCAGGATCCAGTTTCAGCATCAGCCCTTCCAATCAATATTCTGAACTGATTTCCTTTAGAATTGACTCCTTTCATTTCCTTGCAGTCCAAGGGACTCTCAAGTGTTTTCTCTAACACCACATATCAAGAGCATCGATTCCTTGGAGGTCAAGATTCTTTAGGTCCAATTCTCATCTCTGTACATAGCTTTGATGAGACTGACCTTTGTCTGCTTTATAATGTGCCGTCTAGCCTGGTTGTAACTTTTCTTCTAAGCAGAAAGCATATTTTAATTTCCTGAACAGAGTCACCATCTTCAGTGATTTTGGAACCTGCTCCCCCCAAATAAAGTTTCTCAGTGTTTCCGTTGGTTCCCCATCTTTATGCCATGAAGTGATGGGACTAGATGCCATGAATCTCATTTTGAATGTTGAGTTTTAAGTCACCTGAATCACTCTCCTCTTTTACTTTCCTCAAGATACTCTGTAGTTCTTTCCGTGTTCTGCTACATGAATCATGCCATCTGCATATCTGATGTTATTAATATTTCTCCCAGAAAACTTGATCCCAAACCCTGTTTCATTCAGTCTGGCATTTTGTGTGATGAACTCTTCATGTAAGTTCAATAAAGAGGTTGACAGTACACCTTGAAATATTCCTTTCCCAACTCAGAACCTGTCTGTTGTTCCATTTCCTTTTCTGACTGTTACTTCTTGAACTGCATACAGATTTATCAGGAGGCATATAACATACTCTAGTAGTCCCATGTTTAGAAGAATTTAAAATGTTTTGTTGTGATCTACACAAACAAGACTTTGGCATAGCCAAAAAGGAGTAGATGTTTTCTGGTGTTCTCTTGCTTTTTTGATAACCCAACGTGTGTTGGTAATTTGATCTCAGGTTCTTCTGACCTTTCTAAATCGAGCTTGAACATCTGGAAGCTCATGGTTCACATTCTATTGAAGCCTGGCTTTGGGAATTTTGAGCAATACTTTGCGAATGTGTGAGATGAGTGCAGTTAAGCAGTAGTTTGCACATTCGATGGATTGCCTTTTATTGTGGTTGGAATGAAAACTGAACTTTTCCAGTCATCTGGTCACAGCTGTGTCTTCCAAATCTGCTGGCATATGGAGGGCAGCACACTCACAACATCATCTTTTAGAATGTGAAAGAGCTCAACTGAATTCCATCACCTCCATGAGCTTTGTTTATAGTTATGCTTCTAAAGTCTGACTTGACTTTGCATTCCAGGACGTCTGGCTCTAGGTGAGTGATCACACGATTGTGCTTAACTGGGTCATGAAGATCTTTTGTGCATAGTTCATCTGTGTATTCTTCCCTCCTCTTCTTAATAGCTTCTGCTTCTGTTATCTCCATACCATTTCTGTCCTTTATTGTGCCCCTCTTTGCATGAAATGTGCCCTTGGTATCTCTGATTTTCTTGAAGAGATCTGTAGGCTTTCCCATTCTATTTATTTCCTCTATTAACTGGTTTTGATAACTGAGGAAGGTTTTATCTCTCCTTGCTATTCTTTGGGACTCTGCACTCAAATGGGTATTGTTTTCATTTTCCCGTTTTTGTTTTGCATCTTTGGTCTTTTCAGATCTTTGCAAGGCCTCATCACTTTGTCATTTTGCATTTCTTTTATATGGGAATGGTCTTTATCCCTGATTACTGTACAATGTCACGCCTCCACCCATAGGTCTTCAGGCACTCTGTTTATCAGATAGAATACCCTGAATCTATTTATCACTTCCACTGTATAATCATAAGTGTTTTGGTTTTGCATGTGTAAAATATGCTAATCTCCTATTTCATGCAGAGAAATCTTCACCCAGACTTTTTTCAAAGAAATACAGAGAACCCTTTCTGTTATTCAGGAAATATATGAAATATAGCTGTACTTTTTTGATGTTTTAGCTCAAATATCAATTTCTAATTCATTGAAAATTCTCTATTTCACGTATACAGTTCAGTTCAGTTTAGTTCAGTCACTCAGTCGTGTCTGACTCTTTGCAACCCCATGAATTGCAGTATGCCAGGCCTCCCTGTCCATCACCATCTCCCGGAGTTTATTCTAACTCACTTCCATCGAGTCAGTGATGCTGTCCAACCATCTCATCCTCTGTCATCCCCTTTTCCTTCTGTCCCCAATCTCTCCCATCATCAGAGTCTTTTCCAATGAGTCAACTCTTCCTATGAGGTGGCCAAAGTACTGGAGTTTCAGCTGTAGCATCAGTCCTTCCAAAGAAATCCCAGGGCTGATCTCCTTCCAAATGCACTGGTTGGATCTCCTTGCAGTCCAAAGGACTCTCAGGAGTCTTCTCCAACACCACAGATCAAAAGCGTCAGTTCTTCAGCGCTCAACAATCTTCACAGTCCAACTGTCACATCCATATATGACCACTGGAAAAACCATAGCCTTGACTAGATGAACCTTTCTTGACAAAGTAATATCTCTGCTTTTGCATATGCTATCTAGCTTGGTCATAACTTTTCTTCCAATGAGTAAGTATCTTTTAATTTTATGGCTGCTCATTATCTGCAGTGATTTTGGAGCCCCCAAAAATAAATCTGACATTGTTTCCACTGTTTCACCATCTATTTCTCATGAAGTGATGGGACCAGATGCCATGATCTTTGTTTTGTTAATGTTGAGCTTTAAGCCAACTTTTTCACCCTCCTCTTTCACTTGCTTCTAGAGGCTTTTTTGTTCGTCTTCTCTTTCTGCCATAAGGGTGGTGTCATCTGCATATCTGAGGTTACTGATATTTCTCCCAGCAATCTTGATTCCAGCTTGCACTTCTTCCAGCCAAATGTTTCTCGTGATGTACCCTGCATATAATTTAAATAAGCAGGGTGACAATATATAGGCTTGCGGTCCTCCTTTTCCTAATTGGAACCAGTCTGTTGTTCCATGTTCAGTTCTAACTGTTTCTTCCTGACCTGCATATAAGTTTCATGTGTGCAAATCTAGAAAAAATTTCATAAGTGAATAATCAAGATTTCATATTTCATATGAGAACATTTCTCCCCAAATTGTTATATGTGAAATACACAAAATTCCAAGTCTCATATCAGAAGACCTTCATTCAAGCTTTCTTGATGGAAATATAGAGAATTTCACAGCTCAAGCATAAAAATCTGTGGGAAAATTCTGCATTTCTTGTAGGAGAATGAATGCACTTTTTTCAAATGTTAAATAGACAGTATTCAATATTTCATGAAGGAAAGACAGCACAAAGATTTTCAAATGAGAAATATGAAAAAATTCCATATTTCATGTGAGAAAAACCTGTGACTATATTTTGATATGTGAAATAGCCATTTTTGTATTTCCTGTCAAAGAATCTGCATCCCGATTTTCATATCTCTAACATGAAAAATTCCACATTTTACACAGAAAATATTGTATCTATACTTTCATGTGAGAATTCCACATTTCTAGTTGGAAAAATTGTCCCCAGATTTGTACATGTGACTAATAGAGAAATTTATATTTCACATTCTGAAATATGCATCTAGATTTTCATATGTGAAACTGAGAATTTCATATTTTGTGAAGGACTATGTCATTTCAGATGTCTGTACTTGAAACAGGTAATACCTTCATCAAGAGGAGCCTTAATTCCTACTATTCTTCTGTCATTTGGGTGTTGTCATCTGGATAACTAAGTTATCATATCGCCCACATAAATTTTGTGTCTAGCTTGAGATTCATCTGGGATTTTATTTTTTCATGATGTCCTCTGCACAGAAGTCAAATAACCAGGGCAACACTAGATAGCTTTGACTTATTCCTTTCCCGATTTTGAATCACTTCATTGTCCCGTGTCCAGGTCTAACTGTTGTAAATTTAATAGCGTACACATTTCCCAGGAGACAGGTAAGGGATTATAGTATTCTTTTCTCTAAGAATTTTCCAAAATTACTTTTCTTTTTTAATGGTTTGTGTGCAATTCACAGTGTCCAAGTCATTAGCAGAAACAATTAAGCAGATATAGATGATTATATAGTCCATACATCAATTCATGTGTACCTGTTATGACTGAATCCCTAACTACACATTTCTGTGTTTTTTTGTTTGTTTATTTTTTGGTCATTGTTGCTATTGTCATTTTCTCTCTTTATCAAGTAGTCAAGTACCAAGTAGTCAAGTCAGTATGAACTTGCCAACTTATTCTACAGGAATTAAATTATGCCCACAGCAGTCTCTGACCCTTGAGACTCACTGAATGGAATTAAACTTTGAGATTCAAAATCAGACATCGGTACTCTGGGAAAATGTCAGGAACATTCAAAATATAGCTAGAAATATTCAAGTGCTGACTTTTTGAGCCCAGTTATGCTATTATATTTTATGTGGAAAGTTCTGCATTTCTTCATGCTGATGACAATTCATCATTAAGAGAAATTTTCTAGGGGGAAAACAACAACAACAACAAATGTGCTTGATTGCATGTTGGAAGTCAAAGTAATGCCAGTGACATGTGTACGTAAGCAACGTCCCATCAAACAGAGTAATTCATGTCCACTAATGTTTCATGTTTTGCTGTCAAGGAAAAAGAATAATAGAGCTTTCCAGGAAACACTGAGAAGTTCAAAGAAGGCAGAAATGTAGAAGGATATGAAATACACCTCTCTCAATGCATAGATCAGAAATAATACTTCTACATGGTCAACAGTTTTCCCAGAGCATCAGATAAATACTAGCAGAAGACCCTAGTCCCCAGAGTGTCCCATGTGGGTTTCAGACATACCTGGGTGGGAAGGAATTAGGATGGGAGAAGGAGTATAAGAGGAAGCAAAACAAAACCTGAGCCTTGTGGTGGGAGATGGAGAAGCAGGGAAGAGATTTCCAGAATGAGGCAAGCCCCTTCAGTAAAGGGTAAATTGCTTTGGACTAAAAGGAAGCAAGGTAGAACAGCTGATGAAATATTATTTATGTAGAGCAAAAGTTACACAGATAATGTGTGTCGTGGCTCTATATGGCCCAAACTGCAATGCAGCTCAACCAGTGTGCATGGGGTCTGGAAGCTGGACACGGGATTTAGAGAGCCATCCTGGGAGAGGACTGTTGTTGGTTATGTGGAGATGGCCTGACGGAGCACGTATGAGTAGTTGTGTAGCAGAAAATGCCTTTTGAGAAATCACAAACTGCCAAAGAGGCAGGACCTTACTGCTGTGTCACACTCAGGAGGTAGAGATACCTTTGTAGCCACTCCTCTTCCTGCCTGTTAACACCTACTACAAGGCAATAGAGAAAGACCAGTCAGAAGTACTACTCATGCTTCTGCAAAAACACGCTAGATAATGATCCCATTAAGGCCAAATCTCTTCTGCCCGTGGCTGCTGGCTCCTATTCATAATTGGCACCACCAGGGTTCCAGCACTCCAAGCAGCTGTACCACATCCTGTGCTCACCCAGGCAGGCCCCGGTGTGCCACGAGTTTCTCAGGGCAGACTCCTTTGGTGACCACATGTGAGGAAGGACAAAAATTACACCAGAGACCCAGGGATAGAGCCATTAAGCAAGAGGATTGGAAACCTTCCAACCAGTTGTGCACGCTGCAAATTAAATATACATGATTAATGACACAGACCCTGTATCTATGGAATACATCAAAAGATGAGAAGAGGCCAAAGGAAAGAAAATGCCCAGGATCAGGAGTATACTAACACATGTATATGGAATTTAGAAAGATGGTAACGATGACCCTATATGTGAGACAGCAATATAGACATAAATGTAGAGAACGGTATTTTGCACTCTGTAACCTAGATAGCATATTCAAAAGCAGAGACACTATTTTTCCAACAAAGGTTCGTCTAGTCAAGGCTATGGCTTTTCCTGTGGTCATGTATGGATGTGATAGTTGGACTGTGAAGAAGGCTGAGCGCCAAAGAATTGATGCTTTTGAACTCTGGTGTTGGGGAAGACTCTTCAGAGTGCCTTGGACTGCAAGGAGATCCAACTAGTCCATTCTGAAGAAGATCAGCCCTGGGATTTCTTTGGAAGGAATGATGCTAAAGCTGAAACTCCAGTTCTTTGGCCACCTCATGTGAAGAATTGACTCATTGGAAAAGGCTTTGATGCTGGCAGGGATTGGGGGCAAGAGGAGAAGGGGACGACAGAGGATGTGATGACTGGATGGCATCACTGACTAGATGGACATGAGTCTGGGTGAACTCCGGGAGTTGGTGATGGACAGGGAGGCCTGGCGTGCTGCAATTCATGGGGTCACAAAGAGTCGGATATGACTGAGCAGCTGATTTGATCTGATCTGATCTGAAGAGAAGGCGAGGGTGGGATGATTTTAGAGGTTAGCATTGAAAAATGTATATTATGATATGAGAAACAGATCTCCAGTTTGGATTTGATACATGAGAGAAGGTCCTCAGGGCTGGTGCACTGGGATGATCCTGAGGGATGGGATGGGGAGGGATGTGGAAGGAATGTTCATATCAGGAACACATGTAAACACATGGCTGATTCATGCCAGTGTATGGAAAACCAACTACAATATTTTATTTTATTTTATTTTTGCTTCCATGTTCTGGCTATTATAAACAGTGCTGCGATGAACATTGGGGTACACGTGTCTCTTTCCCTTCTGGTTTCCTCAGTGTGTATGCCCAGCAGTGGGATTACTGGATCATAAGGCAGTTCTATTTCCAGTTTTTTAAGGAATCTCCACACTGTTCTCCATAGTGGCTGTACTAGTTTGCATTCCCACCAACAGTGTAAGAGGGTTCCCTTTTCTCCACACCCTCTCCAGCATTTATTATTTGTAGACTTTTGGATTGCAGCCATTCTGACTGGTGTGAAATGGTACCTCATAGTGGTTTTGATTTGCATTTCTCTGATAATGAGTGATGTTGAGCATCTTTTCATGTGTTTGTTAGCCATCTGTATGTCTTCCTTGGAGAAATGTCTATTTAGATCTTTGGCCCATTTTTTTGATTGGGTCGTTTATTTTTCTGGAGTTGAGCTGTAGGAGTTGCTTGTATATTTTTGAGATTAGTTGTTTGTCAGTTGCTTCATTTGCTATTATTTTCTCCCATTCTGAAGGCTGTCTTTTCACCTTGCTAATAGTTTCCTTTGATGTGCAGAAGCTTTTAAGTTTAATTAGGTCCCATTTGTTTATTTTTGCTTTGATTTCCAATATTCTGGGAGGTGGGTCATAGAGGATCCTGCTGTGATGTATGTCAGAGAGTGTTTTGCCTATGTTCTCCTCTAGGAGTTTTATAGTTTCTGGTCTTACGTTGAGATCTTTAATCCATTTTGAGTTTATTTTTGTATATGGTGTTACAAAGTGTTCTAGTTTCATTCTTTTACAAGTGGTTGACCAGATTTCCTAGCACCACTTGTTAAAGAGATTGTCTTTAATCCATTGTATATTATTGCCTCCTTTGTCAAAGATAAGGTGTCCATTTGTGCGTGGATTTATCTCTGGGCTTTCTATTTTGTTCCATTGATCTATATTTCTGTCCTTGTGCCAGTACCATACTGTTTTGATAACTGTGGCTTTGTAGTAGAGCCTGAAGTCAGGTAGGTTGATTCCTCCAGTTTCATTCTTCTTTCTCAAGATCGCTTTGGCTATTCGAGGGTTTTTTAAGGTTTTCTATTTCTTCCTGGTCGAGTTGTGGAAAGTTGTACTTTTCTAAGAATTTGTCCATTTCTTCCTCGTTGTCCATTTTATTGGCATATAATTGTTGATAATAGTCTCTTATGATCCTTTGTATTTCTGTGTTGTCTGTTGTGATCTCTCCATTTTCGTTTCTAATTTTATTGATTTGATTTTTCTCCCCTTGTTTCTTGATGAGTCTGGCTAATGGTTTGTCAATTTTATTTATCCTTTCAAAGAACCAGCTTTTGGATTTGTTGATTTTTGCTATGGTCTCTTTTGTTTCTTTTGCATTTATTTCTGCTCTAATTTTTAAGATTTCTTTCCTTCTACTAACCCTGGGGTTCTTCATTTCTTCCTTTTCTAGTTGCTTTAGGTGTAGAGTTAGGTTATTTATTTGACTTTTTTCTTGTTTCTTGAGGTGTGCCTGTATTGCTATGAACTTTCCCCTTAGGACTGCTTTTACTGTGTCCCACAGGTTTTGGGTTGTTGTGTTTTCATTTTCAATCGTTTCTATGCAAATTTTGATTTCTTTTTTAATTTCTTCTGTGATTTGTTGGATATTCAGCAGCGTGTTGTTCAGCCTCCATATGTTGGAATTTTTAATAGTTTTTCTCCTGTAATTGAGATCTAATCTTACTGCATTGTGGTCAGAAAAGATGCTTGGAATGATTTCTATTTTTTTGAATTTACCAAGGCTAGCTTTATGGCCCAGGATGTGATCTATCCTGGAGAAGGTTCCATGTGCGCTTGAGAAAAAGGTGAAATTCATTGTTTTGGGATGAAATGTCCTATAGGTATCAATTAGGTCTAACTGGTCTATTGTATCGTTTAAAGTTTGTGTTTCCTTGTTAATTTTCTGTTTAGTTGATCTATCCATAGGTGTGAGTGGGGTATTAAAGTCTCCCACTATTATTGTGTTATTGTTAATTTCTCCTTTCATACTTGTTAGCATTTGTCTTACATACTGCGGTGCTCCTGTGTTGGGTGCATATATATTTATAATTGTTATATCTTCTTCTTGGATTGATCCTTTGATCATTATGTAGTGGCCTTCTTTGTCTCTTTTCACAACCTTTGTTTTAAAGTCTATTTTATCTGATATGAGTATTGCTACTCCTGCTTTCTTTTGGTCCCTATTTGCATGGAAAATCTTTTTCCAGCCCTTCACTTTCAGTCTGTATGTGTCCCCTGTTTTGAGGTGGGTCTCCTGTAGACAACATATGTAGGGGTCTTGTTTTTGTATCCATTCAGCCAGTCTTTGTCTTTTGGTTGGGGCATTCAACCCATTTACGTTTAAGGTAATTACTGATAAGTATGGTCCCGTTGCCATTTACTTTATTGTTTGGGGTTCGAATTTATACACCATTTTTGTGTTTCCTGTCTAGAGAATATCCTTTAGTATTTGTTGTAGAGATGGTTTGGTGGTGCAGAATTCTCTCAGCTTTTGCTTGTCTGAGAAGCTTTTGATTTCTCCTTCATACTTGAATGAAATCCTTGCTGGGTACAATAATTTGGGCTGTAGGTTATTTTCTTTCATCATTTTAAGTATGTCTTGCCATTCCCTTCTGGCTTGAAGAGTTTCTATTGAAAGATCAGCTGTTATCCTTATGGGAATTCCCTTGTGTGTTATTTGTTGTTTTTCCCTTGCTGCTTTTAATATTTGTTCTTTGTGTTTGATCTTTGTTAATTTGATTAATATGTGTCTTGGGGTGTTTCGCCTTGGGTTTATCCTGTTTGGGATTCTCTGGGTTTCTTGGACTTGGGTGATTACTTCCTTCCCCAGTTTAGGGAAGTTTTCAACTATTATCTCCTCAAGTATTTTCTCATGGTCTTTCTTTTTGTCTTCTTCTTCTGGAACCCCTATGATTCGAATGTTGTAGCGTTTAATATTGTCCTGGAGGTCTCTGAGATTGTCCTCATTTCTTTTAATTCGTTTTTCTTTTATTCTCTCTGATTCATTTATTTCTACCATTCTATCTTCTAATTCACTAATCCTATCTTCTGCCTTTGTTATTCTACTATTTGTTGCCTCCAGAGTGTTTTTAATTTCAATTATTGCATTATTCATTATATATTGACTCTTTTATTTCTTCTAGGTCCTTGTTAAACCTTTGTTGCATCTTCTCAATCCTTGTCTCCACGCTATTTATCTGTGATTCCATTTTAATTTCAAGATTTTGGATCAATTTTACTATCATTATTCGGAATTCTTTATCAGTAGATTCCCTATCTCTTCCTCTTTTGTTTGGTTTGGTGGGCATTTATCCTGTTCCTTTATCTGCGGGCTATTCCTCTGTCTCTTCATCTTGTTTAAATTGCTGAGTTTGGGGTGTCCTTTCTGTATTCTGGCAGTTTGTGGAGTTCCCTTTATTGTGGCTTTTCCTCACTGTGTGTGGGTTTGTACAGGTGGCTTGTCAAGGTTTCCTGGTTAGGGAAGCTTGTGTCGGTGTTCTGATGGGTGGAGCTGTATTTCTTCTCTTTGTTCAGTCGCGCTGTGGGGAGGGAGGGAGGGATGCTGCAAACAAATAACACTGGCGTGCGCTCGCAGTGCCTCAGCCACACTGGGTCTGCCCCCACTCATGGCGCGTGTAGCCTCCCTGCCCACACTGCTCGGGCTCTAGGTTGTTCCGCTGGGAACAATCCGAGGCTGGCCCTGGGCTGCATGTACCTCCCACGTCCAAGCCGCTCAGGTTCAGGCGCTCGGGCAGTCCTCAGAGGCGCAGACTCAGTTGGGCCTGATTTTTGTGCTCTTCCCAGGTACGAGCAGCTCAAGTGATGAGGTGTTTGGCGAGCGCCAATACTGCGACTTATCAACTCCCAGCCACTCGGTTATCTGGGTATAAAACCGGCGCACCTTCTCAGGCAGATGTTAACCGTCCAGACCCCCAAGAATTTTTAGTTAGCAAAGAAGCCTGCTTACAGTTTTATAGATAATGTCTCTCTGGGGCTGCGATTGCGCCCTTCCGGCTCTGGCTGCCTGTCACTGGAGGGGGAAGGTCTGCAGCCAGCTATCTCTGTTCAGTTCTTTGTTCCCTGCGCGGGCCTGGCGGTGTCTTAGGTTGGGGCTGGCTTTTCGCGTGGTAGATATCCCACAGTCTGGTTTGCTAGCCCAGATTATTTCGCTCAGATAGTGCTCAGGGTATTCAGGCCAGATTCTTACTCTAAGCGATGCAGTCCGCGCTGCGCCTCCATGCCCAGCCCCCGCTTGCTAATGGTGCGTGCAGGCGTCTGCGCTGCTTCCCTGCTGGGCGAGTTACTGTAGGACTCGCAATCTTCGAGTTTTAATTGTTTATTTATTTTTTCTCCCCGTTATGTTGCCCTCTGTGCTTCCAAAGCTCGGCACAGATTCGGCAGTGAGAAGGTTTCCTGGTGTTTGGAAACTTCTCTCTTTTTAAGACTCCCTTCCCGGGACGGAACTCCGTCCCTCCCTCTTTTGTCTCTTTTTTTGTCTTTTATATTTTTTCCTACCTCCTTTCGAAGAGTTGGATTGCTTTTCTGGGTGCCGGATGTCCTCTGCCGGCATTCAGAAGTTGTTTTGTGGAATTTACTCGACGTTTAAATGCTCTTTTGATGAATTTGTGGGGGAGAAAGTGTTCTCCCCGTCCTACTCCTCCATCATCTTAGACTAGTCTCCAATATTTTAAAGTAATTAGGCCCCAATTAATATAAATGAAATTTAAAAATATATATATACTTTAAAAAAAGCCTGCTGGGTTTCTCCAGTGATCCTGTGGGTTTAGAATTTCCCTGCCAATGCAGGGGACGTGGGTTCGATCCTTGGTCTGAAGATATGGCACATGCTACCAAAGTAGATAACCCTTTTTGCCCCAACTACCTAATCTGGGCGTCCTAGGGCTTCTGTTTGCAATAGAAGGGAGTACCATGAGTCACTAGCTAACTGCAATGAAGAGTAGTCCCCAACTACTGTAACTTGAGAAACTTTGTGCACAGCAATGAAGAAAGTGCAGCCATAAATAAATAAATAATTTCTAAAAAATATAAATAAATTCTAGATTTTTAAATTTCTTTCATATAATATGAATTTCCTGTATTTCATTGAATATCCAGATGTTGGATTGACTGCTTGAAATATGGAATTCCTATCTTTCAAATATTAAAATCAAGGGCACTATTCCTAAATGAAATATAAATTCTCTATATTTCACATATAAGAATTTTGGTGTAGATTTTCCTATATGAGTCTCTAAATTTCACATAGGAAAACATAGGTGTCAATTCTATTTGAAAGTTGCTATTCTCTATAATTCACTTTTGAAATTCAGGATGATTATGCTTCCTACTGCACATGTGGAATTCCTTAATTTTGTATGAAAATTTGAATGTAGATTTTCATAGATAAACAATGCAAATTTCTGCATTTCAAATTTTTACCACTGAAGCTATCACGGAACTTTAATAGTTTAGGAAACCATCCAAGATTTTCTAAAATTACCACCCAAAAGAGATGCCCTTTTCATGATAGCTGACTGTGATGTAAAACAGGAAGTCAGGAGATACATGGGTAACAGGCAAGTTTGGACTTGGGTATAAAATGGTGCAGAACAAAGGCTAAATGCAGTTTTTCAAATACAAAGGTTAAACATAGAAAGACGACAGTGTTCCTGGTCTCCAAAATCATTGGGGACAGTGATTACAGCCACGAAAATAGGACACTCTAGCTCCACGGAAGAAAACCTATGATAAACCTAGATACAATGTGCTGAGAAGCAGAGACATCATTTTGTTGACAAAGGTCCGTTTAGGCAAAGCTGGTTTTTCCTTCCCCCCACCCCCAGGCAAAGCTAGTTTTTCCTTCCCCCGCCCCCTCAGGGGATATGTATGGATGTCCATCTTGTGTGAGCCTACAAAGCATGGCTTAGTTCCACTGAGTTAGACAAGCCGGGGTTCATGTGATAGATTGGTTAAGTTTCTGCGATGGTGGTTTCAGTGTTTCTGCCCCCTAATGCCCTCTCTCAGCACCTACCATCTTACTGGGATTTCTCTTACCTTGGATGTGCAGTATCTCTTCACTCCTGCTACTGCAAAGTACAGCCGCTGCTCCTTACCTTGGACGTGGGATATCTCCTCCTGACTGCTGGCTGTTCCAGTGCCACAGAGCCACAGCTCGCTGCTCTAGTGAATTAGGAAAACTCAGTAATGGCCACAGGAATGGAATGTCAGTTTGCATTCCAATCCCAAAGAGAGGTAATGCCAAAGAATACTCAAACTACAACACAATTGCCTTCATCTCATGCACTAGTAAAGTAATACTCAAAATTCTCCAAGGTAGGCTTCAACAATATGTGAACTGTGAACTTCCAGATGTTCAAGCTGGTTTTGGAAAAGACAGAGGAACTAGAGATTAAATTGCAAACATCTGCTGGATCTCTGAAAAAGCAAGAGAGTTTCAGAAAAACATCAATTTCTGCTTTATTGACTATGCCAAAGACTTTGACTCTATGGATCACAACAAACTGAAAAATTCTACAAGAAATGGGAGTATCAGACCACCTGGGCTGCATCTTGATAAATCTGGATGCAGGTCAGTAAGAAACAGTTAGAACAAGGCATAGAAGAGCAGGCTGGTTCAAATAGGAAATGGAGTAGGTCAAGGCTGTGTTGTCACCCTGCTTATTTAATTTATATGCATAATACATCATGAGAAACACTGGGTTGTATGAAGTACAAGCTGGAATCAAGCTTGCACCAAGAAATATCAATAATTATAAACATGCAGATGACACCACCCTTATGACAGAAAAAACGGAAGATCTAAAAGTCTCTTGATGAAAGTGAAAAAGAGAGAAAAAATGACTTAAAATTCAACATTCAGAAAACTAAGATCATGGTATCTGGTCCCATCACTTCATGCCAAATAGATAGGGAAACAATGTTAGACCTTATTTATTTTATTGGTGGATGGTGGGTCCAAATCACTGCAGATGGTGACTGTATCCATGAAATTAAAAGATGCTTCCTCTTTGAAAGAAAATTTATGAGCAACCTACACTGTCTATTAAAAAGCAGAGACATTACTTTGCCAACAAATGTCTGTCTAGTCAAGGCTACTGTTTCTCCAGTAGTCATATATGAATGTGACAGTTGGACTATATAGAAAGCTGAGAAGAATAAATGATGCTTTTGAACTGTGATTTTGGAGAAGACTCTTGAGAAACCCTTGGACTGCAGGAGATCCAATCATTCCATCTTAAGGAGTTCAGTCCCTGGATGTTCCTTTGAAAAACTGCTGTTGAAGCTGAAATTCCAATACTTTGCCCAACTGATAAGAAGAGCTGACTCATGGGAAAAGACCCTGATGCTGGGAAAGATTGAGGGAAGGAGGACAAGGGGATGACAGAGGATGAAATGGTTGGATGGCATAGCAGACTCAATGGGCATGAGTTTGTGTAGACTCTGGGAGTTGGTGATGGACAGGGAGACCTGGACTCCTGTGGTCCATGTGGTCACAAAGAGTTGGATATGATTGCGAGAATGAACTGAACTGATCTGAGCCGATGTATGGATGTGAGAGTTCGACTATAAAGAAGCCTGAGTATCAAAACTGAGGTTTGAACCCTGTCCTGAAGGCAACTACTGAGAGTCCCTTGAACAGCAGGCGTTCAACCCAGTCAATCCTAAAAGAAACTAACTGTAAATGTTCATTGGAAGGTCTGATGCTGAAGCTCAAGCTCCAATATTTTGGCTAAAGGACTCATGAGAAAAGACTGCCACTCTAACTTGTCATGAAACATTATTGGCTCTAATGTGGGAAAGACTGAGTGAAGGAGAAGAAGGCAACAGAAGTTGAGTTGCTTGGACGTCCATCCTGGAATCTCTTGACTCAACAAAGGTGAGTCTGAGCAAAGTGTTGGAAACAGGGAAGGGTTGGGAAGGCTGCAGTGATGCTGTCCACGGTGTTACAGTGTTGGAACTGGCCAGTCAACTGAAAACCAGCAAAAACTCTGTCTCATATATGTCAATCAGGAGGAGATTTTTGTACCTGAAATATGGAATTTTCTATATCCCCTTAGAAAAATTAAATGCTTCTTTATGAATTACGAATATCTCTCCATTTCATTTATGAAAGTCTGGGTGGATATTTCACTTCTTAATCTATGAGAGATTCAATTATTCAGGAAGCAAATTTTAATACAACGATGTTTACATGTAATACAGAGTATTGTACATTTCAAATGTGAAAATGAGGGTATACACGTCCTTATGGGACATGCCATTAGAAAATCTGGGTGTCCATTTTCCTATATTAAAGATGAAATTCTCCGTATTTCCAGGACCAAAAACTGAGCACAGTTTATGTTACATGAAATATGCAATTGTTTCTATTTCCCTTTTGAAAATATAGCTTTGAACTTGGCAGTATGATAGATGAAATCTGTGGAATTCATGCACTAAAAGGTGGGTCCTTGATAATTTAACATGAATTATGGAATGCACGTTATTTCATGTATAAAAATCAAGGCACATACTTTCTTGCATGAAATATGGTATTCTCAACTGAATGTTAAAGTTTAATACCAAACAAAATTCTGTAAAATAATTGTCCATCAGTTAAAAATATATACTAACAGAGTTGCTTAAAACATAGTATTCCTTATATTTTTTATTTCACCATCTAGATTAGATGTTTCTAACTGAAATAGGAAATTCTCTATATCTCATGTATGTAAATCTGCAAGCAGGGTCTCCAATATGCGGTAGTGAATTCTCTATATTTGACGTAAGAAAAACTGCTGAGGAATCTTGGACATGGCAAAGTCGAATTTTTGTTCCTTTCACATGTGGAAACCAGGCCACAATTTGTCTTATAAGATATGAACTGTACATATTTCAGATATGAAAATTTGAATGAAGCAATTTTACATGAAATATACATTTAGTCAAAGCCTTTGTTTATCCAGAAGTCATGTATGGAGGTGAGAGATGAACTATAATGTAAGGTGAGCAGGAAAATTAATGCTTTTGAACTGTGGTGTTGGAGAAGGCTCTTGAGAGTCTCTTGGATGGCTAGGAGAAATCCAACCAGTCCATCCTAAAGGACATCAATCCTGAATATTCTTTGCAAGGACTGGGGCTAAAGGTGAAACTCCAATACTTTGGTCACACGATGTGAAGAACTGACACATTGGAAAGGATCATGATGCTGGGAAAGGTTCAAGGCAGGAGGAGGAGGGACAACACAGGATGAGAAGATTGGATGGAATCACTGAATCAATGGATATGA